>NC_069501.1:427004695-427634695 GCF_027579735.1 Bombina bombina | reverse complement strand
TGCAAAACCTTTCTCCCAAAAATAGCCTCAGAAGAAGCAAAAGTATCAAACTTGTAAAATTTGGTAAAAGTGTGCAGTGAAGACCAAGTCGCTGCCCTACATATCTGATCAACAGAAGCCTCGTTCTTGAAGGCCCATGTGGAAGCCACAGCCCTAGTGGAATGAGCTGTGATTCTTTCGGGAGGCTGCCGTCCGGCAGTCTCGTAAGCCAATCTGATGATGCTTTTAATCCAAAAAGAGAGAGAGGTAGAAGTTGCTTTTTGACCTCTCCTTTTACCGGAATAAACAACAAACAAGGAAGATGTTTGTCTAAAATCCTTTGTAGCATCTAAATAGAATTTTAGAGCGCGAACAACATCCAAATTGTGCAACAAACGTTCCTTCTTTGAAACTGGTTTCGGACACAGAGAAGGTATGATAATCTCCTGGTTAATGTTTTTGTTAGAAACAACTTTTGGAAGAAAACCAGGTTTAGTACGTAAAACCACCTTATCTGCATGGAACACCAGATAAGGAGGAGAACACTGCAGAGCAGATAATTCTGAAACTCTTCTAGCAGAAGAAATTGCAACTAAAAACAAAACTTTCCAAGATAATAACTTAATATCAACGGAATGCAAGGGTTCAAACGGAACCCCCTGAAGAACTGAAAGAACTAAATTGAGACTCCAAGGAGGAGTCAAAGGTTTGTAAACAGGCTTAATTCTAACCAGAGCCTGAACAAAGGCTTGAACATCTGGCACAGCGGCCAGCTTTTTGTGAAGTAACACAGACAAGGCAGAAATCTGTCCCTGCAGGGAACTTGCAGATAATCCTTTTTCCAATCCTTCTTGAAGGAAGGATAGAATCCTAGGAATCTTAACCTTGTCCCAAGGGAATCCTTTAGATTCACACCAACAGATATATTTTTTCCAAATTTTGTGGTAAATCTTTCTAGCTTTCTGGCCTGAACAAGAGTATCGATAACAGAATCTGAGAATCCTCGCTTCGATAAGATCAAGCGTTCAATCTCCAAGCAGTCAGCTGGAGTGAAACCAGATTCGGATGTTCGAACGGACCCTGAACAAGAAGGTCTCGTCTCAAAGGTAGCTTCCAAGGAGGAGCCGATGACATATTTACCAGATCTGCGTACCAAGTCCTGCGTGGCCACGCAGGAGCTATCAAGATCACCGACGCCCTCTCCTGATTGATCCTGGCTACCAGCCTGGGGATGAGAGGAAACGGCGGGAACACATAAGCTAGTTTGAAGGTCCAAGGTGCTACTAGTGCATCCACTAGAGCCGCCTTGGGATCCCTGGATCTGGAACCGTAGCAAGGAACTTTGAAGTTCTGACGAGAGGCCATCAGATCCATGTCTGGAATGCCCCACAGCTGAGTGACTTGGGCAAAGATTTCCGGATGGAGTTCCCACTCCCCCGGATGCAATGTCTGACGACTCAGAAAATCCGCTTCCCAATTTTCCACTCCTGGGATGTGGATAGCAGACAGGTGGCAGGAGTGAGACTCCGCCCATAGAATGATTTTGGTCACTTCTTCCATCGCGAGGGAACTCCTTGTTCCCCCCTGATGGTTGATGTACGCAACAGTTGTCATGTTGTCTGATTGAAACCGTATGAACTTGGCCCTCGCTAGCTGAGGCCAAGCCTTGAGAGCATTGAATATCGCTCTCAGTTCCAGAATATTTATCGGTAGAAGAGATTCTTCCCGAGACCAAAGACCCTGAGCTTTCAGGGATCCCCAGACCGCGCCCCAGCCCATCAGACTGGCGTCGGTCGTGACAATGACCCACTCTGGTCTGCAGAATGTCATCCCTCGTGACAGGTTGTCCAGGGACAGCCACCAACGGAGTGAGTCTCTGGTCCTCTGATTTACTTGTATCTTCGGAGACAAGTCTGTATAGTCCCCATTCCACTGACTGAGCATGCACAGTTGTAATGGTCTTAGATGAATGCGTGCAAAAGGAACTATGTCCATTGCCGCTACCATCAACCCGATCACTTCCATGCACTGAGCTATGGAAGGAAGAGGAACGGAATGGAGTATCCGACAAGAGTCTAGAAGTTTTGTTTTTCTGGCCTCTGTCAGAAAAATCCTCATTTCTAAGGAGTCTATTATTGTTCCCAAGAAGGGAACCCTTGTTGACGGAGATAGAGAACTCTTTTCCACGTTCACTTTCCATCCGTGAGATCTGAGAAAGGCCAGGCCAATGTCCGTGTGAGCCTTTGCTTGAGGAAGGGACGACGCTTGAATCAAAATGTCGTCCAAGTAAGGTACTACAGCAATGCCCCTTGGTCTTAGCACAGCTAGAAGGGACCCTAGTACCTTTGTGAAAATCCTTGGAGCAGTGGCTAATCCGAAAGGAAGCGCCACGAATTGGTAATGTTTGTCCAGGAATACGAACCTCAGGAACCGATGATGTTCCTTGTGGATAGGAATATGTAGATACGCATCCTTTAAATCCACCGTGGTCATGAATTGACCTTCCTGGATGGAAGGAAGAATAGTTCGAATGGTTTCCATCTTGAACGATGGAACCTTGAGAAACTTGTTTAAGATCTTGAGATCTAAGATTGGTCTGAACGTTCCCTCTTTTTTGGGAACTATAAACAGATTGGAGTAGAACCCCATCCCTTGTTCTCTTAATGGAACGGGATGAATCACTCCCAATTTTAACAGGTCTTCTACACAATGTAAGAATGCCTGTCTTTTTATGTGGTCTGAAGACAACTGAGACCTGTGGAACCTCCCCCTTGGGGGAAGTCCCTTGAATTCCAGAAGATAACCTTGGGAGACTATCTCTAGCGCCCAAGGATCCAGAACATCTCTTGCCCAAGCCTGAGCGAAGAGAGAGAGTCTGCCCCCCACCAGATCCGGTCCCGGATCGGGGGCCAACATTTCATGCTGTCTTGGTAGCAGTGGCAGGTTTCTTGGCCTGCTTTCCCTTGTTCCAGCCTTGCATTGGTCTCCAAGCTGGCTTGGCTTGAGAAGTATTACCCTCTTGCTTAGAGGACGTAGCACTTTGGGCTGGTCCATTTCTACGAAAGGGACGAAAATTAGGTTTATTTTTTGCCTTGAAAGGCCGATCCTGAGGAAGGGCGTGGCCCTTACCCCCAGTGATATCCGAGATAATCTCTTTCAAGTCAGGGCCAAACAGCGTTTTCCCCTTGAAAGGAATGTTAAGTAGCTTGTTCTTGGAAGACGCATCAGCCGACCAAGATTTCAACCAAAGCGCTCTGCGTGCCACAATAGCAAACCCAGAATTCTTAGCCGCTAACCTAGCCAATTGCAAAGTGGCATCTAGGGTGAAAGAATTAGCCAATTTGAGAGCATTGATTCTGTCCCTAATCTCCTCATAAGGAGGAGAATCACTGTCGACCGCCTTTATCAGCTCATCGAACCAGAAACATGCGGCTGTAGCGACAGGGACAATGCATGAAATTGGTTGTAGAAGGTAACCCTGCTGAACAAACATCTTTTTAAGCAAACCTTCTAATTTTTTATCCATAGGATCTTTGAAAGCACAACTATCCTCTATGGGTATAGTGGTGCGTTTGTTTAAAGTGGAAACCGCTCCCTTGACCTTGGGGACTGTCTGCCATAAGTCCTTTCTGGGGTCGACCATAGGAAACAATTTTTTAAATATGGGGGGAGGGACGAAAGGAATACCGGGCCTTTCCCATTCTTTATTAACAATGTCCGCCACCCGCTTGGGTATAGGAAAAGCTTCTGGGAGCCCCGGCACCTCTAGGAACTTGTCCATTTTACATAGTTTCTCTGGGATGACCAACTTGTCACAATCATCCAGAGTGGATAATACCTCCTTAAGCAGAATGCGGAGATGTTCCAACTTAAATTTAAATGCAATCACATCAGGTTCAGCTTGTTGAGAAATGTTCCCTGAATCAGTAATTTCTCCCTCAGACAAAACCTCCCTGGCCCCATCAGACTGAGTTAGGGGCCCTTCAGAAATATTAATATCAGCGTCGTCATGCTCTTCAGTATCTAAAACAGAGCAGTCGCGCTTACGCTGATAAGTGTTCATTTTGGCTAAAATGTTTTTGACAGAATTATCCATTACAGCCGTTAATTGTTGCATAGTAAGGAGTATTGGCGCGCTAGATGTACTAGGGGCCTCCTGAGTGGGCAAGACTCGTGTAGACGAAGGAGGGAATGATGCAGTACCATGCTTACTCCCCTCACTTGAGGAATCATCTTGGGCATCATTGTCATTGTCACATAAATCACATTTATTTAAATGAATAGGAATTCTGGCTTCCCCACATTCAGAACACAGTCTATCTGGTAGTTCAGACATGTTAAACAGGCATAAACTTGATAACAAGTACAAAAAACGTTTTAAAATAAAACCGTTACTGTCACTTTAAATTTTAAACTGAACACACTTTATTACTGCAAATGCGAAAAAACATGAAGGAATTGTTCAAAATTTACTAAATTTTCACCACAGTGTCTTAAAGCCTTAAAAGTATTGCACACCAAATTTGGAAGCTTTAACCCTTAAAATAACGGAACCGGAGCCGTTTTGAACATTAACCCCTTTACAGTCCCTGGTATCTGCTTTGCTGAGACCCAACCAAGCCCCAAGGGGAATACGATACCAAATGACGCCTTCAGAAAGTCTTTTCTAAGTATCAGAGCTCCTCTCACATGCGACTGCATGCCATGCCTCTCAAAAACAAGTGCGCAACACCGGCGCGAAAATGAGACTCTGCCTATGCTTTGGGAAAGCCCCTAAAGAATAAGGTGTCTAAAACAGTGCCTGCCGATATTATTATATCAAAATACCCAGATAAAATGATTCCTCAAGGCTAAATATGTGTTAATAATCAATCGATTTAGCCCAAAAAAAGTCTACAGTCTTAATAAGCCCTTTTTGAAGCCCTTATTTACAATCGTAATAAACATGGCTTACCGGATCCCAGAGGGAAAATGACAGCTTCCAGCATTACATCGTCTTGTTAGAATGTGTCATACCTCAAGCAGCAAGAGACTGCTCACTGTTCCCCCAACTGAAGTTAATTGCTCTCAACAGTCCTGTGTGGAACAGCCATGGATTTTAGTGACGGTTGCTAAAATCATTTTCCTCATACAAACAGAAATCTTCATCTCTTTTCTGTTTCTGAGTAAATAGTACATACCAGCACTATTTCAAAATAACAAACTCTTGATTGAATAATAAAAACTACAGTTAAACACTAAAAAACTCTAAGCCATCTCCGTGGAGATGTTGCCTGTACAACGGCAAAGAGAATGACTGGGGTAGGCGGAGCCTAGGAGGGATCATGTGACCAGCTTTGCTGGGCTCTTTGCCATTTCCTGTTGGGGAAGAGAATATCCCACAAGTAAGGATGACGCCGTGGACCGGACACACCTATGTTGGAGAAATAACAATTAACCGGTTAAACACACTACAGTCCCCTGCCACAGTCTCTGCTGCGGCGTTTACCTTCCTTAGGGGTTATTCAAAACAGTAATAAGCCTCTCTGAAGTCCTTTTCCAAGCCTCTGGACCTTCCACGTGAAGCTGCATGAACTGCCTAGTGAAAAGTAACTGCGCAACTGAGGCGCGAAAATGAGGCCTCCTCCCTCTGCATTCCAGAGTGAAGGGGCCTTTTCTGACAAGATTAGGTGTCTAAACGGCTGCCAGGCGCAAATAAAATTCCCCAAAAGGGTTTCAAAGTTTGAAAAACACTCTAAATGTCACATAAACATGTTAAAAACCAAACGACTTAGCCCACAATAGTGTCAACCAGCATAGAGCCCAAGTTATAAGCCTTAATTCTGTTACTGAGTCTAAGAAAATGGCTTACCTATCCCAGAAGGGAAAGCTGACAGTCTTCTAGCATTACTTGGTCTTGTTAGAAAAGTGACTGATCATACCTGACGCAGATAAGCCTGCAAACTGTTCCCCCCAACTGAAGTTCTCTGGTTTCAACAGTCCTGCGTGGGAACAGCAATGGATTTTATTTACTGGTGCTAAAATCATACTCCTCTTTTAACAGAAATCTTCATCACTTTCTGTTGTAGAGTAAATAGTACAAACCGGCACTATTTTAAAATAACAAACTCTTGATAGAAGAAATAAAAAACTACAACTAACACCACATACTCTTTACCACCCCCATGGAGATGCTACTTGTACAGAGCGGCAAAGAGAATGACTGGGGATCGGAGCTAGAGGGGGGGCTATATGGACAGCTTTGCTGTGTGCTCTCTTTGCCACTTCCTGTAGGGAATGAGAATATCCCACAAGTAAGGATGAAGCCGTGGACCGGACACACCAATGTAGGAGAAATAAAGTGTTCTGAGAGAGCAGAGAAGCTTTGATTATTTTTAATGTAACTTAAATGTTCTCTCACTCTCGTGCAGACATTCCTAGTAGTGAGGCCTACATATTGTTTGAGACATAGGTTACACTCTACAAGGTAGATAAGTTACTAGAACATTTGACACATCCTATTGTGGAGAATACCTCCCCTGTTACATGACTGATGAAGTCACAAGCTTTACAGCGTGGGTGTCCACACCTGTATGTTCCTGAACATTGTAGCCATGTGCTATTGGGGAGCATACTTGGTAAAATCATATTGGCTAAGGTTAGATTTTTAGCATGGATAAAATGGGGAGATACGTTTTAATGATATCACAGATTTTATAGAATTGGTTTGAATATTTTGTCACAAAATTTAAATAATTTTCTCGTTTGCTTACCTGTGCGTTTTTCAAGGAGGCTGATCCTATCTACTTTCGCTATATCCTTTTTGGCCTCTTCTATGATTCGTTTGGGGTACCCTCTATCCGCAAACCGTCTACTCAGTATTTCAACTTCTTGCTCAAAATCTGATTGTTCTGAGCAATTTCGTCTTACTCTGAGCATTTGTCCTTTGACAATAAAGCTGCATCCTCAGGTGAGTCTATCAATCTAATTTATCTACTGGTTAACCTCACCTGCCTTTATGGTGTAAACACCTTCTTGTTGCCTATACATTCATAGCTTATACTACTCTGATGTAATGCTGTGCCTACATAGTTGTAATCAGAACCGAAACAGTCCGTTGGGGCATATATGCAATTTGCCAACTTGACACTCAGCATCTGTGTATCTAGAAATCCTGGAAACAGACTGGCTGACTGGCCAGTGGTAGGGGTTGTGTTTCTGTGAGTGAATGAAGATACAAAAGGTGTGTGTATGGTCAGTAGTAGGGATGAAAGTCTTGATGTATGGGAAGTATGTTGTGAGTGAATCAGACATGAAAGGTGTGAATGGTCAGTAGCAAGGGTTGAAGCCTTGACGTGGCGTTACTGCTCACATGGGTATCCATGTGCTAATTCAACAAGTGTGAGTGTCTGTAATGCTTGTGTGGGTAATGCAAAAGAGTGTTAAATCATTTAGAATTAGGTCAATTAATGAGGTAGACAGTTTAATTGCAGATATAACCGCTATACGTTTAAAGTGTTTTAAGGTAGCCATGTCTGCAGTTTAACAGCTGTAGCCACCTGGGAATTTAAGAAACAGTATACAAGGTACACAGTTTTGGAAAGTACACCCCTTGACGCATCAAATGAGGGGCTGCATGCATTGCTAACACAAATTTGGAGTGCGTAAGATATAAATGAACATGTCACTTTGTTTATTTATTTTTTTCGCTTATTTGTTGCACACTTCAGATTTATGATACAAATAAAAATAAGACCTCATTTGATGCAGCTGGGTTGTAGTTTTGTTGTCATATCTTAACTTCCCAGGCAGCTAAAGCTGTTTAATTGCTGGCAACAATACATTAAATTTAAAGATGCTTTTTGTGATCGTCTATCAAATTGACACGTCAGCAATAAAAAAGTAGAAACTCAGTGAAATGTTCTCAATTTCTGCTTATTTTAGACAGGTTACCTCCTGCAAATATTTAGCAACACATGTTTTAATGATAGAGTTTAGAAAAATAAAAAATTACAAACTAATTTTTATTGAGTGTGGAGTAAAAAATAAAATATACACTTTTTTCATATTTTATGCTTTATTTTTAAAACCTGATGATACATACACAAAAAGTGTTTAAACGTGAACTGCAACAAAAAGCTCAAAACCAGCTTAGCACACAGGTGGGAAATGGCTTGGCAGCCAAAAGGTTAAAATTTCATGTTCTATGAAAAATATGAAAGTTTTATATTATCTCCCTTAAAGGGACATAGAAGTCAAAATGAATTACAAATAACCAAACGTCTTTCAAGAGCATTGGCAACCACTGCACGTTGACCCCTAAACAAAGTAATTGTACACACTAGAAAATCTACTAATATTATTTATTTTTACCTGTGATGTGAATATGCTAGTCCTGTAATGGGACCTGTATGCACTTCCAATGTAATGGCAGATTCAGGATTTTTCAAGCTCACTAAAGAAATATTGCCATTTTCATCACCTGTCACAAAATGATTAATTCGTTTAATAAAAAAAACAAAAACACACAACAAATTCATAGTGTATAACAAGAAGTTTAACACCTTACAAATTAAATTTGGGCCAAGCGTAGGGTGTATTTAGTTATGCAAAAAGTTCACACCATTTAACAAAGCTATTGATCAAAATTTATTCTCAAATGAACATAAGATTTTTTTTTTCCTTTTTGCTGCTACTGGTAATTGTTAAATGGCAAACCAGACAGCCAGTACTTCCCTTTCATATTGTGCATAAAGAGATTTAAAGGGGCATTAAAGGAGATTGTAATATTTAATGTTTAATTATATTATATGTAGTAAAATCGTATGCATTACACTTATTTATTTAGGAGTAAAAAATATAAAAATGTACTTTTCTTTATTCTCTATTACTACACACCTGGTAATAAGGATTTCAGAAACCAATGTATTATTCTAAATTAAAAAAAATTGTGTCACATTTACTTGGTATAGCTCAATTTTATGAAAAGCATTCAACTTTTGTATGATAAATTACCTGGTTTGTTTTATACTGCAATAATTCTTCCTGCTGCAATTGCATCACACATAGCATAATAGTAAAATTTTTACTAAGCCATGGGTAAATTCTCAATACTTAACATATTTAAATAGAATTTTTCATTTATCGAATTCAGCAGCTAAAAAAAGAAAATGTATGCTTACCTGATAAATGTATTTCTTTTTAGACACGATGAGTCCACGGATTTCATCCTTACTTGTGGGATATTCACCTCCTGGTCAGCAGGAGGAGGCAAAGAGCGCCACAGCAGAGCTGCTATATATAGCACCTCCCTTCCCTCCCACCCCAGTCATTAGACTGAAGTTAGGAAGAGAAAGAAAAAAGCCAAGGTGCAGAGGTGTCTGAAGTTTACAAAAAATAATAACCTGTCTCAGAGAACAGGGCGGGCCGTGGACTCATCGTGTCTACAAAGAAATAAATTTATCAGGTAAGCATAAATTTTCTTTTTAAAGACATGATGAGTCCACGGATTTCATCCTTACTTGTGGGATACAATACCAAAGCTAGAGTACATGGATGATAAGGGAGGGACAAGACAGAGAACCTAAACGGAAGGCACCACTGCTTGAAGAACCTTTCTCCCAAAAAACAAAAATGAGCCGTAACTCTTTCAGGAGGCTGCTATCTAGCAATCTCCTATGCAAAACGGAAGATACTCTTCAGCCAAAAAGAAAGAGGTAGCCGTAGCTTTCTGACCCTTACGTTTTCCAGAGAAAAACGACAGAGAAGATGACTGACGAAAGTCCTTAGACGCTTGTAAATAAAATTTCAAAGCACGGACCACGCCCAAATTGTGCAAAAGACGTTCCTTTGAGAAGAAGGATTAGGACACAGGGAAGGAACAAAAATCTTTTAGATTACTGTTCCTACTTGAGACAACCTTAGGAAGAAACCCTAGGTTAGTACGTAAAACTACCTTATCTGAATGAAAAATAAGGTAAGGAGAATTGTATTGTAATGCCGAAAGTTCAGACACTCTTCGAGCTGAAGAAATGGCAACAAGAAAAAACTTTCCAAGGTAACAACTTAATATCTAGGGAATGCATAGGTTCAAACGGAACCCCTTGAAGAACTTTGAGAACTAAATTCAGACTCCACGGAGGAGTAATTGGTTTAAACACAGGCCTGATTCTAACCAAAGCCTGACAAAATAATTGAACGTCTGGGACATCCTCCAGACGTTTGTGAAAAAAAATAGATAAGGCAGAGATCTGACCCTTTAGGGAACTTGCCGATAAACCCTTCTCCAATCCTACTTGGAGAAAAGACAAAATTCTAAGAATCCTGACTCTACTCCATGAGTAGCCCTTGGATTCACACCAAAAAAAGATATTTACGCCATATCTTATGGTAAATCTTTCTTGGATAGGATCAAGCATTCAATGTCCAAGTAGTCAGCTTCAGAGAAACAAGGTTTGGGTGAAGGAAGGGCCCTAGAATGAGAAGGTCTTTCCTCAACTGAGGTTTCCAAGTTGACAGTGATGACAACTGCACCAGATCTGCATACCAAATCCTGCGTGGCCACACAAGAGCAATGAGGATCACTGATGCCCCCTCCTGTTTGATTCGAGCAATGACTCGAGGAAGAAGCGCAAACGGAGGAAATAGGTATGCAAGATAGGACCAAGGAACCGCCAGAGCATCCATCAGTTATGCCTAGGAATTCCTGGACCCCGACCAGTATCTCGGGAGCTTGCATTCTGGCGAGATACCATGAGATCTAACTCCAGCCGACCCCATTTGAGAATCAGGTTGCAGAATACTTCCGGATGGAGTTCCCACTTCCCGGATGAAAAGTCTGTCTGCTCAGAAAGTCTGCCTCCCAATTGACCACCCCTTGGATATGGATCGCTGACAGATGGCAAGAGTAGGCCTCCGCCCACTGGATTATCTTGGCTACCTCTGTCATTGCTAAGGAACTCCTTGTTCCTCCTTGATGATTGATGTAATTCACTGTCGTTATGTTGTCCGTCTGAAATCTGATGAACTGGGCCGAGGCCAACTATGGCCAGGCCCGAAGAGCATTGAAGATCGTTCTCAGTTCCAGAATGTTAATAAGAAGAAAAGATTCTTGCTGAGTCCAAACCCCTTTAGCCCTTAGGAAGCCCCAGACTGCTCCCCACCCTAGAAGGCTGGCGTCTATCACAAACACCCAAGATGGTCTGCGAAGGCAGGTTTCCTGGGAGAAAATGATCCAGAGACAACGACCACTGGATTGAATCCCTTGTCTCCTGCTCCAGTAGAATTAGAGGAGACAAATCTGAATAATCTCCGATCCATTGCCTGAACATGTTTAACTGCAGAGGTCTGAGATTGAACCGAACAAACGGTATGATGTCTACCATCAGCCCGATAACCTCCATGCACTGAATTACTGAAGGCAGAGGAGTGGACTAAATGACTAAACAAGTATCGATAAACTCTGATTTCCTGACATACTGTCAGAAAAATTTTCATTGATACGGAATCTATAATGGATCCCAAGAAGTTTGCATGAGACTAATGAACTCCTTTCCAAATTTTCCTTCCACCCATAAGACCACAGGAAGGATAACACCAAGTCCGTGTGAAATCTTGCTAGCTGTAAGGATGGCGCATGGACTAGAATGTCGTCCAGATAGGACACCACTGCAATGACCCGTAACTGAAGCACAGTCAACAGTGCTCCCAGAGTCCTTGTGAAAACTCTGAGAACTGAGGCAAGACCGAAAAGAAGAGTCACGAACTGGAATCGTTTGTCCAACTTGTGAATTGCACATGAAAGTACACGTCCTTTAAATCCACTGTTGTATAAATTGACCCTCTTGGATCAATCAAGGAAACAATGGAACAAATAGTTGCCATCTTGAAGGACGGTACACTAAGAAAATCTGTTTAGACTCTGGGATCTAAAAAGTGGTCTGAAGCTTCCCTCTTTTTTTGGAAACCACAAACCGATTGGTATAAAAAAAAACTCGACCCAGAACCTGTAATGGAACAATCATCCCCAGGTCTGAGATGTCTCTTACGCAGTGTAAGAACGCATCTCCTCTTGGTCTAATCTGCAGAAAATCTTGAAAACAGAAACCTGCCTTTGGGATGAAAACTGTTGAATTTCAATTTGAATTCCTGGAACACTATTTCCTGAACATCTCGAACCCAAGCCTAAGCGAAGACGGAAAGTCTGCCCCCTACAAGATCCAATCCCGGATCGGGGGCCATGTCCGTCATGCTGTCTTTGATTCAACAGCAGGCTATTTGGATTTTTTTTTTTTTGTGGAAATTCTTTAAAATTTCAAAGGAGAATATTTCCGTCAAGCCAGGTTCCAACAAGGTCTTCCCCTTGTAATAAATCGTTAAAGGCTTAGGCCATACATCCGTAGAACAAGGCTCTAAACATAAAACTCTGAGCTGGAACAGAGAAAACTGAACCCTATACTCCCATTTTGATAACTGGAAAGAAGGAATTTGAAATAAAGGAAATAGCCAACTTGAAAGCCTTTATCCTATCTTGGATTTTATCCAGAGGAGATTCTGACGTAAAAACATCAGACAACGCATAGGATGTCATTGTAAGCCCTGAAGTACATCCCCTTCTAATCTTTGTCTATAGGACCTTTGAAACAACCAACTATCCTCTAAGGAAATAGTAGTTCACTTAGCTAAGCTGAAAACTACTCCTTTCACCCTAGGGAATGTCTACCCAGCCTCCTTAACTGAGACGGTTATGGGAAACATCTCTTTAAGTATAGGGAATGCGGTCTTTTCTATTCCTATAACTTGCTGGACGCACTAGGATAGAATACACCGGTATAGTCGGAGTCGTCTAAGGTAGCTAAAACCGAAACTAATTCCTCTAGTAATGTTAACTTCCACTTGGGAAAAACATAGAATGCATGAGATGCAGAAAAAAACTCCGGACAGAGTAGTAGAGGAAGCGCAGGGCACTGCATGTGGGCCCTAACATTTTGTGGACACTATAGGAATGTGGCATAAAGTGACCATTGTCAACATACTCCCAAATAGCAAATGCCTTAAAAGGAGAAGGTTCAGAAAAAAAAAAGTGTGTAATTTTTTAATAAAAATTGACACAAAATAAAGTTACTGTCTCATTAAATTTTAAAAGAAACCTCTTATTTCTGTTGTGCAGAAACAATCCAATTAGAATGTTAACATTGCTGTTAATAGACATCGCTATGTACATTAAAGAAGCAATGTCTTGTGCAACAATTCCATATGAAAATTGCAAGGAACTGCAGAGCACTGCATGTGGGCCATAAAAATATTTGGGACACTATAGGAGAAATTTGTAGCATGGATTGACCAGTGTCAGACTCCTAAACAGCAATCGCTTTAGAAGGAGTATATATAATAAAAATTGACACATAAAAAAAACGTTACTGTCTCTTTAAATGTTTAAGTAACATTATCTTTTGTGTGCTTTTGTGCCATCCTAAGTCACAAAGGATGAATTAAACAAAACAACTGAGATTATTTTAATAAAAATAACAGATAACAAAAACTTTACTGTCCCTTTAAATTTTAAAAGCAACATTTTTTTGTGTGCTTTTCTCGTTAAATTTCAAACTGACACCTTAACATTATGCGTGCAGGATTGAAATAAATTAGTAAGCAAACATTTGCAGGACCTACTGAACCTCAGCCCATGTGTCCAAGTTATAACCATAAAAAAATCAGAAACGTAATAAACCGTTTGAAATTCTCATGAATAAATTATTAAATTAAGTCTAATACTGAACGTTTCATAGTGCTAACTAAACGCTAAAAATCTGTGTTAAAAGCTCTGCCCTCCGGTATCGTAATGGAGGTGGAGAGCGCAATCCAACAAAGGCTCGACATAGCTCCTCCCCTCGTGGGCGTGACAGCTTTCCATCTCCCAGCACCCTGATTGACTGTGCCCTGAGATGGAGGAATGAGCCCAAAAACTGTGCGAAAGACAACTCCGTCCATCGTGGGCGTCACAGTACTCAATCTCCCGGTCGCCATTAAGATCCTATAGATCGGACACCGGGAGATATACTAACTATGCAAAATGTAAAAAATTGGAGCTGAGTATGCTACCGCATGTCAGGTAGCTCTAGCTCCCAAAAGAGTGACCCAAAACACTTGTTTTTGAGACCTCTATAATAATGTCCCAATTGATGTCCTGAGCAACGCCACAAATTCTCTTAAGCCCCAGTGCCTGCCAAAAAAAACTGTGCTGTCGTAGGATCCCCTCCCCTATATAAGTCTAGGAGGATAACGTCCTAATACAAGAGATCTATCTCATCAAGTGCCCCACTTCCTCTGAAGTTCCCAGACCCAGAATAAAAAGTTGGCACTTACCTTTAAAATCTGCCCGACAGCAGGGCAGCTTAGCAGGTTTAGGAGGTCCTCTTCCTCCCATAGCCCTGTGGAAAATCATAAGCCTGAGTTAATTGTGCTTAGGCTATCAGGATAAGGGCAGCATAAATGTATAGGAGGCGCAGTGAGAATTATGTCCCACAAGTTCCTATTGCTCTAAAGCCACCAATAGCTCTACTGTAGAGACTGATATGGACTAGGCTACACCCTAGAACAAAGAAGCACACTCTAGCACTACTTTAAAAATAATAAACTCTTGATTGAAGAATCAAACCTAACACCTCACTTTACCTCTTCCTATCACTAACGTAGGCAAAGAGAATGACTGGAGTGGGAGGGAAGGGAGGAGATATATATAGAAGCTCTGCTGTGGTGCTCGTTGCCTCCTCCTGCTGACCAGAAGGTGAATATCCCACAAGTAAGGATGAAATCCGTGGACTCATCGTGTCTTTAAAAAGAAAAAAAGAAATTTATGCTTACCTGATAAATTTCTTTCTTTTGCGATGTACCAAGTCCACGGATTCATCCTAACTTGTGGGATATTGTCCTTCCAGACAGGAAGTAGCAAAGAGAGCACCACAGCAGAGCTGTCTATATAGCTCCCCCCTTAACTCCACCCCCCAGTCATTCTACCGAAGGCCAAGGAAGAAAAGAAGAAACTATAAAGGTGCAGAGGTGACTGACGTTTACATAAAAAAATACTGTCTTGAATAGACAGGGTGGGCCATGGACTCGGTACATCGCAAAAGAAAGAAATTTATCAGGCAAGCATAAATTTTGTTTTCTTTTGCATGATGTACCGAGTCCACGGATTCATCCTAACTTGTGGGATACCAATACCAAAGCTTTAGGACACGGATGAAGGGAGGGACAAGACAAGAACCTAAACGGAAGGCACCACTGCTTGCAAAACCTCTCCCCCAAAAATAGCCTCCGAAGAAGCAAAAGTATCAAATTTATCAAATTTTGAAAAGGCATGAAGCGACGACCAAGTCGCAGCCTTACAAATATGTTCAACAGAAGCATCATTTTTAAAAGCCCATGTGGAAGCTACCACTCTAGTAGAATGAGCTGCAATCCTTTCAGGAGGCTGCTGTCCAGCAGTCTCATAAGCCAAACGGATGATGCTTTTCAGTCAAAAGGAAAGAGAAGTCGCTGTAGCCTTTTGACCCCTACGCTTTCCAGAGTAGACAACAAAGAAGATGTTTGACGAAAATATTTGGTTGCCTGCAAATAAAATTTCAAAGCACGAACCACGTCCAAGTTGTGCAACAGACGTTCCTTCTTACAAGAAGGACTAGGACACAGAAGAAAAACTATTTCTTGATTGATATTCCTGTTAGTAACAACCTTAAGTAGGAACCCAGGCTTGGTACGCAAGACCACCTTATCAGCATGGAACACAAGATAAGAAGAGTTCCATTATAATGCGGATAGTTCAGAAACTCTTTCAGCTGAATAGATAGCAACCAGGAACAAAACTTTCCAAGATAAAAGCTTAATATCTATGGAATGCATGTGTTCAAACTGAACCCCCTGAAGAACTCTAAGAACTAAATTTAGACCGCATGGCGGAGCAATAGGTTTAAACACAGGCTTAATTCTAACTAAAGCCTGACAAAAAGCCCAAACGTCTGGAACATCTGCCAGACGCTAGTGCAACAAAATAGACAGAGCAGATATCTGTCCCTTTAGGGAACTAGCGGATAATCCTTTCTCCAAGCCCTCTTGGAGAAAAAAAAAGACAAAATCCTAGGAATCCTGATTTTAGTCCAGGAAAAGCCTTTGGATTCACACCAAAAAAGATATTTACGCCATATCTTATTATAAATTTTCCTGGTAACAGGCTTTCGAGCCTGAATCAAGGTATTTATGACTGACTCCGAGAAACCCTGCTTTGATAGAATCAAGCGTTCAATCTCCAAGCAGTCAGTTGCAGAGAAATTAGATTTGGATGCTTGAATGGACCTTGAATCAGAAAGTCCTGTCTCAATGGCAGAGACCTTGGTGGAAGGGATGACATGTCCACCAGGTCTGTATACCAAGTCCTGCGTGGCTACGCAGGCGCTATCAAAATCACTGATGCTCTCTCCTGTTTGATTCTGGCAATCAGACGTGGAAGGAGAGGAAAAGGTGGAAACACATAAGCCAGGGTACTGCTAGAGCATCTATTAGTACAGCCTGAGGATCCCTTGACCTGGAGCCGTAACAAGGAAGTTTGGCGTTCTGACGGGACGCCATCAGATCCAACTCTGGTGTGCCCCATAGCCAAACCAGATGAGCAAACACCTCCGGATGGAGATCCCACTCCCCCGGATGAAAAGTCTGACGACTTAGAAAATCTGTCTCCCAGTTCTCTACACCTGGGATATAGATCGCTGACAGATGGCAAGAGTGAGCCTCTGCCCATTGGATTATCCTTGAGACCTCTATCATCGCTAAGGAACTCTTTGTTACGCCCTGATGATTGATATAAGCCACAGTCGTGATGTTGTCCGACTGAAACCTGATGAATCTGGCTGAAGCCAGCTGAGGCCATGCCTGGAGAGCATTGAATATCGCTCTTAATTCCAGAATATTTATCGGTAGGAGAGCCTTCTCCCGAGTCCACAAACCCTGAGCTTTCAGGAAATTCCAGACTGCACCCCAGCCCAGAAGACTGGCGTCTGTCGCACTATAACCCATACTGGGTTGCGGAAACACATTCCCTGGGACAGATGATCCTGTGACAACCACCAAAGAAGAGAGTCTCTGGTCTCTTGATCCAGATTTATCTGAGGAGATAAATCTGCATAATCCCCATTCCACTGATTGAGCATGCAAAGTTGCAGTGGTCTGAGATGCAAGCGAGCAAACGGAACTATGTCCATTGCCGCTACCATTAGTCCGATTACCTCCATACACTGAGCCACTGACGGCCGAGGAATGGAATGAAGAGCTCGGCAGGTGGACAAAAACAGAATTTATGTTTACCTGATAAATTACTTTCTCCAACGGTGTGTCCGGTCCACGGCGTCATCCTTACTTGTGGGATATTCTCTTCCCCAACAGGAAATGGCAAAGAGCCCAGCAAAGCTGGTCACATGATCCCTCCTAGGCTCCGCCTACCCCAGTCATTCGACCGACGTTAAGGAGGAATATTTGCATAGGAGAAACCATATGATACCGTGGTGACTGTAGTTAAAGAAAATAAATTATCAGACCTGATTAAAAAACCAGGGCGGGCCGTGGACCGGACACACCGTTGGAGAAAGTAATTTATCAGGTAAACATAAATTCTGTTTTCTCCAACATAGGTGTGTCCGGTCCACGGCGTCATCCTTACTTGTGGGAACCAATACCAAAGCTTTAGGACACGGATGAAGGGAGGGAGCAAATCAGGTCACCTAAATGGAAGGCACCACGGCTTGCAAAACCTTTCTCCCAAAAATAGCCTCAGAAGAAGCAAAAGTATCAAACTTGTAAAATTTGGTAAAAGTGTGCAGTGAAGACCAAGTCGCTGCCCTACATATCTGATCAACAGAAGCCTCGTTCTTGAAGGCCCATGTGGAAGCCACAGCCCTAGTGGAATGAGCTGTGATTCTTTCAGGAGGCTGCCGTCCGGCAGTCTCGTAAGCCAATCTGATGATGCTTTTAATCCAAAAAGAGAGAGAGGTAGAAGTTGCTTTTTGACCTCTCCTTTTACCAGAATAAACAACAAACAAGGAAGATGTTTGTCTAAAATCCTTTGTAGCATCTAAATAGAATTTTAGAGCGCGAACAACATCCAAATTGTGCAACAAACGTTCCTTCTTCGAAACTGGTTTCGGACACAAAGAAGGCACGACTATCTCCTGGTTAATGTTTTTGTTAGAAACAACTTTTGGAAGAAAACCAGGTTTAGTACGTAAAACCACCTTATCTGCATGGAACACCAGATAAGGAGGAGAACACTGCAGAGCAGATAATTCTGAAACTCTTCTAGCAGAAGAAATTGCAACCAAAAACAAAACTTTCCAAGATAATAACTTAATATCAACGGAATGTAAGGGTTCAAACGGAACCCCCTGAAGAACTGAAAGAACTAAGTTGAGACTCCAGGGAGGAGTCAAAGGTTTGTAAACAGGCTTGATTCTAACCAGAGCCTGAACAAAGGCTTGAACATCTGGCACAGCTGCCAGCTTTTTGTGAAGTAACACAGACAAGGCAGAAATCTGTCCCTTCAAGGAACTTGCAGATAATCCTTTCTCCAATCCTTCTTGAAGAAAGGATAGAATCTTAGGAATCTTTACCTTGTCCCAAGGGAATCCTTTAGATTCACACCAACAGATATATTTTTTCCATATTTTGTGGTAAATTTTTCTAGTTACAGGCTTTCTGGCCTGAACAAGAGTATCAATAACAGAATCTGAGAACCCTCGTTTTGATAAGATCAAGCGTTCAATCTCCAAGCAGTCAGCTGGAGTGAGACCAGATTCGGATGTTCGAACGGACCTTGAACAAGAAGGTCTCGTCTCAAAGGTAGCTTCCATGGTGGAGCCGATGACATATTCACCAGATCTGCATACCAAGTCCTGCGTGGCCACGCAGGAGCTATCAAGATCACCGACGCCCTCTCCTGATTGATCCTGGCTACCAGCCTGGGGATGAGAGGAAACGGCGGGAATACATAAGCTAGTTTGAAGGTCCAAGGAGCTACTAGTGCATCTACTAGAGTCGCCTTGGGATCCCTGGATCTGGACCCGTAGCAAGGAACCTTGAAGTTCTGACGAGAGGCCATCAGATCCATGTCTGGAATGCCCCACAGTTGAGTAATTTGGGCAAATATTTCCGGATGGAGTTCCCACTCCCCCGGATGTAATGTCTGACGACTCAGAAAATCCGCTTCCCAATTTTCCACTCCTGGGATGTGGATTGCAGACAGGTGGCAGGAGTGAGTCTCCGCCCATTGAATGATTTTGGTCACTTCTTCCATCGCCAGGGAACTCCTTGTTCCCCCCTGATGGTTGATGTACGCAACAGTCGTCATGTTGTCTGATTGAAACCGTATGAACTTGGCCTTTGCTAGCTGAGGCCAAGCCTTGAGAGCATTGAATATCGCTCTCAGTTCCAGAATATTTATCGGTAGAAGAGATTCTTCCCGAGACCAAAGACCCTGAGCTTTCAGGGATCCCCAGACCGCGCCCCAGCCCATCAGACTGGCGTCGGTCGTGACAATGACCCACTCTGGTCTGCGGAAGGTCATCCCTTGTGACAGGTTGTCCAGGGACAGCCACCAACGGAGTGAGTCTCTGGTCCTCTGATTTACTTGTATCTTCGGAGACAAGTCTGTATAGTCCCCATTCCACTGACTGAGCATGCACAGTTGTAATGGTCTTAGATGAATGCGCGCAAAAGGAACTATGTCCATTGCCGCTACCATCAAACCTATTACTTCCATGCACTGCGCTATGGAAGGAAGAGGAACGGAATGAAGTGTTTGACAAGAGTTTAGAAGTTTTGTTTTTCTGGCCTCTGTCAGAAAAATCCTCATTTCTAAGGAGTCTATTATTGTTCCCAAGAAGGGAACCCTTGTCGACGGAGATAGAGAACTCTTTTCCACGTTCACTTTCCATCCGTGAGATCTGAGAAAGGCCAGGACTATGTCCGTGTGAGCCTTTGCTTGAGGAAGGGACGACGCTTGAATCAGAATGTCGTCCAAGTAAGGTACTACTGCAATGCCCCTTGGTCTTAGCACCGCTAGAAGGGACCCTAGTACCTTTGTGAAAATCCTTGGAGCAGTGGCTAATCCGAAAGGAAGCGCCACGAACTGGTAATGCTTGTCCAGGAATGCGAACCTTAGGAACCGATGATGTTCCTTGTGGATAGGAATATGTAGATACGCATCCTTTAAATTCACCGTGGTCATGAATTGACCTTCCTGGATGGAAGGAAGAATTGTTCGAATGGTTTCCATTTTGAACGATGGAACCTTGAGAAACTTGTTTAAGATCTTGAGATCTAAGATTGGTCTGAACGTTCCCTCTTTTTTGGGAACTATGAACAGATTGGAGTAGAACCCCATCCCTTGTTCTCCTAATGGAACAGGATGAATCACTCCCATTTTTAACAGGTCTTCTACACAATGTAAGAATGCCTGTCTCTTTATGTGGTCTGAAGACAATTGAGACCTGTGGAACCTCCCCCTTGGGGGAAGCCCCTTGAATTCCAGAAGATAACCTTGGGAGACTATTTCTAGTGCCCAAGGATCCAGAACATCTCTTGCCCAAGCCTGAGCGAAGAGAGAGAGTCTGCCCCCCACCAGATCCGGTCCCGGATCGGGGGCCAACATTTCATGCTGTCTTGGTAGCAGTGGCAGGTTTCTTGGCCTGCTTTCCCTTGTTCCAGCCTTGCATTGGTCTCCAGGCTGGCTTGGCTTGAGAAGTATTACCCTCTTGCTTAGAGGACGTAGCACTTGGGGCTGGTCCGTTTCTACGAAAGGGACGAAAATTAGGTTTATTTTTGGCCTTGAAAGACCTATCCTGAGGAAGGGCGTGGCCCTTACCCCCAGTGATATCAGAGATAATCTCTTTCAAGTCAGGGCCAAACAGCGTTTTCCCCTTGAAAGGAATGTTAAGGAGTTTGTTCTTGGAAGACGCATCCGCTGACCAAGATTTCAACCAAAGCGCTCTGCGCGCCACAATAGCAAACCCAGAATTCTTCGCCGCTAACCTAGCCAATTGCAAAGTGGCGTCTAGGGTGAAAGAATTAGCCAATTTGAGAGCACGGATTCTGTCCATAATCTCCTCATAAGGAGGAGAATCACTATCGATCGCCTTTACTAGCTCATCGAACCAGAAACACGCGGCTGTAGTGACAGGGACAATGCATGAAATTGGTTGTAGAAGGTAACCTTGCTGAACAAACATCTTTTTAAGCAAACCTAATTTTTTATCCATAGGATCTTTGAAAGCACAACTATCTTCTATGGGTATAGTGGTGCGTTTGTTTAAAGTAGAAACCGCTCCCTCGACCTTGGGGACTGTCTGCCATAAGTCCTTTCTGGGGTCGACCATAGGAAACAATTTTTTAAATATGGGGGGAGGGACGAAAGGTATACCGGGCCTTTCCCATTCTTTATTTACAATGTCCGCCACCCGCTTGGGTATAGGAAAAGCTTCTGGGAGCCCCGGGACCTCTAGGAACTTGTCCATTTTACATAGTTTCTCTGGGATGATCAGATTCTCACAATCATCCAGAGTGGATAATACCTCCTTAAGCAGAGCGCGGAGATGTTCCAACTTAAATTTAAATGTAATCACATCGGGTTCAGCTTGTTGAGAAATTTTCCCTGAATCTGAAATTTCTCCCTCAGACAAAACCTCCCTGGCCCCCTCAGACTGGTGTAGGGGCATTTCAGAACCATTATCATCAGCGTCCTCATGCTCTTCAGTATCTAAAACAGAGCAGTCGCGCTTACGCTGATAAGTGGGCATTTTGGCTAAAATGTTTTTGATAGAATTATCCATTACAGCCGTTAATTGTTGCATAGTAAGGAGTATTGGCGCGCTAGATGTACTAGGGGCCTCCTGAGTGGGCAAGACTCGTGTAGACGAAGGAGGGAATGATGCAGTACCATGCTTACTCCCCTCACTTGAGGAATCATCTTGGGCATCATTTTCAGTGTCACATAAATCACATTTATTTAAATGAGAAGGAACCTTGGCTTCCCCACATTCAGAACACAGTCTATCTGGTAGTTCAGACATGTTAAACAGGCATAAACTTGATAACAAAGTACAAAAAACGTTTTAAAATAAAACCGTTACTGTCACTTTAAATTTTAAACTGAACACACTTTATTACTGCAATTGCGAAAAAGTATGAAGGAATTGTTCAAAATTCACCAAAATTTCACCACAGTGTCTTAAAGCCTTAAAAGTATTGCACACCAAATTTGGAAGCTTTAACCCTTAAAATAACGGAACCGGAGCCGTTTTTAACTTTAACCCCTTTACAGTCCCTGGTATCTGCTTTGCTGAGACCCAACCAAGCCCAAAGGGGAATACGATACCAAATGACGCCTTCAGAAAGTCTTTTCTATGTATCAGAGCTCCTCACACATGCGACTGCATGTCATGCTTCTCAAAAACAAGTGCGCAATACCGGCGCGAAAATGAGGCTCTGCCTATGATTAGGGAAAGCCCCTAGAGAATAAGGTGTCTAAAACAGTGCCTGCCGATATTATTTTACAAAAATACCCAGATTAAATGATTCCTCAAGGCTAAATATGTGTATATATGAATCGATTTAGCCCAGAAAATGTCTACAGTCTTAATAAGCCCTTGTGAAGCCCTTATTTACTGTCTGAATAAAAATGGCTTACCGGATCCCATAGGGAAAATGACAGCTTCCAGCATTACATCGTCTTGTTAGAATGTGTCATACCTCAAGCAGCAAAAGACTGCTCACTGTTCCCCCAACTGAAGTTAATTCCTCTCAACAGTCCTGTGTGGAACAGCCATGGATTTTAGTAACGGTTGCTAAAATCATTTTCCTCTTACAAACAGAAATCTTCATCTCTTTTCTGTTTCAGAGTAAATAGTACATACCAGCACTATTTTAAAATAACAAACTCTTGATTGAATAATAAAAACTACAGTTAAACACTAAAAAACTCTAAGCCATCTCCGTGGAGATGTTGCCTGTACAACGGCAAAGAGAATGACTGGGGTAGGCGGAGCCTAGGAGGGATCATGTGACCAGCTTTGCTGGGCTCTTTGCCATTTCCTGTTGGGGAAGAGAATATCCCACAAGTAAGGATGACGCCGTGGACCGGACACACCTATGTTGGAGAAATCTTTGATTTCCTGAACTCCGTCAGAAATATTTTCATGTCTACCGAGTCTATCAGAGTCCCTAGAAATGAAACTCTTGTGAGGGGGGAAAGAGAACTCTTTTTTACGTTCACTTTCCACCCATGAGACCTTAGAAAGGCCAACACTAAGTCCGTGTGAGACTTGGCTAGTTGGAAGGACGACGCTTGAATTAGAATGTCGTCTAGATAAGGCGCCACTGCTATGCCCCGTGGCTTTAGAACCGCCAGAAGGGACCCTAGCACCTCCGTGAAGATTTGCGGTGCCGTGGCCAACCCGAAAGGAAGAGCCACAGACTGATAATGCTTGTACAGAAAGGCGAACCTGAAGAACTGGTGATGATCTTTGTGGATAGGAATGTGCAGATACGCATCCTTTAAGTCCACGGTGGTCATATATTGACCCTCCTGGATCAATGGTAAGATAGTCCAAATGGTCTCCATCTTGTAAAGATGGAACTCTTAGGAATTGGTTTAGGATCTTGAGATCCAGAATTGGTCTGAAGGTTCCCTCCTTTTTGGGAACTATAAACAGATTGGAGTAGAACCCCTGCCCCTGTTCTGCTTTTGGAACTGGGCAGATCACACCCATGGTAAAAAAGGTCTTCTACACAGCGTAAGAACGCCTCTTTTTTTGGGGGTTTATAGACTATTGAGAAAGATGGAGCCTCCCCCTTGGAGGGGAATTCTTGAAATCTAGAAGGTATCCCTGGGTTACAATTTCTACTGCCCAGGAATCCTGAACGTCTCTTGCCCAGGCCTGAGCAAAGAGAGAGAGTCTGCCCCCTACTAGATCCGGTCCTGGATCGGGGGCTACCCCTTCATGCTGACTTAGTGGCAGCAGCAGGCTTTTTGGCCTGTTTACCCTTGTTCCAAGCCTGATTAGGTCTCCAGGTTGGCTTGGATTGCGCAAAGTTCCCCTCTTGCTTTGCAGCAGGGGAAGAGGTAGAGGGACCACCCTTGAAGTTTCGAAAGGAACGAAAATTATTTTGTTTGGTCCATGTCTTATTTGACTTATCCTGAGAGAGGGTATGACCCTTCCCTCCAGTAATGTCTGAAATTATCTCTTTCAATGCAGGCCCGAATAGGGTCTTACCTTTGAAAGGGATGGACAAAAGCTTAGATTTAGATGACACAGCAGCTTACCAGGACTTAAGCCATAACGCTCTACGCTCTAAAATTGCAAAACCTGAATTCTTAGCCGCTAATTTAGCAAGATGAAAAGCGGCGTCTGTAATAAAAGAATTAGCCAACTTAACAGCCTTAATTCTGTCCAAAATATCATCTAGTGGGTCTCCATCTGAAGAGCCTCTTCTAGAGCCTCAAACCAAAAGGCAGCTGCAGTGGTTACAGGAACAATGCATGCTATTGGTTGAAGAAAACCTTGATGAACAAAAATTTTCTTTAGGAGACCCTCTAACTTTTTATCCATAGGATCAATGAAAGCACAACTGTCTTCAATAGGTATAGTTGTACGCTTAGCCAGGGTAGAAATAGCTCCCTCCACCTTAGGGACCGTCTGCCATGAGTCATTTATGGTGTCAGAAATGGGGAACATTTTCTTAAAAACAGGAGGGGGAGAGAACGGAATACCTGGTTTATCCCACTCCTTAGTAACAATGTCCGAAATCTTCTCAGGGACCGGAAACACAGTGTAAACAGGAACCTCTAAATATTTGTCCATTTTACACAATTCCTCTGGAACTACAATAGGGTCACAATCATCCAGAGTAGCTAAAACCTCCCTGAGCAATAAGCGGAGGTGCTCTAGCTTAAATTTAAATGCCGTCATAACTGAATCTGTCTGAGAGAACATCTTTCCTGAATCAGAAATCTCTCCCTCAGACAGCAAATCTCTCATCCCTACCTCAGAACATTGTGAGGGAATATCGGATACGGCTACTAAAGCGTCAGAAGGCTCAGCATTTGTTCTTAACCCAGAGCTACTGCGCTTCCCTTGCAACCCAGGCAGCTTAGATAAAACCTCTGTGAGGGTAGTATTCATAACTGAAGCCATATCTTGCAAGGTGAAGGAATTAGACGCACTAGAAGTACTCGGCGTCGCTTGTGCGGGCGTTACTGGTTGTGACACTTGGGGAGAACTAGATGGCAAAACCAGATTTCCTTCTGTCTGAGAATCATCTAATGCCAAACTTTTATAAGTCAAAATATGCTGTTTGCAACTTATAGACATATCAGTACAAGTGGGACACATTCTAAGAGGGGGTTCCACAATGGCTTCTAAACAAATTGAACAATGAGTTTCCTCAGTGTCAGACATGTTTAACAGATTAGTAATAAAGCAAGCAAGCTTGGAAAACACTACACAAAAAATTAACCCTTTATGCAAGCTAGTAAAAACCTCTGATAACACTAGGATTACTGCTTACCCTTCCCCTAATGGGGACACTGTCAGCCTTTCTGAGTTAACACAGTTTCTGCAGAAAATATGACTGAACATACCTCATTGCTGTATAGCAAGAAACCGTTCCTCACACTGAAGTTTTCCTGTACTCCTCAGCTTCTGTGGGAACAGCAGTGGACCTTAGTTACAAATGCTAAGATCATCATCCTCCAGGCAGAAATCTTCATCTATGTCCTGCCTGAGAGTAAATAGTACAACACCGGTACCATTTAAAAATAAACACTTGATTGAAGATAAAATAAAACTAACAGTTTAACACCTCTTCTCTTTACTCTTCCTGCTTAGAGCCAGCAAAGGAGAATGACTGGGGGGTGGAGTTAAGGGGGGAGCTATATAGACAGCTCTGCTCTGGTGCTCTCTTTGCTACTTCCTGTCAGGAAGGACAATATCCCACAAGTTAGGATGAATCCGTGGACTCGGTACATCATGCAAAAGAAAAGACTTCATATACCCCAGACCAAACTTTTCAACATATTATCAAGTACCCCAAGTGTAGCATTAATTTTGCACATTGGCAAAATACACTGATATTAGCCCAGTCATATTGGATGACATGGTTTTAAGGAAGTAAAGATTCCGGAGCTTCAGAGATTTTGAGATTGCAATCACTGGAAAAAAATAGACTAACAATATCTGCCAAAATTGAGAACTAGTTAACTCAGCTTTATTACAAAAAGATCAAGATTTAATAAAAAAAAAAAAAATGTAATGGAGATACCCTTTCACATTAACAACTAAGCATGTTTTACAAATCACATGGCTACATACCACAAACAAAACTATCGTCCTTGAACGGATGCCACACAATTGAGGTAGGTTGGTTGCTTGCAGCACCAAAATCTGTGTGAAGGGGAAAATGCGCATTAGAGAGACTATTAAGATTACTTGGATATACACACACTTGTATAGGCAGCGTTAAATGGGGAATCCCTCTGTGCAGGGGAAGAAAAAACATAATTTATGTAAGAAGTTACCAGATAAATTAATTTCTTTCATATTGGCAAGAGTCCATGAGCTAGTGACGTATGGGATATGCAATCCTACCAGGAGGGGCAAAGTTTCCCAAACCTCAAAATGCCTATAAATACACCCCTCACGACACCCACAATTCAGTTTAACGAATAGCCAAGAAGTGGGGTGATAAAGAAAGGAGTAAAAAGCATCAACAAAGGAATTAGGAAATAATTGTGCTATATACAAAAAAATCATAATCACCATAAAAAGGGTGGGCCTCATGGACTCTTGCCAATATGAAAGAAATTAATTTATCAGGTAAATTCTTACATAAATTATGTTTTCTTTCATGTAATTGTCAAGAGTCCATGAGCTAGTGACGTATAGGATATCAATACCCAAGATGTGGAACTCCACTCAAGAGTCACTAGAGAGGGAGGGATAAAAATAAACAGCCAATTCTCGCTGAAAAAATAATCCACAACCCAAAATATAAGTTATTCTCATAATGAAAAGAAAAACTTAAAACATCAGCAGAAGAATCAAACTGAAACAGCTGCCTGAAGAACTTTTCTACCAAAAACAGCTTCTGAAGAAGCAAATACATCAAAATGGTAGAATTTAGTAAATGTATGCAAAGAAGACCAAGTTGCTGCTTTGCAAATCTGATCAACTGAAGCTTCATTCTTAAAAGCCCACGAAGTGGAGACTGATCTAGTAGAATGAGCTGTAATTCTCTAAGGCGGGGCCTGACCTGACTCCAAATAAGCTTAAAGAATCAAAAAAGTTTTAACCAAGAAGCCAAGGAAATAGCAGAGGCCTTCAGACCTTTCCTAGGAACAGAAAATATAACAAATAGACTAGAAGTCTTCCTGAAATTTTTAGTAGCTTCAACATAAAATTTCAAAGCTCTTACCACGTCCAAAGAATGTAAGGATCTTTCCAAAGAATTCTTAGGATTAGGACATAAGGAAGGGACAACAATTTCACTACTAATGTTGTTAGAATTCACAACTTTAGGCAAAAATTTAAATGAAGTCCGCAAAACCGCCTTATCCTGATGAAAAATCAGAAAAGGAGATTCACAAGAAAGAGCAGATAGCTCAGAAACTCTTCTAGCAGAAAGAAGAAACGCCTTCAAAACCAAATTAATACTCCAAGGAGGAGAAATTGATTTAATGACGGGCTTAATATGAACTAAAGCCTGTACAAAACAGTGAATATCAGGAAGTTTAGCAATCTTTCTGTGAAATAAAACAGAAAGGGCAGAGATTTGTCCCTTCAAGGAACTTGCAGACAAACCCTTATCCAAACCATCCTGAAGAAATGGTAGAATTCTAGGAATTCTAAAAAAATGCTAAGAGAATTTATGAGAAGAACACCAGGAAATGTAGGTCTTCCAAACTCGATAATAAATCTTTCTAGAGACAGATTTATGAGCTTGTAACAGTGTTAATCACTGAGTCAGAGAAACCTCTATGACTTAGAACTAAGTGTTCAATTTCCATACCTTCAAATTTAATGATTTGAGATCCTGATGGAAAAAAACGGACCTTGAGACAGAAGGTCCGGCCTTAACGGAAGTGGCCAAGGTTGGCAACTGGACATCCAAACAAGATCCGCATACCAAAACCTGTGTGGCCATGCTGGAGCCACCAGCAACACAAACGATTGTTCCATGATGATTTTGGATATCACTCTTGGAAGAAGAACTAGAGGCGGGAAAATGTAAGCAGGATGATAACACCAAGGAAGTGTCAGCGCATCCACTGCTTCCGCCTGAATATCCGTGGACCTGGACAGGTATCTGGGAAGTTTGTTTAGATGAGAGGTCATGAGATCTATCTCTTGAAGACCCCACATCTGAACAATCTGAGAAAATACATCTCGATGGAGGGACCACTCCCGTGGATGTAAAGTCTGACGGCTGAGATAATCCGCCTCCCAATTGTCTACACCTGGGATATGCACCGCAGAGATTAGACAGGAGCTGGATTTCGCCCAAGCAAGTATCCGAGACACTTCTTTCATTGCTTGGGGGCTGTGAGTACCACCCTGATGATTGACATATGCCACAGTTGTGATATTGTCTGTCTGAAAGCAAATGAACGGTTCTCTCTTCAACAGAGGTCAAAACTGAAGAGCTCTGAGAATTGCACGGAGTTCTAAAATATTGATTGGTAATCTCGCCTCTTGAGATTTCCAAACCCCTTGTGCTGTCAGAGATCCCCAAACAGCTCCCCAACCTGAAAGACTTGCATCTGTAGTGATCACAGTCCAGGTTGGCCGAACAAAGGAAGCCCCTTGAACTAAACGCTGGTGATTTAACCACCACGTCAGAGAGTGTTGAACATTGGGATTTAAGGATATTAACTGTGATATCTTTGTATAATCCCTGCACCATTGATTCAGCATACAAAGCTGGAGAAGTCTCATGTGAAAACGAGCAAAAGGAATCGCGTCCGATGCTGCAGTCATGAGGCCTAAAACTTCCATGCACATAGCCACTGAAGGGAATGACAGACTGAAGGTGCCGTCAGGCTGCAACCAATTTCAAACGTCTCTTGTCTGTTAGAGACAGAGTCATGGACACTGAATCTATCTGAAAACCTAAAAAGGTGACCCTTGTCTGAGGAATCAAGAAACTTATTGGTAAATTGATCCTCCAACCATGTTTTTGAAGAAACAACACTAGTTGATTCGTGTGAGATTCTGCAGAACGTAAAGACTGAGCTAGTACCAAGATATCGTCCAAATAAGGAAACACTGCAATACCCCGCTCTCTGATTACAGAGAGTAGGGCACCTAGAACCTTTGAAAAGATTCTTGGAGCTGTTGCTAGGCCAAATGGAAGAGCAACAAATTGGCAATGCTTGTCTAGAAAAGAGAATCTCAGGAACTGATAATGTTCTGGATGAATTGTAATATGAAGGTATGCATCCTGCAAGTCTATTGTAGACATATAGGGCTAGATTTAGCAAAACTGAGGCGTACAGGGGCACGTATACGCGCCCCTGTATGCCTCAGCTCGCCTGTGGCGGGGCGAAATTACCCGCAGGCAATCAACATTGCACACGAGCGTAATTTTGCGCTTGCGTGCAATCCCGCCCCCTGCCCGCGCACAGCCAATGACGCGTGGGCAGGAGCTGTCAATCTCACGCGTCATTGGCTGTGTGCGGGCAGGAACTGTCAATCTCCTAGGTCGGACTCGACATTACGGCGAGCAATTTCTTGTGAGAACTTGCAGCCGTAGGGGCTTGATAAATCGAGCCCATAATGTCCTTGCTGAACAAAAGGCAGAATAGTCCTTATAGTCACCATCTTGAAAGTTGGTACTCTTACATAGCGATTTAAAATTTTCAGATCCAGAACTGGTCTGAATGAATTTTCCTTCTTTGGGACAATGAATAGATTTGAATAAAACCCCAGACCCTGTTCCTGAAAAGGAACCGGCATGATTACCCCTGAAGACTCCAGGTCTGAAAAACACTTCAGGAAAGCCTGAGCTTTTACTAGATTTGAGGGCCGCACCTTCATGTGGACTTAGGGGCTGACTTTGGTTTTTTAAAAAGCTTGGATTTATTCCAATTTGAGGAAGGCTTCCAATTGGAAACAGATTCCTTGGGGGAAGGATTTGATTTTTGTTCCTTATTTTGACGAAAGGAATGAAAACGGTTAGAAGGCTTAGATTTACCCTTAGGTTTTTTTATCCTGAGGCAGAAAAGCCCCCTTTTCTCCAATAACAGTTGAAATAATAGAATACAACTGAGAACCAAATAAATTATTACCTTGGAAAGAAAGAGATAGTAATCTAGACTTAGATGTCATATCAGCATTCCAAGATTTAAGCCACAAAGCTATTCTAGCTAAAGACATAGATCTAACATCAATTTTGATAATATCAAAAATGGCATCACAAATAAAATGATTATCATGTTGCAGTAAACGAACAATGCTGGATATGTCAGAATCCAATTCTTGTTGCGCTAAATTCTCCAAATAAAAAGTTTAAGCAGCCGCAACATCAGCCAAAGAAATTGCAGGCCTGAGAAGATGACCTGAATATAAATAAGCTTTCCTTAGATAAGATTCAAGTTTCCCATCTAAAGGATCTTTAAAAGAAGTACCTTCTTCCATAGGGATAGTGGTACGTTTAGCAAGAGTAGAAATAGCCCCATCAACTTTGGGGATCTTTTCCCAAAACCTCTATAGAAATTGCTGGTAAAGGATACAATTTTTTTAAACCTTGAAGAAGGAATAAAAGGAGTACAAGGCTTATTCCATTTCTTAGAAATCATATCAGAAATAGCATCAGGAATAGGAAAAACCTCTGGAGAAACCACAGGAGGTTTAAAACCAGCACTTAAACGCTTACTAGTCTTAATGTCAAGAGGACTAGCTTCCTCAATATCCTAAGTAATTAACACTTCTTTTAACAAAGAACGAATATACTCTATTTTAAAGAAATAAGTAGATTTGTCAGTATCAATATCTGAGGAAGGATCTTCTGAATCAGAAGGATAAATCATTATGCTGCCGGTCATTTGAGAAGTTTTAAAAGACCTTTTACGTTTATTAGAAGGCGAAAATGCAGACAAAGCCTTCTGAATAGAATCAGTAACAAATTCTTTAAAATTCATAGGTATATCATGTACATTAGAAGTTGAAGGAACTGCAACTGGCAATGTACTATTACTGATGGATACATTCTCTGCATGTAAAAGTTTATCATGACAACTATTACAAATGACTTTCGGAGATATAATTTCCACAATCTTACAACAAATGCACTTAATGATTGAAACAAAAAAAGAAAGGGCGCCTCCTAGTGTAGCCAATTTTTGTAAGTAGATAATATATATTAGCAGATTTTGTACTCACATGTAGTGAAGGCAACGATAATGCCTAGGTAGATGGTCTGGAAACTTATCAGTGTCCCAGTTGACTGTGCACCATGAGAAGGGCTGCTCCTCTTGAATGGAAAAGATCTGGAAAACTGGAAAAATATACAGAGGGCGACTCCTAGTGCAAATCAGTTGATACAGTTGTAAGCCCCAAATGATCCCTTTAGAGAGATACTCACATATTATGGAGCACACTATAGTGCTAATGAGGCAAGCTGGGTATATTATGGTGGCCCAGCGCACATAACACTCTGGCAAGCAGTGGATCAATGTAGCAAATAAAAGATAGGAGACTCCAGAAGTATATCAAAAATGAGTTTTATAAAAATAAATAAATGAACATAAAAACAATCAGTAAAACATGCTACGCGTTTCTCAGAGCTCACCACTCTGTTTCCTCAGGCAAGTTCTACTGAAATATGACTGAAGTCTCCTATTTAAACCCAAAAGAACTAATTGGGATGTCGGTTACACCCATTACACACCCTTTTAATTAGCTCTTGCTACTATTACCATAGCAACTCTGCTGACTCCACCTAACATTCCTTAAATGGCATATACAACATGTTTTATATATTTACTACAGAGATCTGATAAAGATAACTTCGTATGTTATTCAACATTGGTTAAATTCTTAGTGCAATGTAACAGATCATCCTATAAAACTAAGGAACACTTACATTTGTATAGATAAATCTATCAACCAAAAACCTATATTTATCACAATATAGAGTGACTGTATTTATTTGTAGTTTATATACTTTCCAAATAAAAATAAGTATATGGTACTTAGCTTTATCTTCTTGTTTTTTGTTTGCAGTGCTAGAACCATCTTGTGTTGCAGTATGTATGAGATATAGCTAATCGATGTATGTAGTTTTTCGCTCGACTTTTGTTTCCTTGTGTTGTCTTATGCAATTGACGGGATTTTCTTATGTTTACTCTTAAAATTCGCTGCGCTCTCTGCCGGAAGTGGTCATGAGCAGTTGCGATCTAGACCAATGTTATTGTATAATTACAGTGTTGTGCACTAAATGTCCAATGAAATATAGAGGTGTGTGCCAGTCATCCAATCAGTGATTTTCTAGAATGGGCCAATCAGTGTAAGTCTGTCGTTCTCTATGTTTGAAATTAGTGCTGATCTTTACCTGTATAGCCTTTAGCTTATATAGCTGTCACCGAACAGACTGAATATCCGGCTATATTGTTACTAGTTTTGATCCTTAAGTTCCTTACTATATATAGAAAAATACCCTTATCTATTAAGTCAAATTAATTTTTGATTGCAAATCATGAACTGAATAAAGGACAATTGTGCCGTAATCTCAAGGTTGATGCTGAACTAAAAAAATGTTTTTCTTCACCCCCCATATAGAGGTGTGTCCGTATGAACCAATGATCTTTTATGGATGTTAATAACACTTGTATATATAGATTTAATGTGCTCACGGGCTGATCTTATGACATTAGCTAAACTTTACTTTTATGGATGTTAATAACACTTATATATATAGATTAAATGTGCTCACGAGCTGATATTATGACGTTAACTAAACTTTACTACCAATGGAGTGTCCGTTAGATTTCTATAAGGCTGCATTAAAAGTGTGATGTGAACTATTAACTTTTATGAAATTAATATATAAATTACTTTTAAGATGGAGCTAACCAAGTAATAGAATATTAGCTGTTCTAGTTCATAACTACTCACAGTGGGCACCAACATTTGATGTTGATGTCTATAAGCTATAATGTGTATTTATGAATATATGTGTGTATACAGTTTATTGATATATGACAAACTATTATAGTGACCCCATGTATAATAATTACCCTATTATAATGTGCTTGTGTATTATAAGTTGTTGCCTAACTGTGAATTATTAATAAAGAATGAATATATGTGTGTATACAGTTTATTGATATATGACAAACTATTATAGTGACCCCATGTATAATAATTACCCTATTATAATGTGCTTGTGTATTATAAGTTGTTGCCTAACTGTGAATTATTAATAAAGAGATCATATAATATATATACTAATTATATGTGTGATGGTAGAAGGATATTCCACCTCTGTTTAAATAAACCTATAACGTGTATATCTGTGATATAATAATGTGATTAATAAAATATTAATAAAAAAAAAAAAAAAAAAAAAAAAAAAACATTGTTCTACCTATATAAACTAATTGAAATTACATGTGATGAATGAAATATTAATAAAATAAGTGTTCTACCTATATGAACAAATTGAAATTTAAGGACAAATTCCTCTAATGTGTATGTATATAAACATGGTATTTATTATATAAGATAATACTTGAATGTCACTAACAGTGTTGATATATGTATTAAAATGCTGCTGTGTCTATAACTTCATTTAGACCTTCTGGATATAGAGTCGAAAATTTATAAATCCAGAAGGTCTCTCTTTGACGGAGTTTTGTCATCCTATTTTGTGAATTGCTGGCAGTTACTATCTCCAATGGAGTAATCTTCATAAGACATTTTATAGTACCATGTGTAGTTGTATGGTGTCTAGAAGTGCTATATTTATCTAGTCCTTTCCTAATGCATCTGAGATGTTCTGACCATCTTTGTCTTATCATCCTGCAGGTGCGGCCTATATATTGTAGGCCACAAATGCAGGCGATACAGTAGACCACATATGTAGAGCTGCATGTTATTTTTTGTGTTAGTGTGAAAATCTCCCCTGTGTTGTTAGCTTCGATGGTACTCTGTCCATTGATTGTGTACTTACACATACTGCATCTACTCTTATTACATCTAAAGAAACCCATCTTAGCATTGTGTGTGGTTCCTAATGATGATGGATTTCTATTATAAGAGGGGTCTGTTTCTCTGTTACACATCACTATTTTGCTCGGTGCCAGTTTTTCTTTTATTGTTGGTGCTCGCCTAAACGTGCAAAGAGGTTTTTCCCCTAGGATGGATTTCAATACAGGATCTTTCCTTAGTAGTGTCCAGTGCTTAGTTAGGATCTTTTTGATCTCCCTATGGTTATCATTATATCTCGTAATGAATGTGGATTCATATCCTGAGTCAAATGTTGGTTCTATTTTCTTTTTATTGATTAATAAATCATTCCTATTCTGGGCACGTGCTCTATAATAACTATGTTCAATAAGTTGTTCAGGATAATGTTTCTCTTTAAACCTATCTATGAGAATCTGACTTTGAATGTCATATGTACTAATGTCTGTACAATTCCTTCGAATTCTTCTAAACTGGCTATACGGAATGTTATGTTTCCAACTGGAGTAATGGTTACTATGATAATCAAGTAAATTATTACTATCAACTGTTTTAAAAAAGGTGCATGATTCCACCTTATCATCTATGCCCCACATTAGGGAGACATCCAAAAAATCAATTTTATCTACTTGTATATTCCATGTCAATTTTATACCCATATTGTTCCTATTTAATTCATTCTGAAAGGTTGTCAGAGAGTCTAGTGGACCTCTCCACAGAAAAAGAAGATCATCTATATAACGGCCATAGAAGACCAGATTTTGCTCCCAGTTTGAATCATAGATGTATATTGACTCAAACAAACCCATGAATAGGTTAGCAAAACTGGGAGCAAATCTGGTCCCCATGGCCGTCCCCTTGATCTGAATATAAAAGTTATCCAGAAATTGAAAGTAATTGTGAGTTAAGATGAAACTTATCAGTTCTAATATGAATTTTTTTTGAAGATCTGACATATATATGTCCTCACTTAAGAAATAATCTATAGAGTTTAGACCTATGTCGTGTGCAATATTAGAATAAAGTGAGGTGACATCACACGACACCCAATATAAATTGCTCTCTCTCTTTATGTTTGAAAGTTTCATCAATAAGTCCGTAGTGTCTCTGATGTGAGACCTTAATTGCACTACATATTTTTGGAGATAAAAGTCTATATATGAAGACAAATTGTCAGTTATACTATTCATTCCCGCAATGATAGGCCTACCAGGTGGATTATTAAGTTGCTTATGTATTTTGGGAAGGTGATAGTAATATGGCATATTTGGACTTTTGGGAATCAGAAAATTTCTTTCCTTTTTGTTCAAAATGCCATTGGTGTGTCCAAAATTGATCAGTGTTATTAGTTCTTTTGTGAATATATTAGTGGGGTCTTTTTCTAATTTCTTATAATATTCTTTATCGAGTATTATTCTATATGCTTCATTAATATACTCAGAATAATCTTGGATCACTATCCCTCCGCCTTTGTCTGCCTGGCGAATAACTATGTTCTTATCTCTTGTGAGTTCTAGAAGAGCCTTCTTTTCATTAGGCCAGATGTTACCATGGTTTTTACCACATTTGGGAAGTTTTTCGAGGTCTTCTAACACTAGACTCTGGAATATGTCTAAATATGCTGTATCTTCTCCTTTAGGATTGAATGAAGATTGTGGTGCAAAGTGTGTATGAATCACCCCCTCAAAGAGTTGTTCTGATAGGTCTTCAGGATCGACATATATCACTGGTGTGTTCATGCGTGTGGGCATATTATCTGTCAATATGGGGATACCTGTGTTTCTATTCGTTTGTAGTTGTTTTTTAGCAAAATAACGTTGTAGTGATAACTTTCTAGTGAATTTGTTCAAATCAACATATAATTCAAATATCCTGTGAGGGTTCGAAGGACAAAAACTTAAACCCTTCCCCAAAATTCTTATTTGGTCACTGGTAAGAGTTTTAGCAGATAGATTAAAAATACCTTTGCTTAGTTGTTGTAACTTTTTTTCCTGGGAGGCAATTCCCCTTCCCCTGCGTCCCCGTTTGTGTGTGTTCTTTTGTTTTTTCCTGGTTGTTGATAAGGTGTATTCTGTCCTTCCCTCCTCCATAAGGGTGCTAGGGGTATGCGGTCTTCTAAAAAAGGAGCAGTAGAATTGTGTGGTGTTGATGAATTATGTGTCTGTACACTATCTCTATTGTTAGTGGAATGCTCTTCATATGTTCTACTGTTATTGTTAGCCGCATGGGCTCCATGAGTCCTCGGGGTTTCAGCTATATATTCTCTCTGTTGTTGTACTCTATTTTGATGTTGGTTATCTCTATAATCAGAAGGATAATTGTCTCTATGATGATTATTAGTAGATCTATGTGGATAGGAATAATGGTGCTGTTCCCTTGTGTGTGAATTGGTGTTCTGTCTTGTTTGGTCTCTTTGATCTCTTGGACCTCTTTGATCGAAGTGTTGTCTATTATATTGAAAATGTTGTTGTTCATTCAAAGGTGTGAATCTGTTAGAAGTGGGAATATAATGGGATTGTTGTTCCCCATATTCTCTGGGATTATTATAGACTACATTTGTTGTATTATTCTTATGCTGATGTTGTCTGTTTCCTATATACTGAAATCTTTGATGATTATTTTGATTTTTGAATCTATTTCTATTTTGATATGTGACCTTAGTCCAGGTTGTTTCATCTGAATCTTTATTCTCTTTTTTGTTGTAGGTATAAACTATTCCCTTTGTGTAATCCTCATCATCCCTTTCTTTTTTCTTATTTTTTTTAAAAATAATTTCATCTTGGTATTCATCAGTGGCCTTAATAGTTCTTTCATTAAGCGCTGTGTATTCAGAATGATCTTTATATTGTTCAAGCAGTTTCTGAGTGTTCTCAATTTTTGTGGCTACTTCCTCTGCTAATTTTTCTCTATGAGAAATGAGTATATCTATTAAGTTAAAAGCACAACTGTCTAGAGCTGAATACCATTTGTTAAGTAGTATTTCATCTTCCTTAAATGAGCAATTTTTCAATATTCTTAAACCTCTTGGTATTTGTTTTTTGTCTCTATAGTATTTTAATGAGTCTAGATCCCACCAGTGCCTATGTTCAATTTTAATATATTCCTCTAATTGTGAGAATAGTTGTTTGATAGATAAGGAGCTGGTGTGATCTGTGCTCATAGGATTCACATTTGGTTGATAAATAGATCTTTTGTTTGACCTTTCTGTTAGAGATAGCATATTTATCAGATATTTGGTTTGTATATATGAATGACTTATAAAGTAATAAGCAGATTCAATCACAGAAAAATTCTGAAAAAATAAATTGTGTGTTCAAACAACTCAAACCCCTTATAAATTCAGATAAATATATATATATATAAAATATTTAAAAAGTGATAATTTAAAAAATTATTGTACAATAAAATAAAACAATAAATGAATACTGAAATAGTACTGGAATCCTAGAGATTCTAAAACATAATACCTGATGGTGATAATAAAAATAAAATGTCCACAAATGTAGATAATAAGTCCAAAGGAATAATGAGTCTGTGGTATACTGATATTTTCACATCCACTGAATGTTGATTTGCAATCAAAAATTAATTTGACTTAATAGATAAGGGTATTTTTCTATATATAGTAAGGAACTTAAGGATCAAAACTAGTAACAATATAGCCGGATATTCAGTCTGTTCGGTGACAGCTATATAAGCTAAAGGCTATACAGGTAAAGATCAGCACTAATTTCAAACATAGAGAACGACAGACTTACACTGATTGGCCCATTCTAGAAAATCACTGATTGGATGACTGGCACACACCTCTATATTTCATTGGACATTTAGTGCACAACACTGTAATTATACAATAACATTGGTCTAGATCGCAACTGCTCATGACCACTTCCGGCAGAGAGCGCAGCGAATTTTAAGAGTAAACATAAGAAAATCCCGTCAATTGCATAAGACAACACAAGGAAACAAAAGTCGAGCGAAAAACTACATACATCGATTAGCTATATCTCATACATACTGCAACACAAGATGGTTCTAGCACTGCAAACAAAAAACAAGAAGATAAAGCTAAGTACCATATACTTATTTTTATTTGGAAAGTATATAAACTACAAATAAATACAGTCACTCTATATTGTGATAAATATAGGTTTTTGGTTGATAGATTTATCTATACAAATGTAAGTGTTCCTTAGTTTTATAGGATGATCTGTTACATTGCACTAAGAATTTAACCAATGTTGAATAACATACGAAGTTATCTTTATCAGATCTCTGTAGTAAATATATAAAACATGTTGTATATGCCATTTAAGGAATGTTAGGTGGAGTCAGCAGAGTTGCTATGGTAATAGTAGCAAGAGCTAATTAAAAGGGTGTGTAATGGGTGTAACCGACATCCCAATTAGTTCTTTTGGGTTTAAATAGGAGACTTCAGTCATATTTCAGTAGAACTTGCCTGAGGAAACAGAGTGGTGAGCTCTGAGAAACGCGTAGCATGTTTTACTGATTGTTTTTATGTTCATTTATTTATTTTTATAAAACTCATTTTTGATATACTTCTGGAGTCTCCTATCTTTTATTTGCTACATTGATCCACTGCTTGCCAGAGTGTTATGTGCGCTGGGCCACCATAATATACCCAGCTTGCCTCATTAGCACTATAGTGTGCTCCATAATATGTGAGTATCTCTCTAAAGGGATCATTTGGGGCTTACAACTGTATCAACTGATTTGCACTAGGAGTCGCCCTCTGTATATTTTTCCAGTTTAACAAATGCACTTAGCTTTGGTAGAACCGATGTCAGGCAGCAATGTTCCAACAGATACTTCTGAGGCAGGATCAGATTGAGACATCTTGCAAAATGTAAAAGAAAAAAACATATAAAGCAAAATTATCAATTTCCTTATATGACAGTTTCAGGAATGGGAAAAAATGCAAACAGTATAGCCCTCTGACATAGAGGAAGGCAAGAGGCAAACAGCAATGGGGTATAAAACGAATGAAAAAATTTGGCGGCAAGTATGACGCACAACGTAAGAGAAAAATCTTTGGCGCCAACAATATCCGGAAATGACACACTTGCGTCACTAACGACGCAACCGTGTGTAAGACTTCCGCGTCAACTACGACGCCGGAAATGACGAACTTGCGTCAATGGATGCCAAAAAAATTCTCGCGACAAGAATGACGCAATAAAGTCTAGCATTTGGCGCACCCGCGGGCCTAATGCTGCCCGCAATTTGAAAGAGTAAAAAGTAGTCAACTTGACAGGTAAGAAAAAAATATTTCTTAATATGTTTTATTTCCCAAATATGAAACCGACAGTCTGCACAAGGAAATACATGAACCTGACTCATGGCAAATATAAGTAAAATACATATATTTAGAACTTTATATAAATGCATAAAGTGCCAGACCATAGCTGGGGTGTCTTAATAAAAAACATACTTACCAAAAAGACACCCATCCACATATAGCAGATAGCCAAACCAGTACTGAAACAGTTATCAGTAGAGGTAATGGTATACGAGAGTATATCGTCGATCTGAAAAGGGAGGTAGGAGATGAATCTCTACGACCGATAACAGAGAACCTATGAAATAGACCCCCCTTAGGGAAATCATTGCATTCAATAAGTGATACTCCCTTCACATCCCTCTGATATTTGCTGTACTCTGAGAGGAATCAGGCTTCAAAATGCTGAGAAGCGCATGTCAACGTAGAAATCTTATCACAAACTTGCTTCACCACCTACATAGGAGGCAAAGTTTACAAAACTGAATTGTGGGTGTGGTGAGGGGTGTCTTATAGGCATTTTGAGGTTTGGGAAACTTTGCCCCTCCTGGTAGGATTGTATATCCCATACGTCACTAGCTCATGGACTCTTGCCAATTACATGAAAGAAATAGCAACAAATGTTTACTTCAGTTCTCTGGGTGTTTGCCAAATTACACTTTGTTACAAAGAATAGTTATGGATGAACTTTCCTCAAATCTGACACTTGAACACTCACAGGTTAAAGGGAAGGTAAACTTTGGTGAATGAAAGCCCGTTTTTTAAAAATACTATTAAAAAACAGGGGCACTTTCATTCATCAAAGTTTACAAAGCAGCCGTTTTGATTTAAAAAAAAAAAACAAAAAAAACAAAAAACTTACCTTTTTTTCTTTTCACAGCAACAGCAGCTTTCCCCTCCTGGAAATCCTCTCTTCACACGTCAGCAATGACTAATCAGGCTTCCTCCAATCACAGCTTTCCCCCCAGGGTGGTTATTGCCTGAGGCCATGCTGTGATTGGAGGAAGCAGGATTAGTCATTGCTGACATGTGAAGAGAGGATTTCCCGGAGGGGGAAGCTGCTCTGGCTGTGAAAAAAACAAAGGTAAGTTTTTAATCAAAATGGCTGCTTTGTAAACTTTGATGAATGAAAGTGCCCCTGTTTTTAATAGTATTTTTAAAAAATGGACTTTCATTCATCAAAGTTTACCTTCACTTTAAGGCTGCGCTTTTACATGTATAATCTCCCTATGAGCTGTACATCTGTCACCACACAACCCATATGTTTTTCCTGCCTTTTAAAAGGTGATATTATTCCCACCTAAGCAAGAATGGATAAAGAATGTTATACTTAGTCACTCACAAATCCGAGTAGCAGGCTTGGGTTTTCTGGTGTCCCAAAGCAACACTCTGCGGTCCTTCAAGAAAACATAAAATGCTGAATTATCTTCTCATGTTGTTCAGGAAGATACTCTGAGCATTAACACACAACATTATCATACATATCACTTACGTCACCACAAGACAAGAACATTATTTCTTTCCCTGGGCATGCAGCGACACAGTTCACTTGGTTAGAATGTGCTAGAAAGAAAAAAAAAAAACATATATAGAGTATGTAAACAACAAAATATTACAACCTAATTAATGAAAGCGTCATTATACATTTAAAAATTAGTGTGAGTTAAAGAGGCATAAAAGGCTAAATTAAAATATTTTTTGATTCAGAAAAAGTGTGCAATTTTAGGAAACTTTTCAATTGACTTCTATTATAAAATAATCTTCATTTTCTTAGTGGCCTTTGTTAAAAATCATTAATAGGTAGGCTCTGGAGAAGCCATGCACTACTGGAAGCCAACTGATGATTGGTGGCTACACACATGTATCTTGTCATTGGCTTACCAGTTGTGGTCAGCTACCTCCCAGTATTGCATTGCTGCTCTAGAGCTGACTTTGCTGGGGTTAAACATAGTTAGAGCATTTGATTATTGCGCTATCGCTTGTATATAACACATTACACTTGTATGTCCATTTAAGCTTTACACATTGTTATGTGTCAAATTGAGTATACAGAGTATAAAGTAAGCAGACACTTCCAGTCTCAAGACCTCCTGAATAAACAGTGTATTTGAAGAGCAGTTTGAGATGAGACTTACCTTTGTAGGATGACAGAAGTGTTTTCTGTGGAATATCCCATATTTTCACACTAAGAAATAAAAAGAAAATGTATGCTTACCTGATAAATTTGTTTCTTTTTAGACACGATGAGTCCACGGATTTCATCCTTACTTATGGGATTACGCCTCCTGGTCAGCAGGAGGCGGCAAAGAGCACCACAGCAGAGCTGTTATATAGCTCCTCCCTTCCCTCCCACTCCAGTCATTCGACCGAAGTTAGGAAGAGAAAGGAAAAACCAAGGTGCAGAGGTGTCTGAAGTTAACAAAAATTAATAAAACAGGGCGGGCCGTGGACTCATCGTGTCTAAAAAGAAACAAATTTATCAGGTAAGCATAAATTTTCTTTTTAAAGACACGAGTCCACGGATTTCATCCTTACTTGTGGGATACAATACCAAAGCTAGAGTACACAGATGAAAAGGGAGGGACAAGACAGGGAACCTAAACGGAAGGCACCACTGCTTAAAGAACCTTTCTCCCAAAAACAGCCTCAGCCGAAGCAAAGGTATCAAATTTGTAAAATTTAGAAAAAGTATGAAGAGAAGACCAAGTTGCAGCTTTGCAAATCTGCTCAACTGAAGCATCATTTTTGAATGCCCATGAGGAAGCAACCGCCCTGGTGGAATAAGCCGTAACTCTTTCAGGAGGCTGCTGTCCAGCAGTCTCCTATGCAAAACGGATGATACACTTCAGCCAAAAAGAAAGAGGTAGCCGTAGCTTTCTGACCCTTACGTTTTCCAGAAAAAATGACAGAGAAGATGATTGACGAAAATCCTTAGTCGCTTGTAAGTAAAATTTTAAAGCACGGACTACGTCCAAATTGTGCAGAAGACGTTCCTTCTGAGAAGAAGGATTAGGACACAAGGAAGGAACAACCATCTCCTGATTAATGTTCTTGTCTGAAACAACCTTAGGAAGAAAACCATGTTTAGTACACAACACCACCTTATCCAAATGAAAAATAAGGTAAGGCGAATTATATTGTAATGCCAAAAGCTCAGACACTCTTGGAGCAGAAGAAATAAAACTTTCCAAGACAACAACTTAATATCTATGGAAAGCACAGGTTCAAACGGAACCCCTTGAAGAACTAAATTCAAATTCCATGGAGGAGCAATTAGTTTAAACACAGGCCTGATTCTAATCAAAGTCTGACAAAAGGATTGAACATCTGGGACATCAGCCAGACGTTTGTGTAACAAAATAGATAAAGCAGAGATCTGACCCTTTAGGGAAATCGCTGATAAACCCTTCTCCAATCCTTCTGGGAGAAAAGACAAAATTCTGGGAATCCTAACTCTACTCCATGAGTAGCCCTTGGATTCACACCAATAAAGATATTTACCCAATATCTTATGGTAAATATTCCTAGTAACAGGCTTACGTGCCTGAATCAAGGTATCTATGATCGAATCAGAGAAACCTCGCTTGGATAGGATTAAGCGTTCAATCTCCAAGCAGTCAGCTTCAGAGAAAGATTCGGGTGAAGGAAGGGTCCCTGAATGAGAAGGTCCTTCCTCAACGGAAGTGTCCAAGGTGGCAGAGATGACATGTCCACCAGATCGGCATACCAAATCTTGCGAGGCCACGCAGGAGCGATGAGGATCACCAATGCCTTCTCCTGTTTGATCCGAGCAATAACTCGGGGTAGAAGAGCAAACGGGGGGAACAGATATGCTAGGCTGAAGGAACAAGGAACTGCCAATGCATTTATCAGCTCGGCCTGGGGATCCCTGGACCTGGACCCGTATCTCGGAAGCTTTGCATTCTGATGAAAAGCCATGAGATCCAATTCCGGCCGACCCCATTTGAGAATCAGATTGGAAAATATTCCCGGATGGAGTTCCCACTCTCCCGGATGAAAAGTCTGCCTGCTCAGAAAGTCCGCCTCCCAGTTTTCCCCCCCTGGGATGTGGATCGCTGACAGATGGCAAGAATGGGCCTCCGCCCACTGGATTATCTTGGCTACCGCGGTCATCGCTAAGGAACTCCTCGTTCCTCCCTGATGATTGATGTAAGCCACTGTCGTTATGTTGTCCGACTGGAATCTGACGAATTGAGCCGAAGCCAACTGAGGCCAGGCCCGAAGCGTATTTAAGATCGCCCTTAGCTCTAGGATGTTGATGGGAAGGAGAGACTCTACCCGAGTCCATACTCCCTGAGCCTTTAACGAGCCTCAGACTGCTCCCGATCCTAAAAGGCTGGCGTCCGTTGTCACAATTACCCATGAAGGTCTGCGAAAGCACGTCCCCTGGGATAGATGATCCAGAGACAACCACTATTGAAGAGAGTCTCTCGTCTCTTGTTCTAGGGTTATTTGAGGAGACAAATTTGTATAATCTCCATTCCACTGCCTGAGCATGCTTAACTGCAGAGGCCTGAGGTGAAACCGAGCAAACGGAATGATGTCCATTGCTGCCACCATCAATCCGATGACCTCCACACACACAGAGCCACTGACGGCCGAGGAGTGGACTGAAGTATTCAACATGTATTCAGAATCTTTGACTTTCTGACCTCCGTCAGAAAAATTCTCATGGATAGAGAGTCAATTAGAGTTCCCAAGAAGTATACCCTTGTCTGCAGAATTAAACTCTTTTCCAGATTTACCTTCCACCCGTGAGTTCTCACGAAAGACAGCACAATGTCGGTATGGGACCTTGTTTGCTGATAAGATGACGCCTGGATTAGAATATCGTCCAGATAAGGCGCCACCGCAATGCCCCGCGGTCTTAGAACCGCCAGCAAAGACCCCAGGACCTTTGTGAAAATTCTGGGTGCCATGGCCAGACCAAAAGGGAGAGCCACGAACTGAAAAGGTTTGTCCAGAAAGGCAAACTTCAGGAACTTGTGATGATCTCTGTGGATAGGAACATGAAGATATGCATCCTTTAGATCCACTGACGTCATAAATTGACCCTCCTGGATCAATGGAAGAATGGTACGAATAGTTTCCATCTTGAAAGATGGAACTCTGAGAAACTTGTTTAGACTCTTGAGGTCTAAGATAGGTCTGAAAGTTCCCTCCTTCTTTGGAACCACAAACAGATTTGAATAAAAACCCTGTCCTTGTTCCTGTATCGTAACGGGACCAATCACTCCCATGGAAGAGAGGTCTTTTACACAATGTAAGAATGCCTTTCTTTTTATCTGGTCTGCAGATAATCGTGAAACAAGAAATCTTCCTCGGGGGAAAGAATTTCTGAACTCCAGTTTGTATCCCTGAGACACTATTTCTATAGCCCAGGGATCCGGAACATCTCGCACCCAAGCCTGAATGAATAAGGAAAGTCTGCCCCCTACCAGATTCGGTCCCGGATCGGGGGCAAACCCTTCATGCCGACTTGGAAGCAGCAGTAGGTTTCTTGGATTGTTTACCCTTGTTCCACGATTGGTTGGGTCTCCAGGTAGCCTTGGGTTGTGAATAGTTTCCTTCCTGTTTAGAGGAAGAAGAGAAAGTTTCCTTTGAAGTTTCGAAAGGAACGAAAATTACTTTGTCGACCCTTCTGCTTGGTTTTTTTTTATCCTGTGGGAGGAGATGACCCTTGCCTCCCGTAATGTCAGAGATAATTTCCTTCAAGCCAGGCCCAAACAGGGTCTTCCCCTTGTAAGGAATAGCCAGAAGTTTAGACTTGGATGACACGTCCGCAGACCAAGGTTTCTACCACAAGGCCCTGCGGGTTAGGATAGAAAAACCTGAACTCTTAGCAGCCAATTTAGTAATCTGCAGAGAAGCATCAGTAATAAACCAATTAGCTCATTTAAGAGCCTTAATCCGATCCTGTATCTCTTACAAAGAAGTCTCAGTCTTAAGAGACTCTGCAAGAGCATCAAACCAATAAGCTGCCGCACTAGTGATTGTAACAATGCAAGCAGCCGGTTGCAATAACAAACCCTGGTGAAGACCCTCCAACTTCTTATCCATAGGATCTTTGAAAGCACAACTAGCCTCAATAGGGATAGTAGTTCGTTTGGCCAAGGTGGAAATAGCTGCCTCCACCTTAGGCACCATCTGCCAAGATTCCCTGACAGCGTCAGCTATAGGGAACATCTTCTTGAAAATGGACGAAGGAGAGCAGGGAATACCTGGTCTCTCCCATTCCTTAGAAATAATCTCCGAAGTTTGCTTGGGAACTGGAAAAACATCTGAGTAAGAAGGAACTTTTAAGTATCTGTCTAACTTACTCAACTTCTCAGGAGCGACCACCGTCAAATCACAGTAAACACAGTTCAATATCCAGCACTTCTAAACCCTCAGGTGTGTGCACACTGTCATAGGATCACTGCAACAATCCCAAAGATTCAAAACTCACAATAAATGCAGCGGCACCACTTCTCATCTTCCAAGAATTATTTTATTTCCACATAGTGGGAGCAGGATCAGCAAAAACGTTTCAGGTTATACACCCTTAGTCATGTTCATCACTATTGAATCACAGTCGTCCAGAGTCACTAAAACCTCCCTGAGTAACAGGCGGAGGTGTTCTAGTTTAAACCTGAAAGAAACCACTTCAGAATCAGTCAGAGGTAAGGAACTTCCCGAGTCAGAAATTTCACCTTCCGATAGAACCTCCATACCCTCCAACTCAGAACCCTGGGAGGGTACGTCGGAGATTGCCATCATAGTATCAGAAACTTCATTGACCACATAGTTGTCCTTCCTTTTACGTGTGCCTTGAAGTATAGGAAAGGCAGATAACGCATCAGAAAGTGTAGAAGACATAACTGCAGCTATGTCCTTTAATGTAACTGCAGCAGAAACTTTAAGATAAGTACAGGGCACTGCTTGAGCGGACGTTAAGGGCTGTGACGCTTGGGGAGAAAGCTGCAGCATATTCTGCATCTCATCGTTAGACTCTTGAGAAGCATCCGCTTTAGACAAGTTTTTATCAGAAATTTTTTTTTCTCTATAGTTTAAAGCCCTCTCAATGCATGAGGGACAAAAAGGAACAGGAGGTTCCACATTGGCATTCAAACACATGGCACAAGTAACATTTTGGACATCTTCTAAATACATGATATTGAAGAAAAAACAGTGTAATAAAAAAATATATACTAGCCCTTTAAATTGTATTAGCTCCTTAAATCTTTAATCTACCACTCTCTTACTGTGTTGAAAAAAACAAGAGTGTGTAAGAACTAATACCAAAAAAAAACAGAACTGGCCCTTTGATAAATCCTGAAAAAAAATAACAGGATACTATGCCTTAAATTGTATTGGCCCCTTAAATAAAAAACAACAACAATTTTACTGAACCGGATAAACCTTTATAACAAATTCTTTGTTTGCAAGAAAAAAATAACTGACACCTCTTCGCCTCAACAGCTCCGCTGAGGCGCCTACCTGCCACCCGGTTTTCAGACCACTCTTCCCAGCAAAATCACGATCGGGTCTCAGAACGCTATCAACCGCTTGCTTTATACAACCATGCGGTTCTAGCGTAACACCCAACTGAAATCCTGATGTCGGAACTCCGGAAGAGGCTAACTGCGCGGCTTCCCTAACCCAACTGATGAGTGCAAAAATTAGCCCCGCCCTTTGTGGGCATCAAAATCTAATGCCACTTCTCGGCTAAAGTTTTAATAAAATAAAAAAAAAAAAAAAAAGATACTGCCTTATAGCAAATCTTAGTGCCGGTATAATGATGCCTTATAGTGCCGGTATAATGATGCCTTATAAGGAAGCCCTCTATTTAAGGAGCCCATGTTCCCTAAGAAATAGCCCCAAGCATAGCCCAGTACCTGAATAAAGTCGTTTTGTAGGGGAGTCCTCAACTTAAGGAGACCATGTTCCCAATAAAAATAGCCCCAAGCGCATACTGATCCACAAAAATGTACCGCTCAGGATCGCCCATATGGAAAAAGACCCTGAGGGTCGGTACTTACTATTACAAGGAACGCTACATACCCACCCTATCACATTGGCTTGCATATACGCCCCAAATACAGACCAACACCACTATGTAAAAAAAGTCACCAAGGTATTGCTAGACTACTCCAAAGGCCCCACTTTTGTAGCTGGGGACCTGAATCTCCCACTTGACCCACTTCTTGACACGTCTAGCGGGTCATCCAATGTCCCCCGCAGATCTACTAAGAGTGTGAGGACGTCTCTTGCTGACATACAACTACACGACGTTTGGAGAACACTACACCCAACAGACCGTGACTATACATATTTTTCCCCCCCACACGACAAATACTCACGCATAGACTATTTCTTTACAGATTCTCTGGGTCTCGACTTGACAGTGGACTGTGAGATAGGCTCCATTACCTGGTCTGACCATGCCCCCGTGATGTGCAGGGTGATATGGCCCGACATTCCCCCAACAACATATCTGGAGGTTGGATGACTCCTTGCTGGAATCACCACCCATAGCTGAAGAAGTAAGCAAATCTCTGACCGAATATTTCACAATCAACGACCCCGCGAGTACTTCCATATCAAACACATGGGAAGCGCACAAGTGTGTTGTCCGCGGTGTTTTCCTCAAACATAAAGCAAGACAGATTAGGTCATATAGAGAAAAACACACGCAGCTATTGTCTACAATCTCTGACCTAGAGGCTAAACATAAGCTCAAACCGACTGATAAAACAATTAAAACTAACATCACAACGACCAAGCTAAATCTTAAAAACCATCTTATGACAGCCCATCACAGACGACTGTTTTGGACCAAACAACAGTACTATGAGGGGGGTAATAAGCCAGGCAAATTGTTGGCGAGATCGATCCGTAGATCACAGCTTAAAGCCTACATACATCACTTAAAAGCGAAAGATGGCTCCAAAATAAGAGGTTGCAAACAGATCGCAGAAGCCTTTCACACATACTATAGTAAACTATATAATTTGCCTAGCAAATTAGACGGAATGCAAACCGCAAACTCACCATCTACTGAGGTAGACCGAATTGACAAGTACCTCTCTGACCTGGAGTTACCCCAACTTGTAGATGCAGACATGGACACCCTAGACGCCCCAATTACCCTAGAGGAACTGACTGACGCAATTAAGGATCTCCCCAAAGGGAAATGCCCGGGTCCGGATGGACTCACACCTAAATATTTTAAGACATTCCTTCCTTTACTGGCCCCTAGCTTGCTCCAATTATTCAATAACCTACGTGACAGCCCCAGATTGATGAGGTCCATGCTGGAGGCGCACATAACGGTCATCCCCAAACCGGGTAAGGAACCCACAACCCCAGAAAATTTCAGACCAATATCTTTACTAAACACGGACATTAAACTACTAGCTAAAATTCTGGCAAAACGCCTCAATAAATTTTTACCAAATTTGATCTCTCCAGAGCAGGTGGGCTTCATTCCGGGTAGGGAGGCTCGTGACAATACCACAAAGGTCCTACAGTTGGCAAACTATGCAAGGGTTGAAGGTGTGCCTATGGCCCTCTTCTCTACCGACGCAGAGAAGGCCTTCGACCGGGTCAGATGGCCTTTTCTGCGTCGAGTGATGCGATCGATGAATTTCGGAGAGAGTTTTCTGAACATGGTGTTTTCTCTGTATTCTGACCCGGGCGCCCGAGTAAGGGTAAACGGCACGCTTTCAGAGCCGTTCAAAAACAGAATTTATGTTTACCTGATAAATTTCTTTCTCCAACGGTGTGTCCGGTCCACGGCGTCATCCTTACTTGTGGGATATTCTCTTCCCCAACAGGAAATGGCAAAGAGCCCAGCAAAGCTGGTCACATGATCCCTCCTAGGCTCCGCCTACCCCAGTCATTCGACCGACGTTAAGGAGGAATATTTGCATAGGAGAAACCATATGGTACCGTGGTGACTGTAGTTAAAGAAAATAAAATATCAGACCTGATTAAAAAAACCAGGGCGGGCCGTGGACCGGACACACCGTTGGAGAAAGAAATTTATCAGGTAAACATAAATTCTGTTTTCTCCAACATAGGTGTGTCCGGTCCACGGCGTCATCCTTACTTGTGGGAACCAATACCAAAGCTTTAGGACACGGATGAAGGGAGGGAGCAAATCAGGTCACCTAAATGGAAGGCACCACGGCTTGCAAAACCTTTCTCCCAAAAATAGCCTCAGAAGAAGCAAAAGTATCAAACTTGTAAAATTTGGTAAAAGTGTGCAGTGAAGACCAAGTCGCTGCCCTACATATCTGATCAACAGAAGCCTCGTTCTTGAAGGCCCATGTGGAAGCCACAGCCCTAGTGGAATGAGCTGTGATTCTTTCGGGAGGCTGCCGTCCGGCAGTCTCGTAAGCCAATCTGATGATGCTTTTAATCCAAAAAGAGAGAGAGGTAGAAGTTGCTTTTTGACCTCTCCTTTTACCTGAATAAACAACAAACAAGGAAGATGTTTGTCTAAAATCCTTTGTAGCATCTAAATAGAATTTTAGAGCGCGAACAACATCCAAATTGTGCAACAAACGTTCCTTCTTTGAAACTGGTTTTGGACACAGAGAAGGTACGATAATCTCCTGGTTAATGTTTTTGTTAGAAACAACTTTTGGAAGAAAACCAGGTTTAGTACGTAAAACCACCTTATCTGCATGGAACACCAGATAAGGAGGAGAACACTGCAGAGCAGATAATTCTGAGACTCTTCTAGCAGAAGAAATCGCAACTAAAAACAAAACTTTCCAAGATAATAACTTAATATCAACGGAATGTAAGGGTTCAAACGGAACCCCCTGAAGAACTGAAAGAACTAAATTGAGACTCCAAGGAGGAGTCAAAGGTTTGTAAACAGGCTTGATTCTAACCAGAGCCTGAACAAAGGCTTGAACATCTGGCACAGCTGCCAGCTTTTTGTGAAGTAATACCGACAAGGCAGAAATCTGTCCCTTCAGGGAACTTGCAGATAATCCTTTTTCCAATCCTTCTTGAAGGAAGGATAGAATCCTAGGAATCTTAACCTTGTCCCAAGGGAATCCTTTAGATTCACACCAACAGATATATTTTTTCCAAATTTTGTGGTAAATCTTTCTAGTCACAGGCTTTCTGGCCTGAACAAGAGTATCGATAACAGAATCTGAGAATCCTCGCTTCGATAAAATCAAGCGTTCAATCTCCAAGCAGTCAGCTGGAGTGAAACCAGATTCGGATGTTCGAACGGACCCTGAACAAGAAGGTCTCGTCTCAAAGGTAGCTTCCAAGGTGGAGCCGATGACATATTCACCAGATCTGCATACCAAGTCCTGCGTGGCCACGCAGGAGCTATCAAGATCACCGACGCCCTCTCCTGCTTGATCCTGGCTATCAGCCTGGGGATGAGAGGAAATGGCGGGAACACATAAGCTAGTTTGAAGGTCCAAGGTGCTACTAGTGCATCCACTAGAGCCGCCTTGGGATCCCTGGATCTGGCCCCGTAGCAAGGAACTTTGAAGTTCTGACGAGAGGCCATCAGATCCATGTCTGGAATGCCCCACAGGTGAGTGACTTGGGCAAAGATTTCCGGATGGAGTTCCCACTCCCCCGGATGCAATGTCTGCCGACTCAGAAAATCCGCTTCCCAATTTTCCACTCCTGGGATGTGGATAGCAGACAGGTGGCAGGAGTGAGACTCCGCCCAAAGAATAATTTTGGTTACTTCTTCCATCGCTAGGGAACTCCTTGTTCCCCCCTGATGGTTGATGTACGCAACAGTCGTCATGTTGTCTGATTGAAACCGTATGAACCTGGTCCTCGCAAGCTGGGGCCAGGCCTGGAGAGCATTGAATATCGCTCTCAGTTCCAGAATATTTATCGGTAGAAGAGATTCTTCCCGAGACCAAAGACCCTGAGCTTTCAGGGATCCCCAGACCGCGCCCCAGCCTATCAGACTGGCGTCGGTCGTGACAATGACCCACTCTGGTCTGTGGAACAACATCCCTTGAGACAGATTGTCCAGGGACAGCCACCAACGGAGTGAGTCTCTGGTTCTCTGATTTACTTGTATCTTCGGAGACAAGTCTGTATAGTCCCCATTCCACTGACTGAGCATGCACAGTTGTAATGGTCTTAGATGAATGCGCGCAAAAGGAACTATGTCCATCGCCGCCACCATCAACCCGATCACTTCCATGCACTGAGCTATGGAAGGAAGAGGAACGGAATGAAGTATCCGACAAGAGTCCAGAAGCTTTGTTTTTCTGACCTCTGTTAGAAAGATCCTCATTTCTAAGGAGTCTATAATTGTTCCCAAGAAGGGAACCCTTGTTGACGGGGATAGAGAACTCTTTTCCACGTTCACTTTCCAGCCGTGAGATCTGAGAAAGGCCAGGACAATGTCCGTGTGAGCCTTTGCTTGAGGAAGGGACGACGCTTGAATCAGAATGTCGTCCAGGTAAGGTACTACTGCAATGCCCCTTGGTCTTAGCACCGCTAGAAGGGACCCTAGTACCTTTATGAAAATCCTTGGAGCAGTGGCTAATCCGAAAGGAAGCGCCACGAACTGGTAATGTTTGTCCAGGAATGCAAACCTTAGGAACCGATGATGTTCCTTGTGGATAGGAATATGTAGATACGCATCCTTTAAATCCACCGTGGTCATGAATTGACCTTCCTGGATGGAAGGGAGGATAGTTCGAATGGTTTCCATCTTGAACGATGGGACCTTGAGAAATTTGTTTAAGATCTTGAGATCTAGGATTGGTCTGAACGTTCCCTCTTTTTTGGGAACTATGAACAGATTGGAGTAGAACCCCATCCCTTGTTCTCTTAATGGAACAGGATGAATCACTCCCATTTTTAACAGGTCTTCTACACAATGTAAGAACGCCTGTCTTTTTATGTGGTCTGAAGACAACTGCGACCTGTGGAACCTCCCCCTTGGGGGAAGTCCCTTGAATTCCAGAAGATAACCCTGGGAGACTATTTCTAGCGCCCAAGGATCCAGAACATCTCTTGCCCAAGCCTGAGCGAAGAGAGAGAGTCTGCCCCCCACCAGATCCGGTCCCGGATCGGGGGCCAATATTTCATGCTGTCTTGGTAGCAGTGGCAGGTTTTTTGGCCTGCTTTCCCTTGTTCCAGCCTTGCATTGGTCTCCAAGCTGGCTTGGCCTGAGAAGTATTACCCTCTTGCTTAGAGGACGTAGCACCTTGGGCTGGTCCGTTTTTACGAAAGGGACGAAAATTAGGTCTATTTTTTGCCTTGAAAGGCCGATCCTGAGGAAGGGCGTGGCCCTTACCCCCAGTGATATCAGAGATAATCTCCTTCAAGTCAGGACCAAACAACGTTTTCCCCTTGAAAGGAATGTTTAGTAGCTTGTTCTTGGAAGACGCATCAGCCGACCAAGATTTCAACCAAAGCGCTCTGCGCGCCACAATAGCAAACCCAGAGTTCTTAGCCGCTAACTTAGCCAATTGCAAAGAGGCGTCTAGAGTGAAAGAATTAGCCAATTTGAGAGCATTGATTCTGTCCATAATCTCCTCATAAGGAGGAGAGTCACTATCGAGCACCTTAAGCAGTTCATCAAACCAGAAATATGCGGCAGTAGTGACAGGGACAATGCATGAAATGGGTTGTAGAAGGTAACCCTGCTGAACAAACATCTTTTTAAGCAAACCTTCTAATTTTTTATCCATAGGATCTTTGAAAGCACAACTATCCTCTATGGGAATAGTGGTGCGTTTGTTTAAAGTAGAAACCGCTCCCTCGACCTTGGGGACTGACTGCCATAAGTCCTTTCTGGGGTCGACCATAGGAAACAATTTTTTAAATATGGGGGGAGGGACGAAAGGAATACCGGGCCTTTCCCATTCTTTATTAACAATGTCCGCCACCCGCTTGGGTATAGGAAAAGCTTCTGGGAGCCCCGGCACCTCTAGGAACTTGTCCATTTTACATAGTTTCTCTGGGATGACTAAATTTTCACAATCATCCAGAGTGGATAATACCTCCTTAAGCAAAATGCGGAGATGTTCCAATTTAAATTTAAATGTAATCACATCAGATTCAGCCTGCTGAGAAATGTTCCCTAAATCAGTAATTTCTCCCTCAGACAAAACCTCCCTGGCCCCCTCAGATTGGGTTAGGGGCCCTTCAGAGATATTAATATCAGCGTCGTCATGCTCTTCAGTAACTAAAACAGAGCAGCCACGCTTACGCTGACAAGGGTTCATTTTGGCTAAAATGTTTTTAACAGAATTATCCATTACAGCCGTTAATTGTTGCATAGTAAGGAGTATTGGCGCGCTAGATGTACTAGGGGCCTCCTGAGTGGGCAAGACTCGTGTAGACGAAGGAGGGAATGATGCAGTACCATGCTTACTCCCCTCACTTGAGGAATCATCTTGGGCATCATTGTCATTATCACATAAATCACATTTATTTAAATGAATAGGAATTCTGGCTTCCCCACATTCAGAACACAGTCTATCTGGTAGTTCAGACATGTTAAACAGGCATAAACTTGATCAGAAAGTACAAAAAACGTTTTAAAATAAAACCGTTACTGTCACTTTAAATTTTAAACTGAACACACTTTATTACTGCAATTGCGAAAAAACATGAAGGAATTGTTCAAAATTCACCAAATTTTCACCACAGCGTCTTAAAGCCTTGAAAATATTGCACACCAATTTTGGAAGCTTTAACCCTTAAAATAACGGAACCGGAGCCGTTTTAAGCTTTAAACCCCTTTACAGTCCCTGGTATCTGCTTTGCTGAGACCCAACCAAACCCAAAGGGGAATACGATACCAAATGACGCCTTCAGAAGTCTTTTATAAGTATCAGAGCTCCTCTCACATGCGACTGCATGCCATGCCTCTCAAAAACAAGTGCGCAACACCGGCGCGAAAATGAGACTCTGCCTATGCTTTGGGAAAGCCCCTAAAGAATAAGGTGTCTAAAACAGTGCCTGCCGATATTATTATATCAAAATACCCAGATAAAATGATTCCTCAAGGCTAAATATGTGTTAATAATCAATCGATTTAGCCCAGAAAAAGTCTACAGTTTAAATAAGCCCTTGTGAAGCCCTTATTTACAATCGTAATAAACATGGCTTACCGGATCCCATAGGGAAAATGACAGCTTCCAGCATTACATCGTCTTGTTAGAATGTGTCATACCTCAAGCAGCAAGGGACTGCAAACTGTTCCCCCAACTGAAGTTAATTGCTCTCAACAGTCCTGTGTGGAACAGCCATGGATTTTAGTTACGGTTGCTAAAATCATTTTCCTCATACAAACAGAATTCTTCATCTCTTTTCTGTTTCTGAGTAAATAGTACGTACCAGCACTATTTGAAAATAACAAACTCTTGATTGAATAATGAAAAACTACAGTTAAACACTAAAAAACTCTAAGCCATCTCCGTGGAGATGTTGCCTGTACAACGGCAAAGAGAATGACTGGGGTAGGCGGAGCCTAGGAGGGATCATGTGACCAGCTTTGCTGGGCTCTTTGCCATTTCCTGTTGGGGAAGAGAATATCCCACAAGTAAGGATGACGCCGTGGACCGGACACACCTATGTTGGAGAAATTACAAACGGAACTAGACAGGGGTGCCCTCTGTCTCCTTTGTTGTTCGCCCTGTCCATAGAGGCTCTAGCACAGAGGATTCGGCGAAATGACAAAATCACGGGGGTCAAACTGGGCGACATCGAACATAAACAGGCACTCTACGCGGACGACATTCTTTACACTCTCACGAACATACACACATCGGTTCCTGAACTCCTTAGGGAGTTAAATAACTATGGAAAGGTCTCAAATTTCCATCTAAATTTAGAGAAATCAGAGTTACTTAACATTAATGCCCCTCAAGATCACATAGATATGCTCAGAGACATATACAATATCCCAATATCCACAACAAAACTAAAGTATCTTGGCATTTATATACCTCAAAAACACCAAGATATATTCAAAGAAAACTATTTGAAACTAAAGCAGGACATCACTAATGATCTCTCGTCCTGGAAAAACAAGCCACTTTCGTGGCTTGGTAAAATAGGGGTAATCAAAATGAATGTGCTACCGCGCATTCTATATGTTCTGCAGACTATCCCGATCTCCCTACCAGAAGATTACATCCCACAAATGCAGAGATTATTAGAACAGTTTGTATGGACAGGCACTAGGCCCAGAATACCGCGAAGGACTATGTACCTTTCTAGAGATAGGGGAGGGTTGGGTTTCCCAGATTTGAATACATACAAAAGGGCCATAGCTCTACAGCACATTGTAGAATGGTCACAAAACGGAAACCACAAACTATGGGTTCGAATATTTTGGGACTTAACAACGTAGGCACACTGGCCTGGATTCCCATGAATCAACGTCCTAAAGTCCTAAACAGATACCCTATATTAAAAGACGTGCTGACTGAGTGGGATAGGGCATCTTTATCTTCTACTAACATCACAAGAGGACTTTCCCCTCTACTACCTACACTAGAAAACCCTGCACTACCATACCACAAGTTAGGATCGAGACTGCGCACCCCTTACACTCTGAAAGAGGGATGCCTTTATAGCGCCATAGAGAACGGGGGATTTAAAACTCAGAATCAAATGAAAGAAATAAATGACCCCATTTTCACCTCGTGGCTGAGATATAATCAACTAGTGCACTACATATCACATCTTAAGTGCAAAGACCAATTAACTAGGGACCTCACCCCATTTGAACAACTGTGTATCGCTAATAATCCTCACAGGCGACTGATTTCCCTCATTTACAAATTAATGCTGATCGGTCCTGATACCCCTCCTCCCACGTATATAGCTTCATGGCATAGGGAGCTTGACACGGAACACTCTCATGAGGAGTGGCACCGGGCATTCTCCTTGGTAAGGCGTTCATCAGTATCGGCTACCATACAGGAGATCCAACTAAAATTACAATGCAGATGGTATCATACTCCGAGTAGGATACATCGCCTTTTCCCCAGGGCCAGCCCCCTGTGCTGGAGGGATTGCGGCGAGCTCGGCACACTCACACATATCTGGTGGTCGTGTCCGAAGTTGGATAGTTTCTGGGTGAGAGTACTGGGAAAAATATCGGATATCATGGAAATAGAGGTCCCCAAGACTCTAGAAACCTTACTCTTTCTAAACCTACCGAAACTTAAAAATGCACTCTATCGACCCCTGTTATTACTAATGCTCACAGGAGCAAAGCGACTGATCCCCAAAAAATGGAAATCGCCAGATATCCCCACATTGAACGATTGGCAGTCCTCTGTATCTGACCTTTTAGCACTAGAAAAGCTACACTACCTCAAAATAGGCCAAATTACAACCTATGAGATAATGTTGGAGAGATGGAACAATTCTTTAATATAAATGAGTACTGAATCTGTGGTCAGTATTTCCTAACAGAATAACCCCTCCCCCTCCCCACAAATTTAAATCACCCCCCCCCTTTTTTTTTTTTTTTTTCTCTTCCCCCCCATGTGCCGCCTCTCTACGTTCTTCACCCTCTTTCTTTCTCCACTCTGCCTTCACTCTCACAACTAGAAGCTACCTGCTATGTGTGCTGAGACAGAGAGAGGAAATGTTTTGACTAACCAGGATATCGTCATATGTTATTATTAGTTTTATATGTTTGAAAAATTCTAGATAAAAATCAAGCTTCTGAAGAGCCGTCATTATTGATAATTTCTGAATATTGTATTCTTGTTTGCAACAAAAATTTTGTATGACGTACCTAATCTATGTAATGCTGTTTATTACCTGACAATAAAGCTTGTTTATAAATAAAATAAAAAAAAATAGCCCCAAGCGTGGCCCAGAGCCTGCATAAATGCTGTCTGGCAGGGGAGCCCTATACTTAAAGAGCCCATGTTCCCAATAAAATTCTGTATAATTAAGTGCAGAGTCCTCTCTGAGTTAAATATGTCCCGGAATAATAAAGACTGCACTTACCTCGATGCTGTTCGACAGCAGGACAGCCTCAACAGGTGTAAGAGGTCCTCACCCTCCTATAGTCCTGTGGACAAAGATAGGGCCTGAGTTAGTTTCTGCTTAGGCCATCAAAAGAAGGGCAGCATCACAGTATGGGAGGCGCAGTGAGAATTATGTCCCACCAGTTCCCATTGCTCTAAAGCCACCAATAGCTCTACTCTAGAGACTGACATGAACTACGGCTACACCCTAGAAAAAAGCAGCACTCTCTGGCACTACTTTAAAAATAATAAACTCTTGATTGAAGAATCTATAACCAACACCTCACTTTACCTCTTCCTATCACTAACGTAGGCAAAGAGAATGACTGGAGTGGGAGGGAAGGGAGGGAGGAGCTATATAACAGCTCTGCTGTGGTGCTCTTTGCCTCCTCCTGCTGACCAGGAGGCGTAATCCCACAAGTAAGGATGAAATCCGTGGACTCATCGTGTCTTTAAAAAGAAAGATAATTTGCTATAAAACATTTATACAATTTAAAAAAAAATAAATCACTACCTGAAATCTCTGCTTCCACTAATAGCTTGTGTTCCACCAGTGAACACACTCAAAGTGGTTACTATGTCATCGTGGTCATATTTGCTGAATTTATTGACAATTAGATATTCTTTTTCAATCATCTCCCAAAGCTCTACAGCACCTGGGAAAAAAAAAAAAAAAAAAAGATACCGTTTTATGAACATGAATTAACAGAAAATATTACAGAAATACAGATTTCTCTATTGTGGAACACAACTAAGGAAATCAGATAACATCTTTTGATCTTAGGTTAAAAATATAAATATATAATTTACAAAAAGACAGATAGGATTCTACTTGACTGAGTTATTTTATGATCTGAGCAAGGAGCCACTGCTAAAAAAGGCCACTATAGTCAAAATTTGGTTCATAGAAATCATGCAATTTAAAAAAAAAACAACTTTCCAATATACTTCTTTTATCAGAACGTGCTCATTATTTTTATATGTACGGTTCCTCAGGCTTCAGCTCCTACTGAGCATGTGCAAAAGCGCACAGTGTATATACGTTTGTGCATTATGTGATTAGCTTATGGCTGTCATATGATACAGAAGGAAGGAAAATTGGATTAACTTCAACATTTGCCAGAAAATTTGCCAGTCTTTCTATTGTTTGTCAATTACTCAATTATACTGTATTCTACTGTATTTAGTAGTACTTTATGCCCTTATAACGACGTTAGGATGTTCCATACCATCCTGAAAACACTGGGCTTTAACAACGTTAGGACGGCATGGAACAGCCAAACTTTTATGACCCCCCGCTCCCCCCCATAGTAGGTAGCATTCTGGATTTGATGCCTGGACTTGCCTGGCAACTGAGTCACTCCCCTGTAATCCATTGGAACGTCGGATTGTAGCGACAACCAGTAACCGATACAATGTGACAGCTAATAATTGGAATCTTTGGCTGTCTACAGTGCTCCTTACTCTCTCTTTCCTCGGTGTGTAATCAGAGGCGAGTGAGGCAGAGGGATCAGTGCTGCAAAGTGTCCCACATAGTTATATACAGTTGTTGTAATAGAAAATAAGTAAATAAATTAACCCTTTAAGTACTGTTCAGTGTTATTGCTGCGATCACTCTGATCAGTGCAATAGTTATGTTCAGTATCTTTGGGGTGTGATTTTTTTTTATTACTATTATTAAAATGTGACAGTTTTTGTCATTTTTAAACATTTTAAGTTTTTAACCCTTTCCGGCAGTTTCTCATCACCACACGAAGTCTAAACATTCTGATCACAGCATTCTGTTTGATTAAATAAAAAGAGAGAAGCGCTCAACCTGGGAACGAACAATAGCATAATAGCTTGTTCTATGGCTAGTTACTACCCAAGAAGCAGCCTCTTTTTGCTCAACATGTGCCTTTCACAGAGAAGAACTTTCGCCATTTCTCTCGTTCAGAGAGGGATTGCCTGGTATTTCGGGGCTGGACTGCACTGTTAAGTCAAGGTCAGACTGATATGCTACAGGACAGTTCTTCTCTGTGAAAGGCACATATTGAGCAAAAAGAGGCTGCTTCCTGGGTGGTAACTAGCCATAGAACAAGCTATTATGCTATTGTTCGTTCCCAGGTTGAGCTCTTCTCTCTTTTTATTTATTCTGTTTGATTAACCTGATCTATTATTTTTTCTTTTACTGTTAGTGTACAAAAAAAAAAAACACTTTCAGTGCTGTTTAGATTTGATTTCAGCTGTTTATACTGTGATCAGAACAGTTTTATTTTGTTGGGTGGAAGTGGCGAGAGATATATATATATATATATATATATATATATATATATATATATATATATATATATATATATATATATATATATATATATATATATATATATATATATATATATATAAGGGTTGCACCGATACCATTTTTTTTAAGACCGAGTACAAGTACCGATACTTGTTTTCAAATACTCGCCGATACCAATTACCGATACTTTTTTTTTAAGTCATGTGACAGTTTACCAAGCACAATACAGACTAATTATTTAAGATTCCTTCTTTATAATTATGAAGGACTGTAGTTCAAAAGACATTATAAAATAATAAAACAGGTTTTATTTGTCACAAAGTTCACAGAATATGTTTAGAAATAAAAATATTACAATAAAATATATTAACAATAAATAACAAATATAAAATTGCAACCAACCAATAGTGCCATACAGTAAAAAAATAGTACAGAATACTGTTTAATCATGGTGAACAACACTATGGGCTAGATTACATTTGACTGGTAAGCTTTACCAATGCTCTCATTACACGTCCTACTCCATTAAAGGCTATGGAGTTGGAAATGTGAACAGAGCATTGGTAAAGTTTACTAATCAAATGTAATCTAAATCTAGTCCTATAATTGCAGGATGAGTGTTCATTGGGATTAACTTAATTTTTCCTATGAGTACTCTTCCTGCAATTATATAAGCTAAGATGTTCCTCAGAGTACAGTATGTTTTGAACATAATTGTGCAAGATGAGAACTAGCAGTAAAAAAGGCAATCTAGCAATTAGAATAATTTTTCAAAAGTTAGTGGCAAGTTCTTTTTAAGGAACAGAACAGAAGCATCTCTGCATGTTCAGCTATAAGTCTGTTTTTGCTATCAGTAAGGAGGTTCAACTTTCCACACCACTGCATGGGGCAGAAAGATATTTTTGGGCCATTTTAGCCAGAGCTGGAAATCTCAGTTTATTAACTGCCCAGTACTTCAGGGGTTTGCTGAACACAGTACAGTGATCTCTCCTACAATAATACAAATAAGAGCAATTTGTATTGGCAGAACAGTAGTAAACAATTTTTAGTTTAGTCTCCACTCCAGCTTTAAATGAAATGGGAACATGCAGTTTGAAAAAAACACCACAAGATAGAGTATGGGTAGTAAGTAGAGGTATCTGTTTAAGTATCGGTGCAAATGCACGAGTACAAGTACTCATGCAAGTACTTGGTATCGGTACCGATACCGATACTAGTATCGGTATCGGTGCAACCCTAATATATATATAAATTTATGGCAACTCCTGGCATCACAACCAGCATTTCAGTTTGTGAGCCAATAAATTATTTAAACACATTTCTGACTGACATGTTTGAGAATATGGCTACTTAAACAAATTTATATGGCAGCCAGTATATGTCGGCTAACCCATGTTCATATCACTTTAAGAAAAACACTGACCCCACTGACCTAACAAAAATAAACATTGTTTTGGTCAATGACCTTAGTAATGGGTATGGTGAAGAAAAAACAAAATTTATGCTTACCTGATAAATTTATTTCTCTTGTGGTGTATCCAGTCCACGGATCATCCATTACTTGTGGGATATTCTCCTTCCCAACAGGAAGCTGCAAGAGGATCAGCCACAGCAGAGCTGCCTATATAGCTCGTCCCCTAACTGCCACCTCCAGTCATTCGACTGAAGACAAACAAGAGAAAGGAGAAACCATAGGGTGCAGTGGTGACTGTAGTTTAAAAATAAAACATACCTGCCTTAAAATGACAGGGTGGGCCGTGGACTGGATACACCACAAGAGAAATAAATTTATCAGGTAAGCATAAATTATGTTTTCTCTTGTAAGGTGTATCCAGTCCACGGATCATATATTACTTGTGGGATACCAATACCAAAGCTAAAGTACACGGATGAAGGGAGGGACAAGGCAGGAACTTAAACGGAAGGTACCACTGCCTGTAAAACCTTTTTCCGAAAAATAGCCTCCGAAGAAGCAAAAGTATCAAATTTCTAAAACTTTGAAAAAGTATGAAGCGAAGACCAAGTCGCCGCCTTGCAAATCTGTTCAACAGAAGCCTCATTTTTAAAAGCCCATGTGGAAGCCACAGCTCTAGTAGAGTGAGCTGTAATCCTTTCAGGAGGCTGCTGGCCAGCAGTCTCATAAGCTAAGCGTATTATACTTCTTAGCCAAAACGAAAGAGAAGTTGCCGAAGCCTTTTGGCCTCTCCTCTGTCCAGAGTAGACAAGCACGAACCACATCAAGAATGTGTAATAGACGTTCCTTCTTTGAAAAAGGATTAGGACACAGGGACGGAACAACAATCTCCTGATTGATATTCTTATTAGATACCACCTTAGGTAGAAACCCAGGTTTGGTACGCAAAACTACCTTATCTGCATGGAAGATCAGATAAGGGGAATCATACTGTAAGGCAGATAACTCGGAAACTCTACGAGCCGAGGAAATAGCTACCAAAAACAGAACTTTCCAAGATAAAAGCTTGATATCTATGGAATGAAGAGGTTCAAACGGAACCCCTTGGAGAACTTTAAGAACCAAATTTAAACTCCATGGCGGAGCAACTGGTTTAAACACAGGCTTGATTCTAACTAAAGCCTGACAAAACGCCTGAACGTCTGGAACATCCGCCAGACGCTTGTGCAAAAGAATAGCTATGTTAAAAAGGCCTAGGAGTGCCTAACAAAGGCCGAGGAAATAAAGTAAACAAAATATAGCTGAATAAAAGCCCCCTGCATCGTGAATATATGGTAAATGGTAGATATGAAAAGTTACTCTGTGAAGTACATAATAGAAAAAGGCTCTATTGGATTTCCTTAAACATGGTTAACACAAATTTAATAAATGACAGATTATGTTAAAATCATGGATCCATGGTACAATAAAATAAAAAAACAATATAATGGCTAATAGTTCATCTGGTTGGGGAAATGGTAATTCCTGCTAACAATGTGAAGTGTCCAAAAGTCAGTGAGAAAAATTGATAAAAAAAAATCAATCAAATTTGTTGAAAAAAATGCTAGAAATCCATAAAAATCAAAACGTAGTAATAGTGATCAAAAAACAGTGATCAAAAAAAGAGTGATCAAAAGGAAAAGAAAAAGCAAGTAAAACGTGGAAAAATTGTGAATAAAATATCCCAATTTAGAAAAAAAACTCGTATCTATTAATTAATCCTCCTTGTGAGTGTGTCCTCAATTAGTCAATACAAGGTGTTTACCGGATATCCCTTCACCTTATATCACAAACACTGGGCTCAATCCCTTAACCCCTTAATGACCGGACCATTTTTCAATTTTCTTACCCTTAATGACAATGGCTATTTTTACATTTCTGCAGTGTTTGTGTTTAGCTGTAATTTTCCTCTTACTCATTTACTGTACCCATACATATTATATACCGTTTTTCTCGCCATTAAATGGACTTTCTAAGGATACCATTATTTTCATCATATCTTATAATTTCCTATAAAAAAAATATAAAATATGAGGAAAAAATTGAAAAAAACACACTTTTTCTAACTTTGACCCCCAAAATCTGTTACACATCTACAATCACCAAAAAACACCTATGCTAAATAGTTTCTAAATTTTGTCCTGAGTTTAGAAATACCCAATGTTTACATGTTCTTTACTTTTTTTGCAAGTTATAGGGCCATAAATACAAGTAGCACTTTGCTATTTCCAAACAACTTTTTTTCAAAATTAGCGCTAGTTACATTGGAACCCTGATATCTGTCAGGAATACCTGAATATCCCTTGACATGTATATATTTTTTTTTAGAAGACAACCCAAAGTATTGATCTAGGCCCATTTTGGTATATTTCATGCCACCATTTCACCGCCAAATGTCATCAAATAAAAAAAAAAGTTCACTTTTTCACAAATTTTGTCACAAACTTTAGGTTTCCCACTGAAATTATTTACAAACAGCTTCTGCAATTAAGGCACAAATGGTTGTAAATGCTTCTTTGGGATCCCCTTTGTTCAGAAATAGCAGACTTATATGGCTTTGGGGTTGCTTTTTGGTAAGTAGAAGGCCGCTAAATGCTGCTGCGCACCACACGTAAATTATGCCCAGCAGTTAAGGGGTTAAATTAGGTAGCTTGTAGGGAGCTTGCAGGGTTAATTTTAGCTTTAGGGTAGAGATCAGCCTCCCACCTGACACATCCCACCCCCTGATCCCTCCCAAACAGTTCTCTTCCCTCCCCCACCCCACAATTGTCCCCGCCATCTTAAGTACTGGCAGAAAGTCTGCCAGTACTAAATAAAAGGAGTTTTTATTTTTTTTAATAAAAAAAAATAAAATGTTTTAGCTGTGATGGACTCCTGCCTTAGCCCCAACCTCCATGATCCCCCCCCCCAGCAATCTAACCCTCTCCCCTACCTAATTGCCGCCATCTTGGGTACTGGCAGCTGTCTGCCAGTACCCAATTTGCCCCCCAAAAAAGTGTTTTTATTATTTTTTATTACCAATTTAATTTTTTCTGTAGTGTAGCAGCCCCCCACAATACCCCAACCCCCTCCCCCTCCCAGATCCTCATATATATATATTTTCCCCCCTCTTCCCACTCATTGGTGTCAGTGTGGGTAGGTAATCGCGCGCGTGCGCGCGCACCCGCATGCGCGCCCCCGCACGCTCCCGGCACCCGGCGTGCACATTGCACTTACAGGAGCCGGATGCCGGGTAGCGATGGGCCGCCCACCCGCCTCCCTGTTGCGCTCCCACCCACCAACGAACCGGCCGCATCGCTACCGGTGCAGAGAGGGCCACAGAGTGGCTCTCTCTGCATCGGATGCTTTCTAAGGGTATTGCAGGATGCCTCAATATCGAGGCATCACTGCAATACCCTGAGAGCTGCTGGAAGCGATTGCGATCGCTTCCAGCACTCTCTTAGACAAGTGACGTACCAGGTACGTCCATTGTCACTAACTGCAAGTTTTTGCAGGACATACCTGGTACGTCACTTGTCATTAAGGGGTTAATAGAACCTGAATCTCATTAGCTTGTGCAAAAGAATAGACATAGCAGAAATCTGTCCCTTTAAGGAACTAGTTGACAATCCCTTTTCCAATCCTTCTTGGAAAAAGATAATATCCTGGGAATCCTGACTTTACTCCATGAGTAACCCTTGGATTCACACCAATAAAGATATTTACGCCATATCTTATGATAGATTTTCGCGCCTGAATTAAGGTATCAATGACTGACTCGGAGAAGCCACGCTTTGATAAAATCAAGCGTTCAATCTCCAGGCATTCAGTCTTAGAGAAATTAGATTTGGATGGTTGAAAGGACCCTGAAGTAGAAGGTCCTGTCTCAGAGGCAGAGTCCATGGTAGAAGAGATGACATGTCCACTAGGTCTGCATACCAAGTCCTGCGTGGCCACGCAGGTGCTATCAACATCAACGATGCTCTCTCCTGCTTGATTTTGGCAATCAGACGAGGGAGCAGAGGAAACGGTGGAAACACATAAGCCAGGTTGAAGGACCAAGGCGCTGCTAGAGCATCTATCAGCGTTGCCTTGGGATCCCTGGACCTGGATCCGTAACAAGGAAGTTTCGCGTTCTGGCGAGACGCCATGAGATCCAGTTCTGGTCCGCCCCAACGTTGAACCAGTTGTACAAACACCTCCGGATGGAGTTCCCACTCCCCCGGATGAAAAGTCTGTTGACTTAGAAAATCCGCCTCCCAGTTCTCTACACCTGGGATATGGATATAGCTGATAGGTGGCAAGAGTTAAACTCTGCCCAACGAATTATCTTTGAAACTTCCAACATCGCTAGGGAACTCCTTGTTGCCCCTTGGTGGTTGATGTAAGCCACAGTCGTGATGTTGTCCAACTGAAATCTGATGAACCTCATTGTCGCTAGCCGAGGCCAAGCTTGAAGAGCATTGAATATCGCTCTTAATTCCAGAATGTTTATGGGGAGGAGGGTCTCCTCCTGAGTCCACGATCCCTGAGCCTTCAGGGAGTTCCAGACTGCCCCCCAGCCTAGAAGGCTGGCATCTGTCGTTACTATTGTCCAATCTGGCCTGTGAAAAGTCATACCTTTGGACAGATGGACCCGAGATAGCCACCAGAGAAGAGAATCCCTGGTCTCTTGATCCAGATTTAGTAGAGGGGACAAATCTGTGTAATCCCCATTCCACTGACTGAGCATGCAGAGTTGCAGCGGTCTGAGATGTAAGCGGGCAAAGGGCACTATGTCCATTGCCGCTACCATTAAGCCGATTACTTCCATACACTGAGCCACCGAAGGGCAAGAAGTAGAATAAAGAACACGGCAAGAATTTCGAAGTTTTGATAACCTGGTCTCTGTCAGGTAAATCCTCATTTCTACAGAATCTATCAGAGTTCCCAGAAAGGAAACTCTTGTGAGAGGGGATAGAGAACTCTTCTATTCGTTCACTTTCCACCCGTGCGACCTCAGAAATGCCAAAACTATGTCTGTATGAGACTTGGCAATTTGGAAATTTGACGCCTGTATCAGAATGTCGTCTAAATAAGGGGCTACTGCTATGCCCCGCGGCCTTAGTACCGCCAGAAGTGACCCCAGAACCTTCATAAAGATTCTTGGAGCTGTAGCTAACCCAAAGGGAAGAGCTACAAACTGGTAATGCCTGTCCAGGAAGGCAAACCTGAGAAACTGATGATGATCTTTGTGTATCGGAATGTGAAGATAAGCATCCTTTAAATCCACTGTAGTCATGTATTGACCCTCCTGGATCATAGGTAGGATGGTACGAATAGTCTCCATCTTGAATGATGGAACCCTGAGAAATTTGTTTAGGATCTTGAGATCTAAGATTGGTCTGAAGGTTCCCTCTTTTTTGGGAACCACAAACAGATTTGAATAGAAGCCTTGCCCTGTTCCTTCTTTGGAACTGGGTGGATCACTCCCATAACTAGGAGGTCTTGAACACAATGTAAGAATGCCTCTCTTTTTATCTGGTTTGCAGATCATTGTGAAAAGTGAAATCTCCCTTTTGGAGGGGAAGCTTTAAAGTCCAGAAGATATCCCTGGGATACAATTTCCAACGCCCAGGGATCCTGGACATCTCTTGCCCAAGCCTGGGCGAAGAGAGAAAGTCTGCCCCCTACTAGATCCGCTACCGGATCGGGGGCCAATCCTTCATGCTGTTTTAGAGGCAGCAGCAGGTTTTTTGGCCTGCTTACCTTTGTTCCAAGCCTGGTTAGGTCTCCAGACCGACTTGGACTGGGCAAAAGTTCCCTCTTGTTTTGTATTAGAGGAAGTTGATGCCGCGCTCGTCTTAAAGTTTCGAAAGGCACGAAAATTAGTCTGTTTGGCCCTTGATTTATTAGACCTGTCCTGAGGGAGGGCATGACCTTTTCCTCCCGTGATATCAGAAATAATCTCTTTCAAACCAGGCCCGAATAGGGTCTGCCCCTTGAAGGGAATATTAAGAAGCTTAGACTTTGAAGTGACGTCAGCTGACCATGATTTAAGCCATAGCGCCCTACGCGCCTGAATAGCAAAACCAGAATTCTTAGCCGTTAGTTTAGTCAAATGAACAATGGCATCAGAAACAAATGAATTGGCTAGCTTAAGTGCTCTAAGCTTGTCAAGTATATCGTCCAATGGGGTCTCTACCTGTAAAGCCTCTTCCAGAGACTCAAACCAGAAGGCCGCCGCAGCAGTGACTGGGGCAATGCATGCAAGAGGCTGTAGAATAAAACCTTGTTGAATAAACATTTTCTTAAGGTAACCATCTAACTTTTTGTCCATTGGATCCAAGAAAGCAAAACTGTCCTCGACAGGGATAGTAGTACGCTTAGCTAGGGTAGAAACTGCTCCCTCAACCTTAGGGACCTTTTGCCATAAGTCCCGTGTGGCGGCATCTATTGGAAACAATTTCTTAAAAATAGGAGGGGGAGAGAACGGTACACCTGGTCTATCCCATTCCTTAGTAATAATTTCTGAAAACCTTTTAGGTATTGGAAAAACATCAGAGAAAACAGGCACTGCATAGTATTTATCCAATCTGCACAATTTCTCTGGCACTGCAATTGTATCACAGTCATTCAGAGTAGCTAAAACCTCCCTGAGTAACACGCGGAGGTGTTCAAGCTTAAATTTAAATGTTGCCATATCAGAATCAGGTTGCATCATCTTCCCTGAGTCAGACACATCACCCACAGAAAGAAGCTCTCCTTCCTCAGCTTCTGCATATTGTGAGGGGGTATCAGACATAGCTACTAAAGCGTCAGAGTGCTCTGTATTTCTTCTAACCCCAGAGCTGTCTCGCTTTCCTCGTAACCCAGGTAGTCTGGATAATACCGCTGACAGTGTATTATCCATGACTGCCGCCATGTCTTGTAAAGTAAACGCCATGGGCGCGCTAGATGTACTTGGCGCCTCTTGAGCGTGAGTCCCTTGAGCGTGAGTCAAAGGCTCTGACACGTGGGGTGAGTTAGTCGGCATAACTTCCCCCTTGTCAGATTCCTCTGGTGATAAATCTTTTAAAGACATAATATAGTCTTTATAACTTAAAGTGAAATCAGTACATTTGGTACACATTCTAAGAGGGGGTTCCACCATGGCTTCTAAACATAATGAACAAGGAGTTTCCTCTATGTCAGACATGTTTAAACAGACTAGCAATGAGACCAGCAAGCTTGGAAAACACTTTACAGAAAGTTAACAAGCAAAAAATAAAAACGGTACTGTGCCTTTAAGAAAAATAAAAAAGGTCAGAATTTGAAAAACAGTGATAAAAAGCAGTAAATCAAACGAAATTTTTACAGTGTGTATAATAGGCTAACAGAGCATTGCACCCACTTGCAAATTGATGATTAACCCCTTAGTTTCAAAAACGGATCAAAAAAACGAAATAAACGTTTTTTTAACAGTCACAACAAACTGCCACAGCTCTGCTGTGGCCCTACCTTCCCATACAATCGACTTTGGAAAGCACAAAAACCCTTCAGAGAGGTCCTAAGCATTCAGGGGACTCCTTCAGGGAAACTGGATGTCTCGGACTGCAAAATCTAATGCGCATTTAGGCGCAAAATTAGGCCCCTCCCACTCATGTATTCACAGTGAGAGGCCAAACAAAACTATCCCTAGGCCAAAATTAGCCAACCATGTGGAAAAAACTAAGCCCCAATAAAGTTTTATCACCAATATGCATATAAAAAACGTTTAAGCACTTCCAGCAAACTTTTTATATGTGAAAAAAAATTACCTCTAACAGCAAGCATGATACTAGTTGTTGTTAAATCACTGTAATCAGGCTTACCTCAGATAAATCCGGTATTAACAGCATTTTCTAGCATTTACATTTCTCTAGAAAAATTTAGATTGCACATACCTCATGGCAGGATACCCTGCACGCCATTCCCCAAGCTGAAGTTACCTCTCTCTTCAGTTATGTGTGAGAACAGCAAGGGATCTTAGTTACAACCTGCTAAGATCATTAGAGACCACAGGCAGACTCTTCTTCTATTTTCTGCCTGAGACCAAAATAGTACAACTCTGGTACCATTTAAAAATAATAAACTTTTGAATTGAAGAAAAACAACTAAATTACACCACATCTCTCTAACTGCTTCCATGTTTGTCGAGAGCTGCAAGAGAATGACTGGAGGTGGCAGTTAGGGGAGGAGCTATATAGGCAGCTCTGCTGTGGGTGATCCTCTTGCAGCTTCCTGTTGGGAAGGAGAATATCCCACAAGTAATGGATGATCCGTGGACTGGATACACCTTACAAGAGAAAACAACATACATTCCTAATGTCACCAACACACCATTCTGGCTACCCCTCTTTCTGTAGATATATTGAAGGGAGATGGATATGAACTAATTCTGCGTTTTCTGCATTTTAATAATGCCCAGTGCCACCCTATAAATGACATTATTAAAACAAAACAAACAAATGCGGAAAAGTGCCGTTTTTTAACAATATTAGTTGTTTTGATTTGGTCTCTGAATCTTATTTGTTGTAGAGCTACAATAACTAGATTGCGCATATTCCTGTTTTTTGTCTTGTCCCCCTATAAACTACCCCTTGAATGACAAAACACCTGTATGAAAAGTATTGTAGAAAATTACACCCCTGACCAGAACATCTGTGCAGATGAATGCCTGAGGAAGTTTAAGGGATGTAATGAACATTAGATATAAAGATGAAGGTTAAACCTAATCACCCTCTAAGAACCAATATCCAGCTACAGAGTGTATATAACAGGACACACTGCCAAACCACCCCCCTGTATTCCTGGCCGATAACTGGAAACGTCAGCTTCAGGTGCCAGGGGTAGTCTGAGCTGTGTTACCAAAAGCCAAAGTGACTCTGTAAGAAAGAACAGAACTCTAAAATTACACAAACGGCCTTTCTCAATGTGGAGTAAAATACGGAGTCACATTGAGAAAGGCCAGACAGTAAGGGCCGAAACGTGTTTGTGTAATTTTAGAGTTCTGTTCCTTCTTACAGAGTCACTTTGGCTTTTGGTAACACAGCTCAGACTACCCCTGGCACCTGAAGTCAACGTTTCCAGTTATCGGCCAGGAACACAGGGGGGTGGTTTGGCAGTGTGTCCTGTTATATACACTCTGTAGCTGGATATTGGTTCTTAGAGGGCGATTAGGTTTAACCTTCATCTTTATATGTAATGTTCATTACATCCCTTGTTTTAATTTATGTTAATAAATAAGTTTTTAATACATTAACTATCCAACACTACTTAGTTGAGATTACTCAGCATTACCACTTTCAAATAGGAATGAGTGCTATTTAACCCCTTCTTGTATCTATCGTATTTAAAAGGGACAGCACCGAGGTATTTATTACCCCTTATTTCCTATACTTACTAGATCGCAGTGCCAATAATTTAACTATTGCTTATGTGTAAATGCTGTCCACAATGCCAATGTCTATCAGGTGAAATTATACTCAAATCCAAAAACCAAAGTGCATTGTTGAGTACAGCAAATATAAGGGGGGGGGAGTAGATCAGTGCATACAACCATATTTGGTTTAGCGCAAGATCAAACCTACACCAGTAAAAATATTAAGGCATTTTAACCCCTTAATGACCAGCGACGTACCCTGTACATCCTGGGCTTTTCTCTGCCGCAATCTCGCTCAAAATAGCGAGATCGCGCTATTTCTGCATGCCCCACGAGTGGAGCACTGCAGAAATAAAGTTGCAGAGTTGTTGATGCAGAGAGGGCCACTCTGTGGCCCTCTCTGCATAGGCTAGCGATGGTGCTGTTCGTTGGTGGGAGCAGTAACAGGGAGGTGGCCCATCGCTGCAGGGACTTCCTGTGCACGCAATACATCAGGAGCGCGCGGGGGTGGCGGGGTGTGTGCGCGCACTACATTAATATGATGGGAGGGAGAGGCATGGAGGGAGAGGGAGGGAAATATAATTTTTGTAAAGGGATCGGGAAGGGGGGGGGGGCTGCTACACTACAGAAAATAAATTTAGGGGGAAAAAAACAAAAAAACACATGTATTATGGCAAAATAGGTAGTGACAGACAGCTGCCAGTACCCAAGATGGTGGATAGGAAGAGGCGGTAGGATCAGGCAGGTTGGGGGCTGAGGGGGAACTCATTACTGCAAAATAATAATAATACATTTTTTATTTTTTATTTTAGTGTACTTAAGATGGCGGTGACAATTGTGAGGTGGGGGAGGGAAAAGAGCTGTTTGAGGGGGGTCAGGGAGGGATCAGGGGGTGGGATGTGTCAGGCTGATCTCTACACTAAAGCTAAAATTAACCCTACAAGCTACCTAATTTACCCCTTCACTGCTGGGCATAATACAAGTGTTGTGCGCAGCAGCATTTAGTAGCCTTCTAATTACCAAAAAGCAATGCTAAAGCTATTTCTGAACAACGGGTATCCCAGAGAAGCATTAACAACCATTTGTGCCATGATTGCACTAACTGTTTGTAAATAATATCAGTGAGAAACCTAAAATTGTGAAAAAGTGAACGATTTTTTTATTTGATCGCATTTGACGATGAAATGATGGCATGAAATACACCAAAATGGGCCTAGATCAATACTTTGGGTTGTCTATTAAAAAAAATAATATATACATGTGAAGGGTTATTCAGGGATACCTGACAGATATCAGTGTTGCTCCAATGTAACTATCGCTAATTTTTTTGGGGGAAAAAAATTGTTTAGAAATAGAGTGCTACTTGTACTTATTGCCCTATAACTTGCAAAAAAAGCAAATAATATGTAAACATTGGGTATTTCAAAACTCAGGACAAAATTTATAAACTATTTAGCATGGGTGTTTTTTGGTGGCTGTAGATGTATAACAGATTTTGGGGGTGGGGGTGGGGTCAGAAGGTAGAAAATGTGTTTTTTCCATCATATTTTATAAAAAATTTTATAGTAAATTATAAGATATGATGAAAATAATGGTATCTTTAGAAAGTCCATTTAATGGCGAGAAAAACAATATATAATGTGTGGGTACAGTAAACGAGTAAGAGGAAAATTACAGCTAAACACAAACACTGCATAAATGTAAAAATAGCCCTGGTCCTTAAGGGAAGGAAATTGAAAAATGGCCTTATTCTTAAGAGGTTAAAGATTTAACCCCCATCCCCAGACGGTACTTAAATAGGAATTACTATTTTTCCCTTCCTGCAAGTCACAATCTTCTCTGCCTGTGCCTTTGGCTTGCTTTTTTGTGTCCTAAATATTGACTGTAGTTTACAACAACAAATATCACCTTTCTGGTTATAGAACTGTACTACCTTTCTGATCATATTATGTATACAAAAGTAAATATTCCTAAATGACATAAGATATTGTTGCTTACACCTGGATACATCCCCTCTCCAAACTGTCCCATTATAATTATGCAAATATTCCAAAATCCAAACCTTTTATGGTCCCAAGCAGTTTGGATAAGAAAAATGTATGCTTACCTGATAAAGTCTACGGTTTCATCAATTACTGTTGGGAATCCATACCTAAGCTAGAGGACACAGATAATTAGGGAGGGACAAGACAGGCAGACCAAAACGGAAGGCACCACCGCTTGAATAACTTCTTTATAAAATTTGAAAAAAGAATATAAGGAAGACCAAGTTGTCGCCTTGCAAATCTGCGCCGCAGAAGCTACAATTTGAAAGCCCAAGAAAAAGAAAGAGAGCCCTCGAGTAAAGAGGCATAACTCACAGGAGACTGCAGCCCCACAGTCTGAAAAAACAAACAAAATAAACTTCTCAACTAGAGAAAAGAGAAGTAGCAATAGTTTTCTGATACAGAAAAAAACAAACAAAAACAGAAGGAAAATATTAGGCACGCACAACATCCAAATTGTGCACACACGTTCCTCAAGAGAAAAGGATGAGGACACAGTGGAAATATTGTTTGGGAATTGTTGTTCCCTAAGGATAAAAAAAAAAAAAAACGCCTTATCCGAAATAAGATAAAGCGAATCACACTGCAAAGCCGAGAGTACCTAAACTCTCTGATCAGAAGATATAGCCAAAATGAAACATTTTTAAAATCTAAGGAATGCTATGGCTCAAACTGAGCCAGCTGCAAAACAGGATAAAACTCCAAGAGGAGCGACAGACTTAAACAGAGGCCTGATACTAACCAGGGTCTGACAAAAAGATTACACGTCTGGCACATCCGCCAGACACTTGTGTAGAAAAAGATAACAAAATTCTGAACCTTCAGAGAGCTGACTGATCACCATCCTCAAGTTCTTCCCGGAGAAAGGGCAAAACTCCTAGGAATCCTGCCCTACTTTCAAGAGTAGTCCTGGGATTCATACCAATAAGGGAAGTTATGCCATACCTTATGGGAAAATCACCAGTAACAGGTTTGCAAACCTGAATCATGGTCTCAAAAGACTGATACAGAAAAACCATGCTTAGACCGAACCAAGCATTCAATCTCCAAGCAGAGAGTTTCAGAAAACTCAAAAGTTGGATGAAAAAAAAATGGACCCTGACTTAGAAGGTCTTTCCTCAGGAACAACCACCAAGGTGGAAGAATTACATCTCCGCTAGGTCTGAAAAACAGATCCTGCGACTATGTAAGAACTTATTAAAAAATGATGCTCCCATTTAATACGATCAATGACCCGTGGAAGGAGAGCAAACTGAGGAACAGGGATGTCAGACTAAAATCCCCAGGAAATTTAACAGAGCAGCCTGCTGATTTCTTGACCTATAACATAAATTGGAAGGCTGGCGTACTGCCAACTCCTCCCATTTAAGGATTAACCTGGAGAACATCTATGGGAGAAGCGCCCACTCCCCAGGATGAAAAATCTGAATGCTCAAGAAGACCACTCCCTGAAATATGAGTAGTGGATAAGCAACGAATGTGAGTGTCAGCCTACCGAACAATCTATGCCAATCATGGCAAAGGAACTCCAGGTTCCTCCCAAGCGGTTAATGTAACCACAGAGATAAAATTGTTCCACTAAAACCTGACAAGCCAGATAAGGCGACTGAAGCCAAGCCATCAGAGCAATGAAGATCACTCTCAAATCCAAGGAGGTTATGGGAAGAGCAGACGCCTCCCAAGACAATATAGTCACCAACCCAACAGGCAAGCGACCGTGGTCACTATTACTCAGGAAGGTCTCCAGAAGCATATGCTTCAAGACAGATGCTCCTAAAAATACCAAAAAGATTCTGGAGAATGCAAGCAAAGATCCCGCTACCTCTCACAAACTAAGGGAGCGCTCTACATCAATTCCCCTCTCTGATCCACAAGGAAGAATCTCATGTCAACAGATCTAGATCTATCCTCCGAGACAGAGTCACAAGATCCGAGTCCACTATCTGAACATGCATAACAGCAGACTCTCAGATGGAATCGAGCAAAGGAATGATGTCCAATGAAGCAACCATCAGACCAATTACCTCCATACATTGAGCCACTGAAGGGCCAGCGTGCCGAAAGAGGCAAGAGGAAAAAATCCTCTATTTTCTGACCTCTGTCAAAAATATTTTCAGAGATAGAGAAACTAATATGGTCCCTAAGAAACTACCCCTGTAGCTGGAACAAGGGAACTCATTTTTAGATTGACTTCCATCCATGGGAATGAAGACAGACAAGGTCACTGTATGAGAGTTTGCTTGTCGAAAAGATGGCACCTGAACAATTATGACATCCAGGAAGGGCACCACAGCAATTCCCTGAAACCTGATCACTGCCAATATAGCCCCCTCTGAGAGCCATGGCAAGGCCAAAAGGGAAGAACCACAAACTAAGTGTTTGACAGAAAGGCAAAACTCAGGAACTTGAAAATATGCATCCTCCAAGTCTATGGTCACCATGAACTGACCCTCCTAGACCAAAGGAAGAATGAAACCCCTGGTTTCCATTTGAAAAACGGTACCCTGAGACAGCTTGTTGAGGCACTTTAGGTCTACCATAGGACGAAAAATCCTAGACCCCGTTTCCTTACAGGAACTGGAACGATCCCTCACAGGGAAGAGAAGTCCCAAACCCACTACAAAAATGCCTCACTTATCTGGCCTGCAGATAAAATTGAAAGGTGGAACCTGCTTCAGGGAGAAAAAGAATGACTACTATGTAGTAACCCTGAGATACTGTGTCCACAGCCTATCTGGGATATCTCGTATCCATGTTTGAAGACAGAGAGATTCAGCCCCCCACTTGGATTGGGGCAAAACTCCTGTAGGTCTATTCATCTCGTCTTGTGGTAGAAAAGATTCTTTCCACCTGAAATATCAGAAATATTCCTGTCAGATCCGGACCAAACAAGGTCTTACCGTTGTAAGGAAATGCCAGAAGCTTGGATGCAGAGGAAAAATCCACTTAACATGAATATAGCCACAAAGCCCTGCGGGCTAGCACAGCGAAGCTAGATATATTGGCTCCCTGCTTAAAAACTTGCATGGTAGCATCAGAAATAAAGGAATTGGCTAGCTTAAGAGCCTTAATTCTGTTCTGGATCTCTTCTTAAAAGGCGTCCCTACCAACTGGAACAAACAAGGCACCGCACCAATAAGATGCCGCACTTGACACAGTGGCAAAAACAAACTTCCATGTAAGCCTACAGCTTAGTCCATTGATCTTGAAACAACAGCTATCCTCTCTCAGAGAGGCGGGGTCACACGACCAGACCCGGCAAAGTACAGAAATGGCGACTCGGCTCCTTCTCAAAGAAGAAGGCGGGTAAATGGAAACAGCATGGAAATGAAGGGTGCAAACATTTTCTTACATTGCGCTTCATTTACCATGTGAAACAAGACACAGAAATACAATTTCACTGACCCTGAGGCTGCCCTCAATGTACAAGGCAGAGTACGCCGCTAGAGAAAAACGCTAACAAACTGCGCAGAAAAATACATAGTGCGCAAACAAATCTTAATACTGTGAAACCAACACACCACATAAAAGCGGAACAGTAATTTTGGGGAATTGTTAACATTTAAGGTGCCCCTGAAATACACATGAACTCAACAAAGAGTAACAGTAATTTGGAGGTATTGTTCACCCTTTAGGTGCCTCTAAACATACACATGAGCTGGCAAAAATTAACAGTAAATCAGAGGAATCGTTAACCCCTTATGCCTTTAAACACATGAGCCCAACAATCAGGGGGATCCCTATTAACCCCTAGTCTCCTGTCACCATAAAGTGCCTGCATCCTACCAAAATTATCCTACTAAAGGATATATCAGTCCCACTTAATATTGCAGAGAAGGCTCCTTATAGTGCCAGTCTCCCACCCAGAAGACGAAAAGGCATTTACCTGCAGTCTAGCCGTCTGGCAGGAGGACAGCTTACATAATATGAGAGGATGCCACTCCTCACAGAGACCTATACAGAAAAAAAAAAAAAAAAAAAAAAAAAAAAAAAAAGGAACTGAGTAAACCTACTCAGGCTTTCTATACCAGGGCAGCAACATGTTAGGAAAAACGCAGCAAGGCCCACCTTACAAGTTCCTAACTGCGTTAAAGTCACCACTGCCCTACTGAAGAGACTAACGTGGAGCACGGCTATACCCAATCATGAAAGGAAAGATCAGAGCAAACCTACTCTGGCTTTCAAAATAATAATATATTGATTGAAGTGAAATAAATCCAATCTTCTTCAGATACCAAAACTTTACCTCCTCCTTGCACCGAAGGCAAAGAGAATGACTAAGGGGTTGTGGGAAGGGAAGTGATACTTAACAGTTTGACTTTGGTGCTCTTTGCCTCTTCCTGCTGGCCAGGAGTGATATTCCCAACAGTAATTGATGAAACCGTGGACTCACTGTATCTTAGGAAAGAAAAAGGGTTTTCTAGCTGTACTTCATAATGCCACCTGGCTGACAAAAATGCTCTCTAGAGAACACTGTAGATCTTATTCTAGAAAGCTTAAAAGGGACAATAAGCACTAAAATGAGAGACCTGATTATGTATTTAAATGATATCAGTTGGTTAATAATTGAAGAAATAAGTTTAAACTTTTAGTTTCCATAGACTAATGGGTGCCATCATCTACCATGTTGTAATCTAAGTTTCTTTTCATTATTTAAAAAAACAAAACAAATAAACTACTTGTTATCTGTTCTATTAAAGCCAGTTAGGAAACATATGCAAATGAGTTATCTAATCAAACAATGGCTGTGTAGAATTAACAGTGCTAGGCTTGTGAAATCTGTTGTGTTCATAACCAATTTTTGTGAGATTTGGAAAGCCCACAATTTATCTCAGAGTTTAATTACAGGGAAATGTGACAAAAACATAATTTATGCTTACCTGATAAATTCCTTTCTCCTGTAGTGTAGTCAGTCCACGGGTCATCCATTACTTATGGGATATTAACTCCTCCCTAACAGGAAGTGCAAGAGGATCACCCAAGCAGAGCTGCTATATAGCTCCTCCCCTGGGTACGTCATACCCAGTCATTCGACCGAAAACAAAACGAGAAAGGAGAAACTATAGGGTGCAGTGGTGACTGGAGTATAATTTAAAATTTAGACCTGCAATAAAAAACAGGGCGGGCCGTGGACTGACTACACTACAGGAGAAAGGAATTTATCAGGTAAGCATAAATTATGTTTTCTCCTGTTAAGTGTAGTCAGTCCACGGGTCATCCATTACTTATGGGATACCAATACCAAAGCTAAAAGTACACGGATGACGGGAGGGACAGGCAGGATCTTTACACGGAAGGAACCACTGCCTGAAGAACCTTTCTCCCAAAAACAGCCTCAGAAGAAGCAAACGTGTCAAATTTGTAAAATTTGGAAAAAGTATGAAGAGAAGACCAAGTTGCGGCCTTGCAAATCTGTTCAACAGAGGCCTCATTCTTAAAGGCCCACGTGGAAGCCACAGCTCTAGTGGAATGAGCTGTAATTCTTTCCAGCAGTCTCATAGGCTAAACGTATTATGCTACGAAGCCAGAAAGAGAGAGAGGTAGCAGAAGCTTTCTGACCTCTCCTCTGTCCAGAATAAACGACAAACAGGGAAGAAGTTTGGCGAAAATCTTTAGTTGCCTGTAAATAAAATTTCAGGGCACGGACTACGTCTAGATTGTGTAGAAGTCGTTCCTTCTTTGAAGAAGGGTTAGGACACAATGAAGGAACAACAATCTCTTGATTGATATTCCTGTTAGTGACTACCTTAGGTAAGAACCCAGGTTTAGTACGCAGAACTACCTTGTCTGAATGAAAAATCAGATAAGGAGAATCACAATGTAAGGCCGATAACTCAGAGACTCTTCGAGCAGAGGAAATAGCCATTAAAAACAGAACTTTCTAAGATAACAGCTTGATATCAATGGAATGAAGGGGTTCAAACGGAACACCCTGTAAAACGTTAAGAACTAAGTTTAAGCTCCACGGTGGAGCAACAGTCTTAAACACAGGCTTAATCCTGGCCAAAGCCTGACAAAAAGCCTGAACGTCTGGAACTTCTGACAGACGTTTGTGTAAAAGGATGGACAGAGCTGAGATCTGTCCCTTTAAAGAACTAGCAGATAAACCCTTTTCTAAACCTTCTTGTAGAAAAGACAATATCCTAGGAATCCTAACCTTACTTCATGAGTAACTCTTGGATTCGCACCAATGTAAGTATTTACGCCATATTTTATGGTAAATTTTCCTGGTAACAGGTTTCCTAGCCTGTATTAAGGTATCAATTACTGACTCCGAAAATCCACGCTTTGATAAAATCAAGCGTTCAATCTCCATGCAGTCAGCTTCAGAGAAATTAGATTTTGATGTTTGAAAGGACCCTGAATTAGAAGGTCCTGTCTCAGAGGCAGAGACCAAGGTGGACAGGATGACATGTCCACTAGATCTGCATACCAGGTCCTGCGTGGCCATGCAGGCGCTATTAGAATCACCGATGCTCTCTCCTGTTTGATCCTGGCAATCAATCGAGGAAGCATCGGGAAGGGTGGAAACACATAAGCCATGTTGAAGACCCAAGGTGCTGTCAGAGCATCTATCAGAACCGCTCCCGGGTCCCTGGACCTGGACCCGTAACAAGGAAGCTTGGCGTTCTGGCGAGACGCCATGAGATCCATATCTGGTTTGCCCCAACGCCGAAGTATTTGGGCAAAGACCTCCGGATGAAGTTCCCACTCCCCCGGATGAAAAGTCTGGCGACTTAGGAAATCCGCCTCCCAGTTCTCCACGCCTGGGATGTGGATCGCTGATAGGTGGCAAGAGTGAGACTCTGCCCAGAGAATTATCTTTGAGACTTCCATCATCGCTAGGGAACTCCTTGTCCCTCCTTGATGATTGATGTAAGCCACAGTCGTGATGTTGTCCGACTGAAACCTGATGAACCTCAGAGATGCTAGCTGAGGCCAAGCTAGAAGGGCATTGAAAACTGCTCTTAATTCCAGAATGTTTATGGGAAGGAGACTCTCCTCCTGAGTCCATGATCCCTGAGACTTCGGGGAATTCCAGACAGCGCCCCAACCTAGCAGGCTGGCGTCTGTTGTTACAATCGTCCAATCTGGTCTGCTGAAGGGCATCCCCTTGGACAGATGTGGCCGAGAGAGCCACCATAGAAGAGAATTTCTGGTCTCTTGATCCAGATTCAGCATAGGGGACAAATCTGAGTAATCCCCATTCCACTGACTTAGCATGCACAACTGCAGTGGTCTGAGATGCAGGCGTGCAAAGGGAACTATGTCCATTGCCGCTACCATTAAACCGATTACCTCCATGCATTGAGCCACTGACGGGTGTGGAATGGAATGAAGGACACGGCAAGCATTTAGGAGTTTTGTTAACCTGTCTTCTGTCAGGTAAATTTTCATTTCTACCGAATCTATAAGAGTCCCTAAGAAGGGAACTCTTGTGAGTGGCAATAGAGAACTCTTTTCTTCGTTCACCTTCCACCCATGTGACCTTAGAAATGCCAGTACTAACTCTGTATGAGACTTGGCAGCTTGGAAACTTGACGCTGGTATCAGAATGTCGTCTAGGTACGGAGCTACCGATATTCCTCGCGGTCTTAGTACCGCCAGAAGAGAACCCAGAACCTTTGTGAAGATTCTTGGAGCAGTAGCTAACCCGAAGGGAAGAGCTACAAACTGGTAATGCCTGTCTAGAAAGGCAAACCTTAGGTACCGGTAATGATCCTTGTGAATCGGTATGTGAAGGTACGCATCCTTTAAATCCACTGTGGTCATGTACTGACCCTTTTGGATCATGGGTAAGATTGTCCGAATAGTTTCCATTTTGAACGATGGAACTCTTAGGAATTTGTTTAGGATCTTTAAATCCAAGATTGGTCTGAAGGTTCCTTCTTTCTTGGGAACCACAAACAGATTTGAGTAAAACCCTTGTCCGTGTTCCAACCGCGGAACCGGGTGGATCACTCCCATTAGTAAAAGATCTTGTACACAGCGTAGAAACGCCTCTTTCTTTATCTGGTTTGTTGACAACCTTGAAAGATGAAATCTCCCTTTTGGAGGAGAAGCTTTGAAGTCCAGAAGATATCCCTGAGATATGATCTCTAACGCCCAGGGATCCTGGACATCTCTTGCCCAAGCCTGGGCGAAGAGAGAAAGTCTGCCCCCCACTAGATCCGTTTCCGGATCGGGGGCCCTCACTTCATGCTGTCTTAGGGGCAGCAGCAGGTTTTCTGGCCTGCTTGCCCTTGTTCTAGGTCTGTAAGCCTTTTAGGTATAGGAAAAACGTCAGTACACGTCGGTAGCGCAAAATATTTATCCAGCCTACATATTTTCTCTGGGATTGCAACCGTGTTACAATCATTCAAAGCCGCTAATACCTCCCCTAGTAACACACAGAGGTTATCAAGCTTAAATTTAAAATTTGAAATGTCTGAATCCAGTTTATTTGGATCAGATCCGTCACCCACAGAATGAAGCTCTCCGTCTTCATGTTCTGCAAATTGTGACGCAGTATGAGACATGGCCCTAGTATTTTCAGCGCACTCTGTTCTCACTCCAGAGTGGTCGCGTTTACCCCTAAGTTCTGGCAATTTAGATAAAACTTCAGTCATAACATTAGCCATGTCTTGCAAGGTGATTTGTAATGGCCGCCCTGATGTACTTGGCGTCACAATATCACGCACCTCCTGAGCGGGAGATGCAGGTACTGACACGTGAGGAGAGTTAGTCGGCATAACTTCCCCCTCGTTGTATGGTGAAATTTTCTTTACATGTACAGATTGGCTTTTACTTAAAGTAGCATCAATGCAATTAGTACACAAATTTCTATTGGGCTCCACATTGGCCTTTGAACATATTGCACAAAGAGATTCCTCTGTGTCAGACATGTTTAAACAAACTAGCAATTAAACCAGCAAGCTTGGAAATACTTTTCAAATAAATTTACAAGCAATATAAAAAACGTTACTGTGCCTTTAAGAAGCACACAAAAAAACTGTCACAGTTGAAATAACATGAACCGGATTAGTTATAGAAACCAAATTTTCACATTAAATTTATTAATTTAACAAAGGATTGCACCCACTAGCAAATGGATGATTAACCCCTTAATACCAAAAAACGGATAACAATAAAAATATATACATTTTTATCACAGTCAAAGCACAGTCTCACAGGTCTGCTGTGAGTGATTACCTCCCTCAAAACTAGTTTTGGAGACCCCTGAGCTCTGTAGAGACGTCCTGGATCATGCAGGGAGAACAGGAAGACTTGTGACTGAATTTTTACTGTGCAGTAAAAGCGCCAAAATAGGCCCCTCCCACTCATACTACAACAGTGGGGAAGCTCAGTAAACTGATTTTATTCAAAACAAACGACAGCCATGTGGAAAATAATGCCCAAAAAAATTTTCACCAAGTACCTCAGAGAAAAAACGATTAACATGCCAGTAAACGTTTTAAATATAAATATATGAGATGTTAATAAAAAGCCTGTTGCTAGTCGCTTTCACTGCAGAGAGGCTATAAGTTATATATATATACAGTATTTTCTTAGTGAAGTGCCATTCCCCAGAAATACTTCAGTGCAAGCATACACACATATCAGCCTGATACCAGTTACTACTACTGCATTTAAGGCTGTACTTACATTACATCGGTATTAGCAGTATTTTCTCAGTCAATTCCATTCCTTAGAAAATAATATACTGCAACATACCTCCTTGCAGGTGAACCCTGCCCGCTGTCCCCTGTTCTGAAGTTACCTCGCTCCTCAGAATGGCCGAGAACAGCAAATGGATCTTAGTTACGTCCGCTAAGATCATACACAAGTCAGGTAGATTCTTCTTCTAATGCTGCCTGAGAAAAAAACAACACACTCCGGTGCTGTTTAAAATAACAAACTTTTGATTGAAGAAATAAAAACTAATTTTAATAACCACAGTCCTCTCACACATCCTATCAGTTAGGTGCAAGAGAATGACTGGGTATGACGTAGAGGGGAGGAGCTATATAGCAGCTCTGCTTGGGTGATCCTCTTGCACTTCCTGTTAGGGAGGAGTTAATATCCCATAAGTAATGGATGACCCGTGGACTGACTACACTTAACAGGAGAAATATATAAATGCTACTCTGTTTTACTACTAATATTTAAACATTTTATGTTGCACTTTTTAAGTGTTAAAGTCAACCATAGCGTTTTTGAAACGCTAGGGTTGACTGTTTAAACAAATAAAGGGCACTTTCAACCATGAAGTATAAGATATTTCATGCAGAAAGTGCCTTTATTCGTTTCACCCATTCGCCGTTCTTAGCTGCTACAATAGCCCACGGCCAAAAAATATTTTGCTAAGAGGTGACGTTTTTCACATCTTAGCAAATAGCCATGGGCGCCAAACCGGATTTACCGCACGGCTATTGGCTAAGAGGTGAATGGTCGAAACGAATAAAGGCACTTTCTGCATGAAGTATCTTATACTTCATGAATGAAAGAGCCCTTTGTTTCAACAGTCAACCCTAGTGTTTCAAAAACGCTATGGTTGACATTCACTTTAAATATAAAGGGTGTAGAACCTTACATCAAATATTCATGGATGAAAATGACCACAAGTCTGCTATGTACATTGAAGAAGCATGGAATAAATTAAGAGCTTTAGTTTATTATTCATTTTAAATCTACAACATTGAGCTTACTAGTTACTTTTCCCCTGTATCTTTATGAATATTACTGAAGCCCAGGAAACACGCTCTCTACAGCAAGGCTCGACAAACCCAGTAGCCTGGGAGCCACTGGCTCCTAGAATTTTACATAAAGAGAGAAGCGCTCAACCTGGGAACGAACAAAAGCATAATAGCTTGCTCTATGGCTAGTTACCACCCAAGAAGCAGCCTCTTTTTGCTCACCCGTTGCTCAGTGTGCCTAGAGGGATATGGCTGCACCTCACTGACGAGGCCCACAATAGGCCGAAACGTACGTCTGGGGTTTTGCCGTTTCTCTCGTTCAGAGAGGGATTGCCTGGTATTTCGGTGCTGGACTGTACTGTGAAGTCAGGATCAGACTGATATGCTACAGGAAAGTTCTTCTCTGTGAAAGGCACATATTGAGCAAAAAGAGGCTGCTTCTAGGGTGGTAACTAGCCATAAAACAAGCTATTATGCTATTGTTCGTTCCCAGGTTGAGCGCTTCTCTCTTTTTATTTATCCTAGAATTTTACCCCTGGCTCATAACTATTTGGATTATTCTCCATATATCTATATACAAATCCAACTGCCTGACTCCTAAAAATTCTTACAGATTTGTCAAGCATTTATTAAACCCCTTTGCTACCGGGAATTTCAAAGAAAAACTTGCCCAAAGTACCTGAGAATTTTTAGCATTTTTTGCTCTCACTCAGTTTAAACAGAATTAAAACCTTTGTTTTTTTTTTTTTATTTACTTCTGAGAATATATATATATATATATATATATATATATATATATATATATATATATATATATATATATATATATATATATATATATATATATATATATACACATACACATACACACATATACACATACATACACATACACAGGTGGCCCTCGATTTACAACGGTTCAATTAGCACCATTTCAGAATAACAACCTTTGTTTTTCAGTCATGTGACTGCTATAGAAAAGCATTGAGAAGCAGTGCATTGATTAAAATAGCCAGTAGGTGGAGCTGCCCGATTGTGTTGCAGCAAAGATATGCAAGCCAAGCAAGCTGAAATTAACCAGACCTGAGCTATCGAGCAGCTTGCAAAGGAACAAGATCTTCCTGTCTATAAATCAGTCCAGATTGGAATGCATAGAAAGAACTGTTTGCAGAAAAACATAATTTATGTAAGAACTTACCTGATAAATTCATTTCTTTCATATTAGCAAGAGTCCATGAGCTAGTGACGTATGGGATATAGATTCCTACCAGGAGGGGCAAAGTTTCCCAAACCTCAAAATGCCTATAAATACACCCCTCACCACACCCACAAATCAGTTTAACGAATAGCCAAGAAGTGGGGTGATAAGAAAAAAGTGCGAAAGCATAAAAAATAAGGAATTGGAATAATTGTGCTTTATACAAAAAAATCATAACCACCACAAAAAAGGGTGGGCCTCATGGACTCTTGCTAATATGAAAGAAATGAATTTATCAGGTAAGTTCTTACATAAATTATGTTTTCTTTCATGTAATTAGTAAGAGTCCATGAGCTAGTGACGTATGGGATAATAAATACCCAAGATGTGGAACTTCCACGCAAGAGTCACTAGAGAGGGAGGGATAAAATAAAGACAGCCAATTCCGCTGAAAAAATAATCCACAACCCAAAATAAAGTTTTAATCTTATAATGAAAAAAACTGAAATTATAAGCAGAAGAATCAAACTGAAACCGCTGCCTGAAGTACTTTTCTACCAAAAACTGCTTCAGAAGAAGAAAACACATCAAAATGGTAGAATTTAGTAAAAGTATGCAAAGAAGACCAAGTGGCTGCTTTGTAAATCTGATCAACCGAAGCTTTATTCCTAAACGCCCAGGAAGTAGAAACTGACCTAGTAGAATGAGCTGTAATCCTTTGAGGCGGAGTTTTACCCGACTCGACATAAGCATGATGAATTAAAGATTTTAACCAAGATGCCAAAGAAATGGCAGAGGCCTTCTGACCTTTCCTGGAACCGGAAAAGATAACAAATAGACTAGAAGTCTTTCGGAAACCTTTAGTAGCTTCAACATAATATATCAAAGCTCTAACTACATCCAAAGAATGCAACGATCTTTCCTTAGAATTCTTAGGATTAGGACATAATGAAGGAACCACAATTTCTCTACTAATGTTGTTAGAGTTCACAACCTTAGGTAAAAATTTAAATGAAGTTCGCAACACCGCCTTATCCTGATGAAAAATCAGAAAAGGAGATTCACAAGAAAGAGCAGATAACTCTGAAACTCTTCTAGCAGAAGAGATTGCCAAAAGGAACAGGACTTTCCAAGAAAGTAATTTAATGTCCAGAGAATGCATAGGTTCAAACGGAGGAGCTTGTAAAGCCCCCAGAACCAAATTCAAACTCCAAGGAGGAGAGATTGACTTAATGACAGGCTTGATACGAACCAAAGCCTGATCAAAACAATGAATATCAGGAAGATTAGCAATCTTTCTGTGAAACACAGAAAGAGCAGAAATTTGTCCTTTCAAAGAACTTGCAGACAAACCTTTATCCAGACCATCCTGAAGAAATTGTAAAATTCTAGGAATTCTTAAAGAATGCCAGGAAAAATGATGAGAAGAGCACCAAGAGATGTAAGTCTTCCAGACTCGATAATATATCTTCCTAGATACAGTTTTACGAGCCTGTAACATAGTATTAATTACGGAGTCAGAGAAACCTCTATGACTGAGAATCAAGCGTTCAATCTCCATACCTTCAAATTTAAGGATTTGAGATCCTAATGGAAAAAAGGACCTCGCGATAGAAGGTCTGGTCTTAACGGAAGAGTCCATGATTGACAAGTAGCCATCTGAACAAGATCCGCAATGCTGGAGCCACCAGCAGAACAAACGAACGCTCCTTTAGAATCTTGGAAATCACTCTTGGAAGAAGAACTAGAGGCGGAAAGATATAGGCAGGATGATACTTCCAAGGAAGAGACAATGCATCCACAGCTTCCGCCTGAGGATCCCTGGATCTGGACAGATACCTGGGAAGCTTCTTGTTTAGATGAGAAGCCATCAGATCTATTTCTGGAAGTCCCCAGAATTGAACAATCTGAAGAAATACTTCTGGGTGAAGAGACCATTCGCCCGGATGTAATGTTTGGCGACTGAGATAATCCGCTTCCCAATTGTCTATACCTGGGATGTGAACCGCAGAAATTAGACAGGAGCTGGATTCCGCCCATACAAGTATTCGAGATACAGTCCTCTGGCTATGAAAGAAGTGAGTCCCTCCTTGATGATTGACATATGCCACGGTTGTGACATTGTCCGTCTGAAAACAAATGAACGACTCTCTCTTTAGAAGAGGCCACGACTGAAGAGCTCTGAAAATCGCACGGAGTTCCAAAATGTTGATTGGTAATCTCGCCTCCTGAGATTCCCAAACCCCCTGTGCTGACAGAGACCCCCATTGCTTTGGCGCCAAAAATGACGCCACATCCGGCGACGCCGACATTTTGGGCGCGAAAAAACGTCAAAAGTATGACGCCGGAAATGACAAAGAAAATTTTTGCGCCAAAAAAGTCTGCGCCAAGAATGACACAATAAAATGAAGCATTTTCAGCCCCCGCGAGCCTAACAGCCCAGAGGGAAAAAAAGTCAATTTTTAAGGTAAGAAAAAATGTTTTAATTCATATGCATTATCCCAATAATGAAACTGACTGTCTGAAAAAAGGAATATTGAACATCCTGAATCAAGGCAAATAAATGTTTAAACACATATATTTAGAACTTTATATAAAAGTGCCCAACCATAGCTTAGAGTGTCACAAAAAATAAGGCTTACTTACCCCAGGACACTCATCTACATGTAGTAGAAATCCAAACCAGTACTGAAACGAGAATCAGTAGAGGCAATCGTACATAAGAGTATATCGTCGATCTGAAAAGGGAGGTAAGAGATGAATCTCTACGACCGATAACAGAGAACCTATGAAATAGATCCCGTAGAAGGGACCATTGAATTCACATAGGCAATACTCTCTTCACATCCCTCTGACATTCACTGCACACTGAGAGGAAAACCGGGCTCCAGCATGCTGCTTAGCGCAAATCAACGTAGAATCTAGCACAAACTTACTTCACCACCTCCATGGGAGGCAAAGTTTGTAAAACTGATTTGTGGGTGTGGTGAGGGGTGTATTTATAGGCATTTTGAGGTTTGGGAAACTTTGCCCCTCCTGGTAGGAATGTATATCCCATACGTCACTAGCTCATGGACTCTTGCTAATTACATGAAAGAAAATGCAAGTAAAGTCTGTGTTGTGTGATTATTTTATTAGGTTTATAATGCTGTTTAGCATTTAAAGTCTTCATTTCAAAGCTTTCAAAATAATGTATTAGTTGTTACTTATGCCAATTTTGAGAGAGGTCTGGAACCTAACTCCCTCACTTCCCATTGACTTACATTATAAACTGTGTTTCAATTTACAACCATTCCTTCTGGAACCTAACCCCGGCGTAAACTGAGGGATAGGGATATAGATATATATATATATATATATATATACACACACACACGTGTATGTATGTATGTATGTATGTATGTATGTATGTATGTATATATAAATACATATCTCCATCTCTCTCCATATCTCTCTCTATCTCCATATCTCTCTCTATCTCCATATCTCTCTCTATCTCCATATCTCTCTCTATCTCCATATCTCTCTCTATCTCCATATCTCTCTCTATCTCCATATCTCTCTCTATAGTGTGTGTGTGTGTGTGTGTGTGTGTGTGTGTGTGTGTGTATGTGTAATATTTATATATATATATATATATATATATATATATATATATATATATATATATATATCTTTTTTTTTTTACTTTTTCCGCAAACTGTTTTTTTTTTGTTTTTTTTGTTTTGTTTTTACACACACACCTGAAGTCATAAGACATAGTTGTAAAAGCTTCTCTGCGATCCCCTTTGTTCAGAAACAGCAGACATGCATGGCTTTTCCATTGGTCTTTGGTAATCAGAATGTCGTTAATTGCAGCTGCGCACCACACTTCTCAAAATTTCCAGCAGTGAATGAGTTAATCAGCTTCTAAGGTTAAATTTGACTGATATTGGGGAGAATAGGAGACCCTCCACAACAAGTATACATTAATAGCACTCCTGAGTCCTAAGAGGTGGGTGAATCCCAATGTATATTAGTAATCACAGAGAACTTATGTCAATTCCATGAATGACAAAAAATGAGTCAGATAGTGGTGAGAGAATAAATTAAAATATAACTTTTATTGGTTAAATTTATTAAAATTGTCACACACACACAGTTAAAACTACGGATAGAGGGGATTGGACAGTGTGTCATACAGGTAAGAGATGCTAACAATATAGCATATTAAGTATCATAGTCACCTCTGATAAAAGGATATTATAGGGAAAAACTAGCTATTATATAATAGCCAGAATTCACTATTGGAATCACATATAATATGTTATGGTGACTAATGCTGAAAACTACTCCTGAATAGATATGGCGTAGTGAAATTGCGGAGGATATATGTTACCAGATGAGCATAAATGCTAGAGCACTATTGGATAACAACCAACTATGTGGAGATATTAGTATTATTGGGCACTTGCGGTTATCCTCCAATAACTGGGTTCACACAAATGGGAAGGAAAACAATGTGGTAAATCCAGAGATAAAAAATCTATATGTATACATACACATATAAATAATTTAGGATATTATTGTAGTACATCCAAGGTAAGTGGGTGCCTCTGTGATCCTATCCACTTTATGTGTGATCCTAAATATGTTGCAACATTACTGATAACTGCATATAAATCCAGCTGACTAATGTGCCAATGTGTTTATTATAATGACCAATCATAGAAACATACATTAGTCTGATTGAGGCGTCAGCTAAAATGAGTTACAAGACAATTCTAGACATAGGCTAGTGCGCTAGTGTGTCCGTAAACCTCCATTGCCAGAAAAATATTAGTTTTAATCAAATTTATAGTTGGTAGTATTAGGCATATAAACAATAAACCACAATTCTTACATATTCTCCCACTTTAACAGTGGTTTAGGTTTGTCAAGAGTTAGTAGTACAACTAAAATTGGGATAAGTACAGTATATGACAGGTAAAAGTGAATACTATTATTGTATAATTCCCAATAGGTACACTGTAACTCAACCATTCACTTGAGATCAAACAAGGTAACTGCTATAATAGCATGCTTTACTGTGAATTGTTATTGTTGTAGCGATATGCTTTTAATACACTATGCCAGGATAATCCCACATCTGACTGGGAGGTAGCTCTAATAAATTGGAGTAACATATAAACAACACTTGAGTTTAAGTTAATTAGCTTGATATAACCGCAAGCCACCTCTTATACACAATTGTTTATTTAGATAGTATATAGTGAAGGAGGCGGTTTTAAGGTTTAAAGGCACACAAAAGGTTAAGTGTGATGAATATTCATTGTGTCTCATTACATGGGAGTGGGTTAATGTATAACATATTGAATAAAAGATACCCAATTCTGGTGATACTGTGCTTCTGCATATAGAGTTTGTTAGATAGCCACTCTCAGTAAAAACTGCATTAGCTAAAACATTTTCGGCTAGATTTAGAGTTCTGCGGCCAAAGGGGTGCGTTAGCTACGCGTGCTTTTTTTCCCCCCGCACCTTTTAAATACTGCTGGTATTTAGAGTTCACAGAATGGCTGCGTTAGGCTCCAAAAATGGAGCGTAGAGGCATATTTACCGCCACTGCAACTCTCAATACCAGCGGTGCTTACGGACGCGGCCAGCTTCAAAAACGTGCTTGTGCACGATTCCCCATAGGAAACAATGGGGCAGTTTGAGCTGAAAAAAAACCTAACACCTGCAAAAAAACAGCGTTCAGCTCCTAACACAGTCCCATTGTTTCCTATGGGGAAACACTTCCTAAGTCTGCACCTAACACCCTAACATGAACCCCGAGTCTAAACACCCCTAACCTTACACTTATTAACCCCTAATCTGCCGCCCCCGCTATCGCTGTCACCTGCATATTTTTTTTAACCCCTAATCTGCCGCTCCGTACACCGCCGCAACCTACGTTATCCCTATGTACCCCTAATCTGCTGCCCCCAACACCGCCGACCCCTATATTATATTAACCCCTAATCTGCCGCCCCCAACGTCGCCGCCACCTACCTACAATTATTAATCCCTAATCTGCCGACCGGATCCAATCAGCCAATCGGATTGAACTTGAATCTGATTGGCTGATGGAATCAGCCAATCAGAATTTTCCTACCTTAATTACGATTGGCTGATAGAATCCTATCAGCCAATCGGAATTCTAGGGACGCCATCTTGGATGACGTCCCTTAAAGGAACAGTCATTCGTCGGGAAGTCGTCGGCCAGGATGGATGTTCTGCGTCGGCGGGATGAAGATGGATCTGGAAGAAAGAAAATTGAAGATGCCGCTTGATAGAAGACTTCAGCCGGATGATGGATCTCTTCAGCCCCCGCTTGGATCAAGACTTCAGCCGGATTATGGATCTCTTCAGCCCCCGCTTGGATCAAGACTTCAGCCGGATGATGGACCTGTTCAGCCCGATGATGGACCTCTTCAGCCCCCGCTTGGGCTTGGATGAAGACTTCGGAGCCTCTTGTGGACGGATCAGTGATACCCGGCGTGGTGAAGATAAGGTAGGGAGATCTTCAGGGGCTTAGTGTTAGGTTTATTTAAGGGGAGTTTGGGTTAGATTAGGGGTATGTGGGTGGTGGGTTGTAATGTTGGGGGGGGGGTATTGTATGTTTTTTTTTTTTACAGGCAAAAGAGCAGAATTCTTTGGGACATGCCCCGCAAAAGCCCCTTTTAAGGGCTGGTAAGGTAAAAGAGCTTTTCTATTTGTATTTTAGAATAGGGTAGGGCATTTTTTTTTATTTTGGGGGGCTTTATTTTATTAGGGGGCTTAGAGTAGGTGTAATTAGCTTAAAATTATTGTAATATTTTTATAATGATTGTAAATTATTTTTTTATTTTTTGTAACAGTTCATTTTTTATTTTTTGTACTTTAGTTTATTTAATTGTATTTATTTGTAGGTATTTTATTTAATTAATTTATTGATAGTGTAGTGTTAGGTTTAATTGTAACTTAGGTTAGGATTTATTTTACAGGTAATTTTGTAATTATTTTAACTAGGTAACTATTAAATAGTTATTAACTATTTAATAGCTATTGTACCTGGTTAAAATAAATACAAAGTTGCCTGTAAAATAAATATTAATCCTAAAATAGCTACAATATAATTATAATTTATATTGTAGCTATATTAGGGTTTATTTTACAGGTAAGTATTTAGCTTTAAATAGGAATAATTTATTTAATAAGATTTATTTTATTTCGTTAGATAAAAATTATATTTAACTTGGGGGGGTGTTAGGGTTAGACTTAGCTTTAGGGGTTAATACATTTATTAGAGTAGCGGCGAGGTCCGGTCAGCAGATTAGGGGTTAATACTATTTATTATAGGGTTTGCGAGGCGGGAGTGAGGCGGTTTAGAAGTTAATACATTTATTATAGTGGCGCAGAGGTCCGGTCAGCAGATTAGGGGTTAATAAGTGTAGGTAAGGTAGCGGCGACGTTGGGGGGGCAGATTAGGGGTTAATAAATATAATATAGGGGTCGGCGATGTTAGGGGCAGCAGATTAGGGGTACATAGGGATAATGTAGGTTGCGGCGTTGTGCGGTCGGCAGATTAGGGGTTAAAAAAATGTAATAGAGTGGCGGTGATGTGGGGGGGACCTCGGTTTAGGGGTACATAGGTAGTTTATGGGTGTTAGTGTACTTTAGAGCACAGCAGTAAAGAGCTTTATGAACCGGCGTTAGCCCAGAAAGCTCTCAACTCCTGGCTTTTCTCTGCGGCTGGAGTTTTGTCGTTAGATTTCTAACGCTCACTTCAGCCAAGACTCTAAATACCGGCGTTAGAAAGATCCCATTGAAAAGATAGGATACGCAAATGGCGTAAGGGGATCTGCGGTATGGAAAAGTCGCGGCTGGAAAGTGAGCGTTAGACCCTTACCTACACAAGTCTAAATACCGGCGGTAGGACAAAACCAGCATTAGGGCCCCCTAACGCTGGTTTTGACGGCTAACCCAGAACTCTAAATCTAGGCGTGTTTGCCAAACAAATCAATTGCAAGCCGTTGGTTAAGAAGTATGCTTGTAATTAGCTATCCACGGATTACAATTTAAAGTCAGCGTTGGCAGCTGGGTTTATAGCTGCAGTATGAGACACCAATGGTATCGCATTTAAATGCCAAAGGTGTGCACTAGAAAGTTGGCCTATTACCCCCATAAACTCTAAGGTTGCTAATGTCAAAAGACACCGGAATGTTAGTCTGAGTAGGTAGCGTGAAATCTAATGTAGGTCAAGTAATAACAGTCAGGTTGGGTCTGTCAGCAGCGTGCTGCATTTAAGCTAATGCCTTATACCCTCCATTGTATAAGTGTACCAGAGTTACTGAGCCACTAAACCAGATTCAGTGTTATTAAAAGTATTCAATACAGGGACACGCTGATCGTTCCCCCACTAAGCGCTTCCTAAAACACAGGAGCTCACTGGGCTCCTCACCATTTCCCTAACATGTTTCGCCGCTTATCGGCTTTGTCACTTTAAATTGCAATCCGTGGATAGCTAATTACAAGCATACTTCTTAACCAACGGCTTGCAATTGATTTGTTTGGCAAACAAAATGTTTTAGCTAATGCAGTTTTTACTGAGAGTGGATATCTAACAAACTCTATATGCAGAAGCACAGTATCACCAGAATTGGGTATATTTTATTCAATATGTTATACATTAACCCACTCCCATGTAATGAGACACAATGAATATTCACCACACTTAACCTTTTGTGTGCCTTTAAACCTTAAAACCGCCTCCTTCACTATATACTATCTAAATAAACAATTGTGTATAAGAGGTGGCTTGCGGTTATATCAAGCCAATTAACTTAAACTCAAGTGTTGTTTATATGTTACTCCAATTTATTAGAGCTACCTCCCAGTCAGATGTGCGATTATCCTGGCATATTGTATTAAAAGCATATCGCTACAACAATAACAATTCACAGTAAAGCATGCTATTATAGCAGTTACCTTGTTTGATCTCAAGTGAATGGTTGAGTTACAGTGTACCTATTGGGAATTATACAATAATAGTATTCACTTTTACCTGTCATATACTGTACTTATCCCAATTTTAGTTGTACTACTAACTCTTGACAAACCTAAACCACTGTTAAAGTGGGAGAATATGTAAGAATTGTGGTTTATTGTTTATATGCCTAATACTACCAACTATAAATTTGATTACAACTAATATTTTTCTGGCAATGGAGGTTTACGGACACACTAGCGCACTAGCCTATGTCTAGAATTGTCTTGTAACTCATTTTAGCTGACGCCTCAATCAGACTAATGTATGTTTCTATGATTGGTCATTATAATAAACACATTGGCACATTAGTCAGCTGGATTTATATGCAGTTATCAGTCATGTTGCAACATATTTAGGATCACACATAAAGTGGATAGGATCACAGAGGCACCCACTTACCTTGGATGTACTACAAAAATATACTAAATAATTTATATGTGTACATATACATATAGATTTTTTATCTCTGGATTTACCACCTTGTTTTCCTTCCCATTTGTGTGAACCCAGTTATTGGAGGATAACCCCAAGTGCCCAATAATACTAATATCTCCACATAGTTGGTTGTTATCCAATAGTGCTCTAGCATTTATGCTCATCTGGTAACATATATCCTCCGCAATTTCACTACGCCATATCTATTCAGGAGATGTTTTCAGCATTAGTCACCATAACATATTATATGTGATTCCAATAGTGAATTCTGGCTATTATATAATAGCTAGTTTTTCCCTATAATATCCTTTTATCAGAGGTGACTATGATACTTAATATGCTATATTGTTAGCATCTCTTACCTGTATGACACACTGTCCAATCCCCTCTATACGTAGTTTTAACTGTGTTGTGTGTGTGTGACAATTTCAATAAATTTAACCAATAAAAGTTATATTTTAATTTATTCTCTCACCACTATCTGACTCATTTTTTGTCATTCATGGAATTGACATAAGTTCTCTGTGATTACTAATATACATTGGGATTCACCCACCTCTTGGGACTCAGGAGTGCTATTAGTGTATACTTGTTGTGGAGGGTCTCCTATTCTCCCCAATTTCAGTCAAATTTAGTCTTTATTATACACAGCACCAACCCTGGAACTCAAGTTATTAATACTTAAGTATCCTTTCATTGGGCAGTAGTTCCTATTTATCTTAAATGTAGTGCAATTCATTGGACCTTCTTTTCTCTTTTTGACAGCTTCTAAGGTTAATATGTGCTCTAGTGTAGGGATTACTAGGCATGGACATTCGGATGCTTCGTTAGCAAGCAAATGCGGAAATGGGCAGCCGCTCCTGGCGTTGTGCTCTTTTTAGAGCCGGATTCCTTCTTATGAAAGTGCCACACACGAAGATCTGTGGAAACCCAGATCATAGTAAGTTGCACTTTCACATGAAAGAAAAATAAATAAATCCGGCTCCGAAAAGAGCCAAACACCATAAGCAGCCATCTTCTTCCTCATTCGGATGCTAACAAAGCATCGAAATGCCCACACCTAGGGATTACCCTCCCACCCATCCCACTGGTCACCAACATCTTAGGTAGTGGCAGACAGCCTGCCAGTATGCAGTTTAGGACTTTTTAAAAATAAATAAATGCATTCATATAATTTCTGTAATATAGGGATCCCCCTCACCCTCCCTGCCCCCCCCCCTCCCAAAAAACCCAGCTCTCTAAACCTATGAAGGCAGATGAATTCTGCCTACTGGTTGCGGCTCCCGCTGTCTTAGACAGCAGGAATTGCAACATGTGCCTGTGTGCTGGACGTAGGTACTATGTCAACTCAGTACGTTGGGCAGAGTACTGTGACACGTAGTACCTATGACTTTTTGGCACAAGGGGTTAAACACAACAAAGATGCAAAGACTAATATTTAAATGAGCATACCTGAATCAGAGGCCACCAGTATTCCTTTCTCTTGCACCCAAGCTACATCAGTCACTCCTGCTTCAGTCTGTACCCCTGCTGTACATAAACTTTCTACAGGAGCTCCAAATGGATCCTTGTACACCCAAATAGAACCTCCCCAGGTGCGGCCACTAAGGCTGGAGGCAGCAAGAAGGAGAGCTCCATCTGAAAGATGAACACATGAAAAGATGTCAAAACAACAGTTTTAGATTCAACTTTACAATAAAAAGGGCCATTAAACACAGTAGAGTTACAAAAAATTAATAAAGAGACAATGAAAAAGCACTTTGATTTTCAAACAAGTAGCAGATTTTGTTTCTGACAAATGTCAGTTACATTTTCCTTCCTAAAGCATCATGTGATGACCATCAGCCAATCACAATATACATATATCCTGGGAATTTTACACATGCTAGGAGCAGGTGCCTCAGAAAATGTGCAAATAAGATTGTGCACATATAATGGAATTGAATTGGAAACTTGTTCTATCTGCATCATGAAAGTTTAATTTTGATTTGAGTGTCCCTTTAAAAGAGATAATGTACTTAGACAAGTAACTGATTAACGTTAATTGTATTTAAAGCAGCTGCAGAAACGCCATTTTACATGGACTACGTTTTCTTTCACCGCATTAACAGGTTGACTTATATAACTGCAGTTAATTTGCATATCCTTTCTATAACTAATACTAACTACAGTATAGGTAAGCAAAACCGCTATTTTAAATGACAAAATAAATGTAAATGAGTTATTTGTACACTGTTTAATACACTCCAGCAAGTAAAATAGATCCCTGAGAACATATTAAAGGGGAGAAATGAAAGGGATATGAAACCTAAAACTTTTGGTTTTGTGATTCAGACTGAGCATACCATTAATAAAAATAACAAGTTTTTAATTTGCTTCTATTATAAAATGTGCTTCATTCCCATGATGTTCTGTGTTGAAGAGATACCCAAGTATGCATCTGGAGCAATATATGACAAGAAATAGGGCTGCCATCTAGTGCTCTTGCAAATGGATAACATTCTTGCAAAACTGCTGCCATATAGTGCTCCAGAAATGGGCCACTTCTAAAGCATACGTCTACTTTTCAACAACATAAACCAAGATAAAGGAAAATGAATAGAAGTAAATTTGAAAGCTGTTTATATATAACACTAATCATACAGAATAACTGATCAGTGATCAAACAATAACATTTCGGGCAGTTTTATGACACTAAAAACAATATTGGGGATTTCATCACAAAAAGAGAATTATTCAATTGTTCTTCCATGTGAATAAAACAAACCTACATTATAGATCACCTCTTTAGCAATCCACCTACAATAGTAAAATATTTAAAGAGTCAGTGTGTTATATCTTCCTATTACTGAACACATCTTCATTTCCTATATACATTGGTTAGAGAACAACATGGATGGTGTACTAATTTAAATGGACACTATGGGCTCAATTTATCAAACACGGGCGGACAGGGACGAACATATTCGGCCCTGTCCACCCGGCTTCGCCACTGTAGAGCGCCAACATTTTCTGCAGCACCCCAGAGACAGAACTTTTTTTCACTTTCTGCGATGAGATTTTTTTAGTGAAAAATTTTCTGCAGGTCATTTTTAAATAAAATAAAATTGTAAATTTGTCAATTAACACTAAAGAACCAGATCAATTGCAATGTGTTGGTTAACTGGAGAATAAAGCAATAATTAAAGTTGTATAATCTAGTGCAGTAGTTGAAAATTGCATTGCAAATTAGCTGCAGACAAAAAAAGCAATTGTAAAATGTCTCTTGAATAAATCTGTTTCCTTTTCTCTTAGTCTAACATAGAAATGTAGTAATAAAAAAGGTGCATTGCTCATATAAACATCTTACATTCAGAGAAAAACAGCTTTGCAGACTGTGAAAAGCTAGGGAACGAGCTTGCAAAAATCTCAGAACTAGACAACAATCAATGCACTGATACTTTGCAGCACTACTGCATATTTGACTGTTGTCTTCAAACAGCACTTTGCTCTGGATGCACTGTGTTAAGAAAAACTTATACAACGAAGCCAGAGAACAGCTCTGTTTAAAAAGAACAGCCTAATGTGGTGCAGCACTGAAAAGTTAAAGTGCTAACAGCCCCTGTTCTTTCTGCAGACATGCTGCATTTTCTGTGATTACATCTCAGATCACTCTGTTCTGCAGCAGCACTAATGACATGGGTCTAATACGCAAGATGACAGTTATGAGAGACAAAGGGTTAAAGGGCCCTGCCAAGAATTTCACTGTTGTAAATCATCTCATGAGTGATCTACAAGGCAGCTAGGCTCATAGCTTACATGCTAAGGGGGTTCAAGGTGATAACTAAAGAAGGAGAGGAGCTAAGATAAGAAAATGTTAGTGTATATTACATGCATCCCTAAAGAGTCTTTAAGGAACACTTGAAAACTAGGGGGAAGAGACGTGTAGAGCGAGGCAGGGAGTTATTTAACATTGCATACACTCTCGTGCAACCCCACCTCCTGCCCACACACAGCCAATCATGTGAAGGCGGTCAGAAGAGATAGGGGAGATTGAAATTCCCCACCTAAGAGGTGGAGAACAGGGCAGGGAAGCAGCAGTCTGAGGACCACTGCTTGATAAATCCTGACTGCAGGATCGCTTGTGTAAACCTGCAGTCAAAGTGGAGAGAAGGGCTTGACTTCTGAAGGCTAACCCTGCTACATATGTACCCAATTGGCTTTATCAAATAACTGCAAAACAATTCGCCTTTTCTACTAACTAATTACCGGGACTAGTCTTGTGGTCTGCAGACTAAAGCCCAAATAGGCTCCTCAAAGTAAGGCAAATGGTAAAAGGGATGTTAAAGGGACAGTTTACTCAAAAATTTTCTCCCCTTTAATTTGTTCCCAATGATCCACTTTACCTGCTGGAGTGTATTAAATTGTTTACAAGTAGCTCCTTTACCCTTATATTGGCATTTGAAATAGTTAATTTGACATGTGGTATCCCCACCTATTCTGAAAGTTTGTGGCCGCGCGTACCAGCTATAGATAAGCTGTGATAAGCTGTGCAAACACAGCCAGCAGAAGAAATTACACTCCCAGTGTGATAAAGCAGAGATAAGGTAATAAATTGTTGATTTTTCTTTGTTCTCTCAAAGTATTGGTGATTGTTTTAAGGACAGATATAAGATAAAGAAGCAGGTATATGTGCACAATGTGATACAGTAATGAGATCTGATTATACCTACAAGCTCAACCTATTTTATTAGGCTGTGGCTTCAAAACACAAAATCAGATTTAATATACAGAAATAAACCTTAAAAAGCTAATTTTCATACATTTTTTACTCTGCAGTTGGTAAAAAAAACAATTGTAAACACATTAAGGGAAAAACTATTTTACAGTATACTGTCCCTTTAATTTGTTTTAAAAACGTTAAGCCTTTGCTGATTTGTTATTCTATAGCAACACGACAGAAATGTCTGGTAATTACAAGGTGTTTACTGTCCCTTTAAGGTCAGCAACAAACAAAGCTCTAAATTGCAGTGTTATGGAGACCTCTAAGATAGAATCAGAACCAAACAGACAGTAGATTACAAATGCTCCTACCACAATATACCTAATCTAAGGAATGTAGCTTCAGTTAGGGAACATGTAAAAGGGACATTTAAGTGCACAGCTATTGGCTAAGAGGTGCAAAAATTGCCTCAATTAAAAAAAGAAAAAAGGTATGTTTAACATAGCCTTTTTAAAAAGTCATCACTGAAAGTCTCATTTATTTTTAGCACTGGTAAATCCTAGCATGTTTGAAATGCAAGGATTTACCTTCACTTTAAAGTGAATGTAACGTTTAATGAATAAGTGCCCTGTATCTACAAATACTCTTAAAATCTGGGGCACTTTCATTCAATAAACTTTACATTGAAGCCTTTTTTTTTTTTTTTTTTTTTTTAAATACCCTTTTTTTATGGAAAGCAGACCGACGATCCTCCGTCCCCTCAGCCCCTGCTATAGATTGCAGATTGATGACAAATCCGGCTTCCTTCAATCATTGTGTTGCCCCATGAGCGGACACCAATGGGGGCACTGCAACGATTGGAGGAAGCCGGATACGTCATCTATCTCCTAACTACAGCAGGAACTGCGGGCGGAGGAGCGCCGGTCTATTATAGACAAATAAAAATGTCCCTATCAGCTAACTGGAAGCTAATGTATTATAGCTTGCTGAGATGTTTGACAAAACATTTCCTTGGCTGCTCTCTAAAGGGAATTGTGCATTACCTTTGAATAGAAATGTCATGATTCAGACAGAGCAGGCAAATTAAAAAAAAAAAAAGTTTCTTACTTCTACGATGAAATTTACTTTGTTCTCATAGTATTCTTTGACAAAGAGAATACCTAAGAGGGTTATGTGTATGTTTGGAGAACTATATAGCAGTAATTGAGCACTAGATGGCAGCAGTGTTAGCACAACCTATACCATTCTGCAAAGTGACTGTCACATAGTGCACCAGGCAGGTGTTCACTCCTGAGCCTACCTACCTGCTATTCAACAAAATACACAAACAGAACAAATTAAATGTATAACAATACAAGTAAATTGTAGTTTTTTTTCTTTTATTATACACTCCCTGAATCAGGAAAGGAATTTTGGGGTTACATATTGGTTAAAAAAAATTGTTTTAACTTTTCTATTATTTTTTTTTAATTGGACATACAACATGGTAATTTAATTAGGCTCCTCCCTAGACTTTAGTTAATTCATTTTTAAGCCCCGCACCTGGTCGCTTTAATACAGGTATTGTCATCCTCGGATAAACCTATCTATACATCTGCAATTTTCTGTCTTCTACACTCCAAAGTCATCAGTAACATCTCTCTCTTCTTACCTCCTCGGTACTGTGCGGCCTCCAGCTGAATTTCCATGCACGCTGGCATCCTCACCGGACTACCCCACGGATTTTCCTTATTCATGTTATCCACACGTGCAATCCTCAGCCTTTCACCGGTTCCTTCCTCTCTACCCACCAAGCACCGCGCCAGAAGATGAAGCCCCGCCCACCATATGTCAAATATGCATACATAAGCCTTTGCCTTTCCTACAACTTTAAGAACAAATTTGACAGTCAAGCAGCCATCTTTACTCGGGGCGAAATAACATAATAAACCAGGACAAGAGAGAATACATGTGTTTTAGTTTTTTTCAATCTAATTATGAGACCAATATCAAGAAAGTATAAAATATACTGGCATCTGTAAAATATTGACGCTCCATTTCACAATAAAAATGCATTGAATTAATTACTAGAAATAGATTTATTCGTTACATGTGAATATAATCTAGAGAAAAATAAAAAATCGTGACACAAATCTGGGCTATGCATATCTTCTGGCAGTGCCTAGGTTCTATCGACAGAACACCTAGTATCTTGTGCCCTTAAGCAAGATGTCTGACACTTTCTCTGCCATAATAAATGACATGTCCGTTGTTTTATCTAGAACACCGTCCTTGGCTTGTGACTAGTGGTTGGGCTGGAGGAGGTGTGGCCGCCGCCATCTTGCTTTCTAAGCTCAGGGACATTGAGGGCACAGGTTGACTGGTGGCGGTCTTCCCATCTTCAGTACAGAGCAACTCACCTTCTACACCGGCCACACCATGCTTTCCAGAGTCGCCCTCGTCTCGGGTAAGTTCTTCTCTGATTGCCTCAGAGCAACCACCATACAGTGCAGCTTTATCCGATAGACCCTGTCAGGCCTGGGCAAACTCCTAATGCAACTCTAATACCTATTGCTCTGACATATAATCATTGGTAGTCTTAGTGCTTCTTAATTGTTAACGACACTGACAGTTTCTTAAAATGCATTATTATTTTTCTTCCAGATCAAGTAATATTTCTTGTGCCTCTTTAATTGTATATGTCAGATATGTATCTTATAGTTTAACTTCTTGTAACCATTATGTATTTATTTAGTTTATAGCGAGGGGTTAAACATGAGTGGTTTGTATAATAAATAAATAAAATAAAAAATTATATATATATATATATATCTCAAACCACTCATGTTTAACCCTCACTATAAACTAAATTAATACATAGATTGCTTATACCCCTGCATAATCTAGGCACATAGCTTGCTTATACCCATGCATAATCTGTTTAGACTTTTCAACCTACACTGACATACTATCCGACATACTATCCTGTGTTCTCTGGATGACATTGTGTTGTACAGAGCTTATAGGTGGTTTATGCAAAAGTTTTACAATATTATAATTCTAAGGTGACTTTGCAGCAACCTTTTAGAGGTGATATAAGAGATCAGCATACACTATTAATTTCTATTGGTCCAAAGTAAATTACTGTACCTATTGCCTTTCAGTTTAAAGTAGACAATGTAGTTCTGGCATAAGGTAGTGTATTTATTGCAAAAACAAAGCCTTAAATAAAAAATTAAAAATGTTGTATATGTTCCCTAGTTGAATCCCAGTGTAAGATTTCATAGCCTAAACAGTTGTTCTAGCATAGCATATATTGGTGTAGGAAAAAGTTTTCTTTTTAACTCAGAGGGCAATACTGATCTTGACGTAGAGGAAGATTAGTGAATGCTCAGCAATCTACAGTTGTGTATTGCAGGAATGGCCAACTGGTGGCCCTCTGCACTAGGTTTTGTGCCACCCTGAGAAAAGCAGAGCTAAGAATGTGTGCCATAGTTTTTGTGTCCACACCTCAAGAACCTTCTTGAGGGAGAACAGCAGGCAGAAAGTGCCCTAAAAGTGTACCTAGATCTCTCCCTGGGCCACTGGACATTTTTAGGAAATGGATTGTGTGTGTGTTTTTAGTAAAGTGTTTCTCAACCGTGGTCATCAATTACCCCCTACAGGCCAGGTTTCATTATAGATGAACTTGTGCACAGGTGAAGTAATCAGCTGATCAGTAACACCATGGTTGCTAACCTGCTCTCACCTTTCAGCTGATTATGTCACCTGTGGACATGTTCAGCTGTAATGAAAACCTGGCCTGTTGAGGGTACTTGAGGACTGTGGTTGAGAAACAATGGTTTAATTTATATGCAACCCATAAGGATTTCTAAAATGCTTACCTGCGTCCTCCATATGTTTCAGAAGTTGATCATCACTGGTGTAAAGTCCATGGTTTGCTAAAGGGGCATGCAGTATGTGATGCTATCATAGTTAAAAAATTAAAAAAATCTACCTTTCTTGAATGCACATATTGAAAGGTTTCTTAAAATGCTTCAGGATTATGATGCCACAGTATACTATACATTAGTAAATTCTGGCTTGTATTCAGTCCTTGAATATAAACCATTAACCATCTTGACGTACAACACCCCTCAGTAAACAGAATTTTAGGTTATGAAATGTGGTTTGACAAATCTGGGAGCCATGGTGCTGGAACTCATAAAACCTTAATTCTGACTTGTTGGTTTGTTATGTCTATCTATCTATCTCTGCCAAACCTTTGCTGTAATGGGAGGCCTCTTATCTGTGCGCACATTTTTACATCTGTAAAATCAATATTTGTAATTATTAAATTGTGAGCACAACCATTCCACTGAATAAAACTGAGCTATTTGTTATATTATGCTGTAACCTAAAATATTCATTCATAGTAGTTAGTAGAAATTAGTTTTAGGGGAAATATTGGGAAGGAACATGTTGTTGTGTTTTTTTTGTTTTTTTTTTAATATAACTCGTAAGATATTAAACACATGATCTGTTATGCAAGTTCTTCCTTTTTATTGTATGGCAAATAGTTATTTGGTTACTAATCATTTGCTAAAGTATTAACTTTTTTTTTTCTTTTTCTTCTATAGCCTCTGCCTTGAAGAACTCTGCTCCTATGAGTGCCAGGCAAGTAAACATAAATAGTTTAACCTAAAGCTAAGCAGTTCTAGCAGACGAAATAGAAACTGCAGCATTACAGTGTAATAGGTTTTCACACAATCTTTACCTTATGTGCTACACAAGCAGCTAAAAGTATTTAACATTAAAGGGACATGAAACGCCAAATTCCTTTCATGATTTAGGTAGAACATACAATTTTAAATAACTTTCCAGTTTACTTCTATTATCTAATTTGTTTCATTCTCTTTGTATCATTTGTTGAAGGAGCAGCAATGCACTACTGGTTTCTAAATACTCACATGGGTGAGCCAATGACAATCGGTGTGTGTATATTTGTGTATATATATATATATCTATAGCTTCCAGTAGTGCATTGTTGCTCCTGAGCCTACTTTGCTTTATGCTTTTCAACATAGGATACCAAGAAATGAAGCAAATTAGATAACCAAAATAAAAATGAAAGTTGTTTAAAATTCTACGCTCAACCTGACTCCTTAAAGGAAAAAAATGACTTTACTGTCTCTTTTAAAGGGATATTATACACTAAATAAATGCTAGATAGGATGCATTCAAAGAAAAGATTAGTCTGAGAATAACACTTAGATGTGTTTTTTTTGTTTAATTAGCTGTTTAAATATTGACTAAATAAGTCCAAAGTTTTAATGTCTATAAAACAATGGGAGCTGCCATGTTGTAACTTAGGTTACTTTCTCTGCTCTGGCCAATTACGGACATTTATAAATGGGTCACTAGAGTGTGCACCCAATGGCTGTGTGTAATGTAAGTGTTCTGCTGTTCTATTTCTAACCGTACTGAAAAGCTCACAATTTCAGAACGGAATTACAGGAAAATAGGGACAAAATAAACAAAGCATATTGCAGAGTTTTTTTCATTTATACAGTTTATCATTTTATATTGCAATCTTAAAGTGTTTAATGTCCCTTTTAATCTTTGCTTTTAATACCTCATGTCTAGTATTTATTTACAGCTTAATGTCCCTTAGATTTCCGTGTTTAATATATATTTTGTTTCACATTAACAGCATGCTGAATGTATGCAGGGGTTTTCACACAGGGCAGCCAGCCTTAGCTCCTGTGCCCCCCCTTCCAGAGAAAGGTGGCAAAGTACGCTTTGGGCTTATACCAGAAGAATTCTTCCAGTTCCTCTATCCTAAAACTGGAGTCACAGGTAAGTAATTGGTCAGTGCACCTTCAAGGGGGACTGACCAATGTTTAACTTTTCTTGTGTGGGACAAGTATAATATGTACAAAATGCAACATTCAGACTAATCTGGGGTGAGGCTAAATCAAAGAAAGTACGAAACTGTCTAAATGTCAGTTTGTTTAAATAGGGAAAATAAGAAGTGAAGTTAGTATTCTGCTACAGTGCTGGATTAAATAAATCCTTATTTTATTTGTAGCTATCTTTTTGAGCTTCGTATATTCTTAAGAAATGAAGTGCACAAACTCCAAAAATATAATGTAATAATGCTCAAAGAAGACTATTTTTGATTGAGAGATGATTTCATCCTAGACTAAAAAAGAAAGATTTTTTTTTTTTGTTCAAAGGATATATATGTTACGGGTAAAGTCGGATATTGGGTTATCCTAGGATTAGCCAGGTAAAACAGACATTACACAAGTGGCTGAGTGTAAAGCCCGATGTATGATCATAAATTCCCTCAGATTGCAGCGTTACCGCATCAAACATATATAGCATGCACTGTAATTCCCCCATCTTCACTATCTTTTTTTGCATCCCCCTGGGGGTTTCAAGGGTGGCAAAGCCCCCCCTTGTAAACCTCATTCCCCAAGGTTCACTTGGGGTGGATGCTAGAGGATTGGCGGGGCGCCTTCCTTGAACCCCCCCCAGGCGGACGCAAAAGAAAAAGTGTAGACAGGGAATTACAGTACGTCAGACTTTACCCACAGCCTCTTGGGTAATGTCAGTTTTACCCAGGTAATTCTAGGATTACCAGGATTTCTTACCCGTAATAATTAATCAGTCAACAAGGCTATATGGAGTTAGCGCTGCGGAATCTGTTGGCGCTCTACAAATAACCGATAATAATAATAATGGAGTAATGTGTGGTGGAGTAATCCCTAAACTCCAGTAGATTTTACCTGCTGGAGTGTTATGTTGTTATTTGAAATAGTTGCCTTTGCCTGTAGAACACTAATCTCCCTTTTGTGTGTTGGGAAAGATTTTTTTTGTGTCTGAAATAGCTGGTTTTCTCATTGACCACCCTCCCAGACATAATTATCATTTTAATACCTGACTATTAGCATGTGTGTTAAACATTAGTAGGTCTGCTTTACCCATTTTTATGGGTATGTCCTTGAGAACAGCAAAAAGCTTTGGATTGCTAGATGTTTGTCTAATTATCTTGTCCTTTAGCAGCTTGTAATAATAATATGAATATAAATCCGAAAGGTGCACAACAATCACACTCTTGCACCAATGTACTTTGTTGGGTTGGCACTGCAGTATCATCCATTTAGCAAACCCAGCTGGTTTTTCTACACCTGGTGATTGATAGACTTCCTGAGGTCAAAGCAGTTTTTGCTGTTTACCTGCAACCAATTGCCATTTTTTTAACCCCTTTACGCCATTAGGACATTCCATGCTGTCCTAACAGTGCTGGGCTTTAACTTTTGTGATGGAATGTCCTACCATACACAACATCCTGCATCTTCCCCCTTTGACATAGGAAAGGATCAGCCTGGGGGGGGCAAAAGCAGAAGATTAAAATTATAATTTAGTTTATCCATATTTTCTTCCAGTGTAACAAGCACAAAGTTTTGTTTTTTTCCCCATAGTTGTTAAGAAGACACAATAAGAGTATTGCAGTGCATAGTCACACATTTTATTGTATTAACAATACATTTTATAGACTGGCTTTTGAAAGTTTTCTCCTCAGGTTTGAAACAATACTGATCAATATGATGCAGTTTCCACAATACATCTTGAGGCACAGAGCGGAGATGGATATTCTTCAGTTTGCATTATATTGATCATTATTACTTCATATCTGTTATTTGGCATTTGCACCACTGAGCTAAAATGGCTGCTACAATCAACATGTGTTTACACAGAGCAGCACCCCTTGTATTCCAATACTATCTCAAAAGTTATTTTATTTTTTTCACAGGCCCTTATATGTTTGGTACTGGACTCCTGGTGTACATTCTGTCCAAGGAAATCTACGTCATAAACCATGAGACCTTTGCTGCAGCCTGCATTGCCATTTGTCTGTTTTACGGTATCAAGAAATTTGGACCTAGTGTGGCAGCTTTTGCTGATGAACTCAATAATGTAAGGCAGCTAGTGTTTTATACATTGTTCTACCTACAGGATACAATTTTGCTACAAATCATAGCAAATAAAAGGCAATTGTAATAATTCAGCACCAGTGTTTATATGTGCACGCTGCTAGACTTTACACTAAAGACTAAAACAAATCGGCCAAAAATCCAAATCGCAGTAGCACCAATTAAGGAAAAAAAATTTATTTAGAAAAAGCTAAACAAATATAAAATGCCGTTTTAGCCCTAGCAGTCCTTAGTCATGTGTATAGTTACATGACTAAGGACTGCTAGGTCCAAAATGTTGTATTTTTTTTATTTGTTTCACTTTTTCTAAATTAATTTATACCTTTTTATTGGTGCTGCTACAATTTGGATTTTTGTAAGTGTGAACTGTAACAGTTTTTACCCCCTCCCCTTTATAATGCCTTAGAGAGAGGTTATTCTGAAATCTAAATTCAAGCACCCACTGCTAATATAATATAAGTAGAACTTTATTAAATATTTTGAGTACAATGTATATAGTCCCCTAATGCAGGGTTCTTCAAACCACAGGTTGGGGCCCATTACTGGGTCACAACACCATGTTTACTCGGTCGCGACTTGAGTGTGTGGTGATGTGGGTTTTATGAGTGTGTGTGTTTGTGTTATTAACTTTTACAATACTTTCAAGTTTGACTACAATCGGGAATAAAGTATGCATAGATTTTAGTTACTTTGCCAAAAATTGCAGCTATCTTGTTGTATATTAAAAAATAGGGTTGTGAAGGTATGTGGTATCATTGAACTGAGTCTTGGGGCAAAAAGTTTGAAGAACCCTGAATGGACATGAGTTTCCTTTTCATTAAAGGGACAGTCAACACCAGCTTTTTTGTTGTTTAAAAAGGTAGATAATCCCTTTATTACCCATTACTCCGTTTTGCATAACCAACACAGTTATAGTACACATTTTACCTCTGAAATTACCTTGTATCTAAGTTTCTGTTATTTCAGTTCTTTTGACAAACTTGCATTTTAGCCAATCAGTGCTCACTCCTAGAAGCTTAAAGGGTCATGAAACCCAAAAAAAATATTTCATGATTTAGAAAGAATTTTCAATTTTAAACATCCCTCTAATTTGCTTCATTCTCCTGATATCCTGTGCTGAAAAGCATATCTAGATAGGCTCAGTAGCTGCTCATTGGTGGCTGCACATAGATGCCTCGTGTGATTGGCTCACCCATGTGCATTGCTATTTCTTCAACAAAGGATATCTAAAGAATGAAGCAAATCAGAGCATAGAAGTACATTGGAATATTGTTCAAAATTGTATTCTCTACCTGAATTATGAAAGAAAAATTTTGGGTTTAGTGTCCCTTTAACGTGCGTGAGCTCAATGTTATCTATATGAAATACATGAACACCCTCTAGTGGTGAAAAACTTTCAAAAGGCTTTCAGATTAGAGGCGGCCTTCAAGGTCTAAGAAATTAGCATATGAACCTCCTAGGTTTAGCTTTCAACTAAGAATACCAAGAGAACAAAGCAAAATTGGTGATAAAAATAAGATGGAATGTTGTTTAAAATGACATGCCCTATTTAAATCATGAAAGATATTTTTTTGACTTGACTGTCCCTTTACGGTTTGGTGTAACCAGGACCAACAAACCTAATATTCCCCAAGACAATAGTCAATGATTTTTATATATGTATTAAATGCATAATCTTGTAACTCTAGCATATGAAAAACGTATTATTTTGTTACAGATTGCTGTAAGAAAGAAATGTTTAGTATTTTAAGTTAGCCTATTAATCCCTATTGTATATCTAATTACTTATGTTTCTCAAGTAGTTATGTACACTTATTTAGCAACATATAACCTAGTTTCCATTGAGGTGGTAAAGTTTGTACTGATGGTAACATAAAAATTTGCCATAGACTTTAATGGAAATAGATATATTTTTTTTTTTTTTTTTTTTTTTTTTTTTAGTTTTACCACCTCAATGGAAACTAGGCCATAGTGAGGTGTTCCTATTTGCTGTTGTCGTCTACCACATACTATCTACAACAGTCCTGGTCTTTCCTTCTTCTGTCCTTTTTCATTTTAAGTAACCTTTAAAAATAGACCAAACAAGGTAGATTCCCTTTCTATTTAATAATCTGATAATGATTTTCTTTTTTTCTCTAACTTTATTTCTAATTCTGCATCTACTTCTACCTCTGCAGGAGAAAGTTGCAAAAGCTCAAGCAGTGAAAGATTCGGCAATTAAGAATCTTGAGCGTGCAATTGAGGAAGAAACAAAAGAACAGTGGAGGGTAGAAGGACGAAACAACCTATTTGATGCCAAAAGGGTATGTTGCATAATTAATGCTAATTGCTATATAATGAAATGTAGTTTCCAGAACTGAGGTCAGGCACTGCAGGTCATTTGAGTTCCTCCACACTAAGCTTTGTGCACAGGTGCCCAGTGATGCTGGAACAGAAAAGGGCTTTTCCCAAACTGTTGCCACAAAGTTAGAAGCACCCAATTTTCTAAAATGTCTTTATATCCTGTAGTAAGTATTTCCCTGGAAGTAAGAGGTCTAGCCCAAACCCAGACAAACGGCCCTAGGCCATTATCCTTCCTCAACCAATTTTTGCAGTAGGTAATATACTATGCAAAGACACGTGCACACTCCTGAGCTCTTATGAGCCTACCTAGTTTTACTCTTCAATAAAAGATACCAAGAAAACAAAACATTTGAGAACAGAAGTAAATTGGAAAGTTGTCTAAAATTGCATTCTCTGTCTGAATCGTGAACGTTTAATTTTACTGTCCTTTTTAACTTTTTTTTTTATGTTGCATTTTAAAAAATCAGGGTGGTATATATGTAATGTTTTAAAAAAAAAATCTGCAGACGTCCCACTTCTTTTTTTTTTTTTCTTAACTTTTATTAAAAAAGAAAATAATTATCATTTATCTTGTTTTGCTGTCTCCCACAGAACAATATAGCAATGCTGTTGGAGATCAACTATAGGGAGAGGTTGCTGAATGTATATAATGAGGTCAAGAAGCGTCTGGACTACCAAGTGGGTCTGCAGCACCTTCAGCGCCGCAAGGAGCAGGATCACATGATCAGCTGGGTAGAAAGCAATGTGAGGCAGAGCATTACACCACAGCAGGTAACGGATATTTAAATGACTGCATTTTGCATACACAAGTATATAATAATCTCTGTCCTTTATGACCATAATTTTTGAAAGACTCCTTCTAATGGCTCATAAGTATGCCAGTTTATTTGTAGACCATATTTATAAATCAGAAAAAGGTTGCAATTAACATTAGAGGTGCCTCTTATGTCTGATGTTTTAATGGTATCATTGGCATTCATGTTTTTAATATATACATGTGTTTACCATTTTTTTTAATTTAAAAGAACATTAAACACTACATTTTTCTAAGCGTTGAGTTTATTTCCTGTCTCCCTCTAGTGATGTTAAAATATATATATATATATATATATATATATATATATATATATATATATATATATATATATATATATATATATATATATATATATATATATATATATATATATATATATATATATATTCTCGTCCGCTACAATTTCTATTTGTGACAGCACTGTTTCTTCAATATAGTGTGTGTATACACACATACAGGCTAGGCTTTGCTGGCTTCCATACAAAACAAAAAAAACTTTCTTTTCATTTTTATAGCCTAATGCTGTTCTAATAGGATTTTGATTACAAATATTGAAATTGTGTGTTGGTTAAGCTTAAATAAAAATGTAGGGATCTACTTGAAGTGTTTTTATTTAAAGTATATATTCTTACTTTTGCATATTACATTTACTTTTCTCATTTATGTAGACCATATTCACTCCTGTATTTTATTTTTTTCTTACAGCAAAAGGAGAGCATTGCCAAGTGTATCTCAGACCTGAAACTTCTATCAAAGTCTGCACAAGCTACAGCCTGAGTTTTTGTTTTTTTCTCTTACGCTGCAGACCTGCTATGTATAAATCTTAATTAAATGTTTCCACAATGTATAGACTTATGACTTTTTCTTGGTACTGCAAACATGAAAAAGAAGCTGATGTAAGAAAATCAAACATGGATAGGTCTTCCCTGTTATCATTATGTGTTTGATTTACAGAGATCCTCATTCTTTGTAGACACGTATGTGATAGTAAAATAAATCTTACAAAATGTAAGCTTGATTAATAAGTAGGATATCCTTATCCCAGATATTCAAGAAGTCACCCACAGTGTTTCTTTACCACCACCTAATGGAAAAGTGGAAGCCGTTCTGTACTCTTGAGCCTACTACTCTTTAATTTGAGGTCATGTCCCCTTGTTCTGCAATGGCAGTAAATTCTCCATTTAAACATAGGTTCTTAATACAAGTCTCTTCTCTAAAAAAGGCAGATACACAGTTATAAATAAATCAAGGTGAGGGTTTTTTTTTTTTTTTTTTAGATATTTCATAATGAGCTTTGTTACATATTGTGTTTTAATTATCTTCATATGGGTTTGAGCACATAACAAAACAATTGCTTTCTAACTAAAGATGTAACGACAAATGAAACTCTACAACAGTTTTCACTTTCATAATTATTTCAGATTAGATTTTTATAGGCAAAAAAACACTGCATGTGACATTTTAACTTTGAGCAATCTTGTCCTGGATGTGATTATTAATAATATATTATACATATGTAATACAAAGTACCATTAGAGTACATTTCTGTTATAAGAAACCTAATAGTAGTTTTAATAATTTTAGGCAAAACTAGCATTTGTATTTTAGAACACAAAATTTTTTGTAGAATTTTGAAAAAGTATGTAAGGAGGACCAGGCCGCCTTACAAATCTGATCCATAGATGCCTCGTTTTTAAAGGCCCAAGCGGAAGCCACCACTCTAATGGAATGAGCTGTAATCCTCTGAGGAGGGCTAAGTCCCGCTGACTCGTAAACTAAGCGTATAACACTCCTCAACCAAAAAGATAAGTAAGTCAGAGGCCTTCAGACCCTTACGCTTCCCAGAGTAGATAACAAGGAAGGAGTTTATCTAAACCCCTTAGTAGCGTGAAGATAAAACTTCAAAGCTCGAACAACATCCAGATTATGAAGTGGATGTTCCTTCGAAGACAGATTAGGACACAAGGAAGAAACCACAATCTCCTGATTGATGTTACGATCAGACACCACCTTGGAAAGAAAACCCAAGCGGGGTACGTAGGACAGCCTTATCTGTGTGAAACACTAGATAGGGAGGCTCACATTGTAAGGCAGCCATTTCAGAAACTTGGCGTGCCAACGCAATAGCCAAGAGAAAAAGAACCTTCCAGGACAACAATTTAACGTCAATCGGATGCATAGGCTCACACAGAGCCCATTGCAAAAACTTAAAGTGAAGGTCAATTTTGATGAATTAGTGCCCGGTTTTTAATAATCCTATTAAAAACATGGGCACTTTAATTCATCAAAATTGACATTTCACTTGGTTTCTTCAAAAACTTTCCTCTTAATCCTGACAGCCGCTCCAGCGATTCCCCCGGCCGTCTGAAGCCTCTTCATATGTCAGAAATGACAAATCCGGCTTCCTCCAATCACGGATCCCCCCCCCTGGCATGAGGCAACAACGTGATTGGAGGAAGCCGGATTCATAATTTTGGACCCGCAAAGAGGGATTGCGATGGGCGGAGGAAGCGCTGCAGCGGCTGTCAGGATTAAAAGGTAAGTTGTTTTTTTTTTTTTTTTTTTTTTTTTTTTTTTTTTTGAAGAAAACTAGTGAAATGTCAATTTTAATGAATTAAAGTCCCCTTGTTTTTAATAGGAATTTTAAAAACCTGGCACTAATTCATCAAAATTGACCTTCACTTTAAGAACAATATTCAAACTCCAAGGTGGAGCTATAGATCTAAACACCGGTCTGATCCTGATCAGGGCCTTAAAGGGACACTGTACCCAAAAATTTTCTTTCGTGATTCAGATAGAGCATGGAATTTTAAGCAACTTTCTAATTTACTTCTATTATCAAATTTTCTTCATTCTCTTGATATCTTTATTTGAAATGCAAGAATTTAAGTGTAGATGCCGGCCCATTTTTGGTGAACAACCTGGGTTGTCCTTGCTGATTGTTGGATAAATTCATCCACCAATACAAAAGTGCTGTCCAGAGTACTGAAACCAAAAAAAAAGCTTAGATGCCTTCTTTTTCAAATAATGATAGCAAGAGAACGAAGAAAAATTGATAATAGGAGTAAATTAGAAAGTTGCTTAAAATTGCATGCTCTTTCTGAATTACAAAAGAAAAAAATTGGGTACAGTGTCCCTTTAATGGAGGATTGCACGTCAGGAAGCTCAGCATGCCTCTTGTGCAGCAAAACGGAAAGGGCCGAAATCTGTCCCCTCAGGAAACTGGCAGAAAGGCCCTTCTCCAGACACCTTATGGTAGATGTGATGAGCAACAAGTTTTCGAGCCTGAATGAGAGTGTTAACCCCTTCAGAGAAGCCTCTCTTAGTTAAGACTAAGCATTCAATCTCCACGCAGTCGGCCTCAGAGAATCTAGATTTTGATGAACAAAGGAACCCTGTTCCAGCAGATACCTGCGACAAGGTAACCTCCATGGAGGAGATGAGGACATCCCTCCCCCCACCAGGTCAGAGAACCACATCCTTCGCGGCCACGATGGAGCAATTAGTATCACTGATGCTTGCTCCTGCTTGATGCGGGCCACTACACGAGGGAGAAGTGGTAACAGCGGAAAAATGTACATTAGATTGAACCTCCAAGGTATTGCTAATGCATCTATTAGCTCTGCCTGAGTATCCCTGGACCACGACCTATATCTGAGTAGCTTGGAAATGAGCCGGGACGCCATGAGATCTATCTCCGGCGTCCCCCATTTGTTGCAAATCTCCGCAAACACCTCAAGATGGATCATTCCCATCATCAAGAGATCATTCCCCCGTATGAAAGGATTGTCTGCTGAGGAAATCCGTTTCCCAGTTGTCCACACCCGGAATGTGGATCGCTGGCAGCGAGCAGTTGTGGGCCTCCGTTTATTCCAGAATCTGAGATGCTTCCCTCATTGCTAGGTAGCTCCTCGTCTTCCCCCCCCCCCCCCGATGGTTGTTCTAGGCCACCGAGGTTATGTTGTCTGATTGGAATCTGATAATCTGGGACGAACCCAGAAGAGGCCAAGCCTTCAGAGCATTGAAGATCTCCCGAAGTTCCAAATTGTTGATCGTGAGGAGAAATTCCTCTCGAGTCCACAGGCCCTGTGCCTTCCTGGCACCCCAAATGGCTCCCCATCCTGACAGGCTTGTGTCCGTAGTCATAATCTCCCAAGATGGTCTCAAGAAGGATGTCGCTTGGGACAGGTGACCTGGACAGAGCTACCAAGAGAGCGATTCTCTCGACCGGTTGTCCAGAGAAATCTGAGACCGATCCGAATGATCGCCGTTCCACTGACTCAGCATGCACAGCTGAAGTGGTCTGAGATGGAACCTGGCAAAAGGAATGATGTCCATGCAGGACACCATAAGACCAATCCTCTCCATACACAGAGCCACAGAGGGCCTGAAGGAGGTCTGGAGTGCAAGACAAGCAGAAGTTAGATTGCTACGTCTCTGGTCTGTAAGGAATATTCTCATAGATATGGAATCTATTATAGTACTCAGGGATTCTACCCTGGTACTGGGAGAAAGAACGCTTTTCTAAGTTTATCTTCCATCCATGAGAACGAAGAAGTAGAAGATCCTGCAAATGGTTCTCTGCCAGTCGACAGGATGGTGCTTGAACCATAATGTTGTCAAAGTATGGTGCTACTGCTATACCTCTGGTTCTGGCCACTGACAGCAGAGCCCCCAGAACCTTCGTAAAAACTCTTTAAGCAGTAGCTAGACCAAACGGCAGTGCAATAAACTGGAAGTGTTGGTCCAGGAACGCAAACATTAGGAGCTTGCAGTGTTCTTTGTGTATAGGAACGTGAAGATAAGCATCCTTAAGATCTATCGTGGTCAGGAACGAGGGGACAGATAGAAATTTGTTTAAACACTTTAGGTCCAGAATTGGACGGAAGGTTCCCTCCTTCTTTGGGACCACAAACAGGTTTGAATAGTATCTCAAACCTCTTTCCACAAGAGGAACCGGTACAATGACCCCCAGGAAGGATAGATCCCTCAGAAAGGCTTCTCGTTTTTCTGGCCTTAGACAGGTTTGTCAAGAGGAATCTGCCCCTGGGTGGATGAGACTTGAAACCTATCCTGTATCCCTGAGCGATTTACCTCCAGGACCCTCGGGTCTTACATGTCCCCAAACCAAGCATCCGAAAAGAGCGATTGTCTGCCCCCTACCAGATCCAAGGGGGCTGCCCCTTCATGCCGACATTGTCTCGGCGGGCTTCTTGTTTAGCTTGGACTTATTCCAGGACTAAGCCGGCTTCCAAGTCCCCGTGAATTGCTCGGGCTTGGTGGAGGTCTGCCGACGTTGGGATTTGTCCGAATGAAAATTAGGACCTTGTCCTTTTCTTCTTACCCTGCAGTAAAAACCACCCTTGCCTCCTGTAACCATGGAGATAGAGTCCAGGCCTGGACCAAAGAGAATCTTTTCCTTAAATGGGAGGGAAAGAAGTCTAGGCTTCAAAGTCATATCCGCAGACCAGGACTTCAGCCATAGTGCCCTACGGGCTTGAACAGAAAAACCTAACGCCTTAGCATCCAGGCGAATAATCTGCATATTTGCATCACAAACTAAAGAATTGGCTACCTTTTTTTAAGGCCTTAATTCTTTCTTGGATCACATAGAGAGGACCTTCCACCTCGATCAGATAAGGAGTAGCACCAGTAGGTAGCCGCTCCAGCAACCGCCGCTGATGGTTAAAACAAATATCCAGTTTCTTAACAGAGTTTCTATCTTCTTGTCCATGTGCTCTTTAAACGACGAACTGTGTGCTTAGCAAGCGTGGAGTCCGGAACCGGGAATAATTTTTTAAACAAAGAACCAAGTCTTTCCCATTCATTCATTAATAATGTTCGCTATCTTTACGGGAACTGGGAAAGCCTGTGGTACAACCCTGTCCTCGTAGACCTTATCTAATTTAGGAATCAAAAGTTCCTCAGGCAATTTAGGCTCTGGGACCTCTAGAGTAGCCAAATATTCCTTTAGCAGAAAGAAAAAATGTTCAATTCTAAATCTAAAGTCTGGTTCTTCCGCCGCCCGTAGGCTTAGAAGCATCGGATTCCGACCCAGAAAGAGCATCTGCTGAAATATCAGAGGTGTCTTCATCAGTGCATAATCTTGTATCTGATAAATCCAACAAGCTAGTAGATGACCCCTGGAAAGGATAGCAATATTTTACCTTGCGCTTAGCAGGGCGAGGTAAAGCACTAAAGGCCGCAGGCACTGTTGTTTGTAACTGCTTAGCAAAGTCTGGTGGTAAAACGGCCCCTCCAGATGGAGGAATAGGAGTGCTACAGGAAGCTGCATGTGTATTAGGAGATGACTGTAGGGTGGTGCGCACCTCACCGGACGGATATTCTGCCGAGGTGGATGGCTCAGTGGTACTAAACATATTAACCTTCTTTGATATGATTAGATTATCAAGGCATGTGGAACATAATTGAGCAGGCGGGTATACTGTGGACTCCTCAAAATATAGACATGTATTAGACTTGGGTAAAGAGGGAGTACCCTCTAACGCATCAGTATCCTCCATAGCTTGCGCTTATAAAGCAGAGTAATGATAAAATAAAACTGCACCTTTATACCCCCAATGGCAGGGGCACTCACAACCTCCTATGACATAGGCCCAACAGAGAAATCGATTTGTCTCCTTTAAGCTGCATGGTCAGGAAAGAGGAAATCAGTGTGACCACACCCAGTCACGTGGTGCTCAATGCAGGACCGCCCCTGCTATAGGAAAAAGTGCGTCAAGCCATTCAGGCTGCACAGCTAACCAAAACGAAAGAAAACCCTGTACGTTTCCACATCTGCCTGAGCCTCATCTCACACATCACAGCATAATCATAATAAACTAAAATTATGTGATTTCCCCCTGTTTAATAATCCCCCTCCAGAGACATTAACCCTTGATTCCATACAGATAAAAGGAGCCACATTGTGACCCTGTCTTTTTGCGTTATCCTATGTGTATAAAAAAAAATAAAGCATTCATACTAGAATCTATGCCGTGGAACAGAAACACAGCCTCTCAAGTTTGACAGTGTTGTAGCATCGCTCCTGACATGGACTTGAGTTATGGAAGCAGGCAGTGAAACTCGTCTACACTGATTGCTTAGGAGCTATTAATATGAGTCTGGATGGGTTCACAGAAAGACTCTCCCTGCATCTTCAGACCCTAACTTTCGTCAATGCTCTCACTGAGAGGCTGACAAGACTGCCTAAAACTCCTGTCACATTTCGAAGGGCAGATACCCCTCATAAGGAACTACTCCGTGTAGTGCTAGTGCATGTGTGCATTACAGATAACATTGTGCTCACTCCCGTGGAGTTATTTAAGAGTCAGCACTGATTGGCTAAAATGCATGTCTGTCAAAAGAAAGGAGATAAGGGGAAAGTCTGCAGAAGCTTAGATACAAGGTAATCACACAGGTAAATATATTTATATAAGTGTTAGTTTAGCAAAACTAGGGAATGGGTAATAAAGGGATTATCTATCTTTTAAAACAACAATTCTGGAGTAGACTGTCCCTTTAAACAATTCTCACCAGAGACATTGACTGGCTACTTATTTTCTAAAAAAAGATAATACAGCAATAAATATCGGTTTCCTACAACATTTTATTCTAAATGTCTGGCACTGCATAGGACAGTGTTTCCGAACCTTAGTCCCCAAGTACTCTGGGGGAGACCAGGAGCATGATTTTCACCTGATTTTTCTAGCGTTGTGTTCCTGAATTGTTCTTGATTTGCCAAACCCTAAAATAGTGCTCACAAAAAGGAAATTTATGCTTACCTGATAAATTGATTTCTTCTATGATATGACGAGTCCACGGATTTCATCCTTACTTGTGGGATATTAACCTCCTGCTAACAGGAAGTGGCAAAGAGCACCACAGCAGAGCTGTGTATATATATATATATATATATATATATAGCTCCTCCCTTCCCTCCACCCCCAGTCATTCGACCGAAGGTTTAGGAAGAGAAAGGAAAAGCTAAAGGTGCAGAGGTGACTGAAGTTGTAAAAAATAAAATATAATCTTTCTGAAAAATGACAGGGAGGGGTGTGGACTCGTCGTATTGTAGAAGAAATCAATTTTTCAGTTAAGCATACATTTCCTTTTCTTCTACAAGATATGACGAGTCCAAGGATTTCATCCTTACTTGTGGGATACAATTACCAAAGCTACAGGACACGGATGAAATGGGAGGGACAAGACAGAGACCTAAACGGAAGGCACCACTGCTTAAAGAAACTTTCTCCCAAAAACAGCCTCAGAAGAAGCAAAAGTATCAAATTTGGAAAAAGTATGACAAGACGACCAAGTTGCAGCCTTGCAAATCTGTTCAACAGAAGCATCGTTTTTAAAGACCCATGTGGAAGCCACAGCCCTAGTAGAATGAGCCGTAAATTCTTTCAGGAGGCTGCTGTCCAGCAGTCTCATATGCCAGGCGGATGATACTCCTCAGCCAAAAAGAAAGAGAGGTAGCCGTAGCTTTCTGACCCCTACGCTTTCCAGAATAAACAATGAATAATGAAGATGATTGACGGAAATCCTTAGTCGCCTGTAAGTAAAACTTCAAGGCACGGACCACGTCCAGGTTATGTAACAGACGCTCTTTCTTAGAAGAAGGATTAGGACACAAAGAAGGAACAACAATTTCCTGATTAATATTCTTATTTGAAACAACATTAGGAATAAATCCAGGTTTGGTACGCAAAACCACCTTATCAGAATGAAATATAAGATAAGGTGAATCACATTGTAACGCTGAAAGCTCAGAAACACTATGAGCAGAAGAAATAGCAACCAAAAATAGGACTTTCCAAGAAAACAATTTAATATCTATGGAATGCATGGGTTCAAACAGAACCCCTTGAAGAACTCTAAGAACTAAATTCAGACTCCAGGGAGGAGTAATTGGTCTAAATACAGGCTTAATTCTGGTTAGAGCCTGACAAAAAGACTGAACATCTGGAACATCTGCCAAACGTTGGAAGCAAAATTGACAAAGCAGAAATCTGTCCCTTTAAGGAGCTTGCTGATAACCCTTTCTCCAATCTTTCTTGGAGAAAAGGCAGAATCCTGGGAATCCTAACTTTACTCCATGAGTAGCCCTTGGATTCACACCAATAAAGATATTTACTCCATATCTTATGATAGATTTTTCTAGTGACAGGCTTACGTGCCTGTATCAAAGTATCGATGACCGAATCTGAGAATCCCCGCTTAGATAAAATCAAGCGTTCAATCTCCAAGCAGTCAGCTGCAGATAATGTAGATTTGGATGTTGGAAAGGTCCTTGAATGAGAAGGTCTTGTCTCAAAGGAAGTTTCCACGGTGGCAGAGAGGACATGTCCACTAGATGCGCATACTAAGTCCTGTGTGGCCACGCAGGTGCGATCAGGATTACTGAAGCTCTCTCCTATTTGATCCGAGCAATCACGCGTGGAAGGAGAGGAAACGGTGGAAACACATAAGCTAGGCTGAACGACCAAGGCACTGCCAAGGCATCTATCAGTTTGGCCTGGGGATCCCTCGACCTGGATCTGTATCGTGAAAGCTTGGCATTCTGTCGAGATGCCATCAGATCCAATTCCGGCCTGCCCCATTGAAGAATCAGTGAGGCAAACGCCTCCAGGTGGAGTTCCCACTCCCCCGGATGAAAGTCTGACGACTTAGAAAATCCGGTTCCCAGTTCTCTACTCCTGGGCTGTAGATTGCCGACAGATAACAAGAGTGGGCCTCCGTCCATCGGATTATCTTGGATACTTCTATCATCGCTAAGGAACTCCTTGTTCCCCCCCTGATGATTGATATAAGCCACGGTCGTGATATTGTCCGACTGGAATCTGATGAATTTTGCTGAAGCCAATTGAGGCCATGCCTGAAGCGCATTGAATGTTGCTCTCAGTTCCAGAATATTGATTGGAAGTAGAGACTCCACCTGAGTCCAAACACCCTGAGCCTTCAGGGAATTCCAGACTGCACACCAGCCCAATAGACTGGCGTCCGTTGTCACTATCACCCACGAGGGTCTGCGAAAACACGTCCCCTGGGACAGATGATCCAGTGACAACCACCAAAGAAGAGAGTCTCTGGTCTCTTGATCCAGATTTATCTGAGGAGATAAATTTGCATAGTCCCCATTCCACTGACCGAGCATGCACAGCTGCAGTGGTCTGAGATGAAAACGAACAAACGGAATGATGTCCATTGCCGCTACCATTAATCCAATTACCTCCATACACTGAGCCACTGATGGCCGAGGAATGGACTGAAGGGCTCGACAAGTATTTAGAATTTTTGATTTTCTGATCTCCGTTAGAAATATTTTCATGTCTACAGACTCTATCAGAGTTCCCAAGAAGGGAACCCTTGTCCGTGGAACTAGTGAACTCTTTTCTACGTTCACCTTCCAACCCGTGAGTTCTCAGAAAGGACAACACTGTGTCTGTATGAGATTTTGTCAGATGATAAGTTGACGCCTGAATCAAAATATCATCCAGATACGGCGCCACTGCTATGCCCAGGGCCGGATTTCCCATTAGGCACAGTAGGCATGTGCCTACAGGCGCCTTGCAGTGAGGGGCGCCTGCCTGTCAATAATAAAAAAAAAAAAAAAAAAAAAAAAAAAAAATTTTTTTTTTTTTTTTTTTTTTTTTTTTTAATGAGGGCATTTATTTTAGTAAGAATTGTGCTGCCAGGTGCCTACAAAGTCGAGTGTTTCATTGGGAATATGTTACAGCAGTTGAGGGAGCCATGAAGGAGAGAGGGGCAAAGATTAAAACTAAACCCCTCCCATTGAATTTCTAAATTCTAATTTTAAACACATTTGTTGACCCCTGGATTACATATAATCTACAACATTCCATGTTTTCCTTTGAGAGCAACATCATATGATATTTATATTTCAGAACAAAATAAATGTAACATCTGTGTGTGTTTGTACCAAAAATATCAGAGTTTACAAGATTTTTTTCCCTACATTTTATATTTTCTTCCACTGGCTGCACAGGTTGTTGATGGTGATGAGCTTGCATGCTGCTAGTTTTAATATTGCTATTGTTTACACAAAACTGTGTTTGACTCCAACAAAATGTTAAGCACATAGTCAAAGTCATCTCCAGAAAAGCAATACACTAATGGCTTGTCAATAAACATGTCCTATGAGCCCATCTGGGTCTGCACAGATGTGTATTGCTGTCTCAGAACTGACATTGACTATGTGTTTAACTCTTTTGCAAGAGGCTAACACACTTCTCTGCAAGCACTAGTGCAATAATAAAATGCCCAGCAAACTGTCACATTTGATGTCCCTTTAAATAGGGTTTTCTTTAGAATATTTTGCATTAAAAGTTTAACATGATTTGTTTTTGTTATACATAATAGAAATTGTATGGCCATTTGAGTCAAGTGAATATTGATTTTTGGTGTAGCTTCCATTACAACAAATATTGCAATTGGTGTGTGTATTTGTGTATCTCCATAAAAGGGAAAATGTAATTTTACATCTAATATTTATTTTTAGTTGTCCTAAATAATAATAAAAAAAAGTCCTCATTTTTTCCACTTTTTTCTAGGGGGGGTGGGGGGGTGGGGGGGGGGCGCTTCAGGTTTTTGTGCCTACAGGCACCTGAGATGTAAATCCGGCCCTGGCTATGCCCCATGGTCTGAGAACCGCCAGAAGGGACCCTAGAACCTTTGTGAAGATCCTGGGTGCTGTGGCCAACCCGAAGGGAAGAGCCACAAACTGAAAATGTTTGTCCAGGAAGGCAAACCTTAGCAACTGATGATGATCCTTGTGAATAGGGATATGAAGGTATGCATCCTTCAAGTCCACGGTAGTCATATATTGACCCTCCTGGATCATTGGTAAGATTGTTCGTATCGTCTCCATCTTGAACGATGGGACTCTGAGAAACTTGTTTAGACACTTGAGATCTAAAATGGGTCTGAAAGTTCCATCTTTTTTGGGAACCACGAAAAGGATTTGAGTAAAGCCCCTGTTCCAGTTTTGGAATGGGACAAATTACTCCCATGGTAGAGAGGTCTTTTACACAGCATAAGAAAATCCTTGAATTCCAGTTGATACCCATGGGTCACGATTTCCAATGCCCAGGGGTCCTGAACATCTTTTGCCCAAGCCTGGGCAAAGAAAGAAAGTCTGCCCCCTACTAGATCCGGTCCCGGATTGGGGCCGCCCATTCATGCTGTCTTTGTAGCAGCAGCGGGCTTCTTGGATTGTTTACTTTTTATTCCAAGCCCCCAGGGTACTGCAAAATGACTCGACAACGATCCGGTGAACAGAACACAAGTATAGGCCCCACTGGAGCTAATGCCTGCTGCCTTCTCAGTCAGAGTAAACTGCGCGTCTGAGCGCACGAAAATAGGCCCCGCCCATCATGGACGTCGTTCATATCAGTCTGTATAACCACATGGGAAGTGGTTTGCAAAGAAAGCCATGTGGTCCTCTTAAAATACTACAGTAACATTGCAGCCATACTGATTATTTGTTAGTTAAGCTGCCTTTCCCAGTGTCCCTTTGATATTGCTTTTAGCCCAGTACTATGTCAATAAAACATATAAACACAGGATTTTCAGTAATACCCTTTGTGTACAGGTCTACTGCTTACCCCTTCCCTTGCAGGGAAAAAATGTCAGCTAGTTCTGATATACCAAGTCTCCTCAGAAATAAAAGACTGAACATACTTCAATGCTGCTTGTAGCATGAAACCGTTCTCCACACTGAAGATTTCTTTTGCACTACCTTCAGAAGCTCTGTGGGAACAAACATGGATCTTAGTTATATCTGCTAAGATCATCAACCTTAGGGCAGAAATCTTCTTCTTCCATATCTCCCTGAGGAAAATAGTACTCACCGGTACCATTTAAAATAAAAAACTTGATTGAAGAATCTAAAACGAACACCTCACTTTACCTCTTCCTATTACTAACACAGGCAAAGAGAATGACTGGGGGTGGAGGGAAGGGAGGATCTATATATACAGCTCTGCTGTGGTGCTCTTTGCCACTTCCTGTTAGCAGGAGGTTAATATTCCACAAGTAAGGATGAAATCCGTGGACTCGTCTTATCTTGTAGAAGAATTATCCATTTTAAATGATTCGGAAGCATTTCTTTTGTATACACTGCATTGCTTGATTGCCGATAGATGCTATGTATTTATATAAACTATGTTCTTTTAAAGGGACAGTAAACACCTTGTAATAAAACATTTTTCTGCAGTTTCCAATAGATTAACATACCAGCCGAGTCTGAACATTATTAAAACATATTAACACCTTGTTTGCTGCAATTGTTTTCAATGGTCAGACAACTCTTCTTATTTCTAAAAACTAGTTCAGACTTGAGTCTGGAGATGACAAAATGTGATAACAAAATCTCCACTGTTTGGCTTTAGAAGAAAAGATAACAGATGTGTAGCAAGGTTAGGCTTTTACAGTTTTCAGGACTGGAAAACCTACATTGTTTTAGACTTAAATTACAAAAAACAGGTGCAAAATAAATAATGAAAGTATACTGCAAGTTGTTTATATTACTATCTCAAAGTGTTTACTGTACCTTTAAGTGATATTCACAATGGTACATTTGCATTTTAGTTTGCTGTTTTGGTTGTAAAAATAGTTTTTGTGTGTTTGTTTTTAAAGAAAAGTGTTCTGTAGAAAAGAATGTGAGAACTAGTATGTATAGATAAGGAGATGTCTTAAATGGAGAAGTGGTAAGGCATTTTGCAAGCAGGTCACATGGTGATTATGTGCTTTAACGTCTTTTGACCTTCTTCTATAATACCAAAAGACATTTGCCTCCAAAACTGGTTTACTATCAGGGAAGGTAAGTGTGTCAATCCATCTGGTTTTATAGCATAACACTTCAGCTAATAGTCATATTTGTAATGGTTTGATAGGGATGTACAATATGAGAAACAGTAGAACATTTGATTTATAGGTAAAAAAACAACAACATTCAGTGAGTAAAATGTTAATTGAATGCAAAAAGCTGTTTTCTGTGTAATTTTTCAAACTATATATTTATCTCACTGTACCAGTTTAAAGGGACATGGGATTCAAAATTAAACTTTAATGATTGAGATAGAGCAAGCAATTGTATGAGCTTTTCAATTTACATCTACTATCAAATTTACTTTGTTGTCTTGGTGTTCTTTGTTGAAACACATATCTATCACTACTGGAAACTAGCTGGTGATACCTGCTATGAATGTATGCCTCTTGTCATTGGTTGACCACATGTTTCCCAGTAGTGCATTGTTACTCTGGAACTGACTTTAACTATGTATTTAACCTATTTTCATATTTCACTTTTATACCCATTTATTTTTTATTGTTAAATACTTTATTGTACAATTATCATTGTATTACTGCAAATGAGCATCTAATTGAACTGTATTTTACTGTTTACTCTTTTGAATGTATAGCAGATATTAAAGTGAATGTCAACTCTCACGAATGAAAGCCCTGTTTTTAAAAATACTATTAAAAACAGGGGCACTTTCATTCATGAAAGTTTACAGTGCAGCCGTTCTTTTAAAATACTTACCTTTTATTCCTAGCAAGCGTGGAACACCGGAGCAGCGATTCCTCCGCCCTCAGGACGTCTCTTCTTACTTCAGAAATGACGAATCCAGCTTCCTCCAATCACGGCGTGGCCTCAGGCAATGTTTGCTTTGGGGGGAAGCCATTATTGCAGGAAGCCGGATTCGTCATTTCTGACGTAAGAAGAGACGACATGGAGGCAGGGGAATCTTATTTTTTTTATATTTTTTTCTGTTTCTGGCACTATTTTCTTTTTGTTACCAGTAATGTATTGCTTCTCTAGAGTGGACTTTATGGGATAGATTTACTAAAGGTCGAGCGGACATTTTTTGCTGTAGCGAATCATGTCCACTCAACCTCGCTAAATGCTGAAAGCATATGCTCTCAGCATTTAACATTGCACAAGCATTTCTTGTGAAATGCTTGTGCAATGCTGCCCCCTGCACACTCGCTGCCAATCAGCCGCTAGCAGAGGGTGTCAATCCTCCCGATCAGAATGAATTCAGTCCGCCATTTCCATTTCAGGTGAGCCTAAAACAATGGGTGTAGAATGCAGCATCCACTGCATAGTGAATTTACCCCTATGGGGCATATTTATCAAGCTCTGTATTTCTGGCGAGCCTTCAGGATTACAAGAAACACAAGTTATGAAGCAGCGCTCTTAAGATCGCTGCTCCTAACCTGTCCGCTTGCCCTGAGGAGGCAGACAGACATCGCCTAAAATCAACCTGATACAATACAATCGGGTTGATTGACACCCCCTGCTGGCGGCCGATTGTCCCCGAATCTGCAGGGGGCGGCGTTGCACCAGCAGTTCACAAGAACTGCTGGTGCAATGATAAATGCCAACAGCGTATGCTGTCGGCATTTATCGATGTGCGGCGGACATGATCCGCAATATTGGATCATGTCTGCTCCCACATTAATAAATAGGCTCGTATGTGTTTATCTATTTTCCAGGGGTTAATCACATACTAATTGAACATGGTAGTGTAATACATTGCTCTAATGCATTGTAAACTAATGTCTGTAACTGCAAATGCTTATATAATTGATCCATTGTTTTTATAAATTAGATGGAATTGCATATAATTAGCTAAATGCTTTTTCTTTCTAGATTGTAGTATGACTTATATTTCTATGACTATAAAAAAATTTAGGAACATGTTTTTGCAAAGCACTCGTTAAGCTTCTGTTCTTTAAACTAATAATACAATATATATGTTTAGAAAAAAATAAAGAAGAAGTGCTGATTGACAGTGAAATCAATGCAAATTACTAAAAATATAACAATAAGAATAATGTGTAAATATAAAACTGTGCACTTAAAGGGACATGAAACCCCAAAATGTTATTTCATGATTTAAATAGAGAATACAATTTTAAACAACTTAAACCAATTTACTTCTATTATGTTTCCATCTCTTGTTATCCTTTGCTGAAAAGGTTTATCTAGGTAAGCTCAGGAGAAGCAAAAAAAATTGGTTCTAGCTGTTAATTGGTGGCTGCATATATATACCAATTGTTATTGGCTCTCCCATGTGTTCAGAAACAAATGATACCAAAAGAATGAAACAAATTAGATAATAGAAGTAAACTAGAAAGTTGTTTAAAATTGTATTCTCTATCTGAATCATGAAATATTTTTTTTCGGTTTCATGTCCCTTTAATAAAGGTCCATACAAAAGTATATATGTGATTCTGTTGAATACCAATAGACTGCTCATGTAATAAATAAGGAAAGGAAGATCCTAAAAAATATATTCAATTTGATCTGGTGCCAGTTTGTCCATGTTAACTGGACAATAAAGATAAAATTAAAGTTTAATTATTGAGATACAGTATGCAATTTTAAACAACTTTCCTATTTACTTTTTATTATCAATTTTGTTTTGATCTCTTGGTGTCCTATTTTAAGAGTATACCTAGGTATGCTCAGTAATGCACTACTGGGAACAAGCTGGTGATTGGTGGCTGCACATATACAATGTCTCTTGTCATTGGCTTATCATATGTGTTCAGCCAGCTCCCAGTAGTGCATTACTATTCCTTCAACAAAGGCTACCAAAACAACAAAGCAAAGTTGATAATAGAAGTAAATAGAAAAGTTGTTTAAAATTGCATGCTCTGTCTGAATCATAAAAGTTTATTTTTTACTTTACTGTCCTTTTAACCTAAAACACATGGCTAGATTACAAGTGGCAAGCTATTTAGCGCTCCTGCTTCATTTTTCGAGCGCGGGCTAGCAAGCGTATTACAAGTTGAAAGTAAAAGTTTTGAGCGCAAATGAAACCCAACGCACGCTAACTTCAGGACCTCGGATATTGCAACAGTGCTAACTATTTCTCCACCTTTTATAGGATATAGAGATATGCTAATTTAGCTTGGTTACATGTGGTGGTAGTGTTGACCTTTTTGTTTCCCTAATGTGGCTGTTTGAGGATGGTTTCTTTCTCATTTCTTTATTTTCATTAATTTAGTATCTAGCATCCAACATTCCTCTTTGACCGCTAGAATTAATTAGTCATAGCATCCAATTCAAACTACTATGTAGTGAATTAAAAATAAGTATTATATAATAAATATCTCTGCTGTTTTGTAAACTGATATAAGGATGCAAAACCTTTACTATACTTATCCTATATACTGCAAAGGTTATTTTTTTATTGTTTTAAAAGATAGATATTACCCATTCCCCAGTTTTGTACAACTAACATGGTTATATTAATATACTTTTTTTCTCCCTCTGTGGTAACCTTGTTTCTAAGCTTTTGCAGATTGCCTCTGTGACAGACTCCGGATACCCCGACTGGGGATCTCAGCCAAACACACAGCTTATATACACATTTACCATCTGATAAGAGCCTTATCTGATCAAGAAATCACCGCCCCCCCAGACAGGCTGGTGCCTCCATAGGAGCCATAGGAATGTAGAGATCCCACAATAGCTAGGTAGTAGTTTTGGGGTGATCCCGAGGGAGCGGCTATTCCAGGGTATCATTGGAGAGCAATAGCATGGCAAAGGTTTACTCAGGACCAGCATGAGGTAGCGAGTTGTCCAAAACCCCAGGTTCCCAAGCTCCCTCCCTCCTAGGAATCACCCCAGTCCATGCCCATCAGAGGTATAACAAGTCCCCAAAAGAGCAGAGCTCTGGGGCAAAGGGTCTCTGGAGCGAGTTCAGTGGGGATCTCTAGCGAGCCCAGCCATAGAGTAGTTCTATAAGATTCCGGCTGGGCCTCGGCAAGTCAGGAAGGGGCTAAGCGGGGCAATGATCAGCTCTTTCAGGGCAAAGTGAAATCATGGTAACAATAAAAGGGGAACTGGTGGGAACACAATAATCCACAGGAGGAGAGGGGGTGGCCTTGGCAGCCTGTTATCCGTGACAGCCTCCTTATCTCAGTGCTATTTACAGACAATTAGTGCAAACTCATGAATTACTCCATGGGAGTGAGCACAATGTTATCTGTACGACAGTGTATTGCTGGGAAAAATCATAAAAATGCCCTGATATTAAAGGGACATTAAACCCAAATTTTCTCTTTCATGATTCAGATAGAGAATACAATTTTAAACAACTTTCTAATATACTTCTGTTATCTTATTTGCTTCATTCTCTTGATATTCCTTCCTGAAAAGCATATCTAGATAGGCTCAGTAGATTCTGATTGGTGGCTGCACATATTTGCCTCATGTGATTGGCTCACCAATGTGCATTGCTATTTCTTTAACAAAGGATATCTAAATATTGAAGCAAATTAGATTAGAAGTAATTTGGAATTTTGTTTAAAATTGTATTCTCTGTCTGAATCATGAAAGAAATTTGTTGGGTTTAATGTCCCTTTAAGGCTTCCTGCAGTGGCTTAGAAAGAGGCATACATTGAGATGTTTAAAGGTTATAAAGTATATTAATTTAACAATGTTGGTTGTTCAAAGCTTAGGAATGGGTAGTAAAGGTGTTATCTATCTTTTTAAACAATAACATTTTTGGAGTAAACTGTCCCTTTAAGTGAATTTGAAATAAAATATCTTAAATTTTCACAGACATTTCAAAAAGACAATTGTGTGTTTGTGCGTGTTTGTCTGCTTTTGTGTGCGCGTGTGTTCGTGCGGGTGTGTGCTGTTTGCATGTGTGTTTCCGTGTGTGTACATACGCGTGTGTGCGTGTGGAATACTGCTGAATTTGGTCCCGTCCTATTGGGGTGGGAATGGCACTCAAGTAGACACTTCTACTTAGCTAAAAAAAAAAAGTGGTTTACATGAGGGGTAAATAGTTCAATCAAACTGCTGAATCAATATAGAAGAGTTTATACTTTACTGTTATGTTCCTTTAAGACACCCATCTTAAAACAGCAGCAATAAATATGTAACGCTTTATATAAAAAAAGACATGTATCACAAAACATTGCCACCTAACTGTAAAATATAGTAATTAGCAGCACTTTAAAAAGTTATCAGTAATATTACTTAAACATATTACTAGCAATAAACAACAAATGTAGATATGAGGACCTGTAACATCTGCACCAGTGTATGACCCTACAATAATAGCATGTGGGTATTGTTGTCACATTGATAATCTAGACATGTGCAGCCGTGAAAAATTTGGTTCGATTCGGACCGATTCGAAGTTCGGATCGATTCGAATTTGGATGAAATCGAATGAATTCGTTTCGGATTCATTCGGATTCTTTCGGATTCGTGGGAAATTCGGTTCGAATCGATTCGGAATTTCAGTTAGTGTTAAGTGGGATGTGCTGTGTATTACACTAGTATACTGTACAATACTAGTGTAATACATGGCCATCCGAATCAATTCGGATTTATTCGGTAGATTCGGCACTACCACAATTCGGAAATTCGAATCGATCCGAATCCCGAATTCGACAAAATTCGTCCGAATTTTGATTCGGAACGAACCGAATAGCACATGTCTATAATCTAGGAGTATATATAAAGTCCTAAGCTTCAGCATACATAAACTAATGTTTAAAGCAGCAGTGAGATATTGAAGACTAAATTTCAAAAGTTCCTTTTCTAAAAGAAAATTTGAGACACATGCAATAAGTGTGAAGCAGGAAAGGTTTCAGAGAAGGGGCATTCGAAAATGTTTCTAACAAGCTCTTAGAAGAGTATGACAATTTACTAGTGATCATATTCTCTAGGGCAATAACAAAATGTAAGATGGGAAAGTGAAGTTTATCACTCAGTTGATTAGTAATAGAGAAGTTTTGAATAAAAAAGTGGCATTTCCTTAAAACTGATAAGAGAAATTAAGGGAAAGTTTGAGTGAAACCTCTTTTCTTGCTGCTTACAGTGATATAAAAGTGCAAAAGAAAATGATCTAATTAATAAGAGCCTTTTATTATTGCACTATTGATTGCATGAAACTATGCGTTTAACTCCTGCAAATGGGTTAAATACATAGATAAAGTCATCTCAAGAGCAGCAATGCACTATTGGTACCTAGCTAACATTATCTGGTGAGCCAATAATAAGAGGCATATGTGCATAGCCTACCTAGGTATACTTTTCTACCAAGGCTAGCAAGATAACAGAGTCATTTTGATAATAGAAGTACATTAAAAAGTCTCTTAAAATAGCATGCTTTGAACAATGAGGAATGAATTGTTTGTGTTAATATACCATTAAGATAGATTATTGAGGAGTACATTTGTATAAAGACCTTCCACTTCAGATTGGTTACAGGAACACAAGTATATTAAAGGGACAGTAAAGTCAGAATTAGACATTCGTGATGCAGACAGAGCATACAATTTTAAACAACTTTCTAATTGACTTCTATTATTTAATTTGCTTCCTTCTCTTGTTATCCTTTGCTAAACAGTTTATCTAGGTAAGCTCAGGAGCAGCAAAGCACCTAGGTTCTAGCTGCTGATTGGTCGCTGCATATACTGTATATACTGATTGTCATTGTCTCACCCATGTGTTCAGTTAGAAACCAGTAGTGCCTTGCTGCTCCTTCAAAAAATGATACCAAGAAAATGAAACAAATTTGATAATAGAAGTAAACTGGAAAGTTGTTTAAAATTGTATCTTCTACCTAAATTATGAAAGAAACATTTTGGGGTTCATGTCCCTTTAGGGGAGATATCCATGCGGTAATTGTGTATTTCATAGACGGGACAAAAAAAATCTGGTATCTCAGATAGGGAATAGCCACAAACTACTTTATTAAAGTAACATTAAACTCCCAAATTAATTCCCATGAAGTGTTTGGTTATGCATAGTGGGGCAAATGCAATCCATGCACATTATTTATGTGTCCTGCTTTCCTTGTATTTAAAATCTGAAAATAGTAATTTTTCCACTGCTCCCAGAGAGGTTGGAGTGTGTTTTGAGGAATTCAGAACCCTGACTTTCCTACATGCAACATTAATTAACCAACTCTACAATGACTAATATGCTTATGCATGTATCTATGGGTTTTAACAGACATATACACTTGTTTTTAGACAAATGCAAAAACATTACTCTAAAAGAGGGAAAGCCTTTTCTGCAGGCAGTTAAGGCTCCAAAAACATCACATTTACAGTAGTTTTGTGGGGAAGGCTTCAAAAGTTAAAACTTACACTATTTCAGGGGTGTAACTACAGGGTTTCGGGGTCTCCACTGCTACTGAGTCTACCCATTTAGTGGGTCAATGCTGCTCAAGCAGAATTAGATTTCCAGTTTTTCTTATCACCACTAGAGGTAGCTAAACTTGTGGTGAGGTAACTGAAAACACCAGGTTAAAAAGAAAGACAGCTCTGTCCAGTAAGCAAGCAGTTTACTGTGGTAAGTGATTTTCTGTAGTGTTTGTTAGGGGTGTTTGCTAGGCTGTGCATCAACTCCCTCTTTCTAATTTACTCCTATTATCAATTTTTCTTTGTTCTTTTGCTATCTTTATTTGAAAAGCTGGAATGAAAGCTTAAGGAGCCGGCCCTTTTTAGGTTCAGCACCTGGGTAGAGCTTACTGATTGGTGGCTAAATGTATCCAGGGTGCTGAACCAAAAATGGACTGGCTCCTAATCTTTCATTAATGCTTTTTCAAATAAAGATACGAAGAGAATGAAGAAAAATTGATAGAGTAAATTAGAAAGTTGCTTAAAATTAAATGCTCTATCCGAATTATAAAATAAAAAAATTGGGTTTAGTATTCCTTTAAATATTGACAAAATAAGTGTAAAGTTTTAGGGTCTATAAAACAATGGGAGATGCCATGTTGTAACATAGGTTACCTTCTCTGCTGTGTCCAATTAGGAGCAGTTATAAATTGGTCACTAGAGTCTGCAGCCAATGGCAGTGTTCTGCACTAACATTTCTAACAGAAACTGAAAAGCTCATAATTTCGGAATGGAATTACAGAAAAGTGGGACAAAATAAAAAATTAAAGTATATTGCAGATATATATATATATATATATATATATATATATATATATATATATATATATGTGATTTTATATTACCAAAGTAGTTAATGTCCCTTTAATTTTAAGGTTTATCTGTTGTCCATTTGTGTCTGTGCTGCCCTGAAGATGTTTCCCATAGATTAATGGATTTTGTTTAACAAATTCCAAAAAAATAGTGAGGAGGAAGTTGCTGCTGCAGTGATGATCCGCCGGGTACAGGAAGCAGTGCGGGTCAAACCATGTATGAACAAGGGGAATGGTGTGGAGCCAACCAAAGGATAGCGGCGGACTACCGCAAAAAATGCACAAAAAGAAGAGGTGGAAGGCTACTGAGCATCAGTAAAACTGTATATTTATTTCCAATGATAAAAAATACACATGAAGGTGAACAAAGTCACAAACAAACAGGGAAGGAGACAGCAGTCTAACATGTTTCACGCATACTTGCGCTTAATCATAGATAACGCAGACACACACAAAAACACAGGCATCTATAAATATACCGTTTTACTGATGCTCAGTAGCCTTCCACCTCTTCTTTTTGTAAATTCCAAATAACCTCCATAACAAAAAAAAATTTTGTGACAAATTATTTGTCTGAAATGATTTTTAGACAAAAGTGTAACCTTTTTTTCCACATAATTAATATTCTATATCATGATAAGCATATAAGGAGGATCTTTTGAACTTGATTTACAGTGGGAGGAGCTTGACATTTTTACTGTATACAATAGTTATGTTCTCTATATTCTTAGGTTACCAAGTTGAAAACACCCACATTTTAAATACAGGCAGTCCCTGGGTTACAGACATCCGACTTAAAGTGAATGTAAATTTTGATGTTAAAGTGCCCGTTTTTTAAAAATTCGATTAAAAACAGGGGCACTTTAATTCATCAAAATTTACATTTCACTTACCATTTCACTTACCTTGTAATCTTCACAGCAGCTCCAGCTTCCTCCGGTTGTTGCAAGCCATTTCTGATGTCAGAAATGATGGATAGGTCATCCTCCAATCACGGCTCCCCCCCTGGGGGAATCAGTGTCTGATTCAACACCATGATTGGAGGAAGCCGGATTCCTCATTTTAGACCCAGGAAGAGGCTTTGCAATGGGTGGAGGAAGCTGGAGCTGCTGTGAAGATTAAAAGGTAAAAAAATTTCTCAACAGGAGTGAAATGTAAATTTTGATGAATTAACCCCTTAACGACCGACGACGTATGCCATACGTCCTCAAAAAAAAAAGCACTTAACGACCGAGGACGTATGGCATAAACAGAGCACTGGAAGCGATCAAAATCGCTTCCAGCTGCTCTAACAGTATTGCAGGGATGCCTCGATACTGTTGCCGAATGCCGGGACCGGATTGATCACTCCCCCATGAGTGATCACTTCCGGGTTTTCTCCACATGGAGCCCGGCAGTGTTTCAGAGCATCGGAAGCGATCGGACATGCTTCCGATGCTCTGCTTGTGTGCTAAGTGCCTCGGTGGGTCGAGGCACTTAGTTATAAAATTATAAAAAAACAACAACAAAAAAACGGATAAAATAAATTAAAAAAGCCATAAATAGCCCCCCCCTCCCCCTTCACTAGGCATCCAAGATGGCGATGCCCAGTGCATCATGGGGCCTCTGGGGGTGTCCCTAGCCTGCCTCATCATAGGGGCAAGCTAGGGTCACCCAATCTGAGCCTCCCACCCAAAAAAAATTAATAATAATAAAATACCCCATTTGTCTGATCATGTCAATATTTGTAAATATTGACTATGGTCAGTGTGGATCTCCCTCCCTCTCCTCACTTGCGATTTTGTTGGAGAGAGAGACCTGTTTTTAGCAGAGAGAGATTTATTTCTTTTATTTGTTAAAAAAATATAGAACCAAAGGCTCTTTTCAGAGCCATTAACCCCTAGCTTGCCAGTGATCACTATAAATCACTGGCAGTAGCATAGCTGCACTTTCTTTCATGTAATTAACAAGAGTCCATGAGCTAGTGACGTATGGGATATACATTCCTACCAGGAGGGGCAAAGTTTCCCAAACCTTAAAATGCCTATAAATACACCCCTCACCACACCCACAAATCAGTTTTACAAACTTTGCCTCCAAGGGAGGTGGTGAAGTAAGTTTGTGCTAGATTCTACGTTGATATGCGCTCCGCAGCAAGTTGGAGCCCGGTTTTCCTCTCAGCGTGCAGTGAATGTCAGAGGGATGTGAGGAGAGTATTGCCTATTGAATGCAGTGATCTCCTTCTACGGGGTCTATTTCATAAGGTTCTCTGTTATCGGTCGTAGAGATTCATCTCTTACCTCCCTTTTCAGATCGACGATATACTCTTATATTTACCATTTCCTCTACTGATTCTCGTTTCAGTACTGGTTTGGCTTTCTACAAACATGTAGATGAGTGTCCTGGGGTAAGTAAGTCTTATTTTCTGTGACACTCTAAGCTATGGTTGGGCACTTTATTTATAAAGTTCTAAATATATGTATTCAAACATTTATTTGCCTTGACTCAGAATGTTCAACTTTCCTTATTTCCAGACAGTCAGTTTCATATTTGGGATTATGCTTTAATTATCATATTTTTTCTTACCTCAAAAATTTGACTTTTTTCCCTGTGGGCTGTTAGGCTCGCGGGGGCTGAAAATGCTTCATTTTATTGCGTCATTCTTGGCGCGGACTTTTTTGGCGCAAAAATTCTTTTCCGTTTCCGGCGTCATACGTGTCGCCGGAAGTTGCGTCATTTTTTTGACGTTATTTTGCGCCAAAAATGTCGGCGTTCCGGATGTGGCGTCATTTTTGGCGCCAAAAGCATTTGGGCGCCAAATAATGTGGGCGTCTTATTTGGCGCCAAAAAATATGGGCGTCGCTTTTGTCTCCACATTATTTCAGTCTCATTTTTCATTTGCTTCTGGTTGCTAGAAGCTTGATGTTTGGCATTTTTTTCCCATTCCTGAAACTGTCTTATAAGGAATTTGATCTATTTTGCTTTATATGTTGTTTTTTCTCTTACATATTGCAAGATGTCTCACGTTGCATCTGAGCCAGAAGATACTACAGGAAAACCTCTGCCTGCTGGATCTACCAAAGCTAAGTGTATCTGCTGTAAACTTTTGGTAGCTATTCCTCCAGCTGTTGTTTGTATTAAATGTCATGACAAACTTGTTAATGCAGATAATATTTCCTTTAGTGATGTACCGTTGCCTGTTGCAGTTCCCTCAACATCTAAGGTGCAGAATGTTCCTGATAACATAAGAGATTTTGTTTCTGAATCCATAAAGAAGGCTTTGTCTGTTATTTCTCCTTCTAGTAAACGTAAAAAGTCTTTTAAATCTTCTCTCTCTACAGATGAATTTTTAAATGAACACCATCATTCTGATTCTTTGGACTCTTCTGGTTCAGAGGATTCTGTCTCAGAGATTGATGCTGATAAATCTTCATATTTATTTAAGATGGAATTTATTCGCTCTTTACTTAAAGAAGTACTAATTGCTTTAGAAATAGAGGATTCTAGTCCTCTTGATACTAATTCTATACGTTTGGATAAGGTTTTTAAAGCTCCTGCGGTTATTCCAGAAGTCTTTCCTGTTCCTAATGCTATTTCTGCAGTAATTGCTAAGGAATGGGATAAATTGGGTAATTCATTTACTCCTTCTAAACGTTTTAAGCAATTATATCCTGTTCCGCCTGACAGGTTAGAATTTTGGGACAAAATCCCTAAAGTTGATGGGGCTATTTCTACCCTTGCTAAACGTACTACCATTCCTACGTCAGATGGTACCTCGTTTAAGGATCCTTTAGATAGAAAAATTGAATCTTTTCTAAGAAAAGCTTATCTATGTTCAGGTAATCTTCTTAGACCTGCTATATCATTGGCTGATGTTGCTGCAGCTTCAACTTTTTGGTTGGAAACTCTAGCGCAACAAGTAACAAATCGTGATTCTCATGATATTATTATTCTTCTCCAGCATGCTAATAATTTCATCTGTGATGCCATTTTTGATATTATTAGAGTTGATGTTAGATTTATGTCTCTGGCTATCTTAGCCAGAAGAGCTTTATGGCTTAAGACTTGGAATGCTGATATGGCTTCTAAATCAACTCTACTTTCCATTTCTTTCCAGGGAAACAAATTATTTGGTTCTCAGTTGGATTCTATTATTTCAACTGTTACTGGTGGGAAAGGAACTTTTTTACCACAGGATAAAAAGTCTAAAGGTAAAAACAGGGCTAACAATCGTTTTCGTTCCTTTCGTTTCAACAAAGAACAAAAGCCTGATCCTTCGTCCTCAGGAGCAGTTTCAGTTTGGAAACCATCTCCAGTCTGGAATAAATCCAAGCCTGCTAGAAAGGCAAAGCCTGCTTCTAAGTTCACATGAAGGTACGGCCCTCATTCCAGTTCAGCTGGTAGGGGGCAGGTTACGTTTTTTCAAAGAAATTTGGATCAATTCTGTTCTCAATCTTTGGATTCAGAACATTGTTTCAGAAGGGTACAGAATTGGTTTCAAGATGAGACCTCCTGCAAAGAGATTTTTTCTTTCCCATGTCCCAGTAAATCCAGTGAAAGCTCAAGCATTTCTGAATTGTGTTTCAGATCTAGAGTTGGCTGGAGTAATTATGCCAGTTCCAGTTCCGGAACAGGGGATGGGGTTTTATTCAAATCTCTTCATTGTACCAAAGAAGGAGAATTCCTTCAGACCAGTTCTGGATCTAAAATTATTGAATCGTTATGTAAGGATACCAACGTTCAAGATGGTAACTGTAAGGACTATATTGCCTTTTGTTCAGCAAGGGAATTATATGTCCACAATAGATTTACAGGATGCATATCTGCATATTCCGATTCATCCAGATCATTATCAGTTCCTGAGATTCTCTTTTCTAGACAAGCATTACCAATTTGTGGCTCTACCGTTTGGCCTTGCTACAGCTCCAAGAATTTTCACAAAGATTCTCGGTGCCCTTCTGTCTGTAATCAGAGAACAGGGTATTGTGGTATTTCCTTATTTGGACGATATCTTGGTACTTGCTCCGTCTTTACATTTAGCAGAGTCTCATACGAATCGACTTGTGTTGTTTCTTCAAGATCATGGTTGGAGGATCAATTTACCAAAAAGTTCTTTGATTCCTCAAACAAGGGTAACCTTTCTGGGTTTCCAGATAGATTCAGTGTCCATGACTTTGTCTTTAACAGACAAGAGACGTCTAAAATTGATTACAGCCTGTCGAAACCTTCAGTCTCAATCATTCCCTTCGGTAGCCTTATGCATGGAAATTCTAGGTCTTATGACTGCTGCATCGGACGCGATCCCCTTTGCTCGTTTTCACATGCGACCTCTTCAGCTCTGTATGCTGAACCAATGGTGCAGGGATTACACGAAGATATATCAATTAATATCTTTAAAACCGATTGTTCGGCACTCTCTAACGTGGTGGACAGATCACCATCGTTTAATTCAGGGGGCTTCTTTTGTTCTTCCGACCTGGACTGTAATTTCAACAGATGCAAGTCTCACAGGTTGGGGAGCTGTGTGGGGATCTCTGATGGCACAAGGAGTCTGGGAATCTCAGGAGGTGAGATTACCGATCAATATCTTGGAACTCCGTGCAGTTTTCAGAGCTCTTCAGTTTTGGCCTCTTCTGAAGAGAGAATCGTTCATTTGTTTTCAGACAGACAATGTCACAACTGTGGCATACATCAATCATCAAGGAGGGACTCACAGTCCTCTGGCTATGAAAGAAGTATCTTGAATTTTGGTTTGGGCGGAATCCAGCTCCTGTCTAATCTCTGCGGTTCATATCCCAGGTGTAGACAATTGGGAAGCGGATTATCTCAGTCGCCAAACGTTGCATCCGGGCGAATGGTCCCTTCACCCAGAGGTATTTCTTCAGATTGTTCAAATGTGGGGGCTCCCAGAGATAGATCTGATGGCCTCTCATCTAAACAAGAAACTTCCCAGGTATCTGTCCAGATCTCGGGATCCTCAGGCGGAGGCAGTGGATGCATTATCACTTCCTTGGAAGTATCATCCTGCCTATATCTTTCCGCCTCTAGTTCTTCTTCCAAGAGTAATCTCCAAGATTCTGAGGGAATGCTCGTTTGTTCTGCTAATAGCTCCGGCATGGCCTCACAGGTTTTGGTATGCGGATCTTGTCCGGATGGCATCTTGCCAACCATGGACTCTTCCGTTAAGACCAGACCTTCTGTCTCAAGGTCCTTTTTTCCATCCGGATCTGAAATCCTTAAATTTAAAGGTATGGAGATTGAACGCTTGATTCTTGGTCATAGAGGTTTCTCTGACTCCGTGATTAATACTATGTTACAGGCTCGTAAATCTGTATCTCGAGAGATATATTATAGAGTCTGGAAGACTTATATTTCTTGGTGTCTTTCTCATCATTTTTCTTGGCATTCTTTTAGAATACCGAGAATTTTACAGTTTCTTCAGGATGGTTTAGATAAGGGTTTGTCCGCGAGTTCTTTGAAAGGACAAATCTCCGCTCTTTCTGTTCTTTTTCACAGAAAGATTGCTATTCTTCCTGATATTCATTGTTTTGTACAAGCTTTGGTTCGTATAAAACCTGTCATTAAGTCAATTTCTCCTCCATGGAGTTTGAATTTGGTTTTGGGAGCTCTTCAAGCTCCTCCGTTTGAACCTATGCATTCATTGGACATTAAATTACTTTCTTGGAAAGTTTTGTTCCTTTTGGCCATCTCTTCTGCTAGAAGAGTTTCTGAATTATCTGCTCTTTCGTGTGAGTCTCCTTTTCTGATTTTTCATCAGGATAAGGCGGTGTTGCGAACTTCTTTTGAATTTTTACCTAAAGTTGTGAATTCCAACAACATTAGTAGAGAAATTGTGGTTCCTTCATTATGTCCTAATCCTAAGAATTCTAAGGAGAAATCATTGCATTCTTTGGATGTTGTTAGAGCTTTGAAATATTATGTTGAAGCTACGAAATCTTTCCGTAAGACTTCTAGTCTATTTGTTATCTTTTCCGGTTCTAGGAAAGGCCAGAAAGCTTCTGCCATTTCTTTGGCATCTTGGTTGAAATCTTTAATTCATCTTGCCTATGTTGAGTCGGGTAAAATTCCGCCTCAAAGAATTACAGCTCATTCTACTAGGTCAGTTTCTACTTCCTGGGCGTTTAGGAATGAAGCTTCGGTTGACCAGATCTGCAAAGCAGCAACTTGGTCCTCTTTGCATACTTTTACTAAATTCTACCATTTTGATGTATTTTCTTCTTCTGAAGCAGTTTTTGGTAGAAAAGTTCTTCAGGCAGCGGTTTCAGTTTGAATCTTCTGCTTATGTTTTTTGTTAAACTTTATTTTGGGTGTGGATTATTTTCAGCAGGAATTGGCTGTCTTTATTTTATCCCTCCCTCTCTAGTGACTCTTGTGTGGAAAGATCCACATCTTGGGTAGTCATTATCCCATACGTCACTAGCTCATGGACTCTTGTTAATTACATGAAAGAAAACATAATTTATGTAAGAACTTACCTGATAAATTCATTTCTTTCATATTAACAAGAGTCCATGAGGCCCACCCTTTTTTGTGGTGGTTATGATTTTTTTGTATAAAGCACAATTATTCCAATTCCTTATTTTATATGCTTCGCACTTTTTTTCTTATCACCCCACTTCTTGGCTATTCGTTAAACTGATTTGTGGGTGTGGTGAGGGGTGTATTTATAGGCATTTTAAGGTTTGGGAAACTTTGCCCCTCCTGGTAGGAATGTATATCCCATACGTCACTAGCTCATGGACTCTTGTTAATATGAAAGAAATGAATTTATCAGGTAAGTTCTTACATAAATTATGTTTTTTTTTGCTGTCTGTGCATTTTTTTAGGGGTTAATTTTTGTTGTTGTATTTTTTTTAAAAACCCAAAGGCTCTTTTCAGAGCCATTTAGCTAATTTAATTTAATTTCCAGAGTCATTAACCCCTAGCTTGCCAGTGATCGCTATAAATCACTGGCAGTAGCATAGCTGTTCTTTTTTGCTGTCTGTGCATTTTTTTAGGGGTTAATTTTGTTGTTGCAATTTTTTAAAAATCCAAAGGCTCTTTTCAGAACCATTTAGTTAATGAAATTTTCAGAGCCATTAACCCCTAGCTTGCCAGTGATCGCTATGAATCACTGGCAGTAGCATAGCTGTACTTTTTTGCTGTCTGTGCATTTTTTTAGGGGTTAATTTTGTTGTTGCAATTTTTTAAAAATCCAAAGGCTCTTTTCAGAACCATTTAGTTAATTTAATTTTCAGAGTCATTAACCCCTAGCTTGCCAGTGATCGCTATAAATCACTGGCAGTAGCATAGCTGTACTTTTTTGCTGTCTGTGCATTTTTTTTAGGGGTTAATTTTGTTGATGTAATTTTTTAAAAATCCAAAGGCTCTTTTCAGAACCATTTAGTTAATATAATTTAATTTTCAGAGCCATTAACCCCTAGCTTGCCAATGATCGCTATAAATCACTGGCAGTAGCATAGCTGTACTTTTTTGCTAGTTAATTTAGTTAATTAATTTAATTTTTTTTAGTAATTTTTTTCTGTGACAGATACAAAAATGTCACAGAAAATATATAGTGCTGAGGAGGCGTATGCCATCCTTGCGTCAGAGTCAGATGCCTCTATGTCTGACTCGGACCCCAATTTTGACCCTGCCATATGCTCAGATTCATCACTAGATGCAGTCTCAACTGATAGTGATGTATCTGTGGCTGCTAGCCCCCCTGCTACCCCCCTACCAGCCCCTCTGCTAGCCCTCCTGCCAGAAGGAGGCGTGTTGCTGCCATTGCTGCTGAAGAGTGGGTAACGCCTCATCTCCAGAGGCCAGATATCCCACCCTTCACAGCAAATGCTGGCATAAATATAGATGTGGCAGGTTTTAGCCCCCAGCAGTTTCTGGAAGTGTTTCTGGGCGATGATGTATTGGGGATCATTGTCGCCCAAACTAATTTATATGCCCATCAGTTTCGTGCTGCAAAGCCTGGAACATATTTGGCAAAGCAGCAATGGGCCCCCATCAATGTGCCAGAATTCAAAAAATTCTGGGCATTGACTATGCTGATGGGCATCATAAAGAAACCCTCCATTCGCTCCTACTGGAGTAGTAGCCCCATCTGCTCTACCCCCATTTTCTCCCAGACTATGTCGAGGAAGAGGTATGAAATGATTCTGCATTTCATACACTTCAGCGACGACAGCCTGTGCCCCCCTAGGGAGCATCCCCAATTTCACAGACTGTATAAAATCTGCCCCCTGATAACCCACTTTTCTGCCAGGTTTGCAGAGGCTTATACACCTGGAAGGAATATATGCGTTGATGAATCCCTAATGAAGTATAAGGGAAGGCTGGGATTCAAGCAGTATATTCCTTCCAAGCGCTCCAGATATGGGGTAAAGGTGTATAAGCTCTGTGACAGCGAGACTGGGTATACTCAGGCCTTCCGGGTGTATGAGGGAAAGGATAGCCACCTTGACCCTCCAGGTTGCCCAGAACATATGGGAACCACTGGCAAGATTGTCTGGGACCTGATATTACCCCTAATGAACAAAGGGTATCACTTGTACTTAGACAATTTTTATACAAGTGTCCTTTTGTTCAAGCTACTGTATTGCTTTGATACAGTAGCTTGCGGTACAATTAAAAAGAACCGCGCAGGGTTCCCAGGACAACTTGTACGCACCCGGCTACTCAGCTCTGCGCCAAGAGGAGCTGTTGGCACTTAAGTACAGAAACAAGAAGGATGTATACCTTCTTACCACCATCCACACAGAGAGGACGGTGGCGGTTTCTGTACGTGGCAGAGCTGAGATCATAAGGAAGCCAGTGTGCATCAAGTCTTATAACCGGCTTATGGGTGGGGTTGATCTGGCTGATCAGCTGCTCCAGCCCTACCTAATTATGCGGAAGACAAGGGCCTGGTACAAAAAGGTTGCAATTTACCTAATGCAGATTGCAACCCACAACGCTTTTTTGTTGTTCAAAAAAGCAAACCCCAGAGTTAAAAAAACTTTTTACAGTTTCAGCTCCAGATTATTACGGGGATTTTGTACCATGATGCACCTGCTCCCCGGGCGGTGATGGGAGAGAGCAGAGTTGGGGCTACCCATTTTATTTTTAAAATCCCCCCTACTGCCGCAAAGCAGAAACCACAAAAAAAATGCAGAGTCTGTACCAAGAGGGGGAAGAGAAGGGACACCATATATCACTGTCCTGATTGCCCTGGACAGCCTGCACTCTGCATTGGGGACTGCTTCAAGCGGTACCATACAATGGTCAATTTTTAAAAAAATAAATACATTTGCTGTTATATATATTTATTTATTTTTGGTTATGTTTACTGTTAGATTTTTTTTTGTTTTTTTTTACTTTTACTGTGCCAGATTTTTACATTGAAAAATTACCACTATACACTTTCTCCAATTTTTTTGGGCTAAAACGGTTGCTTCAAAGGCATCAAAGCACACCATATACAATACCTTGGGGTGTCAACATTTCAAAAATATACACTTTCATGGCAATAAATAAAAGTGGGGTATGCGATAGGCCCCAAACTAAAGATAGGCCTATCAGAAGAAATACTCTCATTGTTAATAACTAAAATCACAAGTCATAAAATTGTAACATAACCTTCCCAAAATCCTGGCAAACCTATGCATGGGGGGCATAGGTGTACTCAGGGTGCCTTGCAGAAAACAACCTGAAGTATTCTTTTGCAATAACGTACAACAGTCTCTCCTAAATCATAGTCAAAAAGCAATGTGTCTGTAAAAATTAAAATTGAAAAATAACCACCATACACTTTCTCCAATTTTTTGGGCTAAAACGGTTGCTTCAAAGGCATCAAAGCACACCATATACAATACCTTGGGGTGTCAACATTTCAAAAATATACACTTTCATGGCAATAAATAAAAGTGGGGTATGCGATAGGCCCCAAACTAAAGATAGGCCTATCAGAAGAAATACTCTCATTTTTAATAACTAAAATCACAAGTCATAAAATTGTAACATAAGCTTCCCAAATTCCTGGCAAACCTATGCATGGGGGGCATAGGTGTACACAGGGTGCCTTGCAGAAAACAACCTGAAGTATTCTTTTGCAATAACTTGCAACAGTCTCTCCTAAATCATAGTCAAAAAGCAATGTGTCTGTAGAAATTAAAATTGAAAAATAACCACCATACACTTTCTCCAATTTTTTGGGCTAAAACGGTTGCTTCAAAGGCATCAAAGCACACCATATACAATACCTTGGGGAGTCAACTTTTTAAATATATGCACATTCATGGAAAACAAATAAATTGGGGTATGTTAAAAGACCCCCCAAAAAGACGATAGGCAAAGAAAATATGTTAAATGTGAAAAAAAATCACAAACACATGTCAGACATTTGGCATTGCACCCCCCAAACAAGCCACCAAACCTATGCATAGGTGGTATCACTGAACTCAGGAGATGTTGGTGACCACATATTGGTGTCTTCTTTGGTAGTAACACATAACAGGAGTTGTGAATCCATGTCTAAAGTACAATGTATGTGAACAATAACACAAAAAAATGAATGCCCAATAGTTTGACAAAGACTAGTGGTTGAATTAGTGCATGGAAAGTGTTGAAATACCCTAGGATGTCTACTTTTCAAAAATATATGGTTTGATGGGGGTAAATTACATTGGCCGGCCTCAGAAATGTCTTACATAGGACATGGGTGCATGGGATGTGAAAATTCAAAGTGGAAAAAATGGAATGGGCTTCCTAAAAATAAGGCCTTTTAGCCCCCAGAGAACCCAACACACCTATACATGGGTGGTATCACTGTACTTAGGAGATGTTGTTGAACACATATTGAGGTGTTTTTTTGGCAGTAACACATAACAGGAACTGAAAATCCATGCCTAAAGTACAATGTGTGTGAAAAATAACACAAAAAATGACTACCCAAAAGTTTGACAAAGACTAGTGGTTGAATTAGTGCATGGAAAGTGTTAAAATACCAGCATTTGAAATACCCTAGGGTGTCTACGTTTCAAAAATATATGGTTTGATGGGGGTAAATTCCATTGGCCAGTTTCAGAAATGTCCCAAATAGGACATGGGTGCATGATAACCGATGTGAAAATTCCAAGTTGAAAAACTGGAATGCGCTACCTAAAAATAAGGCCTTTTAGCCCCCAGAGAACCCGACACACCTATGCATGGGTGGTATCACTGTACTCAGGAGATGTTGTTGAACACATATTGAGGTGTTTTTTGGCAGTAACACATAACAGGAACTGAAAATCCATGCCTAAAATACAATGTGTGTGAAAAATAACACAAAAAAATGACTACCCAAACGTCTGACAAAGACTAGTGGTTAAATTAGTGCATGGAAAGTGTTAAAATACCAGCATTTGAAATACCCTAGGGTGTCTACTTTTCAAAAATAGATGGTTTGATGGGGGTAAATTCCATTGGCCAGTTTCAGAAATGTCCCAAATAGGACATGGGTGCATGATGACCGATGTGAAAATTCCAAGTTGAAAAACTGGAATGTGCTACCTAAAAATAAGGCCTTTTAGCCCCCAGAGAACCCGACACACCTATACATGGGTGGTATCACTGTACTCAGGAGAGGTTGTTGAACACATATTGAGGTGTTTTTTGGCAGTAACACATAACATGAACTGAAAATCCATGCCTAAATTACAATGTGTGAAAAATAACACAAAAAAATGACTACTCAAAAGTTTGACAAAGACTAGTGGTTGAATTAGTGCATGGAAAGTGTTAAAATACCAGCATTTGAAATACCCTAGGGTGTCTACTTTTCAAAAATATATGGTTTGATGGGGGTAAATTCCATTGGCCAGATTCAGAAATGTCCCAAATAGGACATGGGTGCATGATGACCGATATGAAAATTCCAAGTTGAAAAACTGGAATGCGCTACCTAAAAATAAGGGCTTTTAGCCCCCAGAAAACCCAACACACCTATACATGGGTGGTATCACTGTACTCAGGAGATGTTGTTGAACACATATTGAGGTGTTTTTTGGCAGTAACACATAACAGGAACTGAAAATCCATGCCTAAAATACAATGTGTGTGAAAAATAACACAAAAAAATGACTACCCAAACGTCTGACAAAGACTAGTGGTTAAATTAGTGCATGGAAAGTGTTAAAATACCAGCATTTGAAATACCCTAGGGTGTCTACTTTTCAAAAATATATGGTTTGATGGGGGTAAATTCCATTGGCCAGATTCAGAAATGTCCCAAATAGGACATGGGTGCATGATGACCGATATGAAAATTCCAAGTTGAAAAACTGGAATGCGCTACCTAAAAATAAGGGCTTTTAGCCCCCAGAAAACCCAACACACCTATACATGGGTGGTATCACTGTACTCAGGAGATGTTGTTGAACACATATTGAGGTGTTTTTTGGCAGTAACACATAACAGGAACTGAAAATCCATGCCTAAAGTACAATGTGTTTGAAAAATAACACAAAAAAATGACTACCCAAAAGTTTGACAAAGACTAGTGGTTGAATTAGTGCATGGAAAGTGTTAAAATACCAGCATTTGAAATACCCTAGGGTGTCTACGTTTCAAAAATATATGGTTTGATGGGGGTAAATTCCATTGGCCAGCTTCAGAAATGTCCCAAATAGGACATGGGTGCATGATGACCGATGTGAAAATTCCAAGTTGAAAAACTGGAATGCGCTCTCTAAAAATAAGGGCTTTTAGCCCCCAGAGAACCCGACACACCTATACATGGGTGGTATCACTGTACCCAGGAGATGCTGCTGAAGACATATTGGCAGTAACCCTTAACGTTATCAGTAAATGTATTCTTAAATTGCTATTTTGTCAAAAAATCAAATTATTTCCCCCCCCCCCCAAACTTTGGCATAGATTGGTGGTAAAATGGTTGCATGGAAAAAGTCAAAATACCCCAAGTTTAATACCTTAGGTTGTCTTCTTTTAAAAAATATATACATTTGAAGGGTTATTCAGGGATTCCTGACAGATATTGGTGTTACAATGTAACTATCGCCAATTTTGAAAAAACATGGTTTTGAAATAGCAAAGTGCTACTTGTACTTATTGCCCTATAACTTGCAAAAAAAGCAAAGAACATGTAAACATTGGGTATTTCTAAACTCAAGACAAAATTTAGAAACTGTTTAGCATGGGTATTTTATAGTGGTTGTAGATGTGTAAGAGATTTTGGGGCTCAAAGTTAGAAAAGTGCGTTTTTTCCATTTTTTCCTAATATTTTATAATTTTTTTTACAGTAAATCATAAGATATGATGAAAATTATTGTATCTTTAGAAAGTCCATTTAATGGCGAGAAAAACAGTATATAATATGTGTGGGTACAGTAAATGAGTAAAAGGAAAATTACAGTTAAACACAAACATCGCAGAAATGCAAAAATAGCCTTGGTCCCAGATGGTCAACAAATTGAAAAGTGGTCTGGTCACTAAGGGGTTAAAGTGCCCCTGTTTTTTATCGAATTTTTAAAAAACGGGCACTTTAGCATCAAAATTGACATTCACTTTAAGTACAAATCGTACTTACAAACGGAGAAAATAGAGCCTTATCGCCAATCCTTCTTTCCAGGATAACCCAAAATACTCAAAATCCAATTGTCACAAGGACAGAAAGTGATTTGAAATTTTTTGAACAGGGGCACAGATAGCAAAACAAACTTTTCCCTATGCTACCCAACACTAAAAAAATGTTTGGCTAGAGTTTGACCTAAAAAAGTGCCTGTTCCAACTTACATACACATTCAACTTAAAGGGACATGACAACCACATTTTTTCTTTCATGGTTTAGAAAGAGAATGCAATTTTAAACATTTTTCTAATTTACTTATATTATCTCATTTGTTTTATTCTCTTGATATTCTTTGCTGAAAAGTATATCTAGATATGCTCAACAGCTGCTGATTGGTTGCTGCACATAGAAGCCTCGTGTGATTGGCTCATCATGTGCATTGCTTTTTCTTTAACTAAGGATATCTAAAAAATTAAGCAAAATTAATAATAGAAGTAAATTGTATCTGAATCATGAAAGAAAGATTTTGGGTTTAGTGGCCCTTTAAGAACAAACCTGTGTAACCTGGGGACTGCCTGTATGCTAATTTTTCTTGTACATGTATTGTATGAGTTTACAATTTCTAATAAATCTTGTTTTTAATAAAGGATATTGTATTATCTTCTTTTAAAGGGTATATTTATTGTTCCTTATATATTTTTTGTTGTTGTTTTTAAATTGCTAATAGCGAGTAACCCATATACTATATATGGAAAGTATAGAGAATATAAACATTGTAGAGTGTAGCCTTCAGATCCAAAGCTTAATTATGTGAGAAAGTGGCGAGAACAGGGGGAGTCTTTTGCAATGCTTTTACGTTTGTTCACACTGCTATTCACTTCCTTCTGTTCTCCTATTCGTTCCCACACTTTGTTCCTCAGTTCTGGCTATCTCCCTTCTTTATATTTGGTATTTAAAGTGTGTGTGATTTGAACGTCCAGTTATAATTAGCGATATTAATCTATGGCAATATTAACAGAAAATATTAATTTAAATTTACATAAGTGTTAAAAACATTTTTTGAATGCATTAGATCATTTTATTATTACTTCTAACTATCGGCTAGAGTTTTGCGGTAACAGGACTGCGTGTCTAATGAGCAGTTCATGCTCACCGCTCACTTACATGCAGCGCTGGTATTACGGGTTTTTACAAACCCGGCGTTAACCGCAAAAAAGTGAGCGTGGAGCAAAATTTAGCTCCACATCTCACCTCAATACCAGCGCTGCTTACGTTAGCGGTGAGCTGGCTGAACGTGCTCGTGCACGATTTCCCCATAGGAATCAATGGGGGAGAGCCGGCTGAAAAAAAACCTAACACCTGCAAAAAAGCAGTGTTTAGCTCCTAACGCAGCCCCATTGATTCATATGGGGAAACATAAGTTATGTCTACACCTAACACCCTAACATAAACACCCCTAATATTACACTTATTAACCCCTAATCTGCCGACCCCAACACCACCGCCACCTACATTATACTTATTAACCCCTAATCTGCCGACCCCAACGCCACTATTTTAAATTTATTAACCCCTAAACCTAACCCTAACTCCCCCTAACTTAAATATAATTACAATACATCTAAATAAAATTACTATCATTAACTACATTATTCCTATTTAAAACTAAATACTTACCTATAAAATAAACCCTAAGATAGATACAATATAACTAATAGTTACATTTGTGTCTATCTTAGGGTTTATTTTTATTTTACAGGCAAGTTTGTATTTATTTTAACTAGGTAGAATAGTTATTAAATAGTTATTACCTAGCTAAAATAAATACAAAAGTACCTGTAAAATAAAACCTAACCTAAGTTACAATTACACCTAACACTACACTAAAATTAAATTATTTCCCTAAATTAAATACAATTAAATTAAATTATCTAAAGTACAAAAACAAACAAACACTAAATTACAGAAAATAATAAACCAATTACAAGATTTTTAAACTAATTACACCTAATCTAATCCCCCTAACAAAATAAAAAGCCCCCCAAAATAAAAAAGCCCTAACCTACACTAAATTACAAATAGCCCTTAAAAGGGACTTTTGCAGGGCATTGCCCCAAAGAAATCAGCTCTTTTACCTGTAAAAAAAAATTACAAATCCCCCCCCAACATTAAAACCCACCACCCACACAACCAACCCTCCTCTAAAACCCACCCAATACCCCCTTAACAAAAAACCTAACACTAACCCCTTGAAGATCACCTTACTGGGAGGAGTCTTCACTCAACCGGGCCGAAGTCCTCAACAAAGCCGGGAGAAGTCTTCATCCAAGCCGGGTGAAGTGGTCCTCCAGACGGGCAGAAGTCTTCTTCCAGACGGCATCTTCTATCTTCACCCATCCGGCACGGAGCGGGTCCATCTTCAAGACATCCGACGCGGAGCATCGTCTTCTTCCGACGACTAAAGCTGAATGAAGGTTCCTTTAAGGTACGTCATCCAAGATGGCGTCTCTTCAATTCTGATTGGCTGATAGAATTCTATCAGCCAATCGGAATTAAGGTAGGAAAAATCCTATTGGCTGATGGAATCAGCCAATAGGATTGAAGTTCAATCCTATTGGCTGATCCAATAAGCCAATAGGATTGAGCTTGCATTCTATTGGCTGATTGTAACACTCACTGTGCCAGTAACACATAGATACAAATGTAACGTATTAATGTAGTTAATGATAGTAATTTTATTTAGATTTATTGTAATTATATTTAAGTAAGGGGGTGTTAGGGTTAGACTTAGGTTTAGGGGTTAATAAATTTAAAATAGTGGCGGCAACGTTAGGGACGGCAGATTAGGGGTTAATAACTGTAGGTTGGTGGCGGCGATGTTAGGGACGGCAGATTAGGGGTTAATAATATTTAAATAATGTTTGTGAGGTGAGAGTGCGGCGGTTTAGGGGTTAATATATTTATTATAGTGGCGGCAATGTCCGGTTCGGCAGATTAGGGGTTAAAAAATGTATTATAGTTTTTGAGATGCGGGAGGGCCTCAGTCTAGGGGTTAATAGGTAGTTTATGGGTGTTAGTGTACTTTTTAGCACTTTAGTTAAGAGTTTTATGCTACGGCTTTGTAGCATAAAGCTCTTAACTACTGACTTTAAAATGCGGTGCCAGTCTTGACAGGAGAGGGTCTAGCGCTCACTTTTTGTCAGACTTGTAATACCGGCGTTAGGCAAATCCCATTGAAAAAAGAGGATACGCAATTGACATAAGTGGATTTGCGGTATTTCCAAGTCTGGCAAAAAAAAGTGAGAGGTGAGCCTGAATCTGCCAGACTCGTAATACCAACGTTAGTAAAAAAGCAGCGTTAGGACCACCTAACGCTGCTTTTTCACTCTAACGCAAAACTCGTAATCTAGCTGATAGTGTTTAACCCTTTTGCCAGTGTTAAACACATAGGTAATCTCAGCTCCAGTGCAGCAAAGCACTACTGAAAGCTAACTGAACACATCTGGTGAACCAATGGCAAAAGGCATATGTGTGTTGCTATCAATCATAAGCTAGCTCTCAGCAATGCATGACTGGATCTGAGACTACTTAGGTGAACTTTTCAATGAAGGACACCAAGAGAACAAAATAAATTTGATAATAGAAATAAACTGAAAAGTCTGACAATTACATGCTCTTTTTGAATCACAAAAAATTAATTTTGACTTTCATGAACAATTAACAGATACCATATTTCAGCGCAGTCACATTTTGCCTTCTCATTGAATAAACATGCCTTTTGGGGCTCCTGGAATAAACCCATAAAGGAATTAAAAACTCATCTATATGTTTCTGGAACAAAGAGATTTAACTATTTTGTGTTATTAATACAAAGAGATTTTTAAACCTCACCGTGTCAGTAACACATAAATAGTGGTATAACCCATTTATGCTAAAAATGCATAAAACAGTTGTTTAACCCATTCAACTACCCCGTGTAACTGGTAGCCAATACTCTCTGTATTACTAAAGCCAAAAGGCTACATTGTGACTGTGGATTTCTGTAACAATCTGCCTTAAACCAGTGTTTTATATATCACTGGCAGGAAAGTGTTAAATAATTGATCTATATGTCAACACAAAAGGTTTAAACCACTGTTCTATTTATTCTTGGTACAATGGGTTAAACCGTTGCTATGTTAGTTACTGGTACAATAGATAATGTAAAAAGTGCTGCCAAAAAATGAGAATGGCTGATTGTGATTGCTTCAACATCAAAAACAGGTTTATCTTCAGTTATTAACATGCAGATAGTTATCAGATGACATAGCGTGTGATCTATCCCAATGTTCTGCAACCAAGGGGTTCCATTCTTTAATGCATGTGTATTAGTTGTCCTAGGGCACAAGTGTAGACACTAACGCCTAGATTTAGAGTTTGGCGTCAGCCGTCAAAACCAGCGTTAGGGGCTCCTAATGCTAGTTTTGGGCTACCGCTGGTATTTAGAGTCAGTCAGGAAAGGGTCTAACGCTCACTTTGCAGCCGCGACTTTTCCATACCGCAGATCCCCCTATGCCAATTGCGTATCCTATCTTTTCAATGGGATCTTTCTAACGCTGGTATTTAGAGTCTTGGCTGAAGTGAGCATTAGAAATCTAACGACAAGACTCCAGCCGCAGCAAAAAGCCAGGAGTTAAGAGCTTTCTGGGCTAACGCCGGTTCATAAAGCTCTTAACTACTGTACTCTAAAGTACACTAACACCCATAAACTACCTATGTACCCCTAAACCGAGGTCCCCCCACATCGCCGCCACTCTAATAACATTTTTTAACCCCTAATCTGCCGACCGCACACTGCTGCAACCTACGTTATCCCTATGTACCCCTAATCTGCTGCCCCTAACACCGCCGACCCCTATATTATATTTATTAAACCCTAAACTGCCGCCCCCAACGTCGCCGCCACCTACCTACAATTATTAACCCCTAATCTGCCGACCTGACCTCACCGCTACTATAATAAAGTTATTAACCCCTAATCCACCTCACTCCCGCCTCAATAACCCTATAATAATTAGTATTAACCCCTAATCTGCCCTCCCTAACATCGCCGACACCTAACTTCAAGTATTAACCCCTAATCTGCCGACCGGACCTCACCGCTACTCTATTAAATTTATTAACCCCTAAAGCTAAGTCTAACCCTAACACTAACACCCCCCTAAGTTAAATATAATTTTTATCTAACGAAATAAATGAACTCTTATTAAATAAATTATTCCTATTTAAAGCTAAATACTTACCTGTAAAATAAACCCTAATATAGCTACAATATATATTATAATTATATTGCAGCTATTTTAGGATTAATATTTATTTTACAGGCAACTTTGTATTTATTTTAACCAGGTACAATAGCTATTAAATAGTTAATAACTATTTAATAGCTACCTAGTTAAAATAATTACAAAATTACCTGTAAAATAAATCCTAACCTAAGTTACAATTAAACCTAACACTACACTATCAATAAATTAATTAAATAAAATACCTACAATTATCTACAATTAAACCTAACACTACACTATCAATAAATTAATTACATAAAATACCTACAAATAAATAAAAATAAATAAACTAACTAAAGTACAAAAAATAAAAAAAGAACTAAGTTACAAAAAATAAAAAAATAATTTACAAACATTAGAAAAAGATTACAACAATTTTAAGCTAATTACACCAACTCTAAGCCCTCTAATAAAATAACAAAGCCCCCCAAAATAAAAAAATGCCCTACCCTATTCTAAAATACAAATAGAAAAGCTCTTTTACCTTACCAGCCCTTAAAAGGGCCTTTTGCGGGGCATGCCCCAAAGAATTCAGCTCTTTTGCCTGTAAAAAAACCCATACAATACCCCCCCCCCACATTACAACCCACCACCCACATACCCCTAATCTAACCCAAACCCCCCTTAAATAAACCTAATACTAAGCCCCTGAAGATCTCCCTACCTTGTCTTCACCATGCCGGGTATCACCGATCCGTCCAGAGGAGCCTCCGAAGTCTTCATCCAAGCCCAAGCGGGGGCTGAAGAAGTCCATCATCGGGCTGAAGAGGTCCATCATCGGGCTGAAGTCTTGATCCAAGCGGGCGCTGAAGAAGTCCATCATCGGGCTGAAGAGGTCCATCATCGGGCTGAAGTCTTAATCCAAGCGGGCGCTGAAGAGGTCCATCATCGGTCTGAAGTCTTCTATCAAGCGGCATCTTCAATCTTCATCCATCCGGAGCGGAGCCATCTTCTTCCAGCCAACGCGGATCCATCCTCTTCTACCGACGCCTACTCGCCGAATGACAGTTCCTTTAAATGACATCATCCAAGATGGCGTCCCTCAAATTCCGATTGGCTGATAGGATTCTATCAGCCAATCGGAATTAAGGTAGGAAAATTCGCTCCGGATGGATGAAGATTGAAGATGCCGCTTGATAGAAGACTTCAGCCCGATGATGGACCTCTTCAGCGCCCGCTTGGATCAAGACTTCAGCCCGATGATGGGCCTCTTCAGCCCGATGATGGACTTCTTCAGCGCCCGCTTGGATCAAGACTTCAGCCCGATGATGGACCTCTTCAGCCCGATGATGGACCTCTGCAGCGCCCGCTTGGATCAAGACTTCAGCCCGATGACGGACCTCTTCAGCCCGATGATGGACTTCTTCAGCCCCCGCTTGGGCTTGGATGAAGACTTCGGAGGCTCCTCTGGACAGATCGGTGATACCCGGCGTGGTGAAGATAAGGTAGGGAGATCTTCAGGGGCTTAGTGTTAGGTTTATTTAAGGGGGGTTTGGGTTAGATTAGGGGTATGTGGGTGGTGGGTTGTAATGTTGGGGGGGTATTGTATGGTTTTTTTTTTACAGGCAAAAGAGCTGAATTCTTTGGGGCATGACCCCCAAAAGGCCCTTTTAAGGGCTGGTAAGGTAAAAGAGCTTTTCTATTTGTATTTTAGAATAGGGTAGGGCATTTTTTTTATTTTTGGGGGATTTGTTATTTTATTAGGGGGCTTAGAGTAGGTGTAATTAGCTTTAAATTGTAATATTTTTATAATGTTTGTAAATTATTTTTTTATTTTTTGTAACTTAGTTATTTTTTTATTTTTTGTACTTTAGTTAGTTTATTTAATTGTATTTATTTGTAGGTATTTTATTTAATTAATTTATTGATAGTGTAGTGTTAGGTTTAATTGTAGATAATTGTAGGTATTTTATTTAATTTATTAAATTGTAATATTTTTATAATGTTTGTAAATTATTTTTTTATTTTTTGTAACAGTTCTTTTTTTATTTTTTGTACTTTAGTTAGTTTATTTAATTGTATTTATTTTTAGGTATTTTATTTAATTAATTTATTGACAGTGTAGTGTTAGGTTTAATTGTAACTTAGGTTAGGATTTATTTTACAGGTAATTTTGTAATTATTTTAACTAGGTAGCTATTAAATAGTTATTAACTATTTAATAGCTATTGTGCCTGGTTAAAATAAATACAAAGTTGCCTGTAAAATAAATATTAATCCTAAAATAGCTGCAATATAATTATAATTTATATTGTAGCTATATTAGGGTTTATTTTACAGGTAAGTATTTAGCTTTAAATAGGAATAATTTATTTAATAAGAGTTAATTTATTTCGTTAGATTAAAATTATATTTAACTTAGGGGGGTGTTAGTGTTAGGGTTAGACTTAGCTTTAGGGGTTAATAAATTTATTAGAGTAGTGGTGAGGTCCGGTTGGCAGATTAGCGGTTAATACTTGAAGTTAGGTGTTGGTGATGTAAGGGAGGGCAGATTAGGGGTTAATACTATTTATTATAGGGTTATTGAGGTGGGAGTGAGGCGGATTAGGGGTTAATAACTTTATTATAATAGCAGTGAGGTCCGGTCGGCAGATTAGGGGTTAATAAGTGTAGGTTGGTGGCGGTGACGACTTTGGGGGCGGCAGATTAGGGGTTAATAAATATAATATAGGGGTCGGCAGTGTTAGGGGCAGCAGATTAGGGGTACATAGGGATAACGTAGGTGGCGGCGGTGTACGGAACGGCAGATTAGGGGTTAAAAAAATATGCAGGAGTCAGCGATAGCGGGGGCGGCAGATTAGGTGTTAATAAGTGTAAGGTTAGGGGTGTTTAGACTCGGGGTACATGTTAGGGTGTTAGGTGCAAACGTAGGAAGTGTTTCCCCATAGGAAACAATGGGGCTGCGTTAGGAGCTGAACGCTGCTTTTTTGGGTTTTTTTCAGCTCAAACGGCCCCATTGTTTCCTATGGGGGAATCGTGCACGAGCACGTTTTGGAAGCTGGCCGCGTCCGTAAGCACCGCTGGTATTGAGAGTTGCAGTGGCGGTAAATTATGCTCTACGCTCCCTTTTTGGAGCCTAACGCAACCCTTCTGTGAACTCTAAATACCAGCTGTATTTAAAAGGTGGTGGGGAAAAAAAGCACGCGTAGCAAACGCACCCCTTTGGCCGCAGAACTCTAAATCTAACGGTAAGGTAAGTGGACTTAAGGTTTCATTTTTTTCCCCCTTAATCATATTTGTTTTACTTCCTGCCGTGGAGGGATTGTGTTGGATTTTCTGTTTAGTCTCTCTCCTAGTCTTGTTTTTCAAGCTTACTACAAACAGTTAATGGCTCTGAGTGCCCTGTGAAAAACAGAATAGGAAACAAGAACTAAACAGTTTCTCAGTTAGTGGTAAGGAGACTGCGTCTGACCTTCACATGGGAATACTTTACCACAATTACCCAATACATTATAGAAGTGATAAAACAACCACACTGAAGACAGCTTTTCTTGAGTTATAAGTGACCCCTCAAGGATGCTAGGTTAATATACCAAACCTTTGTAATGGGCATTCAACCAGTTGGTTCCAAGGTTTCAATTATTATTTTCAAACAGGTTAAATCAGAAGCATAAGCACTGTGCTGAAATGCTACAAACAGCAGTTATGAAGCAGCGGTCTTATAACAGCGTATGCTGACGGCATTCAGCGATGTCTGGCGGACATGATACGCTACAGGTTATCATGTCCGCCAGACTTTGATAAATCGGCCCCGAAATGTTACTACCAAACAAGGATGAAACAAAATCCCTGTCTAATGTGGTTCTCTCATTCTTATAGGGGGTTGCAATACTGTTCTATGTGTTTCACGTAGTCACTAAGGTAAAATCTTTGCAATGTTTTTTTTTTTTACTACTAGCAGTCAAATCACTGCTGTTTGTTATACTGGTATTGTGCGTTATTGACAGCCAAAGCAATAAAATCACTGCTCAGTAGAGTAGCAATTGTATGACTTTTCCTACTAGAGGTCATCCAGTATTTTTTTTTTTTCTTTCTAATTGAGGTTTAAACAATGTCACACATACATAAATACGTCACACATACATGAATAATAAAAAGTATTATCAAACAAATTGTTCAGCAGATACAAAAAATGTCACAACAAGAACAATTGTAAGATATTATATAAATTTCAAGCGATTTTATATCAAATCTTAAGTCAAGTACTTTATAGGAATCATGGCACATATGTAAACTTACTCCATCCTAAATAATGTCACTGCCTCTATGATAATCAGCATCCCAAATTCTATTGAGGGCTCTCTTCGACCTCACTAATTACAGTATACGGTGGGAGTAAAATCATCTATAAAAACTAAAAGAAACATATTTTGATCTCATAAGTAATAAAACTAAACGCTAACAACGACAGAGAACTGACTTAAAGGGACAGTATACTATAAAATTGTTTTTCCCTTAATGTGTTTCCAAATACTTTTTTACCAGCTGCAGAGTATAAAATATGAGATTTGTTTTTTAATGCTTATTTGTGTATATGAATTAGCTGATTTTGTGCTTTGAAGCCACAACCTACTAAAATGAGTTGAGCTTGTAGGTATAATCAGATCTCATTACTTTATCACATTGTGTACATATACCTGCTTCTTTATCTTATATCTGTCCATAAACCAATCACCAATACTTAGAGAGAACAATGGGAAATTAACATTTTATTACCTTATCTCTTCTATACCCCACTGGGAGTGTAATTTCTTCTACTGGCCGTGTTTACACAGTTAATTTATAGCTTGGACCTAAGGCCAGAAACTTTCATGATAAGTGAGGATACCACAGGCTAAATTTACTATTTTAAATGCTAATACAAGGGTAAGGGAAATACTTGTAATCAATTTAATACACTCCAGCATGTAAAGTGGATCATTGGGAATAAATTAAAGAGGAGAACATTTTTGAGTAAACTGTCCCTTTAAAGTGATACCATTCGTATGGAATATGTCTGAGCCTATGTGTTTGAAATAAACAGAGGAGACCATCAAGAAAACAAAATGTGCTAGGAATTGAATAACAGCTTAGGAAGCAATGAAGCATACCCTATTAAACAGATAAAGTAACAATGACAATATGTAAAATTATGATGTAAATGTTAATACAGATAATGGAGAGTATATGAAGCCTGCTGAGTAGGGATGGGCGAATGTGCAAATTTTCGAATTTCGAATGTAGAACGAATGTTATTACCGAAATTCGAATTCTAAATTCGAATGTCGATAAGAACGAATATTCTTAAAAATTCGAAAATCGAATGTTATTTACAGTTTTCGAATGTCACTTTCGAATTCGAATGTTTATAATTATATCGAATGTCTACATTCGAAATTCGAATTTTTCGAATTCGAATATAAATTCGAATTTTTCGAATTCGAATATAAATTCGAATTTTTTGAATTCGAATATAAATTCGAATTTTTTGAATTCGAATATAAATTCGAATTTTTCGAATTCGAATATTGCATAATTCGAATATTACATTTAAAAGCATTAGAAATACTATTACAATCTAAATTCGAATTTTTCGAATTCGAATACACGTTTTGCATAATTCGAATATTACATTTAAAGAAAAAGCATTAGAAATACTATTACAATCTAAATTCGAATTTTTCGAATTCGAATACACGTATTGCATAATTTGAATATTACATTTAAAGAAAAAGCATTAGAAATACTATTACAATCTAAATTCGAATTTTTCGAATTTGAATACACGTATTGCATAATTCGAATATTACATTTAAAGAAAAAGCATTAGAAATACTATTACAATCTAAATTCGAATTTTTCGAATTCGAATATTGCATAATTCGAATATTACATTTAAAGATAAAGCATTAGAAATACTATTACAATCTAAATTCGAATTTTTCGAATTCGAATATTGCATAGTTCGAATATTACATTTAAAGAAAAAGCATTAGAAATACTATTACAATCTAAATTCGAATTTTTCGAATTCGAATATTGCATAATTCGAATATTACATTTAAAGAAAAAGCATTAGAAATACTATTACAATCTAAATTCGAATTTTTCGAATTCGAATACACGTATTGCATAATTCATATATTACATTTAAAGAAAAAGCATTAGAAATACTATTACAATCTAAATTCGAATTTTTCGAATTCGAATACACGTATTGCATAATTCGAATATTACATTTAAAGAAAGGGCATTAGAAATACTATTACAATCTAAATTCGAATTTTTCGAATTCGAATATTGCATAATTCGAATATTACATTTAAAGAAAAAGCATTAGAAATACTATTACAATCTAAATTCAAATTTTTCTAATTCGAATATTGCATAATTCGAATATTACATTTAAAGAAAAAGCATTAGAAATACTATTACAATCTAAATTCGAATTTTTCGAATTCGAATATTGCATAATTCGAATATTACATTTAAAGAAAAAGCATTAGAAATACTATTACAATCTAAATTCGAATTTTTCGAATTCGAATACACGTATTGCATAATTCGTATATTACATTTAAAGAAAAAGCATTAGAAATACTATTACAATCTAAATTCGAATTTTTCTAATTCGAATACACGTATTGCATAATTTGAATATTACATTTAAAGAAAGGGCATTAGAAATACTATTACAATCTAAATTCGAATTTTTCGAATTCGAATATTGCATAATTCGAATATTACATTTAAAGAAAAAGCATTAGAAATACTATTACAATCTAAATTCGAATTTTTCGAATTCGAATATTGCATAATTCGAATATTACATTTAAAGAAAAAGCATTAGAAATACTATTACAATCTAAATTCGAATTTTTCGAATTCGAATATTTTCGAATGTAATCGTAAAATTCGAAACCGAATATTCGAAAATCGAATGTTAGAATGTTATGTAAACATTCGAAATTCGATTTGAACGAACGAATGTGTTAAAATTCGTGCCGTTTTTCGAATGTTGCGAAACATTCGCCCATCCCTACTGCTGAGGCACTCAGTTAAAATTACCATGTAATGTACCAGAGACGGGAATGGTTTACTATCAGATATTCACCAGATAGCAGCTTATACAGCCGAGGAGACTGGTATCTAGTCACAAATCTAAGCTATAACGATAAAATCTTGTGCTGGAGAATGATACCTTATTATTATAAATATCTTAATAAATTAAAGGAACAGTAAACTCCAAAATATTCTTTCATGATTTGGATAGAACATACAATTTTAAACAACTTTCAATTTGCTTCAGTTATCAAATTTGCTTCATTATCTTATTATCCTTTAATGAAGGAACAGCATTGCACTACTGGCATCTAGATGAACACATCTAGTTAGCCAATCACAAGAGGCAAATGTTTGCAGGCACCAATCTGCTGGGGAAATACTTTCTAAAAATTGGGTGATCTACACTTGTGCTACTAGGTCAAAATTCTATGCACCAAGTATAGGTTCTTACTAGCCCACTAGGACTCATGGCAGTTAAAAGTTTGTAACTTTCTTAAAACAGACATTGGTTATACATATACACTCAAACAAGGGTTTCAATCCCTGAATGTATAATGTTCTGTAGAAAATGTTAAAGTTTGCATATAGCACTAAACCAAAAACTTTACCGTTTACTTCTATTATCAATTGTGCTTCATTCTTTTTGTATCCTTTATTGAAAGAGCAGCAATACACTACTGGGAGTCAGGTGAACACATCAGTAAGCCAAAGCTAAGAGGTATATATATGAGCAGTCACCAATCAGCAGCAAGCTCCCAGTTACCTAGATATCCTTTTAATCAAAAAGTTTTCAAGAGTACAAAGCAAATTACATAATAAAAGTAAATTGGAAAGTTGTTTAAAACTCTATGATCTGAATCATGAAAAGAAAATGTTTGGGTTTCATGTCCCATTAAAGATATTAATAGCTGTGACTAGGGTTGTACAGTATATAAAATATGAACTAAGAAACCTCTACAGTATAGAGTATCTTAAAAGGTTAACTAAAAAAAATATTACATGACTGTTCACTAAGGAAATTACAGTCCTGTAGAATCACTTCAGTTAACCCACTCTGGGTCTAAAATTTTATGGGACATCTCTTATTTAACATGTATTGGATGATCCGGGTCTAAAATTTTATGGGACATCTCCTATTTAACATGTATTGGATGATCATTAGTTCAAGATGACCCAATAAAGCTGATGGGGTTAGATGGAAAACAGGTACACAAAATCTGATTAATCTATAGCCATCATCTATGTATCTCCCTGTAGAACAAGCATACCTCAGTCTTTTCCTGTCTGATGACCCTCTCAGTTTGTGCAACTCATATAATTGGTTAAAGTTTGACTTTCAGGGCTCAATAAAGTAAATCTCTAGAGCAGTGTTTATCAACTCCAGTCCTCAAGTACCCCAAACAGGCCAGGTTTTCATTACAGGTGACATAATCAGCTGATGGGTGAGAGCAGGTTAGTATCCATGGTTTCCGATCAGGTGATAATGATTTCACTTGTGCGCTAGTTACGATATCTTGAAAAGCTGGCCTTTTAGGGGTATTTGACGATTGAAGTTGAGAGACTCTGCTCTAGAGGCTGTTCTCAGTACAGCTCCCCAGATTGATCGTTTCCCAAAAAATCCCAATTTTGGGTGAGCTATGATTTAACTCTATCTCTGACAGAAACTTATCTCCCTCTCACCAAAGCTCACATAGAATCTTTGGACTTGAACTCCAGACAAACTGCCAGGGCACATATATCTTAGATTGGAGTGAGGTATAGGCATGGGAGGTATCGTAAATCTCAAAAGAATTCTCTTCTAGAAGTTCAGTGATTTTATCCCCATCCAATGCTCTCTAAGGGCAGAGCTCTTTAATGATCTTCTCTTGAAGTATGACATAGGCATTTGTAGCTCTCTCAGATGCCATTTATAGTGATATGATTGGAGCCTAATGCACTACTTATGTATTAAATGAAGGATTAATACTTGAATATCAGTATGCTTTCACCTCAGTTCTAGCTATACTTTATTTACTATTCATTTAGGTGCTGTGTATCTAGGTAATAATATTTACTTGGATTCCAGAAAAAAATTGGACAGGATACCCCTTCAAGCACTCAGTTCCTTTGAATGAATATATATATATATATGTGTGTGTGTGTGTGTGTGTGTGTGTGTATACATATGTGTGTATCTGTTGGTGTGGTTAACTTGGATAAAAACACAACTTTAGTTCTTCTAATTAAAAATGGGTCAAACACAATTAAAAAAGATAGTTGGTGGCTTATTAAATAATACTTGATTCTTTTAAGCAGTTCTTCTCTTTTACAGGTGTGTAGGTCAAGTATAATTCACTGTGTGACATTAAGGTAGCTGGTCTTCTTATTTACTGAGGCAGATTATCATTATACTGTCTCTTATAAGTGACCAGATATCATCCACATAAGTATATGCACCTTAACCAGTATAAGCAGACTGCTCATAGATTACTAGAGCTTCAAATTGAAGCCATGTAGTCTTACGTGAGGTGTATCTTATATTAGTCAACAGTAATTATGCTTCCTCCTAAAAGTAAATAGATTAAATTACCATTTGTATCCTTATATGCAATTGGAGCTAGTAAGTTATTTGCGCTTTAACTTGAAGCTGTGTAGTAATGGAGTGAATCTTGAAATCTATTGAGATATCCCCATTATTATAATCTGCTACAATATACGCTGTTAAATCAGTTATATAGTAGCAAGTGCTGGTATGCAGCGTTATTTGCAGAGGATATTATAAATGTATCTATTAGTAACTATTACTCCATGTCCGTTTGCATGCTTGAGCTCAGCTCTTAGATGCCAGTTATAGGAAACAATGGGGCTTATCTATCAATCTCCGAAAGGAGCTTGACGGCCCGTGTTTCTGGCGAGTCTGAAGACTCACCAGAAACAGCAGTTATGAAGCAGCGGTCACAAAGACCGCTGCTCCATAACCTGTCCGCCTGCTCTGAGCAGGCGGACAGACATCGCCGGAAATCAACCTGATCGGGTTGATTGACACCCCCCTGCTGGCGGCCCATTGGCCGCGAGTCTGCAGGGGGCGGCGTTGCACCAGCAGCTCTTGGGAGCTACTGGTGCAATGCTGAATACGGAGAGTGTATTGCTCTCCGTATTCAGCGAGGTCTGGCGGACCTGATCCGCACTGCTGGATCCGGTCCGCCAGACCTTGTTAAATAGAGGCCATTGAATGTAAATGTAGTAAAGTTCTATGGAATGTATTAAGGCATTTGTATCAAATGTTAGGCTGTGTCAATCAACCCGATCGTACTCGATCGGGTTGTATTGTGGCGATGTCTGTCCGCCTGCTCAGAGCAGGTGGACAGGTTATGGAGCAGCGGTCTTTGTGACCGCTGCTTCATAACTGCTGTTTCTGGCGAGTCTGCAGGCTCGCCAGAAATACGGGGCATCAAGCTCCATACGGAGCTTGATACATATGCCCCATCGTTTACTATAACTGGCATATAAGAGCTGAGCTCATGCCTGCAAACCCTGTGAGCTTGTGCACATACTCAGCAGGATCTTGTTCCCCAGAAAGTGTGAACATACAAAGACTGTGCAAAATATGACAATGGAAGTAAATTGGAAAGTGTCTTAAAACTGCTGCTCTTTCTGAATCATAAAAGTTTATTTTGACTTGAGTGTCCCTTTAACTTTGACAATAAGTATAATGCAGCTATATACTGTATGCAATGCAGCAATTGTGTTATCCTATGTGTTTGTAATACAAATAATTTATTTTCTTAGCAGGGCATCACAAGGAGTGAACCCATTTTTCAAAATTCCTCAAAATTAAAGTATTTTTAATTCCTCTTTCTTTTTATGTTACATTGAGCATATACATCAAACACAATGTACATACTTTACAATAAAATTTGTAAACAACTAAAATCCAAAAACTTTTACTACAAATATGTTTAAAAGACATAGTAGACATAGAATCCTAAGTTAACATGATAGTCACATAGGTATGGCTGTCTTACACGTTTGAGCTAATCTACAAGTTTATTAACAGACATAAAATACAAGACTTTTTTTTCTTAAATGGCCCATTCCAAAGTATTCTCTAACTAGGAGAAATTGGCTGTGTTTTGCTAAAAGGGACTGAATGCAGTGACAATGACAAAAAATACAATAGCCTAAAATGAATGTTCTTGAACAGGACAATAAAGAATACAATAATTGGTGTTCCCCACTGCTCTTAATATATATATATATATATACAGTATATATATATATATATATATATATATATACACATACAGTGTGTATATATGTGTATATATATATATATATATATATATAAACACAAAACTGGCACTCTCTGGTGTTTCCAAAAAAATCCTTTACTGTGAAAGTAGTGACTTTCACAGTAAAGGATTTTTTTTAAATACCAGAGAGTGCCAGTTTTGTGTTCAGCTATATTTAAAGGGACAGTTTACTAAAAAATGTTCTCCCCTTTAATTTGTTCCCAATGATCCACTTTACCAGTTTAGTGTATTACATTGTTTACAAGTAGCTCCTTTACCCTTATATTGGCATTTGAAATAGTTGATTTAGCATGTAGTATCCCCACCTTTTCTGAATGTTTGTGGCCGCATGTCCAAGCTATAGATAAGCTTTGTAAACACAGCCAGCAGAAGAAATTACACTCCCAGTGTGATAAAGCAGAGATAAGGTAATAAAATTTTAATTTTCCATTGTTCTCTCAAAGTATTGGTGATTGTTTTAAGGACAGATATAAGATAAAAAAGCAGGTATATGTGCACAATGTGATACAGTAATGAGATCAGATTATACCTACAAGCTCAACCTATTTTATTAGGTTGTGGCTTCAAAACACAAAATCAGAGCTTTAATATACAGAAATAAACCTTAAAAAGCTAATTTTCATACATTTTTTACTCTGCAGTTGGTAAAAAAAGCAATTGTAAACACATTAGGGGAAAACTATTTTACCGTATACTGTCCCTTTAATTACACTAGCACCCTGGCAGTTGATATACTGAGTGAGAGTGCTCTCCCTTGTTACTACAGTGAATAAAATGAATAAAACCACATATTATATAAATAAAAAATACACTTTACAGTGCTACACACATATGCTTATGAGTTTGTGATGTTACTGTTTATTATTAATAGACTCATATAATAAGTCAGGGAACATCTGGAAATTGCTAAAAAAACAACAACAAAAAACATATTCTATTTTGTTTCTAGAATTTTCTGCATTGAAAGGGCTACACATTTTAAAATATTCTTTTTCTATATGTTTATTTATAGGCACCTTAAAGACAAAATGGGAGGCACAAGCTCTAGATGTAAGTATATAGCAAGTAAGATTAGATTTCATAACTTCTGGATGACATATACAAGCCTTTGTTAATACTCCAATGACAGCCTACAGGAAGTGTACTAGCTTAAAAGATAAGTTAGTAAGAGCGGATATTGGCAGTAGTAAATGACAGAAACAAAGTTAATTTGGGTTGTTACCCCTATTTGGGGTGTGTTAACTGTAATAATATAGTTAAGGGGTCTAGTTTTGTCCAGGAAAAATCTTTAACAGGAAAAATCTTTAAAATAAATGGCTTCTTTACATGTAATACATGTTATGCAATTTATCTAATTAAATGCCCATGTGGGTGGATTTATATTGGAGAGACCACCCAGAGAATAAGGGACCAGATTACACAGCACAAGTCGAATATTAGATGTAAAGACATTAATGCCCCTGTTTCTAGCCATTTTTTTTTTATCTCTGGCCATACTATTGCCCAACTCAAATTTCAGATAATAGACCACATTCCTGCCCCACGTAGAGGGGAGATAGAGAATTATTGCTTAAAAATGAGAATCAATGTGAATCTATAAACTTGACTGCATGTATCCAAAAGGTATGAATCGTGAATTAGATTTTAATCTCTTCCTGTAATTCCCTGTTCATCTAGAGTAGGTCTGTTTTAAAGTTTCTCTGCATATATTTTTTCTAATATGTTATCTAGATACATTTTATGTATTTTTGTAATAGGCAGCCACACATCATTGTGTATTTTTGTGATTGATGATTTGTTTTTAATTTGTGACATGTACTATTATTTTTAGACCACTAGGTGTCGCCTTTATTTGAAAATGTGTTAGAGAGATCATGTAAATGAGTTAATGGCTACACCTGTGGTGATGTGTATAAAAGAGAGGTGTATATTGAAATAAGATCATATGATTAAGGGCACTTGAGCCCAAAACGTCATGTTTTTTGCTTCCTGGTGCTAATAAAAGTGAAGTGCATATTACTCTGGTAGTGTGGCTGAATCTGTGGATTTTCAAAGGGCTCTAACATAGTCATACATACATATACATGTGTAAAGATGTATATATATGTATAGTCATGTGAAAAAGAATTCCATGGTTTTACTTATCAGGACAATCATCTGGTCCTTAGCAGGTCTTAAAGTAAAGTAAATACAACCTCAGATGAACAACAACACATGACATATTACACTGTGTCATGATTTATTTAACAAAAATAAAGCCAAAATAGAGAAGCCATGTGTGAAAAACTAAGTACACCCTTATTGCTTCCATAGGAATTAAGAAGCTAAGTAGCAGCCGGTAGTGATGTCACAAACCTAAAATTTTGCGTTCGCAAACGTCGAACGCGAACTTCCGCAAAAGTTCGCGAACCGGGCGAACCGCCATAGACTTCAATAGGCAGGCGAATTTTAAAACCCACAGGGACTCTTTCTGGCCACAAAAGTGATGGAAAAGTTGTTTCAAGGGGACTAACACCTGGACTGTGGCATGCCGGAGGGGGATCCATGGCAAACTCCCATGGAAAATTACATAGTTGATGCAGAGTCTGGTTTTAATCCATAAAGGGCATAAATCACCTAACATTCCTAAATTGTTTGGAATAACGTGCTTTAAAACATCAGGTATGATGTTGTATCGTTCAGGTAGTGTAAGGTTTTTTTTTTTTTTTTAAATGTACACTACTGTTTTAGCAGATATGACTTGCACTGGTGTCACACTGTGCCCTGGCAGGACCTGGAACACACACATGTGAGGGAAACTGACTGCTATTATTTCACAGTAAAAAAGTTGTTTTTGTTTTTTTAAATGTATGTACACTACTGTTTTAAAAGACCTTGGCGCTGCAAAACATTGCAGCTGAAACTAGTGATTGGGCAAAAGAAAAGAACTATTTGCTTCCCAAGTTTCCAAAAATTCCATTACTATATTGTCTACCCAAGATTCACAAATCCCTGACAAACCCACCCGGCAGGCCCATTATATCGGGAATAGGGTCGCTTACAGCCAATCTTTCCGAATATTTAGACATCTTTCTTCAAAAATATGTTAGATCTCTCCATTCTTACTTAAAAGATTCCACAGACGTACTAAAAGTAATAGAAAACATCCCGTGGCAAGAGGATTTTCTTCTTGTCACGTGTGATGTTACATCTCTATACACCTGCATCAATCATACAGATGGCTTACGAGCCACCAAACACTTTTTAGATAATGATAATACGATAAAGAGTGAACAAAAGGAATTTTTGTTGAAATCAATTGAATTCATTTTGACACATAATTTTTTTAACTATAATCACCAATTCTACAACCAAGAGAGAGGAACGGCTATGGGCACCAGGTTTGCTCCAAGTTATGCAAATTTGTTTATGGGACATTGGGAAGAGTCGTTCCTAGTGAACACTAGATTTGGAGCAAACCTGGTGTCATATAATCGTTACATAGACGATATCCTCATTATTTGGAGAGGCAACGAACAGCTATTAGAGGAATTTGTTTCATCAATGAACAATAATGAACTAAATCTTAAATTCACATGTGAAAAAAGTAGACATAAGATAAGTTTCTTAGACTTAGAACTATTCCATGAAAACCATAAAATTCTATCCAAAATACACTTTAAAAGTGTAGATGCCAACAGTTATATTCACTACACTAGTTGCCATCACCCAAGATGGATAGAAAATATTCCAAAAGGCCAATTTCTACGTGTTAAAAAAAACTGCTCTAACATGTCAGATTTTGAAACTCAATCAGATATACTCACAAAAAATTTTTTAGAGAGAGGTTATGATAAAAACAAGATAGAAAAAATACGGGGGGAAGTGAGAGACGTCAACAGACAAGAACTAGTACAAAATAGTACAAGATCCCTTAATAGAAAGCCACAAAGAAAAAATGACCACACTTTTATCCCATTTATTACTGACTACTGCAGTAACAAATATTTAGTTGAGAAAATATTAAATAAACACTGGGGTATTCTTAAAAATTATGAACAACTAGGTCCAATATTACCATCTAAACCACAAATTGTTTATAAAAAGGCCCGTAATTTGAAAACTATTTTGGCCCCCACTGAAAATAAAAAATATAAAAACAAAACCCAATCACAGATCGATTTAACAGGTAAAAAAATAAATGGCTTTTTTCCTTGTTTAACATGTAAATCATGTAAACATTCTAAAAAACAGAAGGATTTTACCTCTAACATCACGGGAAAATCATATAAAATAAAGGATACCATTAGGTGCTCTGACAGATTTGTTATTTATTTAATACAGTGTCGTTGTGGCAAGCAGTATATAGGCGAGTCCGAAAGACCGCTACGTGACCGTATACGTGAGCACATATGGTCAATTGAAAATCATGATTCCGATAGGAATAAAGACCTTCCAGTGCCAAAACACTTCGCGACATGTAACAATGGCAATCTTGCATACTTTTCGTTCATAGGAATAGAAAAAGTTAAAAATAATTGGAGGGGCGGAAACATACAGTCCCAGCTTATTAAAAAAGAAACAAATTGGATTTTTAATTTAAAAACTCTACAACCCAATGGTTTAAACATTGACTTCGATATAGGGTGTTATCTTAGGGATTAAGACTTTCTGTTCTTATAACCTTTTTTATTCCTTATGAAATCACTTTTTTATGAAAAAAATTATTATTTATTATTTATTTATTATTTTTTATTTTTTATGGAATTTTTAAAAAAAACTTTTTTAGGGATTTTCTATGTCACCATCCCCCAAAAAATATATATATTTTTGATGGCACTAATATATTGCTATTATTTTTTCTATTTAACAGATTGGATGTTCAGTGCTGTATGTCACCATCTTGCACAAAGAAAGAAAACTTTTTCTAAACTTATTCTATATTTTTCACTTTATGGGTCACTTGGTCTCAGTAACAGAGAGAATAATTTTAATATAACCAAATGTTAACTATCGTATGGCATAAAGTTTAAGATGTCTATATTTTTATTCCTTGTATCATCATATTATATATTGTATCGATATTGCACAGTGATTAATTATTAATCTGTATATGGCGCAACTGTTACCATTATGTCTCTTATGCATAAGGCACTCCCATTTGCGATATTCAACCAATGAACACAGCTAATACAGGTTTAAAAAGCCCTGTATTACACCTTTCTGGAGCTTGACAAAGGCCCTGACCGGGCTGAAACGCGTTGCTCCTCCCACTCCACGCCACCTGACGTAACATTACCTACACAGACCGGCTTCTGTGTTAACTGCAACTTTTAGCGGAGTATCTTTGAAAAATCCGGTATTGCTCCAAAGGCTTATCCGGCTCTGCTACAGCTTGCTAAAAGGGACCCATCGGCGCAGCAGCAACCAAGACACGGTGTAAGTAAAAGTGAACACCTTTTGTTTGGTTTTCTGCTTGTGTATGATTTGGATCCGTTTGTCGTTCCAGCCTCACTCTGCTTCTCAAGGAATCAGCTGGGGATCTCGACTGCTCACTCTTATTCCGGATCTTCAACATTTGTTTCGCATATCAGCTCCAGGGTTGTTTTGTTATTTTTGATGCTACACTGACATTTGCTATAGTGCCATATTGTGTGTTGCTATATTGTGTCAAGTTAGTTTGATTGTTACATTCTTACTATTTAATTGCTACAATTATTTTATTGCTCTTTTGCTGATCAGCTTTTTTAATTTATGTTTAATATTGTATAAATAAATTCACATTGTATTCTTTTAAAACAAGTTATCTCATTACTGAGGCCAAAGGTTTCATATTTTAAACATTTGACTATTGTCACGGTTTATCCAATCACTAGTTTCAGCTGCAATGTTTTGCAGCGCCATGGTCTTTTGAAATATCTGGTTCCATCTGGGACACGATTTTCAAAAATACAAATTTTCTGTTTTTGGTTGTGGAGATAGGGGTCTCCATTTTTTCCCTTGGTCTATTGGTGCCTTTTCCTTAGCGCAGGGTAACATTTTTCTTTATTTTACACTACTGTTTTAGCAGATATGACTTGCACTGGTGTCACACTGTGCCCTGGCAGGACCTGAAACGCACACGTGTGAAGGAAACTGACTGCTATTATTTCAAATTAAAAAAAGGTTGTTGTTTTTTTAAATGTACACTACTGTTTTAGCAGATATGACTTGCACTGGTGTCACACTGTGCCCTGGCAGGACCTGAAACGCACACGTGTGAAGGAAAATGACTGCTATTATTTCAAATTAAAAAAAGGTTTTTTTTTTTTTAATATACACTACTGTTTTAGCAGATATGAGTGGTGGCACTGGGCAAGTGGGCACAGTATACGCTGTGAGCCTGAGCTGGCAGGCAGGCTGCAATTAGATTACACAGGAAAAAAAAAAAAAAAATCAGACTGATGTTCTAGCCCTAAAAAGGGCTTTTTGGGGTGCTGTCCTTACAGCAGAGATCAGATGAGTCCTTCAGGACTGTAGTGGACACTGAATACACTAGCCTAGCTATCAATTTCCCTATTAAATCAGCAGCAGCTACACTGTCCCTCCTCTCACTAAGAATGCAGGCTCCGAATTAATCTAAAATGGATGCTGTCCAGGAGGTGGGAGGGTCTGGGAGGGAGTGTCTGCTGCTTATTGGCTGGAATGTGTCTTGTGACTGTGAGCTACAGGGTCAAAGTTTACTCAATGATGACGAATAGGGGGTGAATCAAACATCGCATATGTTCGCCGTCCGCTGCGACCGCGAACATGCTATGTTCGATGCGAACTATTCGCGGCAGAACTGTTCGCGACATCACTAGCAGCCGGGTAGTAATGCTAATCAAATACCCTTGATTAATTGATCATCAGCAAGTGTGACCACCTCTATAAAAGCCAAAGTTTTAGCAATTTGCTGGTCTAGAACATTCAGGTGTGTGTTAACACAATGCCGAGGAGGAAAGACATCAGCAGAGATCTTAGAGAAGCAATTGTTGCTGCCCATCTATCTGGGAAGGATTATAAAGCCATTTCCAAACAATTTAAAGTCCATCATTCTACAGTGAGAGTGAACGTCTCAGCAATTTCACCTCAAGGTCAGACCGTGCAATGATCAGAGAAATTGCAAAAAACCCAAGAGTTACATCTCAGACTCTACAGGCCTCAGTTAGTATGTTAAAGATTGTGACAGTATAATTAGAAAAGACTGAACAAGTATGGTTTGTATAGAAGGGTTGCCAGGAGAAAGCCTCTTTTCTCTAAAAAGCACATGGCAGCTTGGCTTAGGTTTGTAAAGTTGCATCTCAACAAACTACAAGACTTCTGGAGCAATGTCATTTAGACAGAGGAGACCAAAGTTGAGATGTTTGGCCATAATGCACGGTGCCACATTTGGCGAAAACCAAACACAGCATATCAGCACAAACACCTTATGCCAACTGTCAAGCACGGTGGTGGAGGGGTGAAGATTTGGGCTTGTTTTGCTGCCACAGGACCTGGGCACCTTGCAGTCATTGAGTCGACCATGATCTCCTCTGTATACCAAAGTATTTTAGACTCAAATGTGAGGCCATCTGTCCGACATCTAAAGCTTGGCAGAAATTGGGTCATGCAACAGGACAATGATCTCAAGCACACTAGCAAATCCAAAACAGAATGGCTGAAAAAGAAAATAATCAAGGTGTTGCAATGGCCAAGTCAAAGTCCAGACCTCAACCCGATTGAAATGCTGTGGCGGGACCTTAAAGGGACAGTCAAGTCCAAATTAAACTTTCATGATTCAAATAGGGCATGTCATTTTAAACAACTTTCTAATTTACGTTTATCACCAATTTTGCTTTGTTCTCTTGGTATTCTTAGGTAGGCTTATATGCTAATTTCTTAGACCTTAAAGGCCGCCTCCTTATCTGAATTCATTTTGACAGTTTTTAAACCACTAGAGGGCTTTAGTTCATGTGTGTCATATAGATAACATTGTGCTCATGCACGTGGAGTTACCTAGGAGTCAGCACTGATTGGCTAAATTGCAAGTCTGTCAAAAGAACTGAAATACGGTGGCAGTTTGCAGAATTTTTGATACAAGGTAATTACACAGGTAAAAAGTGTATTATTATAACTGTGTTGGTTTTGCAAAACTGGGGAATGGATTATAAAGGGATTATTTATCTTTTTTTATTATTTTTTTTAATTTTTTTTTTATAAATGTTTTTATTGAGACAAAAAACAGGTACAGCAGTCACAGAGTGAAGGATAACATCACAAGAGCAATAATACAGGTCTATAGTCACATACAATAAGATAACATTCGACAAAGTGTTAACCAAGGCACAATATTATCCTTCATCAAAGCCTCTATTTTAATAAGTAAGGTCATTAGTGTCTTCTGTATAATATAGATCCACTCATGGGATCTGAAAACTGGGGCTTATCTGAAGACATGTCACGGGATTCCAGAGAGTCCTCATCATTGAGTATAGCTTAAGAAGATTGCAAGCTTAATCTAATCCTAATTGAACAACGCATAAATATTGTAGATTTCTCATTAATACTGTAATACCATATTGAGATTTAAGGAAACTGCAGATTCAAACTAAACCCGCTTAAAAAAACTTTGAAAGATACGAAACATTACATAATGTAGCACAATGTCATGTACAGAAAATAGATAAAATAAAAATACAAGTTGATCAGATGAGGCTCAAGAAACAACAGTTCCAGTCTAGGTCACATAAGGAAGGCCAGTAAACAATTTTACGTTAGCGCTACCTCAGATTAAAGATTGAATAAAACAAAATTGCAACATCTAACAGGTTATATGTAGAAAGGAGTATATATGTAAATATAGCGGTGATATTCTTATTATTAGGGCCCAAGAAGCCGCAGTGACCTCTTGGACAGGGCAGAGACTACGTAACTCTGCCAAACAGGGATGGGGGGAAATGTAAGAAGGAACTTACGGAGTCATTCCCGTACTGGGTTTAAAAAAGTGGTTATATATGGCCTCTAAACATACATATCAAGAGGGGTCAGTCAATAGCGTGTCATTTGCTTTAAATTATTTGAGTCTGTAATTCTCCTTAATAACCTAGAGGACAGACAGTAGCTTACAAACAACTTAAACATAGAATAGATACCTATCTAAGCAGACCTCACAATGTACAGCAGGCCTATCCTAGAGAATATAACTGCTCGTGGCTGACCTGGGTATCCCAAACAGTCAGTTTAATGCATGGCAGATGGCTAAGAAGTTAGCATGAATACACACTGTGCATATCTAAGAAAATATATAGTGCGTTGTAGCAGGCATACTAACAGGTTACAAATCTATATTTCAGGCCCTAGGGCTATTATAGCAATATATCTATTCACATAGGAGAATTAACTAGTTAAACTCACTAAGAGATACAGTTACTTGCACTAGTTGTTGAAATCAATAGGCGTTACAGTATGACCGCAGTCCATTCATACTGCATAGTGAACATAATAAAATTCTTGCAGTTGCAATACAGTTAAGCAGCTATGAAATAGGCTCTAATATTGATATGTGAGTGTTAAAGAAGTCTTAGCTCTGAATATATTTATAGACTACTTTCATTATGTGAGAGTGGCTCTATCTAAAATGTACAGCTCATAATAGTTGCACAAGACACAGAGAAAAAACAGGAGAAATACATCACACTTCTTGACAGGAGATAAGTGAGAAGCCAAATGTTACTGAACATCCATATTATAGATATGTAATCACAGGTTAATGACATATTGTCGTATCCAGCGGCCGCAGCCGAAATGACTAGTCTCAATCTCATGCAGCAACAATAGAAACATTATAAGTTCTCCCAGCGAGAGTCTCAGGCAGTATTGCCATCATGAAGCAGGAGAAGCGGTCAATCTACATAGGGATTTTACGGTGTATTAAGCCCCGTAGTCTCAATAAAACTGCTCAGATACTTGTAAGTTCTGCTAGTAGAATCTGCCTAACCCGTTTGCATGCGGGCAAAACCCTCAGCTCTTAGACAAAACCAAACAGCCCGGGGATTCCAAGGAGAATGATAGCACGTAGCCCGGTGCTTTTGAAGGCCCGTGCAACACTCCAAGCAGAATCACCGCATCAATTCCGTAGAGCTGGCAGCAGAGAGAAGCGAGCATAGTAAAGTGTGACCGCTGCATTGCTGTACAAAGCCTGCCCCCAGGGCCGGATTTCCCATTAGGCACAGTAGGCATGTGCCTACAGGCGCCTTGCAGTGAGGGGCGCCTGCCTGTCAATAATAAAAAAAAAAAAAAAAAAAAAAAAAAAAATTTTTTTTTTTTTTTTTTTTTTTTTTTTTTAATGAGGGCATTTATTTTAGTAAGAATTGTGCTGCCAGGTGCCTACAAAGTCGAGTGTTTCATTGGGAATATGTTACAGCAGTTGAGGGAGCCATGAAGGAGAGAGGGGCAAAGATTAAAACTAAACCCCTCCCATTGAATTTCTAAATTCTAATTTTAAACACATTTGTTGACCCCTGGATTACATATAATCTACAACATTCCATGTTTTCCTTTGAGAGCAACATCATATGATATTTATATTTCAGAACAAAATAAATGTAACATCTGTGTGTGTTTGTACCAAAAATATCAGAGTTTACAAGATTTTTTTCCCTACATTTTATATTTTCTTCCACTGGCTGCACAGGTTGTTGATGGTGATGAGCTTGCATGCTGCTAGTTTTAATATTGCTATTGTTTACACAAAACTGTGTTTGACTCCAACAAAATGTTAAGCACATAGTCAAAGTCATCTCCAGAAAAGCAATACACTAATGGCTTGTCAATAAACATGTCCTATGAGCCCATCTGGGTCTGCACAGATGTGTATTGCTGTCTCAGAACTGACATTGACTATGTGTTTAACTCTTTTGCAAGAGGCTAACACACTTCTCTGCAAGCACTAGTGCAATAATAAAATGCCCAGCAAACTGTCACATTTGATGTCCCTTTAAATAGGGTTTTCTTTAGAATATTTTGCATTAAAAGTTTAACATGATTTGTTTTTGTTATACATAATAGAAATTGTATGGCCATTTGAGTCAAGTGAATATTGATTTTTGGTGTAGCTTCCATTACAACAAATATTGCAATTGGTGTGTGTATTTGTGTATCTCCATAAAAGGGAAAATGTAATTTTACATCTAATATTTATTTTTAGTTGTCCTAAATAATAATAAAAAAAAGTCCTCATTTTTTCCACTTTTTTCTAGGGGGGGTGGGGGGGTGGGGGGGGGGCGCTTCAGGTTTTTGTGCCTACAGGCACCTGAGATGTAAATCCGGCCCTGCCTGCCCCCATATATACAAGTGGTCATACTGCATTTCCTCCTCGGCGTGCAAGGTGCCTGTGGCGGCAGAGGGAAAATGGAGCCCATCTCAAGGCCCTCACTCACAAGCAACAGTGATGGAGAGCGTGTCTAGAGAGCTGCAGGTTCTGCAATACACTGTGACTTTGGTGCTGCACCGCGTTCCTCTGCAGCGGTAACGCAGTGAATTCTCGCCACTTGCATTGTGTCAATAAAGGCATCGAGTCTCTCAAGCATCTTCTTCTCATGCTCCTCCAGTAAATCCCTAATAGCGGCATATGATATATGGGTCTCCATATCGGGCAGCTGTGCGCCAACCCTCAAAATGGCACTTCAGTGTGTGGCAGGCAGATCCGCTACAGTTCCTCAACACAGTATTGTACTCACGACCTCCAGTTTTGTATCGGCATGTCCCAGGTTTCTTCCTGTGCTAATACCCTATAGCTGTGGCATTTATGGTCAGGATTCCCATTGCCTATAAGGGTATATTAGAAGCTGCATACACAGAGCTCCCAGAACATGCGACCATCTTGGTTGCTGGGTAACTCCGCCCCCATTATCTTTCTTTTTAAACAACAAATATTCTGGTGCTGACTGTCCCTTTAAGAGAGCTGTGCATAAAGGAATGCCCGCAAACCTCAATGAACTGAAGCAACGTTGTAAAGAAGAGTGGGCCAACATTCCTGCACAACGATGTGAAAGACTGATAAAGTCATACAGAAAACAATTACTTCAAGTTATTGCTGCTAAAGATAGTTCTACAAGCTATTGAATCATACGGTGTACTTCGTTTTTCACACATGGCTTCTCCATTTTGGCTTTATTTTTGTTAAATAAATCATGACATGATGTAATATGTCATGTGTTGTTCACCTGAGGTTGTATTTACCTAATATTAAGGACCAGATGATTGTTATTATGTCCTGGTAGGTTGCAGTTAAGTAGATGAAAACATGAAAAATCATATTTATGCAATATTCATTTTTAATAAAGGTTTTAACTATGTATTTACTGTAAATATTTCACATTCCAATGTTCTGCACATAGCAGGATATGTTCTTTGTATTTATAAATAAATATATGTAGAAATATGTATTTATGAATAAATAGAAGATATTCTGTTATGTGCAGAACATTGGAATGTGAAATATTCATATTTTCATATCAGGTTAGCCCAAATCAGAATATGCGATTGGGTTTTCGCGAGAGTGCGGTGTTAGGTTTATTCCACTTTTTTTTCTCCATTGACTACTATGGGGGGAATACGTGAACGCGCACGCGATATTTAACTTCGGCTTTCTGCACTTGTCGATGTTAGCACGAAAGTCAAAACAATTTACTTCAAACTCATAATATGAGTGCAACCCGATGAGCTTACTTCTAGTGCAATTTTCACTTTACTTGTAATCTGGCCCAAAATGTTTTTTGGTAAATGATTTTGCTCTTTGTTATTTTCATAAATATACTCCATTAGTAACCACAAGGAAAATTTCCTGTGATCTCATTAGATGATAACAAATTTCATGGTGAAGAAGATTTAATAAAATTACTTTTTACTAAAGCATCCTTCTAGACTTGGGGCCTTTCTAGCAGTTAGTTGGGGCTTTTTCCCAACCATTCCTTTAAAGGGACAGTTTACAAAAAAAAATTCTCCCTTTAATGTGTTCCCAATAATCCACTTTAAATGCTGGAGTGTATTAAATTGTTTACAAGTATTTTCATTACCCTTATATTGGCATTTGAAATAGCTGATTTAGCCTGTGGTATCCCCACCCATCCTGAAAGTTTTTGGCCTCAAGAAGAAATTACACTCCCAGTGGGTTATAGAAGAGATAAGGAGGGATATTTATTAAGCCGTCAACCGCAAATACGCCGGAATTCTGCAGCGTAATTGTGGCGAGCCTGATTCGCCTTATTTATCAAAGCCTGCAGACTGGCAAAAGTTGAAATTTGTGACGTAACATACCATCCGCCGGATTCAATCTGACACAGCTTACGTCATTACAGATGTTTTGAATACAAATTCGGCACTATCTGACAACTTTTGCTAGTTATCAAATTCCTAACAGGTATGCTCGCCGCTATTCCGGCCCAGCATACCTGGTTTGCAATCCGCCACACTGGAGGCCGAAGATACCATAGGAATCAATGGGAGTCTGAAAGCAGCGAAAGCTTATGTTCGCTGCTGCCAGATAACCCATTGATTTATAAGGGAGAAAACAAATTACGTTTACACCTAACACCCTAACATGTTCCCCGAGTCTAAACACCCCTAATCTGCTGCACCAACATCGCTGCCACCTACATAATGTTATTAACCCCTATCCTGCCGCTCCCCAACCACTAAATAAATGTATTAACCCCTATCCCCCCGCTCCCGGAGCCCACCGCAACTGTAATAAAGTTATTAACCCCTATCCCGCTGCTCCCGGACCCCGCTGCAACTAAATAAATGTATTAACCCCTAAACCCCTGGCCTCCCACATCACTACCACTAACTAAACCTATTAACCCCTAAACCGCAAGCCCCCCACATCGCCATAAACTAAATTAAGCTATTAACCCCTAAACCTAACAACCCGCTAACTTTACATTAAATATTAACTCATCCCTATCTTATAATAAATTTAAACTTACCTTTAAAATTAAATTAAACTATATTAAACTACTAATTAACCTACCCTAACTAATATCCTACAATTACATTAAACTATATTAAACTATTAATTAACGTACCCTAACTATTATACTAAAATTACATTAAACTAACAATTAAATTAACTATATTACATATTTAAAAACCTAACCCTACTCAAGTTATTTAAATCTACTATTAAAAATTACTAAATTACTAAAAATTAACAACTAAGTTACACAAAATTAAAAACACTAAGTTACACCAAATAAAAAATAAATTATCAAATATTTAAACTAATTACACCTAATTACACCTAATCTAATAGCCCTATCAAAATTAAAAAGCCCCCCCAAAATAAAAATAAAACACTAGCCTACAATAAACTACCAATGGCCCTTAAAAGGGCCTTTTGCGGGACATTGCCCCAAAGAAATCAGCTCTTTTACCTGTAAAAGAAAATACAAACCCCCCCCCAACAGTAAAACCCACCACCCACACAACCAACCCCCCAAATAAAAACCCTAACTCTAAAAAACCTTAGCTCCCCATTGCCCTGAAAAGGGCATTTGTATGGGCATTGCCTTTAAGTGGGAATTTAGCTCTTTTACTGCCCAAAGTCCCAAAGCTAAAATTAAAACCAACCCAATAAACCCTTAAAAAAAACACTAACCCCCGAAGATCCACACACAGTTTTCGAAGACCGGACATCCATCCTCATCCAAGCGGGCCAAAGTCCTCCTCCAAGCCGGCAGAAGTCTTTATCCAGACGGCATCTTCTATCTTCATCCATCTGGCGTGGAGCAGCTCCATCTTCAAGACATCCGGCGCTGAGCATCCTCTTCGTATGATGTCTGTTGCAGAATGAAGTTTCCCTTTAAATGACGTCATCCAAGATGGCGTCTCTTACATTCCGATTGGCTGATAGAATTCTATCATTAGTGTTAGTTTTTTTTAAGGGTTTATTGGGTGGGTTTTAATTTTAGCTTAGGGACTTTGGGCAGTAAAAGAGCTAAATGCCCTTTTAAGGGCAATGCCCATACAAATTTCCTTTTCAGGGCAATGGGGAGCTTAGGTTTGTTAGAGTTAGGGTTTTTATTTGGGGGGGGGGGGGTTGGTTGTGTGGGTGGTGGGTTTTACTGTTGGGGGGGGGTTTGTATTTTCTTTTACAGGTAAAAGAACTGATTTATTTGAGGCAATGCCCTGCAAAAGGCCCTTTTAAGGGCCATTGGTAGTTTATTGTAGGCTAGGGTTTTTTTATTTTGGGGGGGCTTTTTTTATTTTGATAGGGCTATTAGATTATGTGTAATTAGTTTAAATATTTGATCATTTATTTTTTATTTTGTGCAACAGTGTTTTTTATTTTGTTTAACTTAGTTGTTATTTTTTAGTAATTTAGTAATTTTTAATAGTAGATTTAAATAACTTGAGTAGGGTTAGGTTTTTAAATATGTAATATAGTTGATTTAATTGTTAGTTTAATTTAATTTTAGAATAATAATGTAGGTTAATTAATAGTTTAATATAGTTTAATGTAATTGTAGGATAATAGTTAGGGTAGTTTAATTAGTAGTTTAATATAGTTTAATTTAATTTTAAAGGTAAACTTAAATTTATTATAAAATAGGGATGAGCTAATATTTAATGTAAAGTTAGCGGGTTGTTAGGTTTAGGGGTTAATAGCTTAATTTAGTTTATGGCGATGTGGGGGGCTGGCGGTTTAGGGGTTAATAGGTTTAGTTAGTTATAGGGATGTGGGAGGCCAGGGGTTTAGGGGTTAATACATTTATATAGTTGCGGCAGGGTCCGGGAGCGGCGGGGTAGGGGTTAATAACTTTATTAGAGTTGCGGTGGGCTCTAGGAGTGGCGAGATAGGGGTTAATAACAGAGTTGCGGTGGTCTCCGGGAACAGCAGGATAGGGGTTAATAACTTTATTTAGTTATGGTGGGCTCCGGGAGTAGAGGGATAGGGGTTAAACATTTTAGTATAGTGGCGGTGTTTAGTGACAGGATATAAATAAAGTTGTGAAAAAGCCGAATAGCAGCAAGATCGATGACTGCTAGTTAACAACAGTCCGCTGCTCATCGCCCCGTACTTGGTGCACGGCTTTTTGACAGCTTTTTTTATAAATATGGAGAGCGTATACAGCGCCACGGCGGCGATGTTAGGCGAGCGTATTGGTCCCGGCAAATGCAACTAAGTTGAAAGCTTGATAATTCGGCCCCATGGTGACAAGTTGGAGACTGACTTGTATGTAAAACCTATGGCCCACAATACACTTCTACATAGTTTCCACCCTCCAAGAGTATTTCACAGTGTTGAGTTAACAGGATTGTCTCCAATCCTGAGAGGCGACAGAAAAGATCAAGGCAGATGTTCAGGAAATTTGTTAAAAGGGGCTACAAAAACCAAGAACTTGTCTCAATACAAGAGAGTCTTAGTGAGAGTAGTGGTAGGCAGAGGGAACTTCACACAAACAGGATGGCATTTGTCTCCACCTTTAGTACTATGAGTGATCAGGTGTATATAATTCTAAAAAATAATTGGTATGTTCTAAGGGAAGCATGCCCTAATATAAAGGAATTTGAGCATTTCCCATGAGCTGCCTATAGGAAAGGCAACACTACTGGTAGGAGATTAGTATGGGCCTGTCAGACAGGGACTAATGAGGATACTACCCAGCAATTTCTGGGCAAACTCCGTAATGGCACATTTCCATGTTTGGGGTGTGCACAGTGTAATAGCGTGATTAAAGGTGGTGAGATTTCACACCCCCACACTGGGAAGCGGTATAAAATACCTGGCTATTTCACGTGCAATTCTACATACGTAGTTTATGCGCTCAAGTGTCCCTGTGGTCCTCTATATATAGGGGAAACTACCCAAAAAGTTAAGGACCGTGTGTGCCAACACAAATCTAATATCAGAAAAGATAAAATGGCCCATCTCCCTGTTCCCTCCCACATTTTAGAAAAAGGCCATCAGGTCAATCAACTTAGGTTTATGGTTATAGACCATGTGAAAAAGAGGCTGAGCGGGGTGATAGAATTAGAGACCTATTGTATAGGGAAGCGAAGTGGATATGGATTTTGGATACTATGGCCCCTAGGGGATTAAATATGGTATTTGACCTCATGCCCCTTATATAAAGTGATATACACATTCGGCCAGATTACGAGATTTGTCGGTAATGGTGTGCGGTGCTAACAAGCAGTTTATGCTCACCGCTCACCTACAGACAGCGCTGGTATTACGGGTTTTTACAAACCCGGCGTTAGCCGCAAAAAAGTGAGCATTGAGCAAAATTTAGCTCCACATCTCACCGCAATACCAGCGCTGCTTACGTTAGCGGTGAGCTGCTAAAACGTGCTTGTGCACAATTTCCCCATAGGAATCAATGGGGGAGAGCAGGCTGAAAAAAAACCTAACACCTGCAAAAAAGCAGCGTAAAGCTCCTAACGCAGCCCCATTGATTCCTATGGGGAAATACATTTTATGTCTACACCTAACACCCTAACATGAACCCCGAGTCTAAACACCCCTAATCTTACACTTATTAACCCCTAATCTGCAGACCCCGACATTGCCGACACCTATATTATATTATTAACCCCTAATCTGCTGCTCTGGACACCGCCGCCACCTACATTATATTTATTAACCCCTAAGCTACTGCCCCCAACATCGCCGACACCTACATTATATTTATTAATCCCTACTCTGCCGCCCCCAATGTTGCCGCAACCAAACTACACTTATTAACCCCTAATCTGACGCCCCCAACGTCGCCACCACTATATTAAACATATTAACCCCTAAACCTAAGTCTAACCCTAACACCCCCTAACTTAAATATAATTTAAATAAATCTAAATAAAATTACTATCATTAACTAAATTATTCCTATTTAAAACTAAATACTTACCTATAAAATAAACCCTAAGATAGCTACTATATAACTAATAGTTACATTGTAGCTAGCTTAGGGTTTATTTTTATTTTACAGGCAACTTTGTATTTATTTTAACTAGGTAGGATAGTTAATAACTATTTAATAACTATTTAATAACTACCTAGCTAAAATAAATACAAAAGTACCTGTAAAATAAAACCTAACCTAAGTTACAATTACACCTAACACTACCACTATAATTAAATAAATTAAATACAATTAAATAAAATTATCTAAAGTTCAAAACAAACAAACACTAAATTATAGAAAATAATAAAATAATTAAGATTTTTAAACTAATTACACCTAATCTAATCCCCCTAACAAAATAAAAAAAAGCCCTAACCTACACTAAATTAAAAATAGCCCTTAAAAGGGCCTTTTGCGGGGCATTGCCCCAAAGTAATCAGCTTTTTTACCTGAAAAAAAAATTACAATTCCCCACCAACATTAAAACCCACCACCCACACAACCAACCCTACTCTAAAACCCACCCAATCCCCCCTTAAAAAAACCCTTGAAGATCACCTTACCGTGAGACGTCTTCACCCAAAGGGGCAGAAGTGGTCCTCCAGATGGGCAGAAGTCTTCATCTAACCGGGCAGAAGTAATCCTCCAGACGGGCAGAAGTCTTCATCCAGACGGCATCTTCTATCTTCATCCATCCGGCGCGGAGCGGGTCCATCTTCAAGACATCCGACGCGGAGCATCCTCTTCTGTCAATGGCCGATGACAGAATAAAGGTTCCTTTAAATGACATCATCCAGGATGGCGTACCTTCAATTCCAATTGGCTGATAGAATTCTATCAGCCAATCGGAATTAAGGTAGAAAAAATCCTATTGGCTGATGCAATCAGCCAATAGAATTGAAGTTCAATCCTATTGGCTGATTGCATCAGCCAATAGGATTTTTTCTACCTTAATTCCGATTGGCTGATAGAATTCTATCAGCCAATCGGAATTGAAGGGACACCATCTTGGATGATGTCATTTAAAGGAACCTTTATTCAGTCATCGGCTGTCGGATGAAGAGGATGCTCCGCGTCCGATGTCTTGAAGATGGACCCGCTCTGCGCCGGATGGATGAAGATAGAAGATGCCGTCTGGATGGAGACTTCTGCCCGTCTGGAGGACCACTTCTGCCCGGCTTAGATGAAGACGTCTGCCTGTCTGGAGGACCACTTCTGCCTGGTTGGGTGAAGACGTCTCACGGTAAAGTGATCTTCAAGGGGTTAGTGTTAGGTTTTTTTAAGGGGTTATTGGGTGGGTTTTAGAGTAGGGTTGGTTGTGTGGGTGGTGGGTTTTAATGTTGGGGGGGGAATTGTAATTTTTTTTACAAGTAAAAGAGCTGATTACTTTGGGGCAATGCCCCGCAAAAGGCCCTTTTAATGGCTATTTGTAATTTAGTGTAGGCTAGGGCTTTTTTTATTTTGGTGGGCTTTTTTTATTTTGTTAGGTGGATTAGATTATGTGTAAATAGTTTAATAATTTTGTAATTATTTTATTATTTTCTGTAATTTAGTGTTTTTTTTGTACTTTAGATAATTTAATTTAATTTCATTGTAATTAATTGTATTTAATTTAGGTAATTAATTTAATTATAGTGTAGTGTTAGTTGTAATTGTAACTTAGGTTAGGTTTTATTTTACAGGTAAATTTGTCTTTATTTTAACTAGGTAGTTATTAAATAGTTAATAACTATTTAATAACTATTGTACCTAGTTAAAATAAATACAAAGTTGCCTGTAAAATAAAGCTAGCTACAATGTAACTATTAGTTATATTGTAGCTAGATTAGGGTTTATTTTATAGGTAAGTATTTAGTTTAAAATAGGAATAATTTCGTTAATTGTAGTAATTTTATTTAGATTTATTTTAATTATATTTAAGTTAGGGGGGCTTAGGGTTAGACTTAGGTTTAGGGGTTAATAGCTTTAATATAGTGGCAGCGACGTTGGGGTCGGCAGATTAGGGGTTAATAAATGTAGGTAGGTGGCGGCGATGTTAGGGCCGGCAGATTAGGGGTTAATAATATTTAACTAGTGTTTGCAATGCAGGAGTACGGCGGTTTAGGGGTTAATATATTTATTATAGTGGTGGCGATGTCCGGTTCGGCAGATTAGGGGTTAATAATTTTATTTTAGTGTTTGCGATGTGGGAGGGCCTCGGTTTAGGGGTTAATAGGTAGTTTATGGGTGTTAGTGTACTTTTTAGCACTTTAGTTGTAGTGTAAAACTCTTAATTACTGACTTTAAAATTCGGTACCAGTCTTGACAGGAGAGAGTCTACCGCTCACTTTTGGTCAGACTCGTAATACCGGCGCTATGCAAGTCGCATTGAAAAATTAGGATACGCAATTGACGTAAGTGGATTTGCGGTATTTCCGAGTCTGGCCAAAAAAGTGAGCGGTACACCTGTACCTGCAAGACTCGTAATACCAGCGTGCGTTAAAAAGCAGCATTGGGACCTCTCAACGCTGCTTTTTAACCCTAACGCAAGACTCGTAATCTAGCCGTATGTTCACTAATACTGATATATATTTTATTTATTTTGTTATAGACAGTTTAAGTCTTTTGACAGATTAGATTTCCCTCATCCAATTTGCTGCTTTCTTTGTCTGTTTCCTCATTGTGTACTCTTTCCTCTTAGGCTATTTAGGGTTAAACTAGAGAATGTTAATTGTTAGGTGATGTCATGATGATGTGATTCAAGCACATGACCCTATGAAGCTGTGAGGATTGGTCACCCTGTGTATGTGTTTTGTATAACTTGTTTGCTTTTGCCATTATATGGTAGCTTGAGAAAGGGGCAAATAGCTTTGAAACGTTGCTCTGTCAATATAGGTTTGTCATTTGGGAATGCTACTTTCCCTTGTGTTTTTTTTGGATACTTATTTTGCCTTTTTTTGGGGGGCTTTGAAGGTTTGAGCACCCACACAGTTATACTGAAGAATAATCAATATTGGGTCTTTTATGCAGGAGTGCTAATTCATGGACTGTTATTATATATTGCAGCTACGAGCTCCAGCTCCCCCATTTTACCCATCATGCTTCTAGCATTTGCTGCCATACATTTTATTTTCATTTGCTTTCTGCTGCTACTTGGTGCGCTTTCCTCCAAACTTGCTAATATGACATTTCCAAAGTGTACCCTTCTGTCATCCCTTCCTTAAGATATTCATATTCACAGACTTACCTGTCTGACCCTCCCCCCCTTTACCTAGTTTAAAAGATTCTTTAAGGGTGCTACCATCCTCTCCCCCAACACACTTGCACCCATGTAATTCAGGTGCAATACATCCTTACTGTACAAATTGTACCCAAGTGAAAAGTCAGTCCAGTAGTCTAAGAAGTCAAACCCCTCATTTTTACACCATGTTTTTAACCATGAATTAAATGACCTTATCTCCTTCTGTCTTACTGAGTTAGCACATGGCACTGGTAATATCTCAGAAAATATTACCTTGGAGGTCCTTGCTTTAAGCTTGCTACCTAACTCCCTGAAGTCATTTTTTGGACACTGCATTTCACACTGATTCCGTCATTAGTGCCAATATGCACTATGACTGCATGATCAGACCCTGATTCCTATAACAATGTGTCAATACACTCCACAATATACCTAGCACAAGTCCCTGAAAGTTCTATTTAAGGAATCTGCATGACAAATTACCCTATCAACCTCCCTAATAATAGAGTCTCCTACTATCAACATCTGCCTCAGGCCCTTCTTTCATGACTGAAGAACTTTTCTCTATAGTATTCTCCTCTTACATGACTGAAGGACTGTTCGCTATATTAGGCAGAACAGCCCTTTCTGACATTGCCTCCCCTGAATTGATATCCCCAACATCTTCACCCAATCTGGCAAATATTTTGTGGTGTACCAGCTCGGAACTGGCCTGTCTTTTCCACTTACTTTAACCTCCCCTTCTAACTGTGACCCAGCTACTTCCTGGAGTCTCCCCATCTGAATCCTCTCCATTCTCAGTGCTAGAACAAGGAACAACCTGCTCAGTCATATCCATTTCCCTTTCAAGTGTCTTATAATTTGTTCCTACAGAACTCTAATACGAGCTTGTCACAAAGATATGGTCCCTGATGTGGCTGCTCCAGAGATGCAAACATCTGGCAAGCTGTACACTCAATTTAATTCTCACTTATTCTTACTTAAAAGGTTTAACTTAAAAATATAAAATATTTATATTCAACCCCTTATTTGCTCTAACTCCCTTAGTTTTCAAACTCTATACTTAAACAGAGAAACTTACTTAAAACAGGGAAAACTGGATGTACCAAGCCTCTCTGAGCAAGGCTATAGTGTTTTGTAGGCCCACACAGGTTTAACTTACTCCTACCCTAATTAATCACACACACAAGAAGACAGGAAAAAAATAGGGAATCAGTTAAAAGCAAGCTGAAGTAAAAACAGTTAAATATAAATTTAAAACTTTGCATAGTTCTCATACTCTAAACTTAAACAGAGAAACTTATTTAAAACAGAGAAACTGAATGCAGCAAACCTCACAGAGCAAGGCTCACAGAGTTGACACTAACCACTCCCCTAATTACACATATGTGTATATATGTATAGAAATACATGCATATATATTTATATACATACTTTATATTTATACATATGTTCCTGTAGATCCCTATGCAAAAGTACTTTTGGCCCGTTTTTTTTTTCTAACACCTGACATCTCATATCTTTGAGCCCTTATAAGTTTTTATTGCAATTTAAAAAATAATATTTTTTATTATACAGTGCTACTATGAGTGTAACTGTTCTTTTAAATTTATTTCTTATGTGTTTTGTGACACTTTTTTGACTCGCGTAGCAAACAATAACGCACCACTCCTAATCTAGCCCATAATGGGCTAGATTACAAGTGAAGCGCTAGTTTATTGTGCTCCCGCAAAAGGGCAAATTTGCCCGTTTGCGGGTGCATGATAAATAATTAGCCATTACAAGTGGCTGGTTATTGCAACCACAAGCTCGCTGTAGCAATTAGCGCTTATAAAATTAACCAGAGATCAGATCTCTGATTAATTTTATAAATGTGCCCCAAATGCCCCCAAATACAGTGGTGTGTATTTTATAAAAAAAAAATTAAAATTGTAGCATTTTTATTTTTTAATAAAATAACTACACCAGGAAGTTTTTGAGGCTAAAGTTGGCAGGTCTATGCATTGCGGTCTATGGGAACTATGTCTTCCCAGTAAATATATATGTATATGCTTATATACATATGTATTTATGTGTTAATATGTGTATAAACACATATAAAAAACACATACATATATATGTATATAAGCATATACATATATATTTACAATTTGCTGCCATCCCTGTGCGACTTACCCCCTTTGCTGTGCTTTGGTTCTGTGCCGTATATGACGGCATCAGAACGAGGCTCCCATTGGAGCCTATGGAAGCGCGCTCTCTCGCAAGCTTGTAATACCAGCGCACATTAGTGTGCCCTGGTATTACTCAGTGGAGCGCAAATATCACTTTCACAAAAGAGATATTTAGCTCTCCACTTGTAATCTGGCCCTATATGTATATTTCTATGTTATGCTATTAACATCTGCTTATGTAGCACTAGAATTGTTCCTTTTTATTTTGCAGCAAATACAGAAACAACATCGGCAGCAACACCCACGACTGCATCCACAACTGCATCCACAGCCATGATGACAACTTTTGCAACCTCATCCTATTTAGATTTGTCAGATACCTGCAAGTATGTATGAAAATAAATATTAAAAAAAGAATACCATGTTTATGTAAATTTGGCACCCTGATATCTAGATCTTTTGTGGCATGATGTAACCATCTGCACTTCTTCCAGTTTATAAAAGGAAAAAAAAAGGAAATGTATGTTAGTTATTCTAAATGTTTTGATCATCTATCAAAGTTCATTTTACTATCAGTAATGAGTTAAAGGGAAATGAAACCCAAATTTTTCTTTCATGATTCAGTTAGAGAATACCATTTTAAACAACTTTCTAATTAACTTCTATTATCTAATTTGTTTCATTCTCTTGGTATCATTTGTTGAAGGAGCAGCAATGCACTAATGGTTTCTAACTGAACGCAAGGGTGAGCCAATCACAATAGATATATATATATATATGCAGCCACTAATCAACAGCTAGAACCTAGTTTCTCTTCTGCTCCTGAACTTGCTTAGATAAACCTTTCAGCAAAGAATAACACGAGAATGAAGCAAATTAAATAATAGAAGTAAACTGGAAAGCTGTTTAAAATTGGATTCTCTGGGGCCTATCTATCAAGCTCCGAATGGAACTTGAGGGCCCATGTTTCTGGTCTAAAGACCGCTGCTCCATAACCCTGTTTGCCTGCTCTGAGCGGGTGGACACACATCGCCGGAATTCAACCCGATCGAGTACGATCAGGTTGATTACCCCCCCTTCTGGTGGCCGATTGGCCGCGAGTCTGCAGGGGGCGGCGTTGCACCAGCAGCTCACAAGAGCTGCTGGTGCAATGCTGAATACGGCGAGCGTATTGCTCTCCGCATTCAGCGATGTCTGTCGGACCTGATCCGCACTGTCGGATCAGGTCCGACAGACATTTGATTAATAGGCCTCTCTATCTGAATCATGAAAGAAAAAATTTGGGTTTCATGTCCCTTTAAGAACAAATTAATTTCTTACATTTGAATTGCTTAAATAATAAAATACTTGTAAGGAATAGCATTGGTGCAGAGTGTTTAGAGACCAAAATCGAAGCAAAAAATAAGCAGCAAAAGGAAAAGAGAACATCATTAAACATTGGTGCATTATTGCTGTCTTGTGAGTGTACTTGCTGACTTTTAGTTTCCTAACAAGTTAAAATCAGCCCATTCAATATCATGTCTGTTCAGTAGGCATGGGCAAAACTTGCATTCTGCATTAGTTTACTAAACAAATTCTGAATATAACCACAGACAGAGGCATTTGTTTATTGTTGTGGGCTGGATCTATTTATGTAATAGTGCAACACACAAAGATCTGGATTTGCGCAGATCTTTCTGCGTTGCACTATTACTGGAATAAATACGGCACCAAAAATAGCCGAATGTGAACAAATGTGGATTCAATACTAATTTTTGGCAATGCCTTATGTTCAGTATATTTTTAAATGTTTATATAACATCCAACTAGATAATCTCAATAATAAATGAGGGAATAATTATATGTTAATATATATTTTTGAAAATGTTTCGTAGTTTAAAAGTGTGACTTGCTCCCTATTTTAATAAAAGACAAAAACAAAACATTGCATGATAAGTCATGAGGCATGGCAGTCATGTAACTGTATAATGAACCCTCACATATGTACGCAACCCCAGGTGATGTATATATCATTGCTGTATTTTCACAGAGATTGAACTCACTGTCCTTTCGGTAAAAATTTGAGCAAAACTTAAGCATAGAATTACAAACCCTGAAAGAAACATGAGCCAGTAAGATAAAAGATCAAGGGCTAGATTTTGTGTTTTCGCCATCCCCTATAATTGCGCTTATATTACAAGTTAACTCTGGGGTTTTAAAAATAAAAAAATTTGTACAGAAAGAAATAGAATTGTCTAATAGTGTAAGAAATACATTCAAAGCCTATGTAGTCAATCCTACTAAGTTGTTATGGGATAAATATATGTCTTAAAGCAGTGAGGGAGCTACTATTAAAACAATAAACGGTTCTAGAAGATGTAATGAAAAAATCTTTATATGGTGGATTTTCAGGAAGGGCCGCTAAATTTTTAGTAAGGATTACCAAACTAAAGAATAAAATCGGATTTCAGCAATTAAGTCTGGGAAGGATAGCTTTACATCCAACCCAGATATCCAAAGATGTTTTATATTTTTATTTTTTTCAGAAACTTTACAAAGCGGATTCCCCAGACCTAAAACTTAAAACTGTTTTTTGGGATAAGGTAACTACCTCTCAGATGTCACGAGAAGCCATTCAACAATTAAGTCTTCCAATTACGACACAGGATATTACAGATGGGATTAAGTTTTCTAAATTAAACAAAGCTTCTGGCCCAGATTCAATCAGAATTTTAAAAAATTCTTCAAATTCAGATTACACCAATTTTACACAAATTATTTCATTCCTTTTACATGATGGATTCTACTTGCTCACCAAATTTTGTAGCCTCAAATACCTCTTTGATCCCCAATAAATATAAGGATCCTGAAAATTCTTCTTCATATAGACCGATTTCACTATTAAATTTTGATTATAAATGTATCACTACAATAATCGCAAACCGATTAATGCCCCACCTTAATAATATTATCCATGAAAATCAGGCAGGTTTTATGTCCTGTAGGAATCCAGTGAAAAATATTTGAAAAGTTATGCTTACATTAGACTACTTTTGGAATAAAACTATACCAAAAAAAAACACAACAAAAAACATTAGACATCAAAAAGGCTTTTGACTATATTTGTTGGGACCATTTGTTTTATACCTTAGAAAAATTTGGACTTTCAGGATGCTTTATGAATCTTATTCATTTAATATACAGGGAGTGCAGAATTATTAGGCAAATTAGTATTTTGACCACATCATCCTCTTTATGCATGTTGTCTTACTCCAAGCTGTATAGGCTTGAAAGCCTACTACCAATTAAGCATATTAGGTGATGTGCATCTCTGTAATGAGAAGGGGTGTGGTCTAATGACATCAACACCCTATATCAGGTGTGCATAATTATTAGGCAACTTCCTTTCCTTTGGCAAAATGGGTCAAAAGAAGGACTTGACAGGCTCAGAAAAGTCAAAAATAGTGAGATATCTTGCAGGGGGATGCAGCACTCTTAAAATTGCAAAGCTTCTGAAGCGTGATCATCGAACAATCAAGCGTTTCATTCAAAATAGTCAACAGGGTCGCAAGAAGCGTGTGGAAAAACCAAGGCGCAAAATAACTGCCCATGAACTGAGAAAAGTCAAGCGTGCAGCTGCCAAGATGCCACTTGCCACCAGTTTGGCCATATTTCAGAGCTGCAACATCACTGGAGTGCCCAAAAGCACAAGGCGTGCAATACTCAGAGACATGGCCCAGGTAAGAAAGGCTGAAAGACAACCACCACTGAACAAGACACACAAGCTGAAACGTCAAGACTGGGCCAAGAAATATCTCAAGACTGATTTTTCTAAGGTTTTATGGACTGATGAAATGAGAGTGAGTCTTGATGGGCCAGATGGATGGGCCCATGGCTGGATTGGAAAAGGGCAGAGAGCTCCAGTCCGACTCAGACGCCAGCAAGGTGGAGGTGGAGTACTGGTTTGGGCTGGTATCATCAAAGATGAGCTTGTGGGGCCTTTTCGAGTTGAGGATGGAGTCAAGCTCAACTCCCAGTCCTACTGCCAGTTTCTGGAAGACACCTTCTTCAAGCAGTGGTACAGGAAGAAGTCTGCATCCTTCAAGAAAAACATGATTTTCATTCAGGACAATGCTCCATTACACGCGTCCAAGTACTCCACAGCGTGGCTGGCAAGAAAGGGTATAAAAGAAGAAAATCTAATGACATGGCCTCCTTGTTCACCTGATCTGAACCCCATTAAGAACCTGTGGTCCATCATCAAATGTGAGATTTACAAGGAGGGAAAACAGTACACCTCTCTGAACAGTGTCTGGGAAGCTGTGGTTGCTGCTGCACGCAATGTTGATGGTGAACAGATCAAAACACTGACAGAATCCATGGATGGCAGGCTTTTGAGTGTCCTTGCAAAGAAAGGTGGCTATATTGGTCACTGATTTGTTTTTGTTTTGTTTTTGAATGTCAGAAATGTATATTTGTGAATGTTGAGATGTTATATTGGTTTCACTGGTAAAAATAAATAATTGAAATGGGTATATATTTGTTTTTTGTTAAGTTGCCTAATAATTATGCACAGTAATAGTCACCTGCACACACAGATATCCCCCTAAAATAGCTATAACTAAAAACAAACTAAAAACTACTTCCAAAACTATTCAGCTTTGATATTAATTAGTTTTTTGGGTTCATTGAGAACATGGTTGTTGTTCAATAATAAAATGAATCCTCAAAAATACAACTTGCCTAATAATTCTGCACTCCCTGTATAAAAATCCAACTTCCTCTATTATAGTTAACAGTGTTTCTATGGAGAGTTTGGAACTACAAAGAGGTACGAGGCAAGGCTGTTCCCTATCACCCATTCTCTTCAACATCTCTTTAGAACCCATGGCAATCTTTCTTAGACAATGCTTAACAGGTATCCAGGTTGGAAATTATAATTTTGTATTAGCTCTATATGCAGACAATCTGCTATTATTTCTTTGTGATCTCCAGAATAGTCTACCAAAACTCCTAATATAAAATTAATTTTGGGAAGTCAGAGCTGTTATGAATAAGTAAATTGACACAAGGCGACATAGATCACCCATTTAAAGAAGTAAATCAAATTAAATATTTGGGAATAATATTATCCAGAAACTCCCAAGAGCGGTATGAATTAAACTTCCCAACATTTTTTAGCGAATGTAGGAATAAAGTTGGGAGACTGGATGAATTTACTAATTTTCCTTTCTGCATGCATTATGTTGGTTAAAATTATCCTTTTGCCCAAACTATTTTATTTACTCCAAAACATCCCATTATTTCTACATAAATTGTATGTATGTATATTTAATCAAGAATGTTCCAAATTCATTTGGAAAAACAAGCGACCTTGAATTGCGTTAAAGAAATTAATGTCTCCCAAAGAGACGGCAGGATTAGCCTTCCCAAATATTAACCATACGGCCTTAGCCAAATTTGCTGTTGACTGGATCTCTAAAAGGGAGTATGTTACTTTTCCGCTCTGTGAATCCGGTCTGATAGATCCATTTGACTTGAAAGCCATTCTACACTGCCCAATCCCCAAACTGCCTACACAGGTAACTAACGGCTAGATTTGGAGTTTTGTCGGTAACGACCCGAAAAGCTAACGCCGGCTTTTTTCTGGCCGCACCATAAAAATATCTCTGGTATTGAGAGTCCACATAAAGACTGCGTTAGGCTCCAAAAAAGGAGTGTAGAGCATATTTAACGCAGCTTCAACTCTCGATACCAGAGTTGCTTACGCAAGCGGCCAGCCTCAAAAACGTGCCCGTGCACGATTCCCCCATAGGAAACAATGGGGCTGTTTGAGCTGAAAAAAACACCTGCAAAAAAGCCGCGTTCAGCTCCTAACGCAGCCCCATTGTTTGCTATGCGGAAACACTTACTACGTCTGCACCTAACACTCTAACATGTACCCCGAGTCTAAACACCCCTAACCTTACACTTATTAACCCCTAATCTGCCGCCCCAGCTATCGCTGACCCCTGCATATTATTATTAACCCCTAATCTGCCGCTCCGTAAACCGCCGCTACTTACATTATCCCTATGTACCCCTAATCTGCTGCCCTAACATCGCCGACCCCTATATTATATTTATTAACCCCTAATCTGCCCCCCACAACGTCGCCTCCACCTGCCTACACTTATTAACCCCTAATCTGCCGAGCGGACCTGAGCGCTACTATAATAAAGTTATTAACCCCTAATCCGCCTCACTAACCCTATAATAAATAGTATTAACCCCTAATCTGCCCTCCCTAACATCGCCGACACCTAACTTCAATTATTAACCCCTAATCTGCTGACTGGAGCTCACCGCTATTCTAATAAATGTATTAACCCCTAAAGCTAAGTCTAACCCTGACACTAACACCCCCCTAAGTTAAATATAATTTACATCTAACGAAATTAATTATCTCTTATTAAATAAATTATTCCTATTTAAAGCTAAATACTTACCTGTAAAATAAATCCTAATATAGCTACAATATAAATTATAATTACATTGTAGTTATTTTAGGATTAATATTTATTTTACAGGCAACTTTGTAATTATTTTAACCAGGTACAATAGCTATTAAATAGTTAAGAACTATTTAATAGCTACCTAGTTAAAATAATTACAAAATTACCTGTAAAATATATACTAACCTAAGTTACAATTAAACCTAACACTATACTATCATTAAATTAATTAAATAAAATACCTATAATTACCTACAATTAAACCTAACACTACACTATCAATACATTAATTAAATACAATATCTACAAATAACTACAATGAAATAAACTAACTAAAGTACAAAAAATAAAAAAGAACTAAGTTACAAAAAAATAAAAAAATATTTACAAACATAAGAAAAATATTACAACAATTTTAAACTAATTACACCTACTCTAAGCCCCCTAATAAAATAACAAAGACCCCCAAAATAAAAAATGCCCTACCCTATTCTAAATTACTAAAGTTCAAAGCTCTTTTACCTTACCAGCCCTGAACAGGGCCCTTTGCGGGGCATGCCCCAAGAAGTTCAGCTCTTTTGCCTGTAAAAAAAAACATACAATACCCCCCCCCAACATTACAACCCACCACCCACATACCCCTAATCTAACCCAAACCCCCCTTAAATAAACCTAACACTAAGCCCCTGAAGATCATCCTACCTTGTCTTCACCTCACCAGGTATCACCGATCCGTCCTGGCTCCAAAATCTTCATCCAACCCAAGCGGGGGCTGGCGATCCATCATCCGGTGGCTGAAGAGGTCCAGAAGAGGCTCCAAAGTCTTCATCCTATCCGGGAAGAAGAGGCGATCCGGACCGGCAACCATCTTGATCCAAGCGGCATCTTCTATCTTCATCCGATGACGACCGGCTCCATCCTGAAGACCTCCACCGCGGACCCATCTTCTTCCGGCGACGTCCAACTGAAGAATGACGGTTCCTTTAAGGGACGTCATCCAAGATGGCGTCCCTCGAATTCCGATTGGCTGATAGGATTCTATCAGCCAATCGGAATTAAGGTAGGAATATTCTGATTGGCTGATGGAATCAGCCAATCAGAATCAAGTTCAATCCGATTGGCTGATCCAATCAGCCAATCAGATTGAGCTTGCATTCTATTGGCTGTTCCGATCAGCCATATTTTAAATTCTAAGGATAATATACATATGATGGAGAAAATAGTAAAGAAATGGCAGAAATGTCTCCCAGAAATTAGTATGTGTGATATTCAATTCAGCTTAAAGTTGATCAACAAAATGAGAGGCTCAATAATCTAGCTGGAAACACATCTAAAAATGATTTATGCCATCTATATTACCTCCTCCAATCTCTCTAAATGGTATAAAAAGCCTACTTATTGTTGGAAATGTAATGCAATTCAAGCAGATTTGCTACACTGTATTTGGTCATGCCCAAAAAGCCACCAACTTTGGTTAAAAATAAATTTCTAGTTAAACAGAGTAATTGAGGTTGAGGTAACTTTAGGAGTAAAACAGGTAGTTCTCCTAGCTAAACATTCTGAACAATGTAAAAATTATAAACTATTAAATACTATAATACTATTAGTGTGGAATCTTATCCTAAATAACTGGAAAGTTGCGCATGCCCCTAGGTTTTCTAGCTTTAAAAAGGCCCTCACCACTCGGGTGGAACAAAATGCACTTCAAAACCCGACTGATCCACAGTTAAAAGTTTTTTTAATAAATGGTCCCCATTTATTCAAGCGCTCCCCATAAATGTCCAAAGGCAATTGGTAAGGTCTATTAGCAATACGTCCTTTGTCCTGCAGAACATTAAAGCTGAACACTTTCCTCAATACTGGATAGATCAGGACTAGAGATGAGATTTTAGACTATCAAGAGGGTATCATAGAACTTTGTTTGGGGGAACATAAGAGTTCCTTTAGCCCTAGGATGGAGGGTTGGGTAGGGGGAGAGGATAGTGTGTCCTGTTTTCCTTTTTTCCTATTTGTTTTCTTTTTTTCCCTTTATCCATTTAGTTTAGCATAAGAAGATATCTAAATCACTTGCAGCCTTTTTAATGTTCTCCTTTTGTCTTGGGGGCCGATTTACTATGCCCCCGAATGGGGCCAACTTCCCCCGTTTCTGTGTAAGCCTTCAGGCTCGCCAGAAACAGGAGTTAAAAGACAGTGGTCTTAAGACCGCTGCTCCTTAACTGGATCCACCACCTCTGAGTGGCATACAGCAATCAACCTGATTGATACCCCCTGCTAGCGGCCGATTGACCAAAAATCTGCAGGGGGCGGCATTGCACAAGCAGTTCACTATAGTATTCAAAGATGAGGTTTACCATAAATTACTTTATGCCACTTATTTTTTTATTTTTTTTATTTATAAACAAGCTTTATTGAGTCAGAATTTTGCATAGGCAATACAAATAAAGATTACAATACATAAGTTGCAATCTGTTTAGAATCATCACTGTTCTAAAGTTGTTACAGAGGATGGTATCTCCTGCGGTCTAATGGGACTGCTAGTTTAACAATCAATTGACTATTTCTCTGATAACATATGAATAAGTACATTGCATACATTTGGATTCACCTTATCATTTACAAAACCTGTTTTATTTTAAATATTTTCAACACTTTGTCACATATTGCAATCCTAAACCTTGGGTTGCGTGTCCTAGTATAAGAATAAGAAGTGAAATTAAAGGGTATAAAACAAGGAGAAAGAGGAAAGAGGGGGGAGAGGGATTATTTTGAGATGTCCTTCCAGGATGCCAGCATTAGTTTGTGTGTGCCAATTTGTTTAATTTTGTAGTAGTGGAATCTTTCTAGTATTAATAATTCATCGACCAAGGCAATCCACTCCTCCATTGTGGGAATGGCCCCCGACTTTCATTTTCTTGGTATGAGTCTCTGGGCTCCAATAAGCATATTTAGCAGTAAGGCCAGTGTATGTGCTTCTTTTATTTTAGGTAGCTGAAAGAGGAGGGTCACCTCCGGAGTGTTTGGTATGGTGATTTGTGTCTTGTCTGAAATAAGGGTCCTTACCCTGAGCCAAAAATCTCTCAGTTTTGGGCAAGACCACCAGATGTGGAGGAGCGTACCGTGTTCTACACAACCCCTCCATTACAGGGGGCTCGCCAAAGGGAAACACTTGTGCAGCCTTGTAGGCATTAGATACCATCTACAGATAAGTTTTAGATGTATTTCCTGAACGTAGGCCGAGACGGATGAGCGTTTCGCTAATTTAAAAGATCTGTACCAGGTATCTTGATCAATGTCTCTACCAAGGTCTTTACTCCAAGCAAGAGTGTATGTAGGTAATTGAATGCCTGGGGGTATGAGTAGCATTTTATAAATCAGTGATATTAAACATCTCTGGGGATTAACCGATGTACATAGATTTTCAAATGCAGTGAGTTCCCTAGCAAACTGTTCTTTATGTCTGTGATGTGTTAGGTAATGGGATAGCTGGTTATATCTCAGCCAAGAAGAAAACAAACCCCCCTACTTCTCTGACATGCGCTCTTGTGTGTATAGTATTCCTTCCTCATTTGCAAAATGCAAGAAACCCATTCTAAGACTATATGGTGTACTCATGCGTGTTCCTAGTTGATAGTATGGTAGCTCCAGGTTCTCTACAATCGGCATTAAAGGCGAATGTTTAGTGGACAGGTGTGTGCTAGTGTATAATGTTCTATCCCACTCTCGTAGCACCTCAGCAGCCAGTGGGTATTTGTTTAGCTTTTGTGGGCGTAAAGGGGGAGAGATCCAGGCTAGTGTGCCCAGATTGTTTAGTTGGAAAACCTGTCCGTCTAGCTGCACCCACGCTTTATTAGTATTATTGTGAGACCATTCTATTAAAGGACCAGTAAACACATTAGATTTGCATAATCAACAAATGCAAGATAACAAGACAATGCAATAGCACTTAGTCTGAATTTCAAATGAGTAGTAGATTTTTTTCTAACAAATTTCAAAGTTATGTATATTTCCATGTGACAGCCATCAGCCAATCACAAATGCATATACGTATAGTCTGTGAATTCTTGCATATGGTCAGTAGGAGCTGGTGACTCAAAAAGTGTAAATATAAAAGAATGGGCATATTTTTTTTAATGGAAGTAAATTGGAAAGTTGTTTAAAATTACATGCTGTATCTGAATCATGAAAATTTAATTTGACCTGAGTGTCCCTTTAATCTTTGTAATAGGATTGCCTGCCTATATTTTGCCAGTTGGGGAAAACCCAGCCCCCCCATCACACGGCAAGTACATAGTTTTCCTGGGGACACGTGGCTTTGTACCTGTCCGGATAAATCGCTCCAACGTTCTCTGCAAGTGCGGCAGGAAATCTTTTGGGATAGGGATCGGTAGAGTCTGAATGACGTATAGAATACGTGGGAGTACATACATTTTGATCACCCCAATCTTTCCAACCACAACAGGGGTTTATTTTTCCACAACTACAGGTCTCTCATTATTTCTTCTTTCAATTTCAAATAATTACTTTTGTATAAGTCCGAGAGGTTCTGTGTTATAAAGATCCCCAAATACTTTAACTTCTGCTATGGTTATTTCGTACGTCTCTCGCAAGTAATCCACCTGATCATGGGGAGCGGAAATGTTTAGTAATTTCTGATTTCGTAAGGTTGAGGTGAAAGTTAGAGAGAGACCCATATTCAGATATTTCTGTGAGCAGCTCAGGGATAGAGGTTTATATATTTGTAACAGTGTATAGGATATCATCCGCGTAAAGCGCTTGTTTGTATTCCACGTCTTTTATTTTTATACCAGTGATATTGGGATTATTCCTAATTTTTTGGTCGAGGGCTTCGATATAAAGTGCAAACAACAGTGGGGACAAAGGGCAACCCTGTCTTGTACCTTTACTAATATTAAAAGTATTCGAGTGGGCACTATTTACCCTAACTCGCACGTTTGGGTTAGAGTACAGTGAGAACGTCATGTTAATGAACGGATCCCCGAAATTCATAGCCTTCATGACTTGACGCATGAAAAAGCCAGTCGACATGGTCGAAGGCCTTCTCCAGGTCAGTCGAGAAGAGAGCCATAGGCACATTTTCTGCCCGAGCATGATACACCAATTGCACAACCTTGCAGGTGTTATGCCTGGCCTCCCTTCCGGGGACAAATCTAACCTGATCCGTCGAGATGAGATCTGGGAGATATTTATTTAAGCGCAGGGAGAGAATCTTGGAGAGGATCTTAATGTCTGTGTTTAAAAGGGATTTAGGCCTAAAGTTCTCTGGAGTGTTGGGGGGCTTGCCCGGTTTGGGTATGACCGTGATATGGGCCTCCAACATTGAGTTGGTGAGCTGGGGGTTGTTAATCAAGTCATTAAAGAGATGGAGTAATATGGGACCAAGTGACTTAAAAAACGTTTTGTAGTATCTAGGGGTTAGTCCATAAGGCCCTGGGCTCTTGACGTTTGGGAGGTCTTTGATTGCCTGGGACAGTTCTTCATGGGTGATGGGAAGGTCTAGTTTCCCAGCATCTGGTTTGGATAGTTGCAGGAGGTTCAGTGTTGACAAATACCTGTCTATGGCCTATTGTTTAACTAGGTTGCAAGTCTGCCTTTCTGTGGGTTTATACAAGGTATCATAGTATGTGTTGAAAGTATTGGCTATCTGTTTATTACCTTTTATCTTGGAGCTGTCTTTGGCTTTAATATAGTGAATATATGATCTGATTTGTTTTCTCCGTAGAGACCATGCAAACAGCTTTCCAGGTTTATTTTCCCCCTCATAATATTGTTGTTTTATCGACAACATTTTACGCTGGTACGCTTCTGACAAGTGTTGTTTAAGGTCTGCCCTAGGCTGCATGAGGGCCTTATTGGTGTCTGTATCTAGTGGACTTTGCTTATGTTTGTCCTCCAAGGCTGCTATGGTGTCCAGGATGGATATATCTTTTGCCCTATATTGTTTCCATAATCTTGCAGTGTGCTTGAGGAGTTCTCCATGCATAACGAATTTGTGAGCTTCCCAGGTATTGCCAAGAAAAGTATGTTCAGGTGAATTGTGTGTGAAATAGTCAGTAAGTGATTTTTGGAGTTCTATCTTAATTAGGGGGCCTGTCCAAAAGTGAGTCATCGAGTCTCCAGATATATGTGGTAGGTGGTATGTCGGGCCATTGTACCATGCACGTAACCGACGCGTGGTCTGACCATGTGATGGAGCCAATGGTGCATGCACCTATCAAATCCATTCCTGTCGTGTCAGTAAGTATGTAATCAATGCGGGAATATTTTCTACATAGAGGAGAATAATAAGTGAAATCTTTGGATGTTGGATGAAAGGTACTCCGAACATCGTGTAATAGGAGATCTGAGATTGTCGCCTTGACTGATTTGAGTACCCTGCCTGGGACACTGGAAGTGCCGTTGGTGGTGTCTAGGTGCGGTTCTAAGGGAATATTAAGGTCTCCAGCTAAGAACACTGGGCCTTTTGCATAATCAAGTAACGCTTTCGAAAAGCGTTTAAGGAATTGGTGTTGATTTGAGTTAGGTGCGTATATTGTCGACAATGTGATTGGGTGCTCATACAGGGTGCCTGTCAAGACAATGAAACACCCCTCTGGTTCTTTTTCTATGTGTATGGGTTTAAATGGGAGTGATGAATTAAAATACCCACACTATTTTTTTTTGATGAGCCAGATGCAAAGTATGCTATAGGATACTGCAAACTGTTCCATTTTGGTTCCCTGCCTTTGCAGAAGTGTGTTTCCTGGAGAAACAGGATGTGGCTGTGTTATTGTTTTAGATCTCGGAATGCAATGGATCTTTTACCTGGGCTGTTGAGGTCCTTCGCATTAACTGTGGAGAATATTAGACTGTGCGTGTGGAAGACATCCTGGACAGAGGGAAAGGAGAGGGAGAGGGAAAAAAAGGGAAAGGAGGTGAGGAAGGGAGGTGAAGTGGGTAGTGGGGAGGGTGAGATTAAGATGACGTCAGAAAACAAAAAAGAGAGAGAAGGAAGGGCTATGAATTGGAAGAAAGAAAATGAAGAGAGATTTCTCAGCTAAGGAAGAGAGAAAAAAAAAGGAAATAAACAAAAGAAATTGCCTGACACGCGAGGCGAGTAACCAATAACAGAAAAAGAACAAATTTGAATCAGTTTGCAGTTCAGTCAAACAGTAATTATCATGAAAAATAAACAATAGAGGAAATAATCCTAGAGGAATTGCAACTTGGAATATTATGAATGTTCCATAGGTCTTGTCACCAAGATCCATGGTATTTGCATAGGTATGTCAACCTGAATTGATGGGAAAGGGATGTGGCAGTAATAAACTAGGGAGAAAGAGGCCGTAACATAATATATGTGGGAATTAGTGATATGGCTCTGTGAAATGATCTAGGGCTATTAGTGCTTATAAGCTAAGCTTAGTCGGCCTCTTCACTAAGGCCGTCTTATATAGCCCATTTAGGGGGTTATCTGGAACACATTGTGAGACCTACTGGCCTGCGAGACCTCCAGATGCTGGCACCTCTGTTAGATATTAAGGGTTCAATCTTGGCCAGATATGCTCTAAAGTAATGTGTATGTGCTCAACGCTCTCTATAGGAGCGTAACCAGCTAGTTACGTAAGTAAGGTGTTCTGACAGTTAAGGGTAATAAATACACATCAGAGTTTAGAATCATTTAGACATTTTAGCTGGCTATACCCCTTGATGGCATGTTTAAACAAGTCAATGAAGTTATAAATATAAAAAGGGGATAGACTCTCTAAGACATATAAAGCGTCTCTTCTCCCCGAGTACACAAGTGCATTGCATTTCCGTATTGTACATTTAGATTGCTGTGTTTTATGTTTTCAGTTTGAGTAAGGCACTATTACCAACCAGGTCACATAAGAGTGTTGTTAATCTAGTCAGTGAAAGTGTAAATAAGGGGCATACTCCCCAAGACATAAACATGGTCCCCCTGCCCCACCAACATATATGCGCCTATCTTCCTTATTCTGCATTTAGGTTACTGTGCATCTTACTTTCAGTCTATTTACAAAAACAAAGCTAATAAGGCTATTCAAAACAAAACTTTCTTTTTTAACATAACACTAAGTAGCGCACTGGTGAAGTGCGTGTGTAGGCATTCAGAGTCACTTCATTAATCCTTGTATTCATACTCACTCAGTTTTCTACAGGTGGGCGGATGACACTTTGAGGGTTTGAACGCTATGTCCATCCTGGGGAGAGTATAGTACTACCCCAAGAGCGAAGTCTTGAGACTTTTATAGAGATGTTTTAATGCTCCTCAGAGTCCCCTGTTTCCAGAGTGTTGTCAGTTTGTGGCCTCTTCTCTGTAATTGCGAGCTCTGCATAGAATGCCTGGAGGTCTGTTCCAGGTTTGAAAATTAGGGTCCTATTGTCGTGAGCCACAATCAGGGAAACTGGAAATCCCCAGCGGTACTGTATGCCGCAGCTCCTTAGTTGGGTAGTAACATGAGCCAGTTATCTCCTCTTTTGAAGGGTAGTGGGCGACAAGTAGTGATGTCGCGAACTTAAAAATTTCGGTTTGCGAACGGCGGACTCGAACTTCCGGTATTGTTCGCGAACCGGCGAACCGCCATTGAATTCAATAGGCAGACGAACTTTAAAACCTACAAGGACTCTTTCTGGCCACAATAGGGATGGAAAAGTTGTTTCAAGGGGACTAACACCGGGACTGTGGCATGCTGGAGGGGGATCCCTGGCAAAACTCCCATGGAAAATTACATAGTTTATGCAGAGTCTGCTTTTAACCCATAAAGGGCCTAAATCACCTAACATTCCCAAATTGTTTGCAATAACGTGCTTTAAAACATCAGTTATGATGATGTCGTATCTATCAGGTAGTGTAAGGGTTACGGCCGCTTCACAGTGACAGAGCAAACTCCAAGTGTAACGCACTGCAATCAACCGCAAACAGTCCACTTGCACAACCACGAGATAGATAGATTTGATAGATAGATACAAAGATTACATAGCTCAATCGATGCAATATACATATGATCGATACACTGTACAAAGATCAATAGATGCAATATACATTTGATAGATACGAATTACATCGATCAATAGATGCAATATACATTTGATAGATACGAATGTTATCGAATCAAAGATGCAATATACATTTTATAGATACGAATGACATCAACCATAGGCTGGCAGGCAGGAGGGAACTGCAATTCAATGGCACTACTAGACTGCAGATTCACAGTCAAAAAAGTGATGATTCACAATGTTTTCAATACTGTTACAACAACTATGATTGGTGGCACTAATTGGCTAGTTGGGCCTGGCACACAGGCTGGCAGATATGAGTCGTGGATGGTAGGTAGGGCAGCAATTTAACACAGTATGCTGTCTAAGTGAGAAAAACACAGGCCTGATAGAAAATTAAGTTAGATTACACTAGCAAAATAGTTTAAAATTTTATCTTTTAATATTAAAATAATGTTAAGAAGTCCACTGCACATATGAGTGGTCGCACTGGCTGGCTGCTACGTAGGGCAGCAATTAACAACAGTATGCTGTGTAAGTCAAATAGACAGTTAGACACAGGCCTGATAGAAAATAAAATTACATTACACTAGCATAATGATTTAAAGATTTTTTTGCGGAATTTAAAGAAAAAGGTTAAGCACATATGAGTCGTGGCTGATAGCCTTGGAAGGGCAGCTATTAAAAACAGTAGGCTCTGTAAGTCAGATACACACACGCCTGATAGAAAATACTATTAGATTACACTAGAAAAATTATTTAAATTTTTTTTTGGGGGGGGAAATTAAAAAAAGGTTAAACACATATGAGTCGTGGCTCATAGACTAGGGAGGGCAGCAAGTAAACACAGTATGCTCTGTATGCCAGCAAAACACACAGGCCTGATAGAAAATGATATTAGATTACACTAACAAAAAAATTTAAACATTTTTTTTTTTACATTTAAAATAAGGTGAAGAAGATATGAGTGGTGGCTGCCTGGCACAGAGCAATTAACCAAAAGACTGAAAAAAATGAAGTATATTAATGCTGTGTGAACCTGACAGACACAGGCCTGATAGAAAAGGTAATTAGATTACACTAGCAAAATGATTTAAACATTTTTTTTTTAAATTTAAAATAATGTTATAAACGGATATTAACACTGATGGCTGGCACAGAGCAATGAACCAGAGTATATGCTGTGTGACACAGACCTGATAGAAAATGAAAAAAAATTACACTAGCAAAATAATTAAAACATTTTTGTTGGTTAAATTTAAACTAAGTAATGTTGTTAGGCAGATATCAGTGGTGGCAGTAATCACAGCATATGCTGTGAGCCTCACATACAGGCTGAAAGCCAGGCAAATGCTAATAAAAATACGGAAAAAAAAACAAAAAAAAAAACGGCTCGAATTATAGCCCTAAAAAGGGCTTTTTGGGGTGCTGTCCTTGCAGCAGAGATGAGATGAGTCCTTCTGGACTGTAGTGGACACTAAATACACTAGCCTAGCTATCTATTTCCCTATAATGTCAGCAGCACAAAAACAACACGTCCTCTCACTAAGAAAGCAAGGTCGTTATGAGTCTAAAATGGCGGCTTCCAAGGAGCTGGAAGGGTCTGTGTGGGAGTTTCTGATGCTGATTGGCTCTAATGTGTCAGAAGGCTGTGAGATACAGGGTCAAAATTTCCTCAATGATGGCACATAGGGGGCGGATCGAACATCGCATGTGTTCGCCCACAGCCGCAAACGCGAACATACTATGTTCGCCGTGAACCGTTCGCGGGCGAACCGTTCGGGACATCACTAGCAAAAAGTTGGAAAATAATTTGTTATCTAATCCAGTGTGGCGTACAGGGTTCTTGGCCCTTGCACATTTTAATATTTCTTCCTTGTCCTTAAAATTTAGAAATGTAATGATAATGTCCCTAGGAGGAGCTTTTAGTGGCGGTCTAGCTCTCAAGGCTCTGTGGGCCCTTTCCATAACGATTTCAGCTGAAGATGGTGTTCCCTTAATGGGGCAAAAGAGGTTATGGAGTTAGCCCTCAATGGCAGGAGGGTGTATGGTCTCAGGATTTTTTCTACCTTAATTCCGATTGGCTGATAGAATTCTATCAGCCAATCGGAATTGAAGGGACGCCATCTTGGATGACGTCATTTAAAGGAACCTTCATTCTTAATGTTTTAAGGGCTATTTGTAATTTAGTATAGGGTAGGGCCTTTTATTATTTTGGGGGGCTTTTTTTATTTTATTAGGGGGATTAGATTAGGTGTAATTAGTTTTAAAAACTTGTAATTATTTTATTATTTTCTGTAATTTAGTGGGTTTTTTTTCGTACTTTAGATAATTGTATTTAGTTTAGGGAATTAATTTAATTATAGTGTAGTGTTAGGTGTAATTGTAACTTAGGTTAGGTTTTATTTTACAGGTAAATTTGTCTTTATTTTAACTAGTTAGCTATTAAATAGTTAATAACTATTTAGTAACTATTCTACCTAGTTCTACCTATTCTACCTAGTTAAAATAAATACAAAGTTGCCTGTAAAATAATAATACATCCTAAGCTAGCTACAATGTAACTATTAGTTATATTGTAGCTATCTTAGGGTTTATTTTACAGGTAATTATTTAGTTTTAAATAGGAATAATTTAGTTAATTGTAGTTATTTTATTTATATTTATTTAAATTATATTTAAGTTGGGGAAGATAGGGTTAGACTTAGATTTAGGGGTTAATACATTTAATATAGTTGCAGCGACGTTGGGGGCGGCAGATTAGGGGCTAATAAATGTAGGTAGATGTCGGCGATGTTAGGGACGGCAAATTAGGGGTTAATAATATTTAACTAGTAGAAGGAGGAGTGCTGCTACAGTGTGCTTCCGCCGGGTAGAAGGAAGAGGAGTAGAGCAGACCAACTCGTGGGAGAAGGGGTAGTGTGGAGCCAACCAAACAAAGCGGCGGACTACCGCAAAAGCGAGTGAGAGAAAAACGGGTGGCTACTGAGCAACAGTGAAAAGGTATATTTAATCCAATAAAAGAATACACATATTCGTGAACAAGGTCACAACAAACAAAGGAAGGGAACAGCGATCTTACATGTTTCACGCACACTTGCGCTTAATCATAGATGCTCAATATTTAACTAGTGTTTGCGAGACGGGAGTGAGGCGGTTTAGGGGTTAATATATTTTTTATAGTGGCGGCGATGTCCGGTTCAGCAGATTAGGGGTTAAAAATGTTATTTTAGTGTTTGCGATGTGGGGGGCCTCGGTTTAGGGGTTAATAGGTAGTTTAGGGGTGTTAGTGTACTTTTTAGCACTTTAGTTAAGAGTTTTATGCTAAGGCTTTAGCCCATAAAACTCTTAACTACTGATTTTTAAATGCGGTACCAGGAGAGGGTCTACCGCTCACTTTTTGTCAGACTCGTAATACCGGCGTTATGCAAGTCCCATTGAAAATATAGGATATGCAATTGACGTAAATGAATTTGCTGTATTTTCGAGTCTGGCCAAAAAAGTGAGCGGTGAGCCTGTCATTTCAAGACTCGTAATACCAGCGGGTGTTAAAAAGCAGCGTTGGGACCTCTCAACGCTGCTTTTTAAGGCTAACGCAAGACTCGTAATCTAGGCGACTGTAAGGTAATGCACAACATTTTATTTAAAAAAAATATATACAAATACACAAATGTGGAGCATTATAACATTGTATATATTGCAATATACCATACTATTGGAACAACAATATTTCTGTATATAATGAATTATTATATCAATTAGGTACAGTTGAGTACAAGAAGTATGCCCTCGGTCATCACTGAGAGTTTAGCTGTTCCATTGTTGGGATGATGATAAACTAAATAAAATAAAGATAAGCAAGCACATGTACTTTACAGTTTACTAATGGATAATAGTTTGAAGACTAGCAGTTTTTTTTTGCAAATTCCCATAATAGGGACCTTAATTTATATATTAAAGGGACATTAAACCCAAGTTTTTTCTTTCATGATTCAGACAGAGAATACAATTTTAAACAACATTCCAATTTACTTCTATTATCTAATTTGCTTCATTCTTTAGATATCCTTTGTTAACGAAATAGCAATGCACATGGGTGAGCCAATCACATGAGGCAAATTTGTGCAGCCACCAATTAGAAGCTACTGAGCCTATCTAGATATGCTTTTCAGGAAATAATATCAAGAGAATGAAGCAAATTAGATAATAGAAGTAATTTAGAAAGTAGTTTAAAATGCTATGCTCTATCTGAATCTTGAAAGAAAAAAAATTGGGTTTAATATCCCTTTAAACCACAAGAGCCTTTGATAGTGGAATTACTATTCCTACAATATAAAGAGAACAAAGAGTATGATATTAGTATATATATATATATATATATATATATATATAGATATATATATATATATATATATCCTATATTATAAAAGACAAGAGTTTGTCTGAAGCCATCATGCGCAGTTCAGACAAACTCTTGCAGCTGATCGCACGCGCACCCTTGGCCTATAGCTGACAGCTGTTGATACTTTGCACGCGCACCCTCACCGCACACCCCTGACCTCGCACGCGCACCCGCGTACAAAACTGATGCGTACAAAACTGATGTGACACTTTCACCGCGCACACCCTCGCACCCACGTGACCTCATGCGCACCGTACCCTCAAAGCAAAAACTGATGTTGACACCCACTTAGCCTATCACACAGCACACTTGATGTTGACACCCACTTAGCCTATCACACAGCACACTTGATGTTGACACCCACTTAGCCTATCACATAATGCGCACGCACCCTCGCAACTGCGCACGCGCACGCGAACGCGCACGCAAACATAGCCTCAGAGAGAGTGAGAGAGACAGGGGGGAGAGAGTGAGAGAGACAGGGGAGTGAGAGAGAGACAGGGGAGTAAGAGAGAGACAGGGGGGATAGAGTGAGAGTGAGACAGGGGGGATAGAGTGAGAGAGACAGGGGGGAGAGAGAGACAGGGGGGAGAGAGTGAGAGAGACAGGGGGGATAGAGTGAGAGTGAGACAGGGGGGATAGAGTGAGAGAGACAGGGGGGATAGAGTGAGAGAGACAGGGGGGATAGAGTGAGAGTGAGACAGGGGGGATAGAGTGAGAGAGACAGGGGGGATAGAGTGAGAGAGACAGGGGGGATAGAGTGAGAGAGACAGGGGGGATAGAGTGAGAGAGACAGGGGGAGAGAGAGAGAGAGAGAGACAGGGGGGAGAAAGAGGGGAGAGAGAGAGATAGGGGAGAGAGAGAGAGAGAATATAAAAATAAACCACACGGCCCGTGTGAACGGGCTTTAGGACTAGTATATATATATATATATATATATATATATATATATATATATATATATATATATATAAAATATACTTATTAAGTATAATAGGAAAGCTGACAGCCTTAGAACATGTTTTAGCCATGTTACACAACACTAAAATATAACTGACAGGCACAAAGTGTGGACAAAAAAAAGCTATGTTTCTTTTAGACAGCATTCAAGATATTAGTTTGTTGTGGATTTTACAGGTAGATTTTTCTTTTAAATGCCCTTAAACAACTGCTAATACATTATCTAAATTCCAATAGTTTTACAGAAAGTTCTACTGTGTAATTTTTGGTGGACCTTTTTGTACTAGATAATCTTTTATATTTTGACTTATGTATTCTGGCCAGCATGCAGGATCATCTGATGTGTTGAGTTGTTCTTTATCTGGAGGATGTGTCTTCTTGGGATCGGTAATCTGTTCTTCATCTGGCTGATAGAAAACTAGACCATCTGTATTCTGTTCTTCATCAACTTGATTAATAACTAGACCATATGTACTGTTCTCACTTGACTCTATTTCATTTATTTCTTTATTAGAACCATCTTCTAATGATCCATTACCATTTGCAATGGCTTCCACTGCCTCTTCATTGCTCAGATTATGATTCTATACCTGGCGTTCTCGTCTGTACAAATACTTGTAAAGCGAGCCAACCAAGTTTTTCTCATCTTGTTTTTTGGCTTTGCTGATTTTTCGCTTTTTACTTTCTATTTTCTTGCACGGTTTCTACCTTGTTTGGACATCTGGAAATTGTATAACCTGAAACATTGATAAAAAAAAAAAAAAAAGACTCCATTGATTAGTTAGTAAAATATAAACAGTGTCTGTCCGAATATGAGAGAGAATGTTTATGGCTGCACTGCACCAAAGCCTAATACAAGATACAGAAAAACAGTACATTTCTAGCATTTAAAGGGAATATGAAAATGTTGTCATTACAAGGCATTTTTTAGTGTTGCATTGCTGTAGAACATATCAGTAAAGACTTAACATTTAAAAAAATACAATCACCTATTGCAGCACCTCTAATGAGCAAGACCACTGCACTGCCAACGTATGCGCCTTCTTTTCCCAATGATCGATCACTGAACCTGACCAAACAGTTTGTTCCTGGCAACACAATTCAAGTTTGGAAGCTTAAACTCTGTTAGAGTTGCGAAATATTGAACAAATATGTATCTAAGCCTCTGCAGACTGCCCCCTTATCTCATGACTTTATTATCTAGTCACTTGCATTTTAGCCAGATACTGCAGTGTCATGCAGAACTCCAGGGAAAGCACAATGTTATCTATTTGGCTCACATAAACTAGCAGTCTCTTGTTGTGAAAAGCATGTAATGAGATAAGAGGCTGTCTGTAGTGTCTTAGAAACAGGCAGAAATTTAGAAGTTTGAATGTTATAAAGTCTATTAATATAACAATGTTGGTTGTGCAAAGCTGGGGAATGGGTAGTAAAGGTGTTATCTATTTTTTAAACAATAATTCTTGTGTAGAATATCCCTTTAACTTCCCTTGATATACATCAATGTTTCCATCATATCACCTCTTCCCATTTCTCACCTTGAAGTCATTGAGCTGTTCTTTGTAAGCTTTATTTAGACCAATTAGAAGCCTTCCTTTGAAAAAAAAAATACATTTAGAAAATTATCCTTCTGAAGATATGGAGGCCTACTTATCAAGCCGTCAACTTTCTTGCATTCGCCGGCACCAATACGCTCGCCTAAGATCACCTAACATTGCTTCTGCGGACCTGAGTACATTCTTCAAAATTATCAAAAAAGCTGTCAAAAAGCTGCGCACCAAGTACGGGGCGATGAGCAGCGGACTGTTGTTAACTAACAGTCATCGATCTTGCTGCTTTTCGGCTTTTTGCCAGCTTTATTGGTATACTGTCACTAAACACCGCCACTATACTACACTGTTTTACCCCTATCCCGCCGCAACTAAATAAAGTTATTAACCCCTAAACCGCCGCTCCCGGAGCCCACCGCCACTCTTATAAACTTATTAACCCCTATCCTGCCGCTCCCAAAGCCCACTGCCACTTACATTATGTTATCAACCCCTAATCAGCCGCCCCCTACACCGCCGCCACCTACATTATGTTATTAACCCCTAATGTGCCCCCCTACACCACCGCAACTTACATTATGTTATTAACCCCTAATCTGCCCCCCTACACCGCCGCCACCTACATTATGTTATTAACCCCTAATCTGCACCCCCTACACCGTCGCCACCTACATTATGTTATTAACCCCTAATCTGCCATCCCCAACGTCGCCGCCACTATATTAAATTTATTAACCCCTAAACCTAAGTCTAACCCTAACACCCCCTAACTTAAATATAATTTAAATAAATAAAATTACTATCATTAACTAAATTATTCCTATTTAAAACTAAATACTTACCTGTAAAATAAACCCTAAGCTAGCTACAATATAACTAATAGTTACATTGTATCTAGCTTAGGGTTTATTTTTATTTTACAGGCAAGTTTGTATTTATTTTACCTAGGTAGAATAGTTACTAAATAGTTATTAACTATTTAATAACTACCTAGCTAAAATAAATACAAATTGACCTGTAAAATAAAATCTAACCTAAGTTACACTAACACCTAGCACTACAATTAAATACAATTAAATAAATTACATACAATTAACTAAATTACAGAAAATAAAAAACAAATGATCAGATATTTAAACTAATTACACCTAATCTAATAGCCCTATCAAAATAAAAAAGCCCCCCAAAATAAAAGAAAAACCCTAGCCTAAACTAAACTACCAATAGCCCTTAAAAGGACCTTTTTGCGGGGCATTGCCCCAAAGTAATCAGCTCTTTTACCTGTAAAAAAAAATACAAACAACCCCCCCCAACAGTAAAACCCACCACTAGGGATGGGCGAATGTATTTATATCCAAATTCGAATATTAGAACGAATGTTATTGTAGAAATTCGATTTACATAATAGAATGTTGATAAGAACGAATATTCTTAAAAATTCGATTTTCGAATGTTATTTACAGTTTTCGAATGTCACATTCGAATTCGAATGTTACATTCGAATGTCACATTCGAATATTACTTTTATAAAACACAATTGTAGACTAGAAACACTATTTCGAATGTCACATTCGAATCGAATATCACATTCGAATCGAATGTCACATTCGAATTCGAATATTACATTTATAAAACACAGTATTAGACTAGAAATACTATATCGAATTCGAATGTCACATTCGAATCGAATGTCACATTCTAATCGAATATCACATTCGAATTTGAATATTACATTTATTAAACACAGTTGCAAACTAGAAATACTATTTTGAATTCGAATGTGACATTCAAATTCGAATATTACATTTAAAAAACACAGTATTAGACTAGAAATACTATTTCGAATTCGAATGTGACATTCGAATTCGAATGTGACATTCGAATTCGAAAGTGACATTCGAATTTGAATATTACATTTAAAACACAGTATTAGACTAGAAATACTACTTCAAATTCGAATGTGACAATCGAATTCGAATGTAGCATTCAAATTTCGAATATTACATTTATTAAACACAGTTGTAGACTAGAAATACTATTTCAAATTTGAATGTCACATTCGAATTCGAATGTCACATTCAAATTCGAATATTACATTTCGAAATTGAATGAATTACATAGCTAAAAATTCTATTATTCGAACGAATATTTTTGAATTTTATTGAAAAATTAGAAAATGAAAATTCAAAAATAGAATGTTAGAATGTTATATAAACATTCGAAATTCGATTCGAACGAATGAATGTATCAAAATTCATTTTAAATTTCAAATTTTTAGAAACATTCGCCCATCTTTACCCACCACCCACACAACCAACCCCCCCAAAAAAATACTAACTAAAAAAACCTAAGCTCCCCATTGCCCTGAAAAGGGTATTTGGATGGGCATTGCCCTTAAAAGGGCAGTTAGCTCTTTTGCAGCCCAAAGCCCTAACCTAAAAATAAAACCCACCCAATACACCCTTAAAAAAACCTAACACTAACCCCCTGAAGATCGACTTACCGGGAGACGTCTTCATCCAAGCCGGGTGAAGTGGTCCTCCAGACGGGCAGAAGTGGTCCTCCAGATGGCAGAAGTCTTCATCCAGTCGGCATCTTCTATCTTCATCCATCCGGCTCGGAGTGGGTCCATCTTCAAGACATCCGACGCGGAGCATCCTCTTCTGCCGTCGACTACCCGACGAATGAAGGGAATTAAGGTAGAAAAAATAAGGGTGTATTGGGTGGGTTTTATTTTTAGGTTAGAGCTTTGGGCCGCAAAAGAGCTAACTGCCCTTTTAAGGGCAATGCCCATACAAATGCCCTTTTCAGGGCAATGGGGAGCTTATGTTTTTTTAGTTAGTATTTTATTTGGGGGGGTTGGTTGTGTGGGTGGTGGGTTTTACTGTTGGGGGGGTTGTTTGTATTTTTTTTTACAGGTAAAAGAGCTGATTACTTTGGGGCAATGCCCCGCCAAAGGCCCTTTTAAGGTCTATTGGTAGTTTAGTTTAGGCTAGGGTTTTTTTTATTTTGGGGGGGCTTTTTTTATTTTGATAGGGCTATTAGATTAGGTGTAATTAGTTTAAATATCTGATAATTTGTTTTTTATTTTCTGTAATTTAGTGTTTTTTTTGTACTTTAGATAATTGTATATAATTTAGTTAATTATATTTAATTTATGTAATTTATTTAATTGTAGTGTTAGGTGTTAGTGTGACTTAGGTTAGGTTTTATTTTACAGGTCAATTTGTATCTATTTTAGCTAGGTAGTTAGTAAATAGTTAATAACTATTTAGTAACTATTCTACCTAGTTAAAATAAATACAAACTTGCCTGTAAAATAAAAATAAACCCTAAGCTAGCTACAATGTAACTATTAGTTATATTGTAGCTAGCTTAGGGTTTATTTTATAGGTAAGTATTTAGTTTTAAATAGGAATAATTTAGTTAATGATAGTAATTTTATTTAGATTTATTTAAATTAGATTTAATTTAGGGGGTGTTAGGGTTAGGGTTAGACTTAGGTTTAGGGGTTAATAAATTTAATATAGTGGCGGCGACGTTGGGGATGGCAGATTAGGGGTTAATAAGTATAATGTAGGTGGCGGTGGTGTCGGGGGGCAGATTAGGGGTTAATAAGTATAATGTAGGTGGTGGCGGTGTAGGAGGCAGCAGATTAGGGGTGTTTAGACTCAGGGTACATGTTAGGGTGTTAGGTATAAACGTAACTTTATTCTCCCATAGGATTCAAAGGGATATCGGGCAGCAGCGAATATGAGCTTTGCTGCTTTCAGACTCCCATTGATTCCTATGGCATCCACCACCTCCAGGGCGGCGTATTGAAAACCAGGTACGCTGGGCCAGAATAGTGGCAAGCGTACCTGGTAGATATTTGATAACTAGCAAAAGTAGTTAGATAGTGCCGAATTTGCATAGATCTGTGTCGGACTGAGACCGGCGGATTGTATGTTACGTCACAAAATTCTACTTTTGCAGGCTTTGATAAATAAGGGGAATCAGGCTCGCCACAATTACGCTGCAGAATTCCAGTGTATTTGCGGTTGGCGGCTTGATAAATAGGGGCCATGGCCTGCAGAACTGTACACAATATACTCAGTATGATTAAAACCAGCATCTAACATAGCAAAACAATAGCACAAATTCTAGTCTGCTGCCAGATGATAGTTTTTAAATTGCAATGCTTTATCTATCATGAAACTAATTTTGACTTTAGTGTTACATGGTCCCCTGCCAAGTGTGAGACGATGACATTTTACATACTACATAAGAATGCCTGCACTTCACCAGGTCCCCCTTGGTCCCCTCTCAAGGACTGACAAGGGCATTACACATGGACAGATCTCAGTAACAGCCCTTGCAAACAGACTTAGCATGGAGAAAAATAAACTAGTCTGCCACTTTGTACAGGCTGCATATCAGGTGATATTTACACACTATTTTTTTCTGCATTTAGACACTGACCAAGCTAATAAAAAAATAACCACCAAAATAAGTTTGTGTCATCAACATAAGCTGGGAGAAAAATAAGCTAGTCAGCTCAGTCATTTTGTACCTGCTGCACTGCAATAGATTAGTTGATATTTACACAATATTGCTTTCTACAATTTGACACTGACCCAGGCTGGCTAGCTTATTTTTGTCCCTGCTTATATTGAGGACACACATTTGTTATGGTGATTATTGCAAAAAAATAAACCATCCAAATAAATGTGTGTCCTCAACATAAACTTTTTACCACTGTAAACAATAGTATTTGGACACCACATGGCTTTAACATGTCACACAGGGCAAAATCTAAAAGTAAGCAAATAAGATGCTAAGTCACTGAGTGAAAATTATTTAGGCTAAAACATAATAAAATAATAGCTGCCTCATTTACAGACACCTTGTGAGGCTAGGCAAAAAAAATCCATTCCCATGCTGCCTTCATATTGTATATTTTGTTATTTTTTTTTATATAAACACAAACAATACAGTTCTATTTCCTAAGGCCTAGATTTGGAGTTTGGCAGTAGCCGTGAAAACCAGCGTTAGAGGCTCCTAACGCTGGTTTTAGGCTACCGCAGTATTTGGAGTCAGTCAGGAAAGGGTCTAACGCTCACTTTTCAGCCGCGACTTTTCCATACCGCAGATCCCCTTACGTCAATTGCATATCCTATCTTTTCAATGGGATCTTCCTAACGCCGGTATTTAGAGTCGTGTCTGAAGTGAGCGTTAGAAATCTAACGACCAAACTCCAGCCGCAGAAAAAAGTCAGTAGTTAAGAGCTTTCTGGGCTAACGCCGGTTCATAAAGCTCTTAACTACTGTGCTCTAAAGTACACTAACACCCATAAACTACCTATGTACCCCTAAACCGAGGTCCCCCCACATCGCCGCCACTCGATTAAATATTTTTAACCCCTAATCTGCCGACCTCCACCTACGTTATACTTATGTACCCCTAATCTGCTGCCCCTAACACCGCCGACCCCTATATTATATTTATTAACCCCTAATCTGCCCCCCTCAATGTCGCCTCCACCTGCCTACACTTATTAACCCTTAATCTGCCGACCGCAAAGCGCCGCCACCTACATTATAGCTATGTACCCCTAATCTGCTGCCCCTAACACTGCCGACCCCTATATTATATTTATTAACCCCTAATCTGCCCCCCTCAACGTCGCCTCCACCTGCCTACACTTATTAACCCCTAACATGCCGAGCGGATCTCACCGCTACTATAATAAAGTTATTAACCCCTAATCCGCCTCACTCCCGCCTCACTAACCCTATAATACATAGTATTAACCCCTAATCTGCCCTCCCTAACATCGCCGACACCTAACTTCAATTATTAACCCCTAATCTGCCGACCGGACCTCACTGCTACTCTATTAAATTTATTAACCCCTAAAGCTAATTCTAACCCTAACCCTAACACCCCCCTAAGTTAAATATAATTTTATTCTAACGAAATAAATTAACTCTTATTAAATAACTTATTCCTATTTAAAGCTAAATACTTACCTGTAAAATAAACCCTAATATAGCTACAATATAAATTATAATTACATTGTAGCTATTTTAGGATTAATATTTATTTTACAGGCAACTTTGTAATTATTTTAACCAGGTACAATAGCTATTAAATAGTTAAGAACTATTTAATAGTTACCTAGTTAAAATAATAACAAAATTACCTGTAAAATAAATCCTAACCTAAGTTACAATTAAACCTAACACTATACTATCATTAAATTAATTAAATAAAATACCTACAATTATCTACAATTAAACCTAACACTACACTATCAATAAATAAATTAAATACAATTCCTACAAATAACTACAATTAAATAAACTAACTAAAGTACAAAAAATAAAAAAGAACTAAGTTACAAAAAATAAAAAAATATTTACAAACATTAGAAAAAATAACAACAATTTTAAACTAATTACACCTACTCTAAGCCCCCTAATAAAATAACAAAGCCCCCAAAAATAAAAAAATGCTATTCTAAATTACAAAAGTTCAAAGCTCTTTTACCTTACCAGCCCTGAACAGGGCTCTTTGCGGGGCATGCCCCAAGAAATTCAGCTCTTTTGCCTGTAAAAAAACACATACAATACCCCCCCCAACATTACAACCCACCACCCACATACCCCTAATCTAACCCAAACCCCCCCTTAAATAAACCTAACACTAAGCCCCTGAAGATCTTCCTACCTTATCTTCACCTCACCGGGTATCACCGATCGGTCCTGGCTCCAAAATCTTCATCCAACCCAAGCGGGGGCTAGACATCCATCATCCGGCGGCTGGAGAGGTCCAAAAGAGGCTCCAAAGTCTTCATCCTATCCGGGAAGAAGAGGCGATCCGGACCGGCAACCATCTTGATCCAAGCGGCATCTTCTATCTTCATCCGAAGACGACCGGCTCCATCTTGAAGACCTCCAGCGCGGATCCGTCCTCTTCTTCCGACGACTTCCCGACGAATGACGGTTCCTTTAAGGGACGTCATCCAAGATGGCATCCCTCGAATTCCGATTGGCTGATAGGATTCTATCAGCCAATCGGAATTAAGGTAGGAAAATTCTGATTGGCTGATGGAATCAGCCAATCAGAATCAAGTTCAATCCGATTGGCCGATCCGATCAGCCAATCAGATTGAGCTTGCATTCTATTGGCTGATCGGAACAGCCAATAGAATGCGAGCTCAATCTGATTGGATGATCGGATCAGCCAATCGGATTGAACTTGATTCTGATTGGCTGATTCCATCAGCCAATCAGAATTTTCCTACCTTAATTCCGATTGGCTGATATCATGGACCTCTTCAGCTCCCGCTTGGATGATGACTTCAGCCGGATCATGGACATCTTCAGCCCCCCGCTTGGGCTTGGATCAGGACATCGGAGGAGCTCTTCTGGATCGATCGGTGAACCTGGTATGGTGAAGATAAGGTAGGAAGATCTCCAGGGGCTTAGTGTTAGGTTTATTTAAGGGGGGTTTGGGTTAGATTAAGGGTATGTGGGTGGTGGGTTGTAATGTTGGGGGGGGGGTATTGTATGTGTTTTTTTTTACAGGCAAAAGAGCTGAATTCTTTGGGGCATGCCCCGCAAAGGGCCCTGTTCAGGGCTGGTAAGGTAAAAGAGCTTTGAACTTTAGTAATTTAGAATAGGGTAGGGCATTTTTTTATTTTGGGGGTCTTTGTTATTTTATTAGGGGGCTTAGAGTAGGTGTAATTAGTTTAAAATTGTTGTAATATTTTTCTGATGTTTGTAAATATTTTTTTATTTTTTGTAACTTAGTTCTTTTTTATTTTTTGTACTTTAGTTAGTTTATTTCATTGTATTTATTTGTAGATATTGTATTTAATTAATTTATTGATAGTGTAGTGTTAGGTTTAATTGTAGGTAATTGTAGGTATTTTATTTAATTAATTTATTGATAGTGTAGTGTTAGGTTTAATTGTAGGTAATTGTAGGTATTTTATTTAAAATAAATATAAATCCTAAAATAGCTATAATATAAATATAATTTATATTGTAGCTATATTAGGATTTATTTTACAGTTAAGTATTTAGCTTTAAATAGGAATAATTTATTTAATAAGAGTTAATTTATTTCGTTAGATTTAAATTATATTTAACTTAGGGTGGTGTTAGGGGGGTGTTAGTGTTAGGGTTAGACTTAGCTTTAGGGGTTAATACATTTATTAGAATAGCGGTGAGCTCCAGTCGGCAGATTAGGGGTTAATGTTTGAAGTTAGGTGTCGGCGATGTTAGGGAGGGCAGATTAGGGGTTAATACTATTTATTATAGGGTTAGTGAGGCGGATTAGGGGTTAATAACTTTATTATAATAGCGGTGCGGTCCGGCCGGCAGATTAGGGGTTAATAAGTGTAGGCAGGTGGAGGCGACGTTGTGGGGGGCAGATTAGGGGTTAATAAATATAATATAGGGGTCGGCGGTGTTAGGGGCAGCAGATTAGGGGTACATAGGGATAATGTAAGTAGCGGCGGTTTACGGAGCGGCAGATTAGGGGTTAAAAATAATATGCAGGGGTCAGCGATAGCAGGGACGGCAGAATAGGGGTTAATAAGTGTAAGGTTAGGGGTGTTTAGACTCGGGGTACATGTTAGGGTGTTAGGTGCAGACGTAGGAAGTGTTTCCCCATAGACAACAATGGGGCTGCGTTAGGAGCTGAACGCGGCTTTTTTGCAGGTGTTAGGTTTTTTTTCAGCTCAAACAGCCCCATTGTTTTCTATGGGGGAATCGTGCATGAGCACGTTTTTGAGGCTGGCCGCGTCCGTAAGCAACTTTGGTATCGAGAGTTGCAGTGGCGTTAAATATGCCTGTACGCTCCTTTTTTGGAGCCTAACGCAGCCATTCTGTGGACTCTCAATACCAGAGTTATTTTAAATGTGCGGCCAGAAAAAAGCCAGCGTTAGCTACGCGGGTCGTTACCGACAAAACTAAATCTAGCCGTAAGAAAGTAAGTTTTGTTTTGCTTTTCAAGGAAATTAATTACTTCTTAGGATTAAGACTATCTTGCAGCAGTGCTGCTGTCCAAGTTGCAACTGAATTTTCTTTATAAAAACTACAAAACATCAACATTCTTAGGGAACTCGTCTCACTCTGACTGACACATAGTGCTTCAATTTCATTTGCATGCAATTTTGCTTATCTTAAAAGTGCCATGTTGCTTGTGCGGTGCTGCTGGAATTGTAATAATTTAATTCCTTTACTAAGCACTATTGCACACAAAAACAGACAGTATTATTTACTCAGACAGTATTATTTACTCAGACAGTATTATTTACTCAGACAGTATTATTTACTCAGACAGTATTATTTACTCAGACAGTATTATTTACTCAGACAGTCTCTATCCACACTGCTTACTTGCCCATTTTTCCCCCACAAATAAAACTTAAATTCTGCAAATGTGAATGTCCACTCCTGTCCGACCTCAACTCCTCATGATCATATTATTTGCATTCATCATCCATGACCATGCAGGCAGCACAGCACTCAAAAACAAACATTTTTTTATTTCATTATAACCTTCTGTCTGACTCTGTAGACTGACTGCTGCTGTAAGTCTTAACTTAACTCACCTCATCAAAAGTAAACAAACTGACCAGCACATTGCTCGGTCCCACTCTCAGCTTCTCTCAATACCAAGTCTTCCACAGTGCTCCACTACTACTCTGCGCATGCATGCTTGGTTCGCCTCTACTCCACTGACTGACTCATGTGACGACACTGACAAACCGTCCTACTCCTCTCTGCTAAAATATGGCGACAAAAAAAGCAAAAAATGTTGCCCCAAAACAATTATAATATTTTTTTTTAATTTTAAAAAAAGCATAAAAAAATACAAGTTGGCACCAGCAGTGCGGGGCCCGAGGCGGCCATCTTGGTCGCCTTGCCCTAAGGCCAGCACTGTCCAGGCGCAGACAGAGGAGGTAAGTGTGATCAATTTATCCTCTAGAGTGTTAAATAATGATGAAGTATATGTTTTAAGTATGGGCTTCTCATTCTGTCCCACAGAACACCCTGACTCTTTTTCTTTCATTACGGACTTGACTAGATTTTTCAGGAACCTAAGAGTGAAAGCATTCTTTAACAATCCTGACAGAAAATATTATTAAAGCAAAGCAGTTACAGAAAATGAAACAAAACCATTTGACACTGGGGACTATGGTCTACATCCCAAAAGCAGTTTTAACCCTACGGGTGATAACTCAGTGGAAACATTCATTAAAGTAGTGGATGTTGAATTCTAGCAACTTATGCATAAGAACTAAAAAGGAAATATATGTTCTAACCTCACTAAGGGACAATTAGAGGCTTTGAGAACTTTGGAAAAAGATGACACCATCACCATCAAACCTGCCAATAATGGCGGGGCGGTTGTATAGACACTACAAAATATGAAGCAGAAGTACACAGACAACTGAATGATGCTAAGGTGTATGAAAAGTTGGTCCCAAACCAATGATATATGTAAAGAACTTACACGAATTTTGAGTGCTGCCCAAAAAATTGTATGATTTTTAGTTACCCAGATATGCTGTTGTTTCACTTTTCTATATTTTGCCTAAAATCCACAAGAGTTTAGAAAATCCTTCGAGGTGTCTTATAGTTGCTGGGATAGGGTCACTTCTTAGCCCCAGTGCTCAGTTTCTAGACAAAATTGTGTCCCTCTTGGTTACACAGTGGAAGTCATACATAATAGATACTGCACATTTGTTAGATATAACTAAACAGTTTAACAACATGAATGAGGAAATATTGCTGTCTACTTGGGATGTGGCCTCTCTATATACAGCCATCCCCCACATGGTGAAAGCCCTATCATACAGCAAGCAATATAGTAACTCACAGTTGGATTTGCTGATTCATCACACCAGGATTAAATTAATTTGCCATATTTAGAAATACCTTTTTAGAAAGACACTCGTGGCCTCTGCAGAACCAAACAACTCCCCAGAGATGGTACAAATCTGCATATTTGCATGCATATAGAGGGGCTGCAACGAGTCTGGTTATCGCCAAGTATCTCCTTGGCTTCCTCCCTACAGCTCACAGCAGGACACATCTGTTTTTTTTTTTTATTCAAATTTTTTTATTGAGGTTTTTCAAATGTTACAACCAAAGATAAGAAAAAAAAAATGTTTGTCGCAAATACAACAGGTAAATATACATCGACTTTGTAGGTGAGTCTATTAACATTCATAGATAAATGCTTATTTTGTTGATGACATTATAATGTATGGGGAAAAGAGGTGACCCAGAAACCTAGGCCAATTACTAAGAGCTGAGTATCTATAAACCCTCTGCGTGATTTTTAAATGTCTGGGACATATGGAATGCATGAAAGAACAGCAGAATCTAGAACCCACAAGAGATTAGACAAACAAGAACGAAACCTCATTTTACTTTTTAGGCTGAAATGTGATGTGGCTACTATATTGGTCGCTTTTGGACCCATGTTATAAAATTAAATCAAATGTAGTTACTCAGAGCCAGAGCACAAGGTGTAAGATAGTGAAGAAGGGAAGGGGATGCATCGGGCGAGAGCCGCTCGTATAATAGAGAAGGGGGAGGGAGGCAAGGGAGGGGGAAGGGGAGGCGTGTCCTTCTAGGTTCAAGTTAGAGAGCTTCCAGTAGATAAGATGCCCAATGCGGGGTCAAGATGTGAAGGTATCTGAAACTTGGGTATGGTATAGAAGGAAAATAGTTCCTTTGTTAAAATCTACCATACCGTGGATAAAAACTAGAGTTGAAGACACTTAAGAGCCTGTTTGAAATGTATAAGTCAGGTCTCCATTAGTTATTGAATTTTGATTATTAAATAAATATAGGCCCTCGGTTTGAATAATATATACAGGCTGGTAAGATAAAGAGGTCTCTCTGCACCCTACACATAAGGATGATGTTTTCACAGTAAGTAAGTTGAGGACCCTCTTGTCAAATTATGTAGGGCATTAAATTTACATTCGGGGTCAGTACATGATCTTCCCTATCCTAGGGGTAGTGAGTATAGTTATAAGGGATGTAGTAAGCTGTTTGTGGTACATAGGGGGTAATAAGTTTCAGGGAAATTCATAGAAAAGACTGGCAGTTAGAAGTGGGATGGGATAACATAGATTGCGTTTGTGTGAAGTAGTAGGGTGTTGAGGTGCCTAGGGTCTTGGAGATAAGATTACTGAGGGCTGTATAATAATCTGTCACGCCAAGTAATACCTTCTGAGAATACTGTAAGAGAGGGTAGGGGTATAGTAGAGAGGTGCAAAGGGGGAGTCAGGAGCTGTTTATAAGGTGGGGATCTAATATAGTGAGATGCTATGGGTTATTTAAATGTGGGTATAGCAATTAAATGGAGGAGAGAGAAGATGGAGGGCAACATGTAGAAGAATGTTCTCTGACAGGAGGATTATTGTGGCTAATTGAGGCCCAGGGGAAATGAATCCTAGGGTTATATATTCTAGGGACTACAAATTACTTTCTTAATTTCACAAGAGCCCTATATAAGTAAGTAAAGTCTGAACTATAGTTCTTTATGTAAACCACCTTGTAAGGGAAATAAGGGGATTGTATTTCAAATGCAAATTCAGAGTAAGGAAGGGGAATGTACCCTAAATAATGGGAGAGAATAGAAAGAAGACTACACAGTGAATCAACCCCAGGGATATACATATATGTAAGAGGCAGTAAGTTAGATAAGCTAGACATAATGTTATATAGGCATTTCGCAAACATACATTAATTAGTAATAACTGAGATTCCAGAGTTTCTTTATGTCTAACACTAAACCTGGATGATAAATATAGCTAATAACTCAGGTCAGCAAATTTACCTTCATCAATAGAATAAGTAAATAGTAACTCTATAAACTACACACAGGGAAGTACAAACCACATTATTTAAATTTATGATATCTGGGGGTTCGAAGGACTCCATGCTGGCAGAAGGTCTTCATCATGATACCAATTAGGAACAGTCATATAACCAGGTCGCAGACTAGATACCATTAGAGGAAAAAAGAAAAAAAAGAAAAAGGGATACACAATAAACAGACTGAAAACCAACTTGAGTAGTATAAGATGGCACTGCGGGAAATATAGGTATCAGGAGTCTCGCCACCCACAGTGTCCATTAGCAGAGTCTTTATAGTACATCAGCCTATGCCCTCCGTTGGTAAATGGAGGCTACAGATAGTGGAGCTGATCACTCCTCTTTTCCTCCAAATCCCCCTATACTGTCCAGACAGGGAGATGCTTTGATATGTGGCTTGTAGGGAGCACTCGTTGTGTGGCAGAATGTTCAGATGGAGTAAGGCACTTATGTTGTGCAGCATTATGTGCTCCACTGTGGGGGATCTCATCTCAGGGCTCATGACGATCGGCCGCTTTGCCATGAGGTCCCGTGAAACTATGACAGACTCAGAGCACTCGTCCAACCGTCCGTCCACAAGAGCGCAAGGAGTTCCCTGAGCACAGAGCACCGGAGCCTGCAGAAGATGTGCACTAAATGATGTGCGAGATCGGGAGTTAAAGACTTCATCGGGGCAGAGCAGTGGTATGTCACTCCTATCCTCCACCGGCACAGGGCAAGCAAACGCTTTAGAGGTCTTATGATCAGGAGGTTCAGGCTCAGGCTCTCCGCACCGGAGAAGGAGGATGTGGGATTGTAAGTCGCTAAATTGTAAATCCATAGTGCTCTCCAGAGCGGCAAGTGCGGCGATGAGCTCCGCCTCCATTATATTTCAAGATCGTAGGCAAGCTTGAGAGTGTCTCCCTCCCTTAATATTTCCTCCTGGTGTATAGGGTTCGAGGGGTAAATGAGGTATCCAATATGCGGTTATAGTCTAATAAGTCACTTGACCTGAGTTAGTTGTTGTAATCGGCGCACCGGGAGAGGGTGTTAGGAGTCCTGGGCCTAAAGGCCTCAATAGCCTGTACCAGAAAATAAACATAATAAAAGTCTCAAAGCTTGATAGATCCGTGATCAGCAGGAACTCCTCTAGGTAGCTGATCAATATTTTACAGCAAAAGCTGTTTTGATTCTATAGGAGTTGAGGTTAGTAAAATCTCAGGCTAGAGACCTCTGGTTTTGCGTCCTCTCCCGGCGCTGCCTGGACACGCCTCAGGACACATCTGTTTAACCCTTTTGCAACCAGAGCTTGTAAGCTGCAAGTAACATTTCTTACACTCCCCTAACTTAATCAGACTGAAGTTCAATCCGATTGGCTGATCCAATCAGCCAATCAGATTGAGCTAGCATTCTATTGGCTGATTGGAACAGCCAATAGAATGCAAGCTCAATCTGATTGGCTGATTGGATCAGCCAATCTGATTGAACTTCAATCTGATTGGCTGATAGCATCAGCCAATCAGATTTTCCTACCTTAATTCCGATTGGCTGAGGAACCTTCATTCAGTCGTCGGCCGTCGGGGAAGAAGGATGTTCCGCGTCGGCGGGATGAAGATGGATCTGGAAGAAAGAAGATTGAAGATGCCGCCTGGAAGATGACATCGCCCGGTTGGAAGATCTCTTCAGTGCCGCCTGGATGATGACTTCATCGGATGGAAGATTTCTTCAGCGCCCCTTGGATGAGCATTTCTGCCGCTCCGGATCTCCTCTTCGGTTCCATCGGTGGTCGGCTGGCTGAAGACGACTCAAGGTAGGATGAACTTCAGGGGGGTAGTGTTAGGTTTATTTAAGGGGGGTTTGGGTTAGATTAGGGGTATGTGGGTGGTGGGTTTTAATGTTGGGGGGGTGTATTTTTATTTTACAGGCAAAAGAGTTGTTTTCTTTAAGGGCTGGTAAGGTAAAAGAGCTGGTAACTTTTTAATTTAGAATAGGGTAGGACATTTTTTTATTTTGGGGGGCTTTGTTATTTTATTAGGGGGCTTAGATTAGGTGTAAGTAGCTTAAAATTGTTGTAATATTTGTTAAATGTTTGTAACTTATTTTTTTTATTTTTTGTAACAGCTTTTTTATTTTTTTCTTTAGTTAGTTTATTTAATTAACAAATAGACTGGCGAACCAGTCTTGAGAGCGAGGTGTCTGTATGAATTTAGCAAAATAAATGTATTGCTAAAGGTACTAACATAGCTGGAATAGTTCATAACTCACAAGAGTTCATAGAAGCCATAATGCAGGGGTCCGCTCTGCGTATTTATACCCGTAGCCGGCAATTTGTGAGTCTGAATATAAAGTCAAAACCAGCAATACCAATGCGCTTAAAAAAGGTCTTAGCTTTTAGAAACTAGCGGTATGTTCACTCACCCACCAAAGATGAAAACGTGAAGAATCTGCAATCAATTTCGAGCTGTAGTTGAAATAAGCCGATATCCTAAGGTAGCATACTTGCACAGACAGTGAAAGCCTTTCTTCCTGTGCTAGCTCCGTGTGGCGTACCACGTGCTCAGGACCTGGCCAAACCACTTGCTCTTGGTGACGTCACCGTCAGCTGGGGACTTAGTAGCCAATCAGATGGTACAGTCCTTCTCTTGACGATTCTCCTTGTCGAGCAACTTGTATTCAATTCACAAGGTGATATCCTCGATGACGTCACCGTCAGCTGGGGGACTCCGTGACCAATCAGATGGTGCAGTCCCGTTGTTGAAAACTTCTTCCTTTTAAAAGTTCCGTATCCGAATCTCGAAGGCACTCTTTGTATAATGGGGGTTAGTGACACAATACCGCTGTTCACAGCTAGATAATAATTTAAGCGCGAGTCCTGGAGGAGGTTATTACTTGGTATCCCACAGACTTGAAAAGTTCTTGTTCTAGGCAAGAGAAGTGGACTCCCCACAATCCACAAAAATATGAAAAAAGAAGTATATCCAGAACAAGAGTTTGAAAATCAGTTGTAGCTTTATTCCTTAAAATTGTATGATGACAACATACAACAACACAGGGTTAGTGAAGACAAAAAAACTTCTGACCGGTTTCGGTCGTATTGACCGTAATCATAGAAACTATGATTACGGTCAATACGACCGAAACCGGTCAGAAGTTTTTTTGTCTTCACTAACCCTGTGTTGTTGTATGTTGTCATCATACAATTTTAAGGAATAAAGCTACAACTGATTTTCAAACTCTTGTTCTGGATATACTTCTTTTTTTAGTTTATTTAATTGTATTTAATTGTAGTTATTTGTAGGTAATTAATTTAATTAATTTAATGATAGTGTAGTGTTAGGTTTAATTGTAACTTAGGTTAGGATTTATTTTACAGGTAATTTTGTATTTCTTTTAGCTAGGTAGTTATTAGATAGTTAATAACTATTTAATAACTATTCTAACTAGCTAAAATAAATACATAGTTACCTGTAAAATAAATATAAATCCTACAATAGCTACAATGTAATTATTAATTACATTGTAGCTATCTTAGGGTTTATTTTACAGGTAAGTATTTAGTTTTAAATAGGAATAATTTATTAAAGTATAGTGTAGTGTTAGGTGTAATTGTAACTTAGGTCAGTTTTTATTTTACAGGTAAATTTCTCTTTTTTTTAACTAGGTAGCTATTAAATAGTTAATAACTATTTAATAGCTATTGTACCTAGTTAAAATAAATTGAAAGTTGCCTGTAAAATAAAAATAAATCCTAAGATAGCTACAATATAATTATTATTTATATTGTAGCTATATTAGGGTTTATTTTAAAGGTAAGTATTTAGTTTTAAATAGGATTCATTTAGTTAATAAGAGTTAAATTTATTTAGATGTATTTAATTAATATTTAAGTTAGGGGGGTGTTAGGGTTAGACTTAGGTTTAGGGGTTAATAATTTTATTACAGTGGCGGCGGTGTAGGGGGGGCAGGATAGGGGTTAATAAATGTTTTATAGGTGGCGACGGTGTAGGGGGGGCAGATTAGGGGTTAATAAGTTTAATATAGGTTGCGGCAGGGTCCGGGAGCGGCGGTTTAGGGGTTAAACTATTTATTTAGTTGCGGCGGGGTCCGGAATCGGCAGGATAGGGGTTAATAACTTAATTATAGGTGGCGGCGGTATAGGGGGGGCAGGGTAGGGGTTACTAGGTATAATGTAGGTTGCGGCGGGGTCCGGGAGTGGCGGTTTAGGGGTTAATACATGTATTATAGTTGCGGCGGGGACAGGGAGCAGTGGTTTAGGGGTTAATCAGTTTATTAGCATGGCGGTGGTCTCCGGGAGAGGCGGTTTAGGGGTTAACATATTTAGAATAGCTTGCGGTGGGCTCCGGGAGCGGCGGTTTAGGGGGTAAACACTTTATTTAGTTGCGGCGGTGTAGGGGGGAGCAGATTAGGGGTGTTTAGACTCGGGGTACATGTTAGGGTGTTAGGTGTAGACAGCTCCCATAGGAATGAATGGGATGTCTGGCAGCAGAGAACATGAACTTTCGCTATGGTCAGACTCCCATTGATTCCTATGGGATCTGCCGCCTCCAGGGCGGCGGTTTGAAAACCGGGTACGCTGGGCCGTAAAAGTGCCGAGCGTACCTGCTAGTTTTTTGATAACTAGCAAAAGTAGTCAGATTGTGCCGCACTTGTGTGCAGAACATCTGGAGTGATGTAAGAATCGATCTGTTTCGGACTGAGTCCGGCCGATCGAAGCTTACGTCACAAAATTCTACTTTTGCTGGTGTCTAGGGCTTGATAACTAAGGCGAATCAGCATCGCCTCAAATACGCTGCGGAATTCCAGCGTATTTGAGGTAGACACGTTGATAACTACCCCTCTCTATCTCTACTCTCCTCTATCTTCCTCTTGTTTCTCTCCTCCTCTCTCTCGTTTTACTTTTTTCTCTCTTACTCACTCACATTTTGTTGTCTCTTTCCCTCTTTTCAATCTCTTCTGTCTCCCCTTTTGCCACTCTGTCTTTGTCTCTACCCCTCTCACATTCTTCCTCTCACATTCTTCCCTCTTTTCCATCTCTCCCTCTCCTCTTTCATCACCCCTCACATTTCTTTCATGTAATTAGCAAGAGTCCATGAGCTAGTGACGTATGGGATATACATTCCTACCAGGAGGGGCAAAGTTTCCCAAACCTCAAAATGCCTATAAATACACCCCTCACCACACCCACAATTCAGTTTTACAAACTTTGCCTCCTATGGAGGTGGTGAAGTAAGTTTGTGCTAGATTCTACGTTGATATGCGCTCCGCAGCAAGTTGGAGCCCGGTTTTCCTCTCAGCGTGCAGTGAATGTCAGAGGGATGTGAGGAGAGTATTGCCTATTTGAATGCAGTGATCTCCTTCTACGGGGTCTATTTCATAGGTTCTCTGTTATCGGTCGTAGAGATTCATCTCTTACCTCCCTTTTCAGATCGACGATATACTCTTATTTTTATACCATTACCTCTGCTGATTTTCGTTTCAGTACTGGTTTGGCTTTCTACAAACATGTAGATGAGTGTCCTGGGGTAAGTAAATCTTATTTTCTGTGACACTCTAAGCTATGGTTGGGCACTTTATTTATAAAGTTCTAAATATATGTATTCAAACATTTATTTGCCTTGACTCAGAATGTTCAACATTCCTTATTTTCAGACAGTCAGTTTCATATTTGGGATAATGCGTTTGAATCAATTCATTTTTTCTTACCTTAAAAATTTGACTTTTTTTCCCTGTGGGCTGTTAGGCTCGCGGGGGCTGAAAATGCTTCATTTTATTGCGTCATTCTTGGCGCAGATTTTTTTGGCGCAAAAAATCTTTTCTGTTTCCGGCGTCATACGTGTCGCCGGAAGTTGCGTCATTTTTTGACGTCCTTTTGCGCCAAAAATGTCGGCGTTCCGGATGTGGCGTCATTTTTGGCGCCAAAAAGCATTTAGGCGCCAAACAATGTGGGCGTATTATTTGGCGCCAAAAAATATGGGCGTCGCTTTTTTCTCCACATTATTTGTCTCATTTTTTCTTTGCTTCTGGTTACTAGAAGCTTGTTTATTGGCATTTTTTCCCATTCCTGAAACTGTCATTTAAGGAATTTGATCAATTTTGCTTTATATGTTGTTTTTTCTCTTACATATTGCAAGATGTCTCACGTTGCATCTGAGTCAGAAGATACTTCAGGAAAATCGCTGTCTAGTGCTGGAACTACCAAAGCTAAGTGTATCTGCTGTAAACTTTTGGTAGCTATTCCTCCGGCTGTTGTTTGTATTAATTGTCATGACAAACTTGTTAAAGCAGATAATATTTCCTTTAGTAATGTACCATTGCCTGTTGCAGTTCCCTCAACATCTAAGGTGCAGAATGTTCCTGATAACATAAGAGATTTTGTTTCTGAATCCATCAAGAAGGCTATGTCTGTTATTTCTCCTTCTAGTAAACATAAAAAAATCTTTTAAAACTTCTCTCTCTACAGATGAATTTTTAAATGAACATCATCATTCTGATTCTGATGACTCTTCTGGTTCAGAGGATTCTGTCTCAGAGATTGATGCTGATAAATCTTCATATTTATTTAAAATGGAATTTATTCGTTCTTTACTTAAAGAAGTACTAATTGCTTTAGAAATAGAGGATTCTGGTCCTCTTGATACTAATTCTAAACGTTTAGATAAGGTGTTTAAATCTCCTGTGGTTATTCCAGAAGTTTTTCCTGTTCCTAATGCTATTTCTGAAGTAATTTCCAGAGAATGGGATGAATTGGGTAATTCATTTACTCCTTCTAAACGTTTTAAGCAATTATATCCTGTGCCGTCTGACAGATTAGAATTTTGGGACAAAATCCCTAAAGTTGATGGGGCTATTTCTACCCTTGCTAAACGTACTACTATTCCTACGTCAGATGGTACTTCGTTTAAAGATCCTTTAGATAGGAAAATTGAATCTTTTCTAAGAAAAGCTTATCTGTGTTCAGGTAATCTTCTTAGACCTGCTATATCTTTGGCTGATGTTGCTGCAGCTTCAACTTTTTGGTTGGAGACTTTAGCACAACAAGTAACAGATCATGATTCTCATAATATTATTATTCTTCTTCAGCATGCTAATAATTTTATCTGTGATGCCATTTTTGATATTATCAGAGTTGATGTCAGGTTTATGTCTCTAGCTATTTTAGCTAGAAGAGCTTTATGGCTTAAAACTTGGAATGCTGATATGGCTTCTAAATCAACTCTACTTTCCATTTCTTTCCAGGGTAACAAATTATTTGGTTCTCAGTTGGATTCCATTATCTCAACTGTTACTGGTGGGAAAGGAACTTTTTTACCACAGGATAAAAAATCTAAGGGTAAAAACAGGGCTAATAATCGTTTTCGTTCCTTTTGTTTCAACAAAGAACAAAAGCCTGATCCTTCATCCTCAGGAGCAGTTTCAGTTTGGAAACCATCTCCAGTCTGGAATAAATCCAAGCCTTCTAGAAAGGCAAAGCCTGCTTCTAAGTCCACATGAAGGTGCGGCCCTCATTCCAGCTCAGCTGGTAGGGGGCAGGTTATGTTTTTTCAAAGAAATTTGGATCAATTCTGTTCACAATCTTTGGATTCAGAACATTGTTTCAGAAGGGTACAGAATTGGTTTCAAGATGAGACCTCCTGCAAAGAGATTTTTTCTTTCCCGTGTCCCAGTAAATCCAGTGAAAGCTCAAGCATTTCTGAATTGTGTTTCAGATCTAGAGTTGGCTGGAGTAATTATGCCAGTTCCAGTTCTGGAACAGGGGATGGGGTTTTATTCAAATCTCTTCATTGTACCAAAGAAGGAGAATTCCTTCAGACCAGTTCTGGATCTAAAAATATTGAATTGTTATGTAAGGATACCAACGTTCAAAATGGTAACTGTAAGGACTATCTTGCCTTTTGTTCAGCAAGGGCATTATATGTCCACAATAGATTTACAGGATGCTTATCTGCATATTCCGATTCATCCAGATCATTATCAGTTCCTGAGATTCTCTTTTCTGGACAAGCATTACCAGTTTGTGGCTCTGCCGTTTGGCCTAGCTACAGCTCCAAGAATTTTTACAAAGGTTCTCGGTGCCCTTCTGTCTGTAATCAGAGAACAGGGTATTGTGGTATTTCCTTATTTGGACGATATCTTGGTACTTGCTCAGTCTTTACATTTAGCAGAATCTCATACGAATCGACTTGTGTTGTTTCTTCAAGATCATGGTTGGAGGATCAATTTACCAAAAAGTTCATTGATTCCTCAGACAAGGGTAACTTTTCTGGGTTTCCAGATAGATTCAGTGTCCATGACTCTGTCTTTAACAGACAAGAGATGTCTAAAATTGATTTCAGCTTGTCGAAACCTTCAGTCACAATCATTCCCTTCGGTAGCCTTATGCATGGAAATTCTAGGTCTTATGACTGCTGCATCGGACGCGATCCCCTTTGCTCGTTTTCACATGCGACCTCTTCAGCTCTGTATGCTGAATCAATGGTGCAGGGATTACACAAAGATATCTCAATTAATATCTTTAAAACCGATTGTACGACACTCTCTAACGTGGTGGACAGATCACCATCGTTTAATTCAGGGGGCTTCTTTTGTGCTTCCGACCTGGACTGTAATTTCAACAGATGCAAGTCTCACAGGTTGGGGAGCTGTGTGGGGATCTCTGACTGCACAAGGAGTTTGGGAATCTCAGGAGGTGAGATTACCGATCAATATTTTGGAACTCCGTGCAATTTTCAGAGCTCTTCAGTCTTGGCCTCTTCTGAAGAGACAATCGTTCATTTGTTTTCAGACAGACAACTGTGGCATACATCAATCATCAAGGAGGGACTCACAGTCCTCTGGCTATGAAAGAATTCTGGTTTGGGCGGAATCCAGCTCCTGTCTAATCTCTGCGGTTCATATCCCAGGTATAGACAATTGGGAAGCGGATTATCTCAGTCGCCAAACGTTGCCAAACGTTGCATCCGGGCAAATGGTCTCTTCACCCAGAGGTATTTCTTCAGATTGTTCAAATATGGGAGCTTCCAGAAATAGATCTGATGGCGTCTCATCTAAACAAGAAACTTCCCAGGTATCTGTCCAGATCCCAGGATCCTCAGGCGGAAGCAGTGGATGCATTATCACTTCCTTGGAAGTATCATCCTGCTTATATCTTTCCGCCTCTAGTTCTTCTTCCAAGAGTAATCTCCAAGATTCTGAAGGAATGCTCGTTTGTTCTGCTGGTAGCTCCGGCATGGCCTCACAGGTTTTGGTATGCGAATCTTGTCCGGATGGCCTCTTGCCATCCGTGGACTCTTCCGCTACGACCAGACCTTCTGTCGCAAGGTCCTTTTTTCCATCAGGATCTCAAATCCTTAAATTTAAAGGTATGGAGATTGAATGCTTGATTCTTAGTCAGAGAGGTTTCTCTGACTCTGTGATTAATACTATGTTACAGGCTCGTAAATCTGTATCCAGAGAGATATATTATAGAGTCTGGAATACTTATATTTCTTGGTGTCTTTCTCATCATTTTTCTTGGCATTCTTTTAGAATTCCAAGAATTTTACAGTTTCTTCAGGATGGTTTAGATAAAGGTTTGTCCGCAAGTTCCTTGAAAGGACAAATCTCTGCTCTTTCTGTTCTTTTTCACAGAAAGATTGCTAATCTTCCTGATATTCATTGTTTTGTACAAGCTTTGGTTCGTATAAAACCTGTCATTAAGTCAATTTCTCCTCCTTGGAGTTTGAATTTGGTTCTAGGGGCTCTTCAAGCTCCTCCGTTTAAACCTATGCATTCATTGGACATTAAATTACTTTCTTGGAAAGTTTTGTTCCTTTTGGCAATCTCTTCTGCCAGAAGAGTTTCTGAATTATCCGCTCTTTCTTGTGAGTCTCCTTTTCTGATTTTTCATCAGGATAAGGCAGTGTTGCGAACTTCTTTTGAATTTTTACCTAAAGTTGTGAATTCCAACAACATTAGTAGAGAAATTGTGGTTCCTTCATTATGTCCTAATCCTAAGAATTCTAAGGAGAAATCGTTACATTCTTTGGATGTTGTTAGAGCTTTGAAATATTATGTTGAAGCTACTAAGTCTTTCCGAAAGACTTCTAGTTTATTTGTTATCTTTTCCGGTTCTAGAAAAGGCCAGAAAGCTTCTGCCATTTCTTTGGCATCTTGGTTGAAATCTTTAATTCATCTTGCCTATGTTGAGTCAGGTAAAACTCCGCCTCAAAGGATTACAGCTCATTCTACTAGGTCAGTTTCTACTTCCTGGGCGTTTAGGAATGAAGCTTCGATTGATCAGATTTGCAAAGCAGCAACTTGGTCCTCTTTGCATACTTTTACTAAATTCTACCATTTTGATGTATTTTCTTCTTCTGAAGCAGTTTTTGGTAGAAAAGTACTTCAGGCAGCGGTTTCAGTTTGAATCTTCTGCTTATGTTTTTCATTAAACTTTATTTTGGGTGTGGATTATTTTCAGCAGGAATTGGCTGTCTTTATTTTATCCCTCCCTCTCTAGTGACTCTTGCGTGGAAAGATCCACATCTTGGGTAATCATTATCCCATACGTCACTAGCTCATGGACTCTTGCTAATTACATGAAAGAAAACATAATTTATGTAAGAACTTACCTGATAAATTCATTTCTTTCATATTAGCAAGAGTCCATGATGCCCACCCTTTTTTTGTGGTGGTTATGATTTTTGTATAAAGCACAATTATTCCAATTCCTTATTTTATATGCTTTCGCACTTTTTTATCACCCCACTTCTTGGCTATTCGTTAAACTGAATTGTGGGTGTGGTGAGGGGTGTATTTATAGGCATTTTGAGGTTTGGGAAACTTTGCCCCTCCTGGTAGGAATGTATATCCCATACGTCACTAGCTCATGGACTCTTGCTAATATGAAAGAAATTAATTTATCAGGTAAGTTCTTACATAAATTATGTTTTTCCTCTCTCTTTGTCTTCTCTCTCTTCCTTTTCTATAAATCCTTTATCTTTCATCTCATCATTGAGAAATTTGGTGTAATGGAAGTTCAAAACATAAATTATTATCTAAATAAAGAAAAAAGATGGAAAAGTTTTGCCCACAACCTTGTATACAGTACAGGAACTTGTTTATTGGGAAATAAAAAAAAAAATTAAAGTCTCATATTTTAATTTTACCTAAAGCCTTGCTTACTCTAGATCAATGGGTTTCAAACCTGTTCTCAGGCCTCCCTAATAGGCCAGATTTCCAGGATCACCTTGGGTGAGAGCAGGTAAAATAACCATGTTTAGTAAACAGCTGATTATTTCACCTGTGCTCTAGTTCAGATGTTCTCAAAATCTGCTCTAGAGTAATCTCTGGTTTGAGGAATACTGTTACAATTAAAAAAACAAATAGCTATTTTTATCTGTCAAGGGACATTAAACACTTTGAGCTGGTTATATAATGATAAATTGTGTATATATATATATCTGTATATATATATATATATATATATATATAAATATATATATATATATATATAAAACAACCTCTGCACTATACTTTCATTATTTATTTAGTCCCTTTTTCCTGTAATTCTATTCTGAAATTGTGAGCTTTTCAGTTCCTGTTAGAAATGGAAGTGCAGAACACTGTAACATACCACACAGTCATTGGCTGCACACTCTAGTGACCTATTTATAACTGTCCCTAATTGGCCAAAACATAGAAGGTAACCTTGGCAGCTCCCATTGTTTTATAGACACTAAAACCTTGTACTTATTTGTCAATATTTAAACAGCTAATGAAACTTTAAAATACATCTACCTGTGATTCTCAGACTAATCTTTTATTTGAAAGCATCATTCTATCTAAAATGTATTTAGTGTTTAATGTCCCATTAATGATACAAAAATAAAACCATTCATTTGTAGACTGATTGATACTTTTTCTTTTTTTCAGCCCTGACATGAAATTGATTTTGGTATTTTTCACTGGATTCCTTCTGGCTTTCTTCCTTGTTTTTATAGGCTTGTGTTTTATGAAAATAAAAGCCAAAGGTATAGTATTTGATTTTCTTCTCATAATGCTCTCCACTAATAACATAACCAGTTTTTCTATTTAATATTCCTACATTTTTTTTGCAATGGTTGTATATGTAGGAAAAATTCTATGGCCTAGATTTGGAGTTCGGCGGTAGCCGTCAAAACCAGCGTTAGAGGCTCCTAACGCTGGTTTTGGCCGCCCGCTGGTATTTGGAGTCAGTGATTAAAGGGTCTAACGCTCACTTTTCAGCCGCGACTTTTCCATACCGCAGATCCCCCTACGCCATTTGCGTATCCTATCTTTTCAATGGGATCTTTCTAACGCCGGTATTTAGAGTCGTTTCTGACGTGAGCGTTAGAGCTCTAACGACAAAATTCCAGCCGCCTGAAAATAGCAGGAGTTAAGAGCTTTCTGGCTAACGCCGGTTCATAAAGCTCTTAACTACTGTACCCTAAAGTACACTAACACCCATAAACTACCTATGTACCCCTAAACCGAGCTCCCCCCACATTGCCGCCACTCAATTAAAATTTTTAACCCCTAATCTGCCGACCGCCACCTACGTTATACTTATGTACCCCTAATCTGCTGCCCCTAACCTCGCCGACCCCTGTATTACATTTATTAACCCCTAACCTGCCCCCCACAACGTCGCCGCCAGCTACTTAAAATAATTAACCCCTAATCTTCCGACCGCAAAGCGCCGCCACCTACGTTATCCCTATGTACCCCTAATCTGCTACCCCTAACACCGCCGACCCCTATATTATATTTATTAACCCCTAATCTGCCCCCCTCAACGTCGCCGACACCTGCCTACACTTATTAACCCCTAATCTGCCGAGCGGACCTGAGCGCTACTATAATAAAGTTATTAACCCCTAACCCGCCTCACTAACCCTATAATAAATAGTATTAACCCCTAATCTGCCCTCCCTAACATCGCCGACACATAACTTCAATTATTAACCCCTAATCTGACGACCGGAGCTCACCGCTATTCTAATAAATTGATTAACCCCTAAAGCTAAGTCTAACCCTAACACTAACACCCCCTAACTTAAATATAATTTACATCTAACGAAATAAATTAACTCTTATTAAATAAATTATTCCTATTTAAAGCTAAATACTTACCTGTAAAATAAATCCTAATATAGCTACAATATAAATTATAATTATATTATAGCTATTTTAGGATTAATATTTATTTTACAGGCAACTTTGTAATTATTTTAACCAGGTACAATAGCTATTAAATAGTTAAGAACTATTTAATAGTTACCTAGTTAAAATAATAACAAATTTACCTGTAAAATAAATCCTAACCTAAGATATAATTAAACCTAACACTACCCTATCAATAAAATAATTAAATAAACTACCTACAATTACCTACAATTAACCTAACACTACACTATCAATAAATTAATTAAACACAATTGCTACAAATAAATACAATTAAATAAACTAGCTAAAGTACAAAAAAAAAAAAGAACTAAGTTACAAAAAATAAAAAAATATTTACAAACATAAGAAAAATATTACAACAATTTTAAACTAATTACACCTACTCTAAGCCCCCTAATAAAATAACAAAGCCCCCCAAAATAAAAAATTCCCTACCCTATTCTAAATTAAAAAAGTTACAAGCTCTTTTACCTTACCAGCCCTGAACAGGGCCCTTTGCGGGGCATGCCCCAAGAATTTCAGCTCTTTTGCCTGTAAAAGAATAAATACAATACCCCCCCCCAACATTACAACCCACCACCCACATACCCCTAATCTAACCCAAACCCCCCTTAAATAAACCTAACACTAAGCCCCTGAAGATCTTCCTACCTTGTCTTCACCATACCAGGTTCACCGATCCGTCCTGGCTCCAACATCTTCATCCAACCCAAGCGGGGATTGGCGATCCATCATCCGGTGCTGAAGAGGTCCAGAAGAGGCTCCAAAGTCTTCCTCCTATCCGGCAAGAAGAGGACATCCGGACCGGCAAACATCTTCTCCAAGCGGCATCTTCGATCTTCTTCCATCCGTTGCGGAGCGGGTCCATCTTGAAGCAGGCGACGCGGATCCATCCTCTTCTTCCGTTGTCTCCCGACTAATGACGGTTCCTTTAAGGGACGTCATCCAAGATGGCGTCCCTCGAATTCCGATTGGCTGATAGGATTCTATCAGCCAATCTGAATTAAGGTAGGAATTTTCTGATTGGCTGATGGAATCAGCCAATCAGAATCAAGTTCGATCCGATTGGCTGATCCAATCAGCCAATCAGATTGAGCTCGCATTCTATTGGCTGATCGGAACAGCCAATAGAATGCGAGCTCAATCTGATTGGCTGATTGGATCAGCCAATCAGATTGAACTTGATTCTGATTGGCTGATTCCATCAGCCAATCAGAAAATTCCTACCTTAATTCCGATTGGCTGATAGAATCCTATCAGCCAATCGGAATTCGAGGGACGCCATCTTGGATGACGTCCCTTAAAGGAACCGTCATTAGTCGGGAGACAACGGAAGAAGAGGATGGATCCGCGTCGCCTGCTTCAAGATGGACCCGCTCCGCACTGGATGGAAGAAGATCGAAGATGCCGCTTGGAGAAGATGTTTGCCGGTCCGGATGTCCTCTTCTTGCCGGATAGGAGGAAGACTTTGGAGCCTCTTCTGGACCTCTTCAGCACCGGATGATGGATCGCCAACCCCCGCTTGGGTTGGATGAAGATGTTGGAGCCAGGACGGATCGGTGAACCTGGTATGGTGAAGACAAGGTAGGAAGATCTTCAGGGGCTTAGTGTTAGGTTTATTTAAGGGGGGTTTGGGTTAGATTAGGGGTATGTGGGTGGTGGGTTGTAATGTTGGGGGGGGGTATTGTATTTATTCTTTTACAGGCAAAAGAGCTGAATTTCTTGGGGCATGCCCCGCAAAGGGCCCTGTTCAGGGCTGGTAAGGTAAAAGAGCTTGTAACTTTTTTAATTTAGAATAGGGTAGGGAATTTTTTATTTTGGGGGGCTTTGTTATTTTATTAGGGGGCTTAGAGTAGGTGTAATTAGTTTAAAATTGTTGTAATATTTTTCTTATGTTTGTAAATATTTTTTTATTTTTTGTAACTTAGTTCTTTTTTATTTTTTGTACTTTAGCTAGTTTATTTAATTGTATTTATTTGTAGCAATTGTGTTTAATTAATTTATTGATAGTGTAGTGTTAGGTTAATTGTAGGTAATTGTAGGTAGTTTATTTAATTATTTTATTGATAGGGTAGTGTTAGGTTTAATTATATCTCAGGTTAGGATTTATTTTACAGGTAAATTTGTTATTATTTTAACTAGGTAACTATTAAATAGTTCTTAACTATTTAATAGCTATTGTACCTGGTTAAAATAATTACAAAGTTGCCTGTAAAATAAATATTAATCCTAAAATAGCTATAATATAATTATAATTTATATTGTAGCTATATTAGGATTTATTTTACAGGTAAGTATTTAGCTTTAAATAGGAATAAGTTATTTAATAAGAGTTAATTTATTTCGTTAGATGTAAATTATATTTAAGTTAGGGGGGTGTTAGTGTTAGGGTTAGACTTAGCTTTAGGGGTTAATCAATTTATTAGAATAGCGGTGAGCTCCGGTCGTCAGATTAGGGGTTAATAATTGAAGTTAGGTGTCGGCGATGTTAGGGAGGGCAGATTAGGGGGTTAATACTATTTATTATAGGGTTAGTGAGGCGGGTTAGGGGTAAATAACTTTATTATAGTAGCGCTCAGGTCCGCTCAGCAGATTAGGGGTTAATAAGTGTAGGCAGGTGTCGGCGACGTTGAGGGGGGCAGATTAGGGGTTAATAAATATAATATAGGGGTCGGCGGTGTTAGGGCAGCAGATTAGGGGTACATAGGGATAACGTAGGTTGCGGCGGTTTACGGAGCGGCAGATTAGGGGTTAAAAAAAATATGCAGGGGTCAGCGATAGCGGGGGCGGCAGATTAGGGGTTAATAAGTGTAAGGTTAGGGGTGTTTAGACTCGGGGTACATGTTAGAGTGTTAGGTGCAGACGTAGGAAATGTTTCCCCATAGGAAACAATGGGGCTGCGTTAGGAGCTGAACGCTGCTTTTTTGCAGGTGTTAGGTTTTTTTTCAGCTCAAACAGTCCCATTGTTTCCTATGGGGGAATCGTGCACGAGCACGTTTTTGAGGCTGGCCGCGTCCGTAAGCAACTCTGGTATCGAGAGTTGCATTTGCGGTAAAAATGCTCTACGCTCCTTTTTTGGAGCCTAACGCAGCATTTGTTTGAACTCTCGATACCAGAGTTAATTTTATGGTGCGGCCAGAAAAAAGCCCGCGGAGCGTTAACAGCCCTTTTACCGCCAAACTCCAAATCTAGGCCTATGACTTTTAAAGTTAAGGAAAAACTTGATTTTCAGCCTTTAAAATAAAATTCTGTTAAAGCCGTTTTAACTTAGTAATTTAAAGGGACAGTTTACTCTTTTTTTTCCTCCCTTTAATTTGTTCCCAACTATCCATTTTACCTGCTGGAATGTAGTAAATTGTTTACAAATAGGTCCTTTACCTTTGATATTAGCATTTGAAAAAGCAGATTTTTTTCATTGGTATCCCTACCTATACAAAAATTTTATATGCTAAAGTGTAGGCTATAGAAAAGCTGTATAAACATAGCCAGCAGAAGGAAATACACTCCCAGTGAGAGGTAGGAGAGATAAGTAATACAGGCATACCTCTATTTATTGCACTTCGCTTTATTGCGCTACGCAGATATTGCTCTTTTTACAAATAGAAGGTTTGTGGCAACCCTGTGTCGAGCAAGTCTATCAGTGCAATTTTTAACATATAGAAAAATGTGAGGAGTGAGGGCGCTAACAAAAGCTTAAAGGGACACTGTACCCAAAAAATTTCTTTCGTGATTCAGATTGAGCATGAAATTTTAAGCAACTTTCTAATTTACTCCTATTATCAAATTTTCTTCATTCTCTTGATATCTCTATTTGAAATGCAAGAATGTAAGTTTAGATGCCGGCCCATTTTTGGTGAACAACCTGGGTTGTCCTTGCTGATTGGTGGATAAATTCATCCACCAATAAAAAAGTGCTGTCCAGAGTACTGAAACCAAAAAAAAGCTTAGATGCCTTCTTTTTCAAATAATGATAGCAAGAGAACGAAGAAAAAATGATAATAGGAGTAAATTAGAAAGTTGCTTAAAATTGCATGCTCTTTCTGAATTACAAAATAAAAAAATTGGGTTCAGTATCCCTTTAAGGAATTAAGATCCTAAAAATATTGATTATAATTGATTGACTAGATTTAATTACTTTAACAGTAATTCATCAAATTATACAGTGAATAAATATATAAAGTTGATTTAAGCCTATCTATCTCATGTAAATTAATCTAAGGTGCAGTGTGCAGTGTCCTTTAAGTTCCTATTAAAAGAAACCGAAATAGTGCATTAATATAAAGTGCAATGTGCAAAACTTTAATAAGTGTATGAACACATGAATTTATATAGATACTGTGTATCGTGGGCTATATGTTTGTAAGCAGCGTATAAAATATATATATGACTTTTAAGATAAATATTATAATCTTCAATTACCTCCTAGATGAATTTTTTATATACAGATTATTATGTATATTAATAAAATAGTCTATACAAAAAACATGACTAAAACTCTAAGAGATACAATAAAATTTATTACGATTCAAAAGAACTTTATCTAAAAAATTGAGACTCAGGGGACGTCTCCCCAAAAATATTTACTTCATCAATATAAAATTAAGCTTGTTAGAATGTTAAAATAAACTTAAGCAACAATATAACAAATGAGAATAGTTTAGAATTGCAGAGTCTAAAAGGCTGGTATTCTATCACCGTTAACAGGAAAGTATTATATCACAGAAAAATTGTATATTTTAGAATAAAATTGATTAGACGTTAAAAAATTCCTTTCATAGTTCGATATAATGCAGAGTAAAAAACTTAGATGTTAGAGTTTCTTTGTACATAGATATATTAGACACCTTCAGTATGAGTTATCTTATCCTCTTTTTTTGTTTAAAAAACTTTAAATGCTAAAGTCTCTTTTCTGCAGAGATGTATTAGATACCTTTAGTATGAGTTACCTTATCCTCTTGTGTTTTAGCTTTTGCTCTGTTTACTCACTCGATGCAGCTTGTGATTCAGAGCCGCCGCATGTTCTCGGCGTCTGACGTCACTCTCCGGTCTTTAGTTATCCGGTTCCAAAAGAAATTATAGCGGCTTGGCGATTCCGTTTTTTTTTAATAGTTTTTCCCAAATCTTCCTGCTCTTAGTGCCTTGCACGCAGGGGAGGTATAATTCAAACAGATAGTGCTTGTAGTATGCCGATGAATGCAGATGAAAACATAACCCGGGTTACAAAATCACAGCAGTAGTATCCGATTGCAAAGCATGCAAACCTCCGATAATTTCTAAAAGTCACTTGAAGTCACAAGGGTCGACGTGTTTCGCTCTACACAGAGCTTTATCACTTTGATAAAGCTCTGTATAGAGCGAAACGCATCGACCCTTGTGACTTCAAGTGACTTTCAAAGGAAGAAGTATCTTACATTGATTTGTTTCAGCAATTAGTGTTGGAAGACTGGGAATCAATTCCTAGCCACATCAGCAATTGATGTTGGAAGACTGGGAATCAATTCCTAGCCACATCCCTAATAACAAGAAAATTTGACCTAATGAAGCAAGGGCATTGTGCAGCCTGATGAATGACCATAATTTGGTAATCTGTCAGGCTGATAAGGGGGGAGGGATTGTGTTACAGAATTATTCTTATTACCTCAAGGAAGCACGACGCATCCTATGGGATTTGGAGTATTATAGAAAATTACCACATGACCCCACTATAGATTTTTTTTAAAAAAATGGGCAAAATACTTGAATATGGTTTAACCAAGGGCATTCTAAACAAGAAGGAAAAAAGGTATCTTACTCCAGACCACCCCAGTATACCCTACTATTACCATCTACCCAAACTACATAAAGATGATAAGGTCCCCCCTGGGAGACCCATCATCACAGGAATTAACAGTTTAACGGACAAATTGTCCGAGTATGTGGATATATTCCTTCAGAAACATGTTTGCAATTTGTCATCCTGCATCAAAGATACCAAAGATTTGCTACAAAGCTCTCTCACATCCAACGTAGTGATAATGATAACTATTTGTGGCTATCTTGTGATGTGGGATCTCTATACTCCAATATAGCACATGACATAGGTCTTCCTACAACTAGAGTATATCTAGATGAAGATATCTACATGCCCATGGTACAAAAGGAATATCTACTTACTCTGATCGATTATATCCTTAAACACAATTACTTTCAATTCCTTGATGAGTTCTATCTACAAACCAAGGGAATGGCAATGGGTACCAGATTTGCCCTGAGTTTAGCAAATCTCTTCATGGGACAATTTAAAGAATTATATATATATATATATATATATATATATATATATATATATATATATATATATATAAAATTCGAAATGGAGGGGCAATCTGGTGTTCTATGGCCGTTATATTGATGACCTCATTTTCATCTTTGAGGGATCCATAGCTGACGCAATGGATTTTGTCACATACCTTAATGACAATAATATGGGTATAGGCTTCACTTGTAACATACAAGAATCAGTCATAGAGTTCTTAGATGTAGTTTTATCATGGGATACGGATGGTAGTATCTGTACTTCCACTCATTTTAAGCAAGTTGATTGCAATAACTTCTTACATTTCAACAGTAATCACTTATTGAATTGGAAAAAGAATATTCCCTTTAGCCAATTCTTTAGGATTAGGCGAAATTGCTCATCCATAGACAAATATAACGAACAGTCTAAGACCTTGACCTCTAGATTTCTGGAAAAATGTTATCCATCTGATCTGATTATAAATAGCTGTGATAGGGTCAGAAAATTAGATAGAAACATTCTTTTGACTGACTCCATCAATAAGAACAAAAACAATGAAAAGGTATAATTCGAATCATAAGGCCATTAGGAAAATGTTGGAAAAACATTGGCCTTTATTAATGAGAGACCTCATTCTAAAGAAAACATTATCTGCACGACCCAAAGTAGTATATAGGAGAGCTCCCACACTCAAACAAAGATTAGCACCTAGTAAAGTGGTTATGTCGGTTAAGAATAGAAATAAAGCCAAAAATGACACTGAGAGATCCACCAGTACCAATGTATTAAACATTTTGAAAAAAAGGAACCTTCAGATGTGGTAAAAAATGGTGCTTTATGTGTAGGTATATTACTCATGGTCACACGAGTATTAGATCAAACACCACAGGAGAGCAATATCAGCATATGTGGTTTATGTTCTCACATGTGAGTTTGGACTTCAATACATTGGTAGAACCTGTAGAAAAGTGAGAATAAGATGGAGTGAACATCTTAGAAATATTAAATCCAAATCATTAAAGCATAGTGTACCAAGACACATTTGCCAAGAACATACTCCAGGAAGATGTAATTTAACCATAACTCCTTTAGAAAGCATCCCGTTCAGCCGTCTTTCCAATAGATTTTCCAGACTAAGACAACGAGAGACTTACTGGATATATAAATTTAAAACATTGTTCCACTAGGTTTAAATAAAGTCATTGATTCAGCAGGTTTTGTTTAATGTCTCACTAATTTATCCTTACTAACTGTACATATTATTGATTTGGGGCAATTGTTTATGATAATGTGAACCGGAGTCAGTTGGTAGTGTTGTCTTTTATTCCTGGTACTTTAGAATTTCCATATTATTTAGGACTTTACATTTCATCCAATATATACACATACCCTTTAGACACTCTATTACGTGATATGTTACTCACATTTATATTTATTATATAACATATATTTTTCTCACTCAATGACTTGGGTAAATGCACCCTCTATGTATATACATGTATACACTATGGTTCCTTTATATATGTATTTTGACATTATTACTCGTTTCACCCCTTTATATTCTTATTACCTAGCAGTATACATATGATTTATAGATTTTTATATCATCATTATTGCTTGTCTTGACTTGTCACATTATATGCACCACCACTCATATTATAGTATATATGCTTAGTCTTAGTCATTACACTAACCACACTAGAATTTACTATATACACGCACTCGTATAAGGGCTCTTCCTAATTGTCCAATCACTATAAACTAGCCTACTAGATGACTCTAATAATATTTATTACACCCATTCACTCAGCATTCACTACTATACACCATATATGAAGTATCTTATATTTTTGGCTTGTTTTATAGCAAGTATTTATTCTTTATGTATATATTTTTTATTACAATAAGTATATACTCTTCATGTATCTATTTTTTCCATATATATATAATATATATATATATATATATATATATATATATATATATATAGCAATATCCGTTCAACCCCTCAAGGTAGAAAAACGCTTCACTCTCCGGTCTCTTTCAAAATCCTTTATTAAGTATCCAGCATCAAATGACAAAATTCCCAAACGTTTCGATACCAATTGGTATCTTTTTCAATGGGTAATCAGAACATATCTATCCCAAAAGAAGATTCCTAATACTAACCACAAACCACTCACCTATATACACCTGTAAAGCCTCTCTGTCACTTCCGGTACATCAGAAAACCGCCCCACCATGCGCATGCGTCCAGGAGTTAGCCAACCGCATGGCTAATTTGCATATTCAATAACGTAATGACGTTTGCGTTCCAACCACGCATAGTTACTCCTTACTGTTTTAGCAGCTAATGCGCATGCCCAGGTGGCTGAAGTTCTAATGATACCGGACTAACTCTTACAAGTATAACTACTCTAAAGTGTAAAAAAACTATCTATACCAAGTTAAAATCTATAATATGACTACCTGAGTTCTCAGAACAGACTTTATTCCTTATATTTATAGAATATTAAGTAAGATACTTAGCATTTTTATATACAGCTTGCTAAGCTAATCACAGCCCCCTTAATTATCTTATCCACAATCTCCAAACCGTCTATTATCTAGTTAAAGTATGTTATACTATAATTATCAATATAACATATAGCTTCTATGCCAATTGGAGTGCAGTGAGAGACTTAGTTGTGGCTACCGCAATACACTAAACACCATATCTTCAGAGACTTTGTGAACCCATATATTCTGGACCAGTCCATCTTCCTGGGTGTTGATGACCTAGACCGATAAATCATGGACATTTCACTTAAAGGAAGACACCAAAGTCCATCTGTACATTCAGACCCTTGGGAGCCACTGTGTCTAAACGATAAATCCAGGAGGTCTCAACTTGGAGTAGTTTCGTGTTCCTATCTCCACCCCTTCGTAAGGGGGGCACATGATCAATCAACATAGTCCTTAAACTTGCCGCTGTGTGCCCAGCTTGAAGGAAATGTCTGGCGACCGGTTGATCAGATGTTTTCTTGTCAATCGCTTGTCTAATCGCATGGCGATGATTGGCCATTCTATCTCGAAATGTAATAGAGGTCTTCCCCACATAGACAAGCGAACATGGACACATTAGTATGTATACAACATACGTACTCATACATGACAATCTGTGTAGAATCTTGTATTTTCTCCCAGTGTGTGGGTGGTGAAAGAACATCCCTGTTAACATACTATTGCACGTAGTGCAGTCCCCACATCTATAGCAGCCAACTTTTTTCCTGCTGTCCAGCCAAGTACCTTTTTCATAGCACTTCACAGGGTCATTATGGACAAGTAAATCCTTCAAATTGGGTGCTCTCTTATAAGCCATCCGTGGGGCTGATGTGTGCAGGAATGGTAGTGATTTGTCAGTATTGATAATGTCCCAGTTCTTCTTGACCGATTCAGACAATATCTTGGACACGGGGTTGAACGTGGTAACAAAGTTAATGATATCGCTATTGTTTTCTACTTTATCAGTAGGATCATGTGGTTGTAGCAGAGATATTTGATCATCCCCGGCCAGGTTGGTTTGCACCTGTGTTATCAGTTTTCTTGCATATCCTCGTTGCTCCAATTTCTTAATCATTTCATCCTCCTGTACTCTTCTAGTCTCTCTTAGTGTGTTATTGCGGGCCACCCGCGTGAGTTGAGAGGATACCACACTCTTTTTTTGATGTTCAGGGTGAAAACTTGTGGATAGCAACAATGAGTTTCTATCCGTCGGTTTTGAATATAAGGAGGTAGAAAATTTGTAACAATCATCTTCTGTATAAACAGATATGTTTAGATCTAGGAATGGTATGCTCACCCTGTTATGGGCCACTTTAAATCGAATAGTTGACTCAAGCTGATTTAAGCTGTCAACCCACTGTTCTAGGGATTCCTCTGACCCTCTCCATACCAAAAACACATCGTCAATATACCTGACGTACAGTTTAATTTTATCAATTGTGCGAATGTGCATGACCATAGTCTCATACCAAGACATATACAGATTGGCGTATGCGGGAGCCATATTTGAACCCATTGCAGTTCCTGATATTTGTAAGAAGAATTCCTTCTCAAATTTGAAAAAGTTTTTTTCCAGACAAAACCTCAATAATTCCAATAGGAACTCAATGGGTGGTCCCGCATACGCCAATGACTCACTTAACATGGATCTGACCGCCTGTACACCACCATCATGCGGGATGACAGTGTACAAGCTGTCAACATCCATTGTAACAAGTAGGTCATCTGGGCCAAGTTCATTCCAGGCAAGTAACCTCCGAATGAGTGAGGGAGAATCCAGTATAAAGGAATATGACTCCTTTACAACTGGCTGTAGGTGATGATCTATAAAAATGGCCACATTAGAACACAAAGAATCCCTGGCAGACACAATAGGTCTGCCAGGCGGTTTAATCAGAGTCTTGTGTACTTTGGGCAATAGGTATAGTACCGGAATAACCGGAAATGCAGTAGTCATATATTCAAATTCATTTTCATCAATCATACCTGATTCTAGCCCATATTTCAATATAAGATCCAATTCCTTCTTAAATGTATTTATTGGATTTCCTCTTAGTTTACAATAGATGCGATTATCAGTCAGCTGTCTATAGGCTTCCTCTCTATAGTCAACATAATTTTGAACCACTATAGAGCCTCCTTTATCCGCCGCATGAATAATGATCGTGGTGTCATTTTTTAAACTCTTTAGAGCCTCCTTTTCCCCTTTAGTGAGGTTAGGGAACAAATTTTCTACTTTTGCTCGTTCACACGTATCATTAATCATGCGTGAAAAACTACGGATAGAAGGGTTTAAGTTGATTGGATCAAACTTGCTCTGACTTTTGAACTTGTTGACACTCTCTTGTTCACTATTTTTAAAAAAATCCTTAATCCTAAGCTGTCTCTGTAATTTGTAGGTTTCAACATTAATTTTGAATTTGTCTATAGCTGGAGTGGGGACAAAGGACAGGCCCTTATTTAGCAAACTTTTCTCATCTAAACTTAGAGCTCTATCACTTAAATTGTAGATAATATCTACTTTTTCTTGCCTGTTTTTTTCTTTGAATCCTCCCCTCCTCGTGTGCGGTCTTGCTCGTTTTGCTTTACTGGAAGCGGAGGTTTTTTGGAGGATCTGGTGCTCACCCCACCTAAAGGGTGACCAGCATTAACATTTGGGTTGGACTCATCATTATCTGGCCCAGATGAATCGCCTCCACTACTGTCAACAGTGTCAGCAATGTTTCTATTATTAAAGCGTCTCCTTCGTCTAAATTGTGGTCTATTGTCCTCCTTCCCATAGAGCCACCTATACACTCTTCTCTCCCTGTAATCAGTCTCTACAGTCATTAATTTGTTGTTCTTAAAGGTTAACAAATCGTTTTTATATTTGTTAACTTGTCCCTGTAATTTGTTAATCCAATCTTCCCCTGTATCTTCCGTTAGGATCTGGTAGCTCGTCTCTTTAACCTCATTGATTTCCACTCTAATTAGATGTAATAATCTATTGGATTCCTCAATTACCAATAAAATGAGGTCATATGAGCACTTGTTTAAGATTGAGCACCACTTCCTACAGAATTCAGGGTTAGCCCTACCTATCGTGGGTGTATTCTTAATACGAAAACCCCTTGGTATATTTTTATTGCGATGGTAATTGGACAAGTACACAGTATGTAGATGGTGATCTACCTCTCTTTTCTGTAAATTCAACAATTTATGATAAACATCAAGAGGTGTCTCCCCTCTCAACTCACGCAAGTCTGTACTTGCAAGGATGCGCTCTGCATCTGCTTCTGTAAATATAAAGGATTCCCTATTGACAGTGTCATCACCAATATTAGGAGTGTCAGTAGCAGCGGATCCACTCACTTCCATGTCGGTTGATAAAATAATTGTATCCACTTATAGGTTCAGCCTGTCCTTAATAGGTTAACCGGTCTATTGAAAAACCCAGGTAGTATTCACAACACCATGTGATTTAAAAACAAACACAGCAGTAAACTTAAAGTCAGTATAACTGCAAGTGAAGAAATGGCACTTCACAGGGATACCTTAAGCATAAGTAGTAATGTAGTTGATAGTAGTAATCATAGTCACTTATTTTCAGTCAAACAGAATTCACAATGTGCAGGGTGCAAACCAAATTAACAATATACAAATATCCAGACAGGTGCACTCACTGTGACATAAGACATCCGCCGGGGTGCTGCGTTGAAAACATATAGCAATATCCGTTCAACCCCTCAAGGTAGAAAAACGCTTCACTCTCCGGTCTCTTTCAAAATCCTTTATTAAGTATCCAGCATCAAATGACAAAATTCCCAAACGTTTCGATACCAATTGGTATCTTTTTCAATGGGTAATCAGAACATATCTATCCCAAAAGAAGATTCCTAATACTAACCACAAACCACTCACCTATATACACCTGTAAAGCCTCTCTGTCACTTCCGGTACATCAGAAAACCGCCCCACCATGCGCATGCGTCCAGGAGTTAGCCAACCGCATGGCTAATTTGCATATTCAATAACGTAATGACGTTTGCGTTCCAACCACGCATAGTTACTCCTTACTGTTTTAGCAGCTAATGCGCATGCCCAGGTGGCTGAAGTTCTAATGATACCGGACTAACTCTTACAAGTATAACTACTCTAAAGTGTAAAAAAACTATCTATACCAAGTTAAAATCTATAATATGACTACCTGAGTTCTCAGAACAGACTTTATTCCTTATATTTATAGAATATTAAGTAAGATACTTAGCATTTTTATATACAGCTTGCTAAGCTAATACAGCAAGCTGTATATAAAAATGCTAAGTATCTTACTTAATATTCTATAAATATAAGGAATAAAGTCTGTTCTGAGAACTCAGGTAGTCATATTATAGATTTTAACTTGGTATAGATAGTTTTTTTACACTTTATAGTAGTTATACTTGTAAGAGTTAGTCCGGTATCATTAGAACTTCAGCCACCTGGGCATGCGCATTAGCTGCTAAAACAGTAAGGAGTAACTATGCGTGGTTGGAACGCAAACGTCATTACGTTATTGAATATGCAAATTAGCCATGCGGTTGGCTAACTCCTGGACGCATGCGCATGGTGGGGCGGTTTTCTGATGTACCGGAAGTGACAGAGAGGCTTTACAGGTGTATATAGGTGAGTGGTTTGTGGTTAGTATTAGGAATCTTCTTTTGGGATAGATATGTTCTGATTACCCATTGAAAAAGATACCAATTGGTATCGAAACGTTTGGGAATTTTGTCATTTGATGCTGGATACTTAATAAAGGATTTTGAAAGAGACCGGAGAGTGAAGCGTTTTTCTACCTTGAGGGGTTGAACGGATATTGCTATATGTTTTCAACGCAGCACCCCGGCGGATGTCTTATGTCACAGTGAGTGCACCTGTCTGGATATTTGTATATTGTTAATTTGGTTTGCACCCTGCACATTGTGAATTCTGTTTGACTGAAAATAAGTGACTATGATTACTACTATCAACTACATTACTACTTATGCTTAAGGTATCCCTGTGAAGTGCCATTTCTTCACTTGCAGTTATACTGACTTTAAGTTTACTGCTGTGTTTGTTTTTAAATCACATGGTGTTGTGAATACTACCTGGGTTTTTCAATAGACCGGTTAACCTATTAAGGACAGGCTGAACCTATAAGCGGATACAATTATTTTATCAACCGACATGGAAGTGAGTGGATCCGCTGCTACTGACACTCCTAATATTGGTGATGACACTGTCAATAGGGAATCCTTTATATTTACAGAAGCAGATGCAGAGCGCATCCTTGCAAGTACAGACTTGCGTGAGTTGAGAGGGGAGACACCTCTTGATGTTTATCATAAATTGTTGAATTTACAGAAAAGAGAGGTAGATCACCATCTACATACTGTGTACTTGTCCAATTACCATCGCAATAAAAATATACCAAGGGGTTTTCGTATTAAGAATACACCCACGATAGGTAGGGCTAACCCTGAATTCTGTAGGAAGTGGTGCTCAATCTTAAACAAGTGCTCATATGACCTCATTTTATTGGTAATTGAGGAATCCAATAGATTATTACATCTAATTAGAGTGGAAATCAATGAGGTTAAAGAGACGAGCTACCAGATCCTAACGGAAGATACAGGGGAAGATTGGATTAACAAATTACAGGGACAAGTTAACAAATATAAAAACGATTTGTTAACCTTTAAGAACAACAAATTAATGACTGTAGAGACTGATTACAGGGAGAGAAGAGTGTATAGGTGGCTCTATGGGAAGGAGGACAATAGACCACAATTTAGACGAAGGAGACGCTTTAATAATAGAAACATTGCTGACACTGTTGACAGTAGTGGAGGCGATTCATCTGGGCCAGATAATGATGAGTCCAACCCAAATGTTAATGCTGGTCACCCTTTAGGTGGGGTGAGCACCAGATCCTCCAAAAAACCTCCGCTTCCAGTAAAGCAAAACGAGCAAGACCGCACACGAGGAGGGGAGGATTCAAAGAAAAAAACAGGCAAGAAAAAGTAGATATTATCTACAATTTAAGTGATAGAGCTCTAAGTTTAGATGAGAAAAGTTTGCTAAATAAGGGCCTGTCCTTTGTCCCCACTCCAGCTATAGACAAATTCAAAATGAATGTTGAAACCTACAAATTACAGAGACATCTTAGGATTAAGGATTTTTTTAAAAATAGTGAACAAGAGAGTGTCAACAAGTTCAAAAGTCAGAGCAAGTTTGATCCAATCAACTTAAACCCTTCTATCCGTAGTTTTTCACGCATGATTAATGATACGTGTGAACGAGCAAAAGTAGAAAATTTGTTCCCTAACCTCACTAAAGGGGAAAAGGAGGCTCTAAAGAGTTTAAAAAATGACACCACGATCATTATTCATGCGGCGGATAAAGGAGGCTCTATAGTGGTTCAAAATTATGTTGACTATAGAGAGGAAGCCTATAGACAGCTGACTGATAATCGCATCTATTGTAAACTAAGAGGAAATCCAATAAATACATTTAAGAAGGAATTGGATCTTATATTGAAATATGGGCTAGAATCAGGTATGATTGATGAAAATGAATTTGAATATATGACTACTGCATTTCCGGTTATTCCGGTACTATACCTATTGCCCAAAGTACACAAGACTCTGATTAAACCGCCTGGCAGACCTATTGTGTCTGCCAGGGATTCTTTGTGTTCTAATGTGGCCATTTTTATAGATCATCACCTACAGCCAGTTGTAAAGGAGTCATATTCCTTTATACTGGATTCTCCCTCACTCATTCGGAGGTTACTTGCCTGGAATGAACTTGGCCCAGATGACCTACTTGTTACAATGGATGTTGACAGCTTGTACACTGTCATCCCGCATGATGGTGGTGTACAGGCGGTCAGATCCATGTTAAGTGAGTCATTGGCGTATGCGGGACCACCCATTGAGTTCCTATTGGAATTATTGAGGTTTTGTCTGGAAAAAAACTTTTTCAAATTTGAGAAGGAATTCTTCTTACAAATATCAGAAACTGCAATGGGTTCAAATATGGCTCCCGCATACGCCAATCTGTATATGTCTTGGTATGAGACTATGGTCATGCACATTCGCACAATTGATAAAATTAAACTGTACGTCAGGTATATTGACGATGTGTTTTTGGTATGGAGAGGGTCAGAGGAATCCCTAGAACAGTGGGTTGACAGCTTAAATCAGCTTGAGTCAACTATTCGATTTAAAGTGGCCCATAACAGGGTGAGCATACCATTCCTAGATCTAAACATATCTGTTTATACAGAAGATGATTGTTACAAATTTTCTACCTCCTTATATTCAAAACCGACGGATAGAAACTCATTGTTGCTATCCACAAGTTTTCACCCTGAACATCAAAAAAAGAGTGTGGTATCCTCTCAACTCACGCGGGTGGCCCGCAATAACACACTAAGAGAGACTAGAAGAGTACAGGAGGATGAAATGATTAAGAAATTGGAGCAACGAGGATATGCAAGAAAACTGATAACACAGGTGCAAACCAACCTGGCCGGGGATGATCAAATATCTCTGCTACAACCACATGATCCTACTGATAAAGTAGAAAACAATAGCGATATCATTAACTTTGTTACCACGTTCAACCCCGTGTCCAAGATATTGTCTGAATCGGTCAAGAAGAACTGGGACATTATCAATACTGACAAATCACTACCATTCCTGCACACATCAGCCCCACGGATGGCTTATAAGAGAGCACCCAATTTGAAGGATTTACTTGTCCATAATGACCCTGTGAAGTGCTATGAAAAAGGTACTTGGCTGGACAGCAGGAAAAAAGTTGGCTGCTATAGATGTGGGGACTGCACTACGTGCAATAGTATGTTAACAGGGATGTTCTTTCACCACCCACACACTGGGAGAAAATACAAGATTCTACACAGATTGTCATGTATGAGTACGTATGTTGTATACATACTAATGTGTCCATGTTCGCTTGTCTATGTGGGGAAGACCTCTACTACATTTCGAGATAGAATGGCCAATCATCGCCATGCGATTAGACAAGCGATTGACAAGAAAACATCTGATCAACCGGTCGCCAGACATTTCCTTCAAGCTGGGCACACAGCGGCAAGTTTAAGGACTATGTTGATTGATCATGTGCCCCCCTTACGAAGGGGTGGAGATAGGAACACGAAACTACTCCAAGTTGAGACCTCCTGGATTTATCGTTTAGACACAGTGGCTCCCAAGGGTCTGAATGTACAGATGGACTTTGGTGTCTTCCTTTAAGTGAAATGTCCATGATTTATCGGTCTAGGTCATCAACACCCAGGAAGATGGACTGGTCCAGAATATATGGGTTCACAAAGTCTCTGAAGATATGGTGTTTAGTGTATTGCGGTAGCCACAACTAAGTCTCTCACTGCACTCCAATTGGCATAGAAGCTATATGTTATATTGATAATTATAGTATAACATACTTTAACTAGATAATAGACGGTTTGGAGATTGTGGATAAGATAATTAAGGGGGCTGTGATTAGCTTAGCAAGCTGTATATAAAAATGCTAAGTATCTTACTTAATATTCTATAAATATAAGGAATAAAGTCTGTTCTGAGAACTCAGGTAGTCATATTATAGATTTTAACTTGGTATAGATAGTTTTTTTACACTTTAGAGTAGTTATACTTGTAAGAGTTAGTCCGGTATCATTAGAACTTCAGCCACCTGGGCATGCGCATTAGCTGCTAAAACAGTAAGGAGTAACTATGCGTGGTTGGAACGCAAACGTCATTACGTTATTGAATATGCAAATTAGCCATGCGGTTGGCTAACTCCTGGACGCATGCGCATGGTGGGGCGGTTTTCTGATGTACCGGAAGTGACAGAGAGGCTTTACAGGTGTATATAGGTGAGTGGTTTGTGGTTAGTATTAGGAATCTTCTTTTGGGATAGATATGTTCTGATTACCCATTGAAAAAGATACCAATTGGCATCGAAACGTTTGGGAATTTTGTCATTTGATGCTGGATACTTAATAAAGGATTTTGAAAGAGACCGGAGAGTGAAGCGTTTTTCTACCTTGAGGGGTTGAACGGATATTGCTATATGTTTTCAACGCAGCACCCCGGCGGATGTCTTATGTCACAGTGAGTGCACCTGTCTGGATATTTGTATATATATATATATATATATTTTTTATATTTTTTTTGTGGAATCAGATATTATTATGTTGATGTGGTACGGTATTTAGCACTTCATATGCTGTTTCATTGCGATCATTTATTGATCATATTATGATCAGTTTAGGTTCCCTTTTTTTGGAGTTATTTAGTTATACACATTTATATCCCCTTCCGTTGTTAGATGGCCATTTACCATCTGCATTGACATATACACGCTAGGTGGGCTTTGCCGATTAGAACATTGGCTTATGCCTCATTGGTTATTATTTGCCATGTGGGCTGGACACTACTGAAAAATTCTCCCAGCCCATTAGCCATTGATTCTTCGCCAAAGCAACGCAGTGACGTACTTTTTCCCCCTACACACATCACAGATCACATTTTCTACCCATTGAGGTCGCGCCTCTGTCTTTCACGTAGGACGTAGGTAGGTGTGACGGACAACAACATTTCCTATTGGCAGACCTAACGATGTACACCAGCCAATCAGAAATATAACTGATCGGCATTAACTATACACTATGATAGCGTGTCTTATTACAATACAGTTGTTACAGGAATGATATGGATTTCTGCACAAATTGGTCATAACATGTGATCTGATCATCATCTAAGTCACAACAATAGACAATCACAGTCTGCTTAAACTAATAACACACAAAGAATGAAATGTTGCCATGTTTTTATTGAACACACCATGTAAACATTCACTGTACAGGTGGAAAAAGTATGTGAACCCTTGGATTTAATAACTGGTTGAACCTCCTTTGGCAGCAATAACTTCAACCAAATGTTTCCTGTAGTTGCAGATCAGACGTGCACAACGGTCAGGAGTAATTCTTGACCATTCCTCTTTACAGAACTGTTTCAGTTCAGCAATATTCTTGGGATGTCTGGTGTGAATCGCTTTCTTGAGGTCATGCCACAGCATCTCAATCGGGTTGAGGTCAGGACTCTGACTGGGCCACTTTAGAAGGCGTATTTTCTTCTGTTTAAGCCATTCTGTTGTTGATTTACTTCTATGTTTTGGGTCATTATCCTGTTGCAACATCCATCTTCAATTGAGTTTCAGCTGGTAGACAGATGGCCTTAAGTTCTCCTGCAAAATGTCTTGATAAACTTGGGAATTCATTTTTCCTTCGATGATAGCAATCCGTCCAGGCCCTGACGCAGCAAAGCAGCCCCAAACCATGATGCCCCCACCACCATACTTCACAGTTGGGATGAGGTTTTGATGTTGGTGTGCTGTGCCTCTTTTTCGCCACACATAGTGTTGTGTGTTTCTTCCAAACAACTCAACTTTGGTTTCATCTGTCCACAGAATATTTTGCCAGTACTGCTGTGGAACATCCAGGTGCTCTTGTGCAAACTGTAAACATGCAGCAATGTTTTCTTTGGACAGCAGTGGCTTCCTCTGTGGTATCCTCCCATGAAATCCATTCTTGTTTAGTGTTTTACGTATTGTAGATTCGCTAACAGGGATGTTAGCATTTGCCAGTGACTTTTGTAAGTCTTTAGCTGACACTCTAAGATTCTTCTTCACCTCATTGAGCAGTCTGTGCTGTGCTCTTGCAGTCATCTTTACAGGACGGCCACTTCTAGGGAGAGTAGCAGCAGTGCTGAACTTTCTCCATTTATAGACAATTTGTCTTACCGTGGACTGATGAACAGCAAGGCTTTCGGAGATACTTTTATAACCCTTTCCAGCTTTATGCAAGTCAACAATTCTTAATTGTAGGTCTTCTGAGAGCTCTTTTGTGCGAGGCATCATTCACATCAGGCAATGCTTCTTGTGAAAAGCAAACCCAGAACTGGTGTGTGTTTTTTATAGGGCAGGGCAGCTGTAACCAACACCTCCAATTTCCTCTCATTGTTTGGACTCCAGTTGGCTGACATCTCACTCCAATTAGCTCTTGGAGATGTCATTAGTCTAGGGGTTCACACCTGCACTGTGAATTTTTACATGGTGTGTTCAATAAAAACATGGCAACATTTCATTCTTTGTGTGTTATTAGTTTAAGCAAACTGTGATTGTCTATTGTTGTGACTTAGATGATGATCAGATCACATTTTATGACCAATTTGTGCAGAAATCCATATCATTCCAAAGGGTTCACATACTTTTTCTTGCAACTGTATGTTCCCCTCCAAGTTACATCAGTACATGATTTGTAAATTTATAGGACCACTTATAAAAGTTTCCAGAATCACTAGCCCTGGTGTCCACATACGATGTCATTTAGTCTATAGAGTTACTTGTTTTTAGCAGAATCACAGTTCATGTATTCAACTGGGTTGCGCAATGAGTGGAGCTTATGTATTGTGATGTTGTGACATTTGAAGGAGACATTGTGGTAACTCATGTTTTGAGAACACATATGTGTTTGTTATTGCACATAATCTTCAAATAGACAACAGTACCAGGAATTTAGGTGTAACAACTCAACTACTAACCAGACAAAGGGCTAATTGATTGGCTTGTTTGTTTTAGGGGGTGTGTCCAATACCTTTGGGTGTGGGTAGCGTAGCCTTATTTAAGGGTTGAATTTGTATCACAGTATATGCCTGATGAAACGGTTTTAACCGTGAAACGCGTTGCATTATCTGTATATGCACATTACAGCATGAGTTGTTGTTTTTAACATGTGTTTATCTTTATATTAAAACATATTTTTAATCATACACTCTCATTGCTGTGTGCATTGCTCTACACTACCTTGGGGCCCAGCCTCTCCTGGGATTCCAGTAACTGCCTTGTTTCAGATAGCTGGTCTGCTGTTGAAAACCAGCCTGCATCTGATGGCACATTGAAGTGCCTTCACAGAATGTGAGTACCCTGTACTATCCTTGTGCTTATTTACAGTTGGTTAATGATTCACACATACCGTGCCTCTCTCCTTTCCTTGTTGTTAAAATACATACTGTATTACAGATAGAAAACCCTTTAGCCAAACTGCTTGGGACTGTAAATAGTTTAGATTTTGGAATATTTGCATCTGTAAAATGGGACAGTTGGGAGAGGGGATGGAACCAAGTGTAAACAACAACATCTTATGTCAATTAAGAAATGTTTAAAGGGACATTATACACTAGATTTTTCTTTTCATAAATATTTTGTAGATGATCCATTTACATAGCCCATACAGGTTGTTTTTTTGAAAGAAAAAATGTATACTTTTGCTTATTTTTAAATAGCATTGCTCTGATTTTCAAAATCCTAACCAAGCCCCAAAGTTTTAGAAGTATACTGATGTATACCTCCCCCAGCTTGCTCCTGTTTTGTGTAAAGGGTCTTTTCATATGCAAAAGAAGGGGGAGGGGGGAGTGTCTGCTGTTTTTGCTATACATTCACTTTCACTGAGTGTTACAGCTAACCTTTTCAACAGAGCTAAACTTTGAGCTTCTAAGTACGTTTTTAAATGCTTTTATACTGGATTTTTATATCAGTATCTGTGCATATTATTCTTTATAGTAATGTGTTTTCTTTCATGTAATTTCATGTAATTTAATTATTTAAACCCCACTTCCTATATGCCTCTTGCCTTTTTTTTTTTTTTTTTTTTTACTCTGAGGGCTATTTCCCATTCCTGAATCTGCCATATAAGGAAACTGATAACTTTGCTTTATATGTTGTTTTTTTCTCTTACATTTGCAAGATGTCTCAATCTGATCCTGTCTCAGAAACAACTGATGGAATCCTGCTGCCTGATACTAGTTCTACCAAAGCTAAGTGTATCTGTTGTAAGTTAGCGGAGATTATATCTCCAGCTGTAGTATGTAACAGTTGTCATGATAAACTTTTACATGCAGAGAATGTATCCATCAGTGCTAGTACAATGCCTGTTGTTCCTTCAACATCTAATGTACATGATATCCCTGTGAATATAATTTGTTTTATTGCTGATGCGATTCAGAAGGTTTTGTCTGCTATTCCGCCTTCTAACAAACGTAAAAGGTCTTTTCAAACTGCTCATAAAGTTGATGAAATTTCAATATCCTCCTCTGATGAGGATCTATCTGATTCAGAAGATCCTACCTCAGATATTGACACTGACAAATCTACTTATCTCTTTAAGATGGAGTATATTTGTTCCTTGTTAAAAGAGATGTTGATTACTTTGGATATTGAGGAATCTAGTCCTATTGATACTAAAACTAGTAAACATTTAAATTCTGTTTATAAACCTCCTGTGGTTACACCAGAGGTTTTTCCAGTTCCTGATGCGATTTCTGATATAATTTCAAAGGAATGGGATAGGCCTGGTACTTCTTTTATTCCTTCTTCTAGGTTTAAAAAGTTGTATCCTTTGCCAGCAGCTAGATTGGAGTTTTAGGAAAAAACCCCAAAGTTGATGGGGCTATCTCTACTCTTGCCAAACGTACTACTATTCCTTTGGAAGATAGTACTTCTTTTAAGGATCCTTTAGAAAGGAAACTTGAATCTTATCTAAGGAAAGCTTATTTATATTCTGGCTATATTCTTAGGCCTGCTATATCTATGGCTGATGTTGCAGATGCATCAACTTTTTGGTTGGAAAGCTGAGCGCAACAGGAAACAAATTCTGATTTGTCTAGCATTGTTCGCTTGCTTCAACATGCTAATCCATTTTATCTGTGATGCTATTTTTGATATCATCAAAATTGATGTTAAATCTATGTCTTTAGCTATTTTAGCTAGAAGAGCTTTGTGGCTCAACTATTGGAATGCTGACAGGGTATCTAAGTCTAGATTACTATCTCTTTCTTTCCAAGGTAACAAATTATTTGGTTCTCAGTTGGATTCTATTATTTCAACTGTCACTAGGGGAAGGGAGTTTTTTGTGCCTCAGGATAAAAGATCTAAGGGTAAATCTGAAGATTCTAATAGTTTTTGTTCTTTTCAACAGAATAAGGAACAGAAAGCCAATCCTTCCCCCAAAGAATCTGGTTCCAATTGGAAACCTTCTTCAAGTTGGAATAAATCCAAGCCTTTTAAGAAACCAAAGCCAGCCCCCAAGTCTGCATGAAGGTGTGGCCCTCATTCCAGTTCAGCTGGTGGGGGGCAGATTACATTTTTTCCAAGACATTTGGACAGATTCTGTCAAAAATCAGTGGATTCAGAGTGTTGTCTCTCCAGGGTATCGAATAGAGTAAGACCTTCTGTGAGAAGATTATTTCTTTCTAACGTTCCAGCAAATCCAGTGAAGGCTCAGGCTTTTCTGAAGTGTGTTTCAGATCTAGAGCTTTCAGGGGTAATCATGCCAGTTCCGTTTCAGGAACAGGGTCTGGGGTTTTATTCAAATCTATTCATTGTCCCAAAGAAAGAAAATTCATTCAAGCCAGTTCTGGATATGAAAATTTTGTATCGTTTTGTAAGAGTGCCATCTTTCAAAATGGTGACTATAAGGACTTTTCTGCCTTTTGTTCAGCAAGGTCATTATATGTCCACAATAGACTTAGAGGATGCATATCTTCATATTCCGTTTCATCCAGACCACTATCGATTTCTGAGATTCTCTTTTCTAGACAAGCATTACCAATTTGTCACTCTTCCATTTGGCCTAGCGACAGCTCCAAGAATTTTTTTGAAGGTTCTCGGTGCCCTACTCTCTGTAATCAGTGAACAGGGTATTGCAGTGCTTCCTTATTTGGACAATATATTGGTACTAGCTCAGTCTTTACATTCTGCTGAATCTCACATGAATTAACCAGTGTTGTTTCTTCAAAGACATGGTTGGAGGATCAATTTACCAAAAAGTTCCTTGATTCCTCAGACAAGGGTCACCTTTTTAGGTTTCCAGATAGATTCAGTGTCCATAACTCTGTCTCTGACAGACAAGAGACAAATAAAATTGGTTTCAGCTTGTCGAAACCCTCAGTCTCAATCATTCCCTTCAGTGGCTATGTGCATGGAAGTTTTAGGTCTCATGACTGCAGCATTGGACGCAATCCCCTTTGCTCATTTTCATATGAGAGCTCTTCAGCTTTGTATGCTGAATCAATGGTGCAGGGATTATACAAGGATATCACAATTATTATCCTCAAATCCCAATGTTCAATTCTCTCTGACTTGGTGGCTAGATCACCATCATATAGTTCAAGGGGCCTCTTTTGTTCATCCTACCTGGACTGTAATCACAACAGATGCAAGTCTTTCAGGTTGGGGAGCTGTCTGGGGATCTCTGACAGCACAAGTGGTTTGGAAATCTCAAGAGGCGAGATTACCAATCAATATTTTAGAACTCCGTGCTATTTTCAGGGCTCTTCAGGTTTGGCCTCTGTTGAAGAGAGAACCATTAATTTGTTTTCAGACAGACAATTTCACAACTGTGGCATATGTCAATCATCAGGGTGGGACTTACTGTCCCCTAGCTATGAAAGAATTATATTGGATACTTTCTTGGGCAGAATCCAGCTCTTGTCTAATTTCTGCGGTACATATCCCAGGTGTAGACAATTGTGAAGCGGATTATCTCAGCCGTCAGACTTTACATCTGGGGGAGTGATCTCTCCATCCAGATGTGTTTTTTCAGATTGTTCAGATGTGGGGTCTTCCAGAAATAGATCTGATGGCCTCCCATCTAAACAAGAAACTTCCCAGGTACCTGTCCAGGTCCAGGGATCCTCAGGCGGAGTCAGTGGATGCGTTAACAGTTCCTTGGTTTTACCAACCTGCTTATATCTTTCCGCCTCTAGTTCTTCTTCCAAGAGTGATCTCCAAGATCATCATGGAACAATCGTTTGTGTTTCTGGTAGCACCAGCATGGCCTCACAGGTTTTGCAATGCGGGTCTTGTCCGGATGTCCAGTTGCCAACCTTGGCCACTTCCGTTAAGACCAGACCTTCTGTCTCAAGGACCATTTTTCTATCAGGATCTCAAATCATTAAATTTAAAGGTATGGATATTGAACGCCTAGTGAAACACTTTTTTACAAAGAAGAAAGAGAGAAGCGCAATAATATAATATGGTAGTTTCAATTAATGTGTATATATATATAATATAAAGTTTAGAAATACATATGTGGAGCTATATTTGATAATACCAGAGGTCCTACGGAAGCCTCACAGGGTCAAAATTCAAAGCAACTAACATACGTTTGTTAGTTGCTTTGAATTTTGACCCTGTGAGGCTTCCATAGGACCTCTGGTATCACGTGGTATATGTGTATCGACAGTAGGTATCCTGTATGCGGAAGAGCCGAGGGCTGTTACCAACACTCCTGTAAACCGGTTAGTACCTCAAACTGACTGCCTATTTATTTAAGCAAAGACTGTATGACTACAAAATCGCTTGTTTGACCAAATTCGGGAGCTGTTGGGGAATACTAAAGATGTGCCTTTTATCTTTTTATCTCTTGTAAGTACGTATATAGCGTGTGGCTATTGATAAAACTTGGATATCTGCACTTGAATCGTGTTTGCACTTTTCTTCCTTTTCCACATATTGAACGCCTAGTGCTTAGTCATAGAGGTTTCTCTGACTCAGTGATTGATACTTTGTTACAGGCTCGTAAATCTGTTTCTAGGAAGATTTATTATCGAGTTTGGAAGATTTATTTTTCATGGTGTTCTTCTCATAAATTCTCCTGGCATTCTTTTAGAATTCCTAGAATTTTACAGTTTCTTCAGGATGGTTTGGATAAAGATTTGTCTGCAAGTTCCTTGAATGGTCTAATCTCTGCTCTTTCTGTTTTATTTCACAGAAAGATTGCTTAGTTTCCTGATATTCACTGTTTTGTGCAGGCTTTGGTCTGTATCAAGCCTGTCATTAAATCAATCTCTCTTCCTTGGAGTCAATTTGGTTTTGAAGGCTTTACAGGCTCCTCCTTTTGAGCCTATGCATTCTTTGGATATTAAACTACTTTCTTGGAAAGTGTTGTTCCTTTTGGATATTTCTTCTGCTAGAAGAGTTTCCGAGTAATCTGCTCTTTCTTGTAAGTCTCCTTTTCTGATTTTCCATCAGGATAAGGCAGTTTTCCGGACTTCATTTAAGTTTTTACCTAAAGTTGTGAATTCTAACAACATTAATAGGGACATTGTTATTCCCTCTTTGTGTCCTAATCCTAAGAATTCTTTGGAGAGATCCTTATATTCTCTGGATGTTGTAAGAGCTTTGAAATATTATGTTGAAGCTACTAAAGATTTCAGGAATACTTCTAGTCTATTTGTTGTCTTTTCTGGTCCTGCCATTTCCTTGGTATCCTGGTTAAAGCTTCTGATTCATCAGGCTTATTTGGAGTCGGGTCAGGCCCCACCTCAGAGAATCACAGCTCATTCTACTAGATCAGTTTCCACTATGTGGGCTTTTAAGAATTAAGCTTCAGTTGATCAGATTTGCAAAGCAGCAACTTGGTATTTGCATACATTTACTAAATTCTACCGCTTTGATGTCTTCGGAAGCAGTTTTTGGTAGAAAAGTTCTTCAGGCATCTGTTTCAGTTTGATTCCTCTGCTTATGAGAAAAACTTATTTTTGGATGTGGATTTAATTTTTTTCAGCGAAAAATGGCTGTTTTTATTTTTATCCCTCCCTCTCTAGTGACTCTTCTGTGGAGTAGCACATCTTGGGTATTACTATCCCATACGTCACTAGCTCATGAACTCTTGCCAATTACATGAAAGAAAACATATTTTATGTAAGAACTTACCTGATAAATTCATTTCTTTCATATTGGCAAGAGTCCATGAGACCCACCCTTTTTATGGTGGTTATGTTTTTTTGTATAAAGCACAATTATATTTCCAGTTCCTTTTTTGATGCTTTTTACTCCTTTTTCTATCACCCCACTACTTGGCTGGTTAATCTGAATTGTGGGTATGGTGAGGGGTGTATTTATAGGCATTTTGAGGTTTGGAAATCTTTGCCCCTCCTAGTAGGATTGTATATCCCATACGTCACTAGCTCATGGACTCTTGCCAATATGAAAGAAATTAATTTATCAGGTAAGTTCTTAAATAAATTATGTTTTACATGCAGTTATATGAAAATTAGTGTATACTGTCCCTTTAAATGTTATAATACAGCGTAAACATGTAACTAAAGATATTATTTTCAATAGTTTTGTGACTTACAGGTAGGGAAAATAGTAATTTTTTAAAATTTTATTTAAAAAAAAAAATATTAATTAAAAAGTTTGGATTTTAGAATGTTTGGATTCTGGATTTGGGAATATGTACCTGTATTACATTACACAATAAAATACATATAAATTAATCATTGTATGAGCATATAAAGCAGCATTAGGCCCACCGCAACCTAAGACCACTACACATTTAACCCCTTAATCTCAATACCCCATCACACCCTAACCCCTCTACACTATTATCCCCTTAAGTGTCATGATTCCCTCCACAACCTAACCCAAACTGCAATCTAAGCCCATCATACTATTAACCCCATAAGGGCCTTAACCCCCTCCACAACCTTACCCCTCTACACTATTAAACTCTTAAGCATCATAACCCCCACCAAAACTTAACCTCTCTATACTATTAACACTTTAACCGCAATAACCCCTAACACAACCTGAGCCCACTACAAACTAAAGAAAATAAATAAAATAACTCAAAATTACACAAAAATAAATAACCAAAGCAAACAACAATCACAAAGTAAACAATCCATTACACAAAATTATTCAACATTAAACAACCAAAGCAAACAACAACTACAAAGTAAACAAAACATTACACAAAATTACCACAAATTAAACACACATTAAAACAAAATTAAACAAAAAACCCCCCAATAACGTAAACAAACATTAAGACAAAATACAACAAGAAACAACAGTTTCCCCCTTTTATAGGGGCGTCCTGGCAGTTCTATTGGATCTTTTTTTTAAAAGGGACACTCAGGTTAAATTAAATTTTCATGATTCAGATACAGCATGTAATTTTGAAACAACTTTCCAATTTACTTTCATTAAAAAAATGTGCACAGTCTTTTATATTTACAATTTTTGAGTCACCAGATCCTACTGCGCATGTGCAAGAATTCACAGACTATACGTATATGCATTTGTGATTGGCTGATTGCTATCACATGGTACAAGGAGAGTGGAAATATACATAACTTTGAAATTTGTTATAAAAAAATGTACTACTCATTTGAAGTTCAGACTAAGGCCTCTAGTTATGAAAGTCTGGCGGACCTGATCCGCCAGTGCGGATCAGGTCCGCCAGACTTCGCTGAATACGGCGAGCAATACGCTCCCCGTATTCATCATTGCACCAGCAGCTCACAAGAGCTGCTGGTGCAACGCCGCCCCCTGCAGACTCGCGGCCAATAGGCCGCCAGCAGGGGGGTGTCGATCAACCCGATCGTACTCGATCGGGTTGTATTGTTGCGATGTCTGTCCGCCTGCTCAGAGCAGGCGGACAGGTTATGGAGCAGCGGTCTTTTTGACCGCTGCTTCATAACTGTTGTTTCTGGTGAGTCTGATGACTCGCCAGAAACACGGGGCATCAAGCTCCATACGGAGCTTGTTACATATGCCCCTAAGTGCTATTGCATTGTCTTGTTATCTTGCATTTGTTGATTATGCAAATCTAATGTGTTGACAGGTCCTTTAAATGTTCAAAACAGCCAATAGAAAGATTTCTATTTTTTTTTGTAATCAGAGAAAATAATATTGTTTTTCTATTGGATGATTTAAAAACAAAAACCCAGAATCCTTCTATTGGCTGATTTGAAAATGTAAAAAAAACATCCAATAGAACTTCCAGGACAAACTTATAAAAGTGGGAAAAAATGAGTTTGCTGCTGGACATCATGAAGAGCTAATGCAAGAAGAGGAGCCCCCACTGCCATGGAGGACCTACCACCAAATAGCAGAATATCCAACCTCTATCTTATGAATTACATTTGATAAAGAAACGAAGAGGAGCCTTTAGGTTTGTTTTTTTTTAATTTTATTTTTTTATATATTTTTATTGAGGTTGTGCGAAAACAATACAACTTATAAAAAACGACATATCATGAAAGCAAACATGCATATTACATTTCAAAATGTCGACTTCCATTTATACAGAAGGATAGAATTCCCAACATGAATGAATCTTATGGAGAAAACTCGAACCTCTTTTTCTCTATTTTACAGAAACTAGAACTAGCAGTTTGAATGGTCACATTTGGGTATGTAAGCTTAGAGTAGTTTAGCAGTTGGTATATTGAATGATAGCTAAAGCAAAAATAGCTTTTTGCTATATAGATAGCGTGATAAACTATATAGGTAGAATTATGCTAGAACCCGAGCAATCCTGCTGCACTAAATATGATAAACAAGGTCAACATCACACAGAACCACAAGGATTATTAATAAAAAACAATAATTAGGTTGCGGCATAGGCAAGACAAGCCGCGTACTTAGCCCTCCTAAATTAGGAGGTGCATTATGGGGGGGGGGGGGGCGGGAGGTGGTAAATTGAATCTTTGAATGTAGAGTACCAGCTATACACAGGTATGGTACACCTCAACAATATAAATATATTATGATAGTTAAGGAACTATTTGTGTAGAGCTAATATATGTGACGTAAGAGATATCAAGCATATACTATGTGTTGGAAGCCACAAATCCAATGTTTGCTATGGGGACATCAATTAAATGCTAGGATTATGCCTGTATAGTAAACCCCCTCAAAACACTTAGGCCTAGATTTAGAGTTTGGCAGTAGCCGTGAAAACCAGCGTTAGAGGCTCCTAACGCTGGTTTTAGGCTACCGCCGGTATTTGGAGTCAGTCAAAAAAGGGTCTAACGCTCACTTTTCAGCCGCGACTTTTCCATACCGCAGATCCCCTTACGTAAATTGCGTATCCTATCTTTTCAATGGGATCTTTCTAACTCCGGTATTTAGAGTCGTGTCTGAAGTGAGCGTTAGAAATCTAACGACAAAACTCCAGCCGCAGAAAAAAGTCAGGAGTTAAGAGCTTTTTGGGCTAACGCCGGTTCATAAAGCTCTTAACTACTGTACTCTAAAGTACACTAACACCCATAAACTACCTATGTACCCCTAAACCGATGTCCCCCCACATCGCCGCCACTCGATTAAATTTTTTTAACCCCTAATCTGCCGACCGCCACCTACGTTATACTTATGTACCCCTAATCTGCTGCCCCTAACACCGCCGACCCCTATATTATATTTATTAACCCCTAATCTGCCCCCCTCAACGTCGCCTACACTTATTAACCCCTAATCTGCCGAGCGGACCGCACCGCTACTATAATAAAGTTATTAACCCCTAATCCGCCTCACTAACCCTATAATAAATAGTATTAACCCCTAATCTGCCCTCCCTAACATCGCCGACACCTAACTTCAATTATTAACCCCTAATCTGCCGACCGGAGCTCATCGCTATTCTAATAAATGTATTAACCCCTAAAGCTAAGTCTAACCCTAACACTAACACCCCCCTAAGTTAAATATAATTTTAATCTAACGAAATTAATTAACTCTTATTAAATAAATTATTCCTATTTAAAGCTAAATACTTACCTGTAAAATAAATCCTAATATAGCTACAATATAAATTATAATTACATTGTAGCTATTTTAGGATTAATATTTATTTTACAGGCAACTTTGTAATTATTTTAACCATGTACAATAGCTATTAAATACTTAAGGACTATTTAATAGTTACCTAGTTAAAATAATTACAAAATTACCTGTAAAATAAATCCTAACCTGTTACAATTAAACCTAACACTATACTATCATTAAATTAATTAAATAAAATACCTACAATTACCTACAATTAAACATAACACTACACTATCAATACATTAATTAAATACAATATCTACAAATAACTACAATGAAATAAACTAACTAAAGTACAAAAAATAAAAAAGAACTGTTACAAAAAATAAAAAAATATTTACAAACATAAGAAAAATATTACAACAATTTTAAACTAATTACACCTACTCTAAGCCCCCTAATAAAATAACAAAGACCCCCAAAATAAAAAATGCCCTACCCTATTCTAAATTACTAAAGTTCAAAGCTCTTTTACCTTACCAGCCCTGAACAGGGCCCTTTGCGGGGCATGCCGCAAGAAGTTCAGCTCTTTTGCCTGTAAAAAAAAACATACAATACCCCCCCCCAACATTACAACCCACCACCCACATACCCCTAATCTAACCCAAACCCCCCTTAAATAAACCTAACACTAAGCCCCTGAAGATCATCCTACCTTGTCTTCACCTCACCAGGTATCACCGATCCGTCCTGGCTCCAAAATCTTCATCCAACCCAAGCGGGGGCTGGCGATCCATCATCCGGTGGCTGAAGAGGTCCAGAAGAGGCTCCAAAGTCTTCATCCTATCCGGGAAGAAGAGTAGATCCGGACCGGCAACCATCATCTTCCAAGCCGCATCTTCTATCTTCATCTGATGAGGACCGGCTCCATTCTGAAGACCTCCACCGTGGACCCATCTTCATCCGGCGACGTCCAACTGAAGAATGACGGTTCCTTTAAGGGACGTCATCCAAGATGGCGTCCCTCGAATTCCGATTGGCTGATAGGATTCTATCAGCCAATCGCAATTAAGGTAGGAATATTCTGATTGGCTGATGGAATCAGCCAATCAGAATCAAGTTCAATGCAATTGGCTGATCCAATCAGCCAATAAGATTGAGCTCGCATTCTATTGGCTGTTCCGATCAGCCAATAGAATGCGAGCTCAATCTGATTGGCTGATTGGATCAGCCAATCGGATTGATCTTGATTCTGATTGGCTGATTCCATCAGCCAATCAGAATATTCCTACCTTAATTCCGATTGGCTGATAGAATCCTATCAGCCAATCGGAATTCGAGGGACGCCATCTTGGATGACGTCCCTTAAAGGATCCGTCATTCTTCAGTTGGGCGTCGCCGGATGAAGATGGGTCCGCGGTGGAGTTCTTCAGGATGGAGCTGGTCCTCATCGGATGAAGATAGAAGATGCCGCTTGGAAGATGATGGTTGCCGGTCCGGATCTACTCTTCTTCCCGGATAGGATGAAGACTTTGGAGCCTCTTCTGGACCTCTTCAGCCACCGGATGATGGATCGCCAGCCCCCGCTTGGGTTGGATGAAGATTTTGGAGCCAGGACGGATCGGTGATACCTGGTGAGGTGAAGACAAGGTAGGATGATCTTCAAGGGCTTAGTGTTAGGTTTATTTAAGGGGGGTTTGGGTTAGATTAGGGGTATGTGGGTTGTAATGTTGGGGGGGGGTATTGTATGTTTTTTTTTACAGGCAAAAGAGCTGAACTTCTTGGGGCATGCCCCGCAAAGGGCCCTGTTCAGGGCTGGTAAGGTAAAAGAGCTTTGAACTTTAGTAATTTAGAATAGGGTAGGGCATTTTTTATTTTGGGGGTCTTTGTTATTTTATTAGGGGGCTTAGAGTAGGTGTAATTAGTTTAAAATTGCTGTAATATTTTTCTTATGTTTGTAAATATTTTTTTATTTTTTGTAACTTAGTTCTTTTTTATTTTTTGTACTTTAGTTAGTTTATTTCATTGTAGTTATTTGTACATATTGTATTTAATTAATTTATTGATAGTGTAGTGTTAGGTTTAATTGTAGGTATTTTATTTAATTAATTTAATGATAGTATAGTGTTAGGTTTAATTGTAACTTAGGTTAGGATTTATTTTACAGGTAATTTTGTAATTATTTTAACTAGGTAACTATTAAATAGTTCTTAACTATTTAATAGCTATTGTACATGGTTAAAATAATTACAAAGTTGCCTGTAAAATAAATATTAATCCTAAAATAGCTACAATGTAATTATAATTTATATTGTAGCTATATTAGGATTTATTTTACAGGTAAGTATTTAGCTTTAAATAGGAATAATTTATTTAATAAGAGTTAATTAATTTCGTTAGATTAAAATTATATTTAACTTAGGGGGGTGTTAGTGTTAGGGTTAGACTTAGCTTTAGGGGTTAATATATTTATTAGAATAGCGGTGAGCTCCGGTCAGCAGATTAGGGGTTAATAATTGAAGTTAGGTGTCGGCGATGTTAGGGAGGGCAGATTAGGGGTTAATACTATTTATTATAGGGTTAGTGAGGCGGATTAGGGTTAATAACTTTATTATAGTAGCGGTGCGGTCCGCTCGGCAGATTAGGGGTTAATAAGTGTAGGCAGGTGGAGGCGATGTTGTGGGGGCAGATTAGGGGTTAATAAATATAATATAGGGGTCGGCGGTGTTAGGGGCAGCAGATTAGGGGTACATAGGGATAATGTAAGTAGCAGCGGTTTACAGAGCGGCAGATTAGGGGTTAAAAATAATATGCAGGGGTCAGCGATAGCGGGGGCGGCAGAATAGATCCGGACCGGCAACCATCATCTTCCAAGCGGCATCTTCTATCTTCATCTGATGAGGACCGGCTCCATTCTGAAGACCTCCACCGTGGACCCATCTTCATCCGGCGACGTCCAACTGAAGAATGACGGTTCCTTTAAGGGACGTCATCCAAGATGGCGTCCCTCGAATTCCGATTGGCTGATAGGATTCTATCAGCCAATCGGAATTAAGGTAGGAATATTCTGATTGGCTGATGGAATCAGCCAATCAGAATCAAGTTCAATGCAATTGGCTGATCCAATCAGCCAATAAGATTGAGCTCGCATTCTATTGGCTGTTCCGATCAGCCAATAGAATGCAAGCTCAATCTGATTGGCTGATTGGATCAGCCAATCGGATTGATCTTGATTCTGATTGGCTGATTCCATCAGCCAATCAGAATATTCCTACCTTAATTCCGATTGGCTGATAGAATCCTATCAGCCAATCGGAATTCGAGGGACGCCATCTTGGATGACGTCCCTTAAAGGATCCGTCATTCTTCAGTTGGGCGTCGCCGGATGAAGATGGGTCCGCGGTGGAGGTCTTCAGGATGGAGCTGGTCCTCATCGGATGAAGATAGAAGATGCCGCTTGGAAGATAATGGTTGCCGGTCCGGATCTACTCTTCTTCCCGGATAGGATGAAGACTTTGGAGCCTCTTCTGGACCTCTTCAGCCACCGGATGATGGATCGCCAGCCCCCGCTTGGGTTGGATGAAGATTTTGGAGCCAGGACGGATCGGTGATACCTGGTGAGGTGAAGACAAGGTAGGATGATCTTCAGGGGCTTAGTGTTAGGTTTATTTAAGGGGGGTTTGGGTTAGATTAGGGGTATGTGGGTGGTGGGTTGTAATGTTGGGGGGGGGCATTGTATGTTTTTTTTTACAGGCAAAAGAGCTGAACTTCTTGGGGCATGCCCCGCAAAGGGCCCTGTTCAGGGCTGGTAAGGTAAAAGAGCTTTGAACTTTAGTAATTTAGAATAGGGTAGGGCATTTTTTATTTTGGGGGTCTTTGTTATTTTATTAGGGGGCTTAGAGTAGGTGTAATTAGTTTAAAATTGTTGTAATATTTTTCTTATGTTTGTAAATATTTTTTTATTTTTTGTAACTTAGTTCTTTTTTATTTTTTGTACTTTAGTTAGTTTATTTCATTGTAGTTATTTGTACATATTGTATTTAATTAATTTATTGATAGTGTAGTGTTAGGTTTAATTGTAGGTAATTGTAGGTATTTTATTTAATTAATTTAATGATAGTATAGTGTTAGGTTTAATTGTAACTTAGGTTAGGATTTATTTTACAGGTAATTTTGTAATTATTTTAACTAGGTAACTATTAAATAGTTCTTAACTATTTAATAGCTATTGTACATGGTTAAAATAATTACAAAGTTGCCTGTAAAATAAATATTAATCCTAAAATAGCTACAATGTAATTATAATTTATATTGTAGCTATATTAGGATTTATTTTACAGGTAAGTATTTAGCTTTAAATAGGAATAATTTATTTAATAAGAGTTAATTAATTTCGTTAGATTAAAATTATATTTAACTTAGGGGGGTGTTAGTGTTAGGGTTAGACTTAGCTTTAGGGGTTAATACATTTATTAGAATAGCGGTGAGCTCCGGTCAGCAGATTAGGGATTAATAATTGAAGTTAGGTGTCGGCGATGTTAGGGAGGGCAGATTAGGGGTTAATACTATTTATTATAGGGTTAGTGAGGCGGATTAGGGTTAATAACTTTATTATAGTAGCGGTGTGGTCCGCTCAGCAGATTAGGGGTTAATAAGTGTAGGCAGGTGGAGGCGACGTTGTGGGGGCAGATTAGGGGTTAATAAATATAATATAGGGGTCGGCGGTGTTAGGGGCAGCAGATTAGGGGTACATAGGGATAATGTAAGTAGCAGCGGTTTACGGAGCGGCAGATTAGGGGTTAAAAATAATATGCAGGGGTCAGCGATAGCGGGGGCGGCAGAATAGGGGTTAATAAGTGTAAGGTTAGGGGTATTTAGACTCGGGGTACATGTTAGGGTGTTAGGTGCAGACGTAGGAAGTGTTTCCCCATAGCAAACAATGGGTCTGCGTTAGGAGCTGAATGCGGCTTTTTTGCAGGTGTTAGGTTTTTTTTCAGCTCAAGCAGCCCCATTGTTTTCTATGGGGGAATCGTGCACAAGCACGTTTTTGAGGCTGGCCGCGTCCGTAAGCAACTCTGGTATCGAGAGTTGCAGTTGCGTTAAAAATGCTCTACGCTCCTTTTTTGGAGCCTAACGCAGCCATTCTGTGGACTCTCAATACCAGAGTTATTTTAAAGGTGCGGCCAGAAAAAAGCCAGCGTTAGCTACGCGGGTCGTTACCGACAAAACTCTAAATCTAGCCGTTAATAAGATAAAAATTATCCATCTGGTAATGAAGTTGTACATGAGGGGTTCAACACAATAATATTTCCTGGATCACAGTCAGTAAACAGTGTAGAGGGAAATACATTATTTAAAGGCGGATATGTATAGTTGCATTTTTCTAGATCTCAGCCAGTAAACAGTGTAGAAGGAAATACAATATTTAAGGGTGGCTATGTATAATTGCAGAAGTGAAATGCTAAGGGAGAACCGTGGTATAGCACCTTCAGCAGATAAACCATGCCTTAGTAAATTTAATATATATGTGTGAGGGGGAAAGGATGATATTATCATAAACAAACCTGATAAAATGAGCAAGACATACATTATGTGAGGGTAAAAAGCTTGTTTCCCACAGATATGCTGGACGTCAATATTTCTTGAATGAATGAAACATCAGATCCCCTTATTCTGGCTATCTTGACTGTAGTTCAACTCAGGGATCAGTATCAATTTTAAACTCCAGAATACATATATATGATTCCCATAGAGGAGACAGGAAAACATGGCAATCCCCAATTGTTTAAGACATAATTACATAAATTTTAAAAATAGAGGAATAGGAAATAGGTCTGCCGCAGGGCATGGGCCCTATACCCTGCAGCATTAGACATAAAGTGCCAACAAACAATTGAGTGCGATATACCCTCTCCAATATAATACTCCCAATATCCAGCAAATGCATAACCATCTCAATCCTACACTATTCCGTCTATACAGAGACCCTATTAATATCTATATATATATATATACATATTTGTGCAAATACACTATTGGGGTATCTTAAAAGATCTAGGGGATAACCCTATGAAATTGTACTGTAATAACAGACTCAGGGAGTTAGGGTTGGAATAATAAATCAAATACAGTAAATAAGAGCGGAAGAAAAACAGGCTCAGCTAACATGCAAACGGATATTAAACTATTGTATGAGCATTATACTCCAACAACAATGTCAGTCTTATAACATCATATATGCTATAACTTAAAAGTTCGGCAAAGGTTCTGGATCTAACCCTTTTCATAGTAAGTCCAATTCGCTAATAGGATCTCTGTCGTTCTCACACGCTGATTGTGTACGCCCGTCTTCCGCAGCTGCACTGCAAACTCCAGGGAGAGTTCATTGACCGATAACTGAGAGGCTATAGTCAGCAAGCCCCAATTGGTGAGCCGATGGAAGGGTTCTCTGCTGTGAGAAAGATGTGGTGTATTTAAGGCGTCAGCCATGCCCTGCTCTAGCGGTTTCCCATAGAGGTGGACGGGTGGTCTGTCTCGGGAAGGTAGATTGTAGCGCGCCACCCTTGATGACTCCAAAGTGTTACCCTCTAGGTTTAGTGTTGGCCTTATTATTTCATGGGATACTGCCTCCTGTTTATGGACAGCAAACACGATAGACATCTCGGCTGGAACCAAATCTGTGTTCACTGGGTCTTGAGCAGGAGAGTAAAGTGCTCCCTCCAAAGATTCCCATAGTCGCATATGGTGCGTGTTTAGTAATTCCGTCAGGACTGCAATAAATGTGAGCGGCTCCATCTTCCAACAAATACTCGTCGCTCTTGAAAATTAGGATTGCAACTTCCTTAGCTCAAATTTCAAGATGGCCGCAAACTTTATAAGATAGCTCCGTGTCCTTTAAGTTCTTCTTTTTCTCCTCAACACTTCAAAAATGTGCCACGATAATTTTAGCAATTATTTTGTAAGATTTTGGGCAGCACTGAGCGGTCTAAAATGTAGTTATTTATTCTCTGTGAGCAGAGCTCTGTTCATGTGCGATATTTTTTGTTTCGTTTTTCTATCTGGATCATTGTGGATTATATCTGATGAAGAAAAGAAGTTTGTTTTGTTTTTTGGATTTTTTTGGATATTTTTCCTTGGTTTTTCAGAATATTTGTTTCCATTGAGTTTTTTTTATTATCATTAAAGATTACATCTGACTTTGGATTGTATTAAATATTTGCTGTTGATGTAATTGTTGTTTCTTGTTGTTGGATTTTTTTAAATGTGAGTTTATTTTGTTGTTGGATTTTGTTTTAAATGGACAGTCTTGTTAAACTTAAACTTTAATGAATCAGATAGGGCATGCAATTTTAAACAACTTTCCAATTTACTTTTATTATCAAATTTGCTTTGTGCTCTTGGTATTATTTGCTGAAAGCTAAACCTAGGTAGACTCATATTCTAATTTCTAACCCTTGGAGGCTGCCCCTTTTCTCAGTGCATTTTGACAGTTGTTAACAGCTACACAGTGCTAGTTCATGCGTGCCATATAGATAACATTGTGCTCACTCCTGTAGAGTTATTTATGAGCCAGCACTGAATGGCTAAAATGCAAGTTTGTCAATAGAGCTGAAATAAGGGGACAGTCTGCAGAGGTTTAAATACAAGGTAATCACAGAGGTAAAAAGCGTATTCATATAACCATGTTGGTTATGCAAATCTGAATGGATAGTAAAGGGAATATCTATCTTTTTTTTTTTTTTTTCAAGCAAAAAATAAAAAAATGCCTTTATTTTAAAATCAAAAGCTTTATCTTTAATAAATTAGAAAGATTAAGGGTGCAGACAGGTCATTTTTTTTTTTTTTTTAATAAACAACTTTATTGAATATTACATATTGTGATACATACAATAGGAGACGCAGCTCCATGTTGTTACATATTCAACAGTTGTCCAACTTTTATTATCCTGAATCTAATACAAAATATATTAACTTTCTAGAACTCTCTGTTTAATAAACGTCTTTTTCGTAGGGGAGTTTCTAATTGCTTCATCAAAGTCTTTAGAAAGGGTTTGAACTCCCACGGTTGCGAAAAAGAACAATAAAAATAAAAACAAGTACACCAATGACATAAAAAAAGGAAAAGGGAAAGGAAAAAGGGGAAAAGAGAAAAGGAAGAGGGGAAAAGAGGGGTAAAAAATGGGTCCGTCCCGCCCCGTCCGAGGTCCCCAACCAGTCTAGCTTATTGTGGATTGTTTTTCTTTAAGTAATTGAAGATATGTGTCCCAAGTCTGGGTTATCACTGCATAAATATCCATTTTCTCATTTTTAAGATAATAGTATTCTTCTAGAGAAATTAATTCGGAAACCTTCTGAACCCACATAGTTAATGGTGGAGCTCCACTATATTTCCAGTTTTTGGCTATCAGTTGTTTTGCTCCATTGGTCATAATCCTAAATAAACGTAGGTAGGGTTTATATTTGATTTTAGTTTTTTGTTTAATAGCCATATTAGGGGGTCTAGTGGGAATATTGTTCCCATTATGTTCTCTGCCTCCTCTACCACCTGTCTCCAAAAGTTCTGGATGGCATTAAACCACCACCACATATGTGCTGCATTACTATTTACATGTCCGCATCTCCAACACTTATTAGGTTGTGAGCGGAATAGGCGGTGTAATTTTTGTGGGGTAAAATACCATCTATGTAGTAATTTGAGATTAGTTTCCAGTATGGAAGACGAGATAGAAGATTTGATGGTGGCTTGAAGTATCGAGTCGCTCGTCTGGGGAGTTATAATAACCCCTAGGTCAGTTTCCCATTTTTCTAGGTATGGCGGTACATGGCCTGGCGGCTTCTGTATCAGCAGTTGATAAATTCTGGCTAGTGTATGTCTGAGTGGAGGGGGTTGTATACCAGACAGGTCATTTATTAGCTTGCTAATAATAGTGTTACTTTAATGAGTCACTGTATATTTTTTTTCACTAGACTCATTAAGACTACGCCTTTTTGCACAATTTTATATAGAGCCATGATTGGCACAATAGAGGTTGTTCTCTTCCTTTGTAAAAGGCGGCATTGGCTAAAGTTGGCAAGGGCTGACAAGTATAAAACCACATCAACAAATATTGAAAACTGTGAAGAAATAAAAATAGAATTAACATACACGGCTTTTGACAATTTCTTTATATTAAAAAGGTGCAATTTGTGGTGTGCTAGATGTACACTTAACCAGTCATGATTTCCTAGGAACTCAGTATCTAGTTAACATTTACACAGCACAAAGTTTATACAATACATATCTTGTAAAATAAATACATCAATGCTATCTTCAGACAAATACTGTGTTGAGGTTACCAGGAAATCTTTATCCATTTAGTTCATAGCACAGTAGCATTAGTAGACAGTAACTTAGCAGAACAATCATAACTGAGTAGTGCAAAATAACTGGATACTAATATATATATATATATATATATATATATATATATATATATATATATATATATATACATATATATACACATATATACATACATATACATACATATATTTATATATATATATATATATATATATATACATACACAGTATATATATATATATATATATATATATATATACATATATACACACATATATATATACATACACATACATACACACACACACATATATATATATATATATATATATATATATATATATAAAACAAAGGAAAAAACATCAAGGCTGGATTGCGGTTTCCTGCCGTGACAAACAGTCACTCTGAAGACCTCAATGAAGTATGCCTGAGCTCGGTGGGTAAATGGAGAGACAGTGTGGATCAACAGGGGTAAGTACTCACAGGATTCTTTACAGCAAATAAGTGAATGGAGGGTTTAACTTGTGATTCTCCGGTAACTTTACCATACGGCAAGGCCACCGCTGCACCTCTGGAAGACCGGTGAATTCCTACGATATCCTCTCCTTGCGTCCGCTCTCTGGCGTAGCTGCACTTCCTGACACACCCTTTGTCGATACCAGCCAATCCGTGCTCGTCTATGACGTAGCTCCACCGCTCGGCCAATCCTTCTAGGGCAACTTCAAAAATCCCAGTCCGGGGAACAAATGGAAAAATCCCTGATACTTATCAGGAATCAAAGTTCGTTGTAAGACCTGGCTTTGTAAAGGGATAATGAAATAAGTACAAAAAGAGAAAAAGCCGGATGCGGTCTTAAATTAAAACGTCCAATTTATTGGTCAATGTTAAAAATAATTGACAGTACTCAAACGAAAAAGTCTAACATGTTTCGGCACACGGCCTTACTCATAGACATAATTTTCTTAGTGAAAACCGCCAGTATTTAAAAGCAGTAGTGAGTATCTATTGGTTGTCATTAATTGCTAACAAGTAACAAGTGGTAATATACTTAGACAATGGGAGAACCTAACTAACAATGCTGTTAAATAAACACATGATTGCTACAAAGGTATATAAAATTAACATAAATGGGTGGCATGTAAATCCCAGCCAATATTAATATTAAATAAATAAATGAATATACCATATGTGTAGCGGATGGCTTAAATTCAATTAAATCAACAAATAAATAAATAAGTAAATGAATCTATACAGACAGATTACAATATTACACAGGTAAACCAAGTGAGGCTTATTTTGGTTTACTATAGCGATTTAGAGGTTCACATACTTATAATCATATATGCAATGTTGTTGCATAAGCCTAGAATAATTTTAAATAACTACTGTTATATATAACCAGTTGAAAACGGCCTCTGTTTTATACAATTCATATATCTAGTAATCTTAGACTTAAATGTATTTGTGTTTGTTATTAATAATAGTGATAATAATAGTTGGGCACAAAAAAGCCTATGATGTTATAGGAATTGTACTATAAAGGCACAAGTTATCCTATTTGTGGTGAAGACAAATGCAGGAGAAGTTTAGTAATTTGAAACTTGGTATATATCATTAGTTTTAAATTTTAAACGATTCAATACTAAAGAGACCTTTCTTAGTTTGGAAAATATGTTGTAACATCACGGGTACTCCTGTTGATGTAAACACCAACAAACACAAGGAAAAGATACAAACAGAGTAATCAACCAGTATTGTTAATGGTTAAAGAAATTATTCTGGGTTTAGATTTGAATTTCTTAATTGTGTGCTCTGGGAGAAATTTTCTGGTTAGTTTAATGTAAGTAAAGGGGGTGGTGTATTATGTTATAGGTGTGAGTGGAGCCCTCATAAATGAGTGGTAATTGTTGTTTTTCTAAACAAATTATCAGATTGATACATGATCATATAATATCTTGGTAAATTATTCCCAAAAGTTTATAATATCATTGATGGAGTTATATCCATCAGGGATACGCGACTTCAAAGTGAAGATCCAAAATGCCTCTTTTTTCAAGAGGGCCTTATTTCGATCACCACCCCTGTTTTGTGCTTGTATATGGTCAATAACCATCCATCTAAAGGTTGTATTACTGCTAGCATGTGTCTGAATGAAATGCTTGGCCATGTCAGATACAGGATCTGATCATTTGATATCGGATAGATGTTGCCGGATGCGTTCTCTAACCTCCCTTGAAGTGCATCCCACATATTGTTTCGGGGTGCATGTGCACCAAATCATATATACTGCAAATTTTGTGCGACAATTGACGCAACTTTTTACTGTATATGACTTATTTGTGGTGGAGGAGGAAAAAACATTTCCCTTCTGGATAAAGCTGCAAGGGATACATGCATTATAACCACACTTGTACATACCCCTAGATTGTAACCACGAGCTTGTAGTTGTTTTATCCTTAGGTAAAGCACTTGGGGAAATAATGTTTCCTATAGTGCATCCTTTCTTGTAGGAAAACCTACATCCTTTGTCGATGAAAGGAACCAATCCCTCATCTGCCTTGAGCATAGGTAGATGTTTGCGAATGATCTTGCAAATGTTATCGTAGTCAGATGAATATTGAGTAACAAAGGTAACCCGATCACTAGTGGGATTGGTCCTTTTAGATTTATTTGCCAACAAAGTTTTCCTGTCCAAACAATCCACTTCATTTTTTGCCTTTTGAATGGCTGTGTTGTGATAGCCCCTACTTATGAGTCTGTGAGTAAGATCTTCACTTTGTACAACGCAATCTTGTTTTTCAGAACAATTCCTTTTTATTCTAATATACTGTCCCTTTGCTATGGCATAGGGAACATTTAGTGGATGGTTGCTTCTGCCATGTAGGAGTGTATTACCTGATATGGGCTTTCTGAAAATTTGCGTTTTTATGTTGTTAGTACCAGCCAGATTGCTAAGCTGGACATCTAAAAAATGTATAGATGTTTTGTTTGTTTCAAAAGTGAACTTCAGACCCCATTCATTTTCATTTAGATATCCAATGAACTCTTCAATGAGTGTGGGCTGACCAATCCAAATCAACAGTAGATCGTCAATAAAACGATGGTAGCTTTTGATATACTGGAGAAAAGGATTCTGTTCCCCATATATCATGCTAAATTCAAACCAACCCATTACTAAGTTAGCATATGAGGGCGCAAATTTCGCCCCCTTTGCTGTACCTTGCAACTGGAGATAAAAAGAGTCATCAAACTTGAAATAGTTGTGTGTCAATAAAAATTGCAACACATCTAAGATGAATTGGATAAATTCTTTGGTATAATTCGTTTTATTCTCCAAATAGAATTTAACAGCAAGGATCCCCATGGTATGGGGGATAGATGAGTATAGGGCTACGACGTCTACTGTTAGCCAAGAAAATTCTTCTTGCCATATAAAGCCATCAAAAATTTGAAGCACATGTTTGGTATCTTTCAGAAAGCTTGGTAAGGAAACAACAAGTGGCTGCAATATGCTGTCCAGCCATTCTGATAGTGGTTCGCAAAGCGAACCAATACCAGACACAATTGGTCTACCTTTTACATTCACAGTGCTTTTGTGCACCTTAGGCAAGACATGTATAATAGGGGTGATGGGATTGTCGACAGACAAAAAGTCAAATGTTTTGTCATCAATGTGGCCAAGCATGAGGCCATCATCCAAAAGGGAGATGAGGTCCTTTTTAAATTTATTTACAGGATCGCAAGGTAAGACCTTGTAATCCGTAGGATTATTTAGCTGCCTCATAATCTCCCCTTTATATGATTTTAAATCCCAGATGACAACACTTCCACCTTTATCGGCGTTCTTTATCACCAAGTCTGAGTTTGACTTCAGTGAGTTCAAGGCAATTCTCTCTTGTTTAGTAAGATTGGGTTTACTTTTCAAGGGTTTTTTTAGCAAGATCAACCAGGTCTTTCTCAATTCTTTTTTGGAAAGAAACCAATGTGTCCCCCCTTGTTTGTAAAGGATAAAAAGTAGATTTTGGTTTAAACCCAATGTGGGCATTACATGTACCCAAATTTAATTCAGCATTCTCTTCATTCAATGACATAAGAGCCTGGATATCCCTGACTTCAGAGAAATCAAAACTCAAAGTGTTTAGAGTATTTTCAGACAAGCTGCTGTGATGGTCAATTCTGTTGTCAGTTTGTTCACCAACCTCTTGTGAAAAATAAAAATGTTTTTTCAATGTAAGTGCTCGAATAAATTTATTTATATCTACCAAGGTTTGGAACAAATTAAACCTAGTGGTAGGGACATAACCTAGTCCATAACCGAGTACTTTAATCTCATCTTTGTTTAATTTGTAATTGGTGAGATTGATAACATCGTAAGTGGAGTCAATAGACTCATCCATTAAATTCAATATATTTTCATTTGAAGTACATGTATCATCTATCAAATCTGATATTTGTTTTGACCCCTCCCTCTCCTTAGTGTATACCTGGGTTGTTGTCTTAATTTTGGATTTCCCCTTGTGTTTGCCCCTCGCCCTCGATTTGCATGGTTCATTGGGGTAATCTGAAAAACCTGATCCAGTATGTTACTGTCGGTTTGTTCTTTCTGAGAACCTGTCTGTTCTAATGCAACTTGATATTTATTTGACGTTGGAGGATGCTCAACTTCCTTTGAAATAAAGGATACAGTTTTTAATGTCTGATCTTTGGAGTTTTTTAGTATAGATTTAGGTTGTGCCCCCTGAGCCTGGTAGGCTTCATTATCTGGATTACTATGATCTGAATTGCTGGCATCACCTGAGTCTGAGCCACTCCAAGTGTCTTTTTTATTTTGATTTACTCTGTTGGACCTCCATCTACGTTTACGATCTCTAGATCGATTTCTATTTTGTCTTTGCCAAATATAAACCTTATTTTGACTATAATCCATTTGATCTCTCATGTACTTTTCATGTTTAGATTGCACTAACTCCTTTTTTAATTGTGCTATACTGTCATTTAAAATGTTGTCTAATTCTTTATAGTTTTTTTCTAACGTGTTTAAATCCAATTCTTGTTGTAAGAGAATGATTTGATCTCTGACTGCACGAAGCTGGGCATCTTTGTATTCAATGATAAGTCCCATCAATTTAAAGGAGCAGTCAGAGAGAGATTCATTCCATTTTTTAATGAATGCCTGATCATCTACGGAGAAAGTGGGAAATTTCTTAATTCTAAGGCCCCTGGGTACCATTTGTAGCCTTATATAGCGTTCCAGGGTCCACTTATCCCATTTCAATCTCAGTTCCTTTTTCATTAAATTTTCCATAGACTGGAATTTGTCACTTAGAGGGTTCACACTATAGTTTTCACAAAAAATATTTTCGAAATCTTTTTCTAATTGATCTAAATTATCAATAGTAGTGAGTGAGTAAAATTGTTGGTCCATGTCAAAACCTGATGCTGCTTCCATATTTGAAAGCTAAAGGTGAAACTTCACTGGAAGTGACTGAATATGTCAAGAAATGGTAACAACAATAGGACTCATTCAGATGGAAAGTACCACTATTAAGTATATATATGTGTGTGCTGCTGTACACAAGCGTGAAAGGATCCTATTGCAAGTAAGAAAATGTTCACATTAGTGTTACAGTAAAAGATTTAGAGAGCTTTCTAAGAACTGGGAACACTTTTTCCCATGTTTTAGAAAATACACTTAAACACTGTGTTATAGCAATAGGAACAAACGCATATTTTCTGATGAAACTATAGATAGTAGTTCAATTGTATAGTTTCTTATCCTTAATGCTAAAAAATGGCAGAAAAAATGTGTGTGCACACTTATATACTTATATACTTATGGGAAAGCTAAAGCAAAAGCAGGAAATGTCGCAACAATACTTTTAGATACTTTTAGATACAATAAATGAAACCTGGAAAACGACAGAAAAATAGAGTTAGTTGTTTGAGCAAAAAATGGATAACATCAAAGCTTAAATAGCCATGTTGGTTCAAAGAACAGTATATGGTAAAAGTTCTCCTTATTGAATATAGACCTCTGGACTGAAAAGTATATATAAATGAATATATGTATGAAAAACGAACAATAAGTCCAAAGTCCCAGCTGCTAGGAAAAAGAATGCAGAAAAACAGCACAAAGAACAGTCATAGATGTAAACAAGCTTCCCTTCCGCTTGTAATGGTAGAAAACAAAGGAAAAAACATCAAGGCTGGATTGCGGTTTCCTGCCGTGACAAACAGTCACTCTGAAGACCTCAATGAAGTATGCCTGAGCTCGGTGGGTAAATGGAGAGACAGTGTGGATCAACAGGGGTAAGTACTCACAGGATTCTTTACAGCAAATAAGTGAATGGAGGGTTTAACTTGTGATTCTCCGGTAACTTTACCATACGGCACGGCCACCGCTGCACCTCTGGAAGACCGGTGAATTCCTACGATATCCTCTCCTTGCGTCCGCTCTCTGGCGTAGCTGCACTTCCTGACACACCCTTTGTCGATACCAGCCAATCCGTGCTTGTCTATGACGTAGCTCCACCGCTCGGCCAATCCTTCTAGGGCAACTTCAAAAATCCCAGTCCGGGGAACAAATGGAAAAATCCCTGATACTTATCAGGAATCAAAGTTCGTTGTAAGACCTGGCTTTGTAAAGGGATAATGAAATAAGTACAAAAAGAGAAAAAGCCGGATGCGGTCTTAAATTAAAACGTCCAATTTATTGGTCAATGTTAAAAATAATTGACAGTACTCAAACGAAAAAGTCTAACATGTTTCGGCACACGGCCTTACTCATAGACATAATTTTCTTAGTGAAAACCGCCAGTATTTAAAAGCAGTAGTGAGTATCTATTGGTTGTCATTAATTGCTAACAAGTAACAAGTGGTAATATACTTAGACAATGGGAGAACCTAACTAACAATGCTGTTAAATAAACACATGATTGCTACAAAGGTATATAAAATTAACATAAATGGGTGGCATGTAAATCCCAGCCAATATTAATATTAAATAAATAAATGAATATACCATATGTGTAGCGGATGGCTTAAATTCAATTAAATCAACAAATAAATAAATATGTAAATGAATCTATACAGACAGATTACAATATTACACAGGTAAACCAAGTGAGGCTTATTTTGGTTTACTATAGCGATTTAGAGGTTCACATACTTATAATCATATATGCAATGTTGTTGCATAAGCCTAGAATAATTTTAAATAACTACTGTTATATATAACCAGTTGAAAACGGCCTCTGTTTTATACAATTCATATATCTAGTAATCTTAGACTTAAATGTATTTGTGTTTGTTATTAATAATAGTGATAATAATAGTTGGGCACAAAAAAGCCTATGATGTTATAGGAATTGTACTATAAAGGCACAAGTTATCCTATTTGTGGTGAAGACAAATGCAGGAGAAGTTTAGTCATTTGAAACTTGGTATATATCATTAGTTTTAAATTTTAAACGATTCAATACTAAAGAGACCTTTCTTAGTTTGGAAAATATGTTGTAACATCACGGTTCCTCCTGTTGATGTAAACACCAACAAACACAAGGAAAAAATACAAACAGAGTAATCAACCAGTATTGTTAATGGTTAAAGAAATTATTTTGGGTTTAGATTTGAATTACTTAATTGTGTGCTCTGGGAGAAATTTTCTGGTTAGTTTAATGTAAGTAAAGGGGGTGGTGTATTATGTTATAGGTGTGAGTGGAGCCCTCATAAATGAGTGGTAATTGTTGTTTTTCTAAACAAATTATCAGATTGATACATGATCATATAATATCTTGGTAAATTATTCCCAAAAGTTTATAATATCATTGATGGAGTTATATCCATCAGGGATACGCGACTTCAAAGTGAAGATCCAAAATGCCTCTTTTTTCAAGAGGGCCTTATTTCGATCACCACCCCTGTTTTGTGCTTGTATATGGTCAATAACCATCCATCTAAAGGTTGTATTACTGCTAGCATGTGTCTGAATGAAATGCTTGGCCATGTCAGATACAGGATCTGATCGTTTGATATCGGATAGATGTTGCCGGATGCGTTCTCTAACCTCCCTTGAAGTGCATCCCACATATTGTTTCGGGGTGCATGTGCACCAAATCATATATACTGCAAATTTTGTGCGACAATTGATGCAACTTTTTACTGTATATGACTTATTTGTGGTGGAGGAGGAAAAAACATTTCCCTTCTGGATAAAGCTGCAAGGGATACATGCATTATAACCACACTTGTACATACCCCTAGATTGTAATCACGAGCTTGTAGTTGTTTTATCCTTAGGTAAAGCACTTGGGGAAATAATGTTTCCTATAGTGCATCCTTTCTTGTAGGAAAACCTACATCCTTTGTCGATGAAAGGAACCAATCCCTCATCTGCCTTGAGCATAGGTAGATGTTTGCGAATGATCTTGCAAATGTTATCGTAGTCAGATGAATATTGAGTAACAAAGGTAACCCGATCACTAGTGGGATTGGTCCTTTTAGATTTATTTGCCAACAAAGTTTTCCTGTCCAAACAATCCACTTCATTTTTTGCCTTTTGAATGGCTGTGTTGTGATAGCCCCTACTTATGAGTCTGTGAGTAAGATCTTCACTTTGTACAACGCAATCTTGTTTTTCAGAACAATTCCTTTTTATTCTAATATACTGTCCCTTTGCTATGGCATAGGGAACATTTAGTGGATGGTTGCTTCTGCCATGTAGGAGTGTATTACCTGATATGGGCTTTCTGAAAATTTGCGTTTTTATGTTGTTAGTACCAGCCAGATTGCTAAGCTGGACATCTAAAAAATTTATAGATGTTTTGTTTGTTTCAAAAGTGAACTTCAGACCCCATTCATTTTCATTTAGATATCCAATGAACTCTTCAATGAGTGTGAGCTGACCAATCCAAATCAACAGTAGATCGTCAATAAAACGATGGTAGCTTTTGATATACTGGAGAAAAGGATTCTGTTCCCCATATATCATGCTAAATTCAAACCAACCCATTACTAAGTTAGCATATGAGGGCGCAAATTTCGCCCCCATTGCTGTACCTTGCAACTGGAGATAAAAAGAGTCATCAAACTTGAAATAGTTGTGTGTCAATAAAAATTGCAACACATCTAAGATGAATTGGATAAATTCTTTGGTATAATTCGTTTTATTCTCCAAATAGAATTTAACAGCAAGGATCCCCATGGTATGGGGGATAGATGAGTATAGGGCTACGACGTCTACTGTTAGCCAAGAAAATTCTTCTTGCCATATAAAGCCATCAAAAATTTGAAGCACATGTTTGGTATCTTTCAGAAAGCTTGGCAAGGAAACAACAAGTGGCTGCAATATGCTGTCCAGCCATTCTGATAGTGGTTCGCAAAGCGAACCAATACCAGACACAATTGGCAGTTTTCACTAAGAAAATTATGTCTATGAGTAAGGCCGTGTGCCGAAACATGTTAGACTTTTTCGTTTGAGTACTGTCAATTATTTTTAACATTGACCAATAAATTGGACGTTTTAATTTAAGACCGCATCCGGCTTTTTCTCTTTTTGTACTTATATATATATATATATATATATATATATATATATATATATCTACATTTATATTAGACAAAACAAAAAAAATCATTTAAAAAAAAAAACAGCACTGCAGGTTTCATAGACAGCTGGAAACTCACTTATGTTTTAATAAATCATACACCATTCAAAAGCCACATATTGTAAATATTCATAAAGAGAAAATTAAATATGAAATATATTAATAGTCCAAACTGGCATCGTTGCATGAACGTGCTATGTTCTAGTGAGCAGAATGATTGATGGTTATTTCTTAAAGAAATATTAAGCCACTATTGCAGGGTTTATAGGGCCAGTGCATAGAATTGCACAAATAAATTCCATTTTCTTTTCAATACATTCCCCTTTTGCGATTCAGACAGAGCATGCAACTCCAAGCAACCCTCCTGTTTACTCCCGCCACCAAATCTTATTCATTCTCCTGGTATCTTCACCCGAAAAGCAAGAATGTAAGCCCAGATGCCGGCCCATCCCTGGCGAACAACCTGGGTTGCCCCCGCAGACAAATTCACCCACAAATAAACAAGTGCTGTCCAGAGTCCAAACCAAAAATTGGCTGTCTCCCCAGCCTAGATGCCCTCTTTTTCAAACAAAGATAGCAAGAGAACAAAGAAAACCTGACAATAGGAGCAAACTAGAAAGATGTCCAAAACTGCATGCTCCATCCGAATCACAAGAAAAAACCTGGGCTCAGTGTCCCTCCAATCTTATTTGATAGTATGTGGCCATTTTCAGGAGCAGCAGGCTTTTGTTTATAAATTCCCGTAACACAGAATCAAATATGCAACACAGTACACTAAATAGATTTCTAAACTCTAGTGTTTGCCCCTGTTGCACAATAAACTTATTATGCTACTGAAGTTATATATTAGAAGGGAAAATGGAAATCCTTCTAAATATATCCATTTTGGTTTGTTTTACATTAATATCTGATACGTACCCCATGCAAGCTTATGTTAACCATAAAATATTAATGAGGAAACATATGTAAATGCCATAGTAGCAAACTGTCCTGTGCCATTGTAATAGCTTTCATTTACGCTGTTATTAGATTATGGAATTTGTATCGGTTTGCTAACATTGTGCACATAGCACATTTACTCCAACATCGCCACTACTAGTACTAGCTTACTGAATGCACACCTGGTGTTACATAGTATATGCAATGCAAATACAAAGGAAAACATAACAACATAATATAAAGGAATGGAGCTGAGCACTACTTCCGCTTGCTCTTTGTGTCTGTTGTTTGGAAAACACTTGAAGCAGACATGAGATTCTCAATGTAAGGTCCAAGAACTTGATTTTCAGACTTCAGTTTCAAGTTTTTTTCCTTAACTGCATCAACTCGTGCAGAAAGATCTTCAAGTGTGTGCTGAAGTTCCAAAACCTGGTTAATCAGCCATGTTTTTTCTTCTAGTTCAATCTGATTTTCTACCTCCAGAGCATCCATATCTGAATTCATCAAAGCAGAAGATGGGTCTTGTGGAATTATCTGTAGTTTGGCAAAACAGAAATCTGCGAGTTAGCCGGTAATGTGCACAAATGACTATTTACGGCTACATACATAAACTGACACAGGGAACCTCCTCTGCGACACACAAGCAGCTCACGCAACACGCAAAATCAGTGTCAGGCGTGATCGAATATCTATCTTTTTAAACAACAAAAAAACAAAATTTATGCTTAGCTGATAAATTTATTTCTCTTGTGGTGTATCCAGTCCACAGATCATCCATTACTGGAAGCTGCAAGAGGATCACCCACAGCAGAGCTGTCTATATAGCTCCTCCCCTAACTGCCACCTACCAGTCATTCGACCGAAGACAAGCAAGAGAAAGGAGAAACTATAGGGTGCAGTGGTGACTGTAGTTTAAAAATAAAAAACACCTGCCTTAAAATGACAGGGCGGGCCGTGGACTGGATACACCACAAGAGAAAGAAATTTATCAGGTAAGCATAAATTTTGTTTTCTCTTGTAAGGTGTATCCAGTCCACGGATCATACATTACTTGTGGGATACCAATACCAAAGCTATAGGACACAGATGAAGGGAGGGACAAGGCAGGCGCTTAAACGGAAGGCACCGCTGCCTGTAAGACCTTTCTCCCAAAAATAGCCTCCGAAGAAGCAAAAGTATCAAATTTATAGAATTTAGAAAAAGTATGAAGCGAAGACCAAGTCAACGCCTTACAAATCTGTTCAACAGAAGCCTCATTCTTAAAAGCCCATGTGGAAGCTACCGCTCTAGTAGAATGAGCTGTAATTCTTTCAGGAGGCTGCTGGCCAGCAGTCTCATAAGCTAAGCGGATTATACTTCTGAGCCAAAAAGATAGAGAAGTTGCCGAAGCCTTTTGGCCTCTCCTCTGTCCAGAGTAGACAACAAACAATGCAGATGTTTGACGAAAATCTTTAGTAGCTTGTAAATAAAACTTTAAAGTGCGAACCACGTCAAGATTGTGTAATAGACGTTCCTTCTTTGAAGAAGTATTAGGACACAGTGACGGAACAACAATCTCCTGATTGATATTTTTATTAGATACCACCTTAGGCAGAAAACCAGGTTTGGTACGTAACACTACCTTATCTGCATGGAAAATGAGATAAGGGGAATCACATTATAAAGCAGATAACTCCGAAACTCTTCGAGCTGAGGAGATAGCTACTAAAAACAGAACTTTCCAAGATAAGAGCTTAATATCTATGGAATGCAAAGGTTCAAACGGAACCCCTTGAAGAACTTTAAGAACTAAATTTAAACTCCATGGCGGAGCAACAGGTTTAAAAACAGGCTTGATTCTAACCAGAGCCTGACAAAATGCCTGAACATCTGGAACCTCAGCCAGACGTTTGTGCAAAAGAATAGACAGAGCAGAAATCTGTCCCTTTAAGGAACTAGCTGATAAACCCTTCTCCAATCCTTCTTGGAGAAAAGATAATATCCTAGGAATCCTGACTTTACTCCATGAGCAACCCTTGGATTCACAGCAATGAAGATATTTACACCATATCTTATGATAGATTTTCCTGGTGACAGGCTTTTGCGCCTGTATTAAGGTATCAATGACCGACTCGGAGAAACCACACTTTGATAAGATCAAGCGTTCAATCTCCAAGCAGTCAGATGCAGAAAAATTAGATTTGGATGGTTGAAAGGACCCTGAAGTAGAAGGTCCTGTCTCAGAGGCAGAGTCCATGGTGGAGAGGATGACATGTCCACCAGATCTGCACACCAAGGCCACGCAGGTGCTATCAAAATCACTGATGCTCTCTCCTGTTTGATCTTGGCAATCAGACGAGGGAGCAGAGGAAACAGTGGAAACACATAAGCCAGGTTGAAGGACCAAGGCACTGCTAGAGCATCTATCAGTGCTGCCTTGGGATCCCTGGACCTGGAACCGTAACAAGGAAGCTTGGCGTTCTGACGAGACGCCATGAGATCCAGTTCTGGTTTGCCCCAAAGTTGAATCAACTGTGCAAGTACCTCCGGATGGAGCTCCCACTCCCCCGGATGAAAAGTCTGTCGACTTAGAAAATTCGCCTCCCAGTTCTCTACTCCTGGGATATGGATAGCTGATAGATGGCAAGAGTGAATCTCTGCCCATTGATTATCTTTGAAACCTCCAACATTGCTAGGGAACTCCTTGTTCCCCCTTGATGGTTGATGTAAGCTACAGTCGTGATGTTGTCCGACTGAAATCTGATGAACATGACCACAGCTAGCTGAGGCCAAGCCTGAAGAGCATTGAATATCACTCTTAGTTCCAGAATGTTTATCGGAAGGAGTGCTTCCTCCTGAGTTCACGATCCCTGAGCCTTCAGGGAGTTCCAGACTGCACCCCAGCCCAGAAGGCTGACATCTGTTGTTACTATTGTCCAATCTGGCCTGCGGAAGGTCATACCTTTGGACAGATGGACCCGAGATAGCCACCAGAGAAAAGAATCCCTGGTCTCTTGATCCAGATTTAGTAGAGGGGACAAATCCGTGTAATCCCCATTCCACTGACTGAGCATGCAGAGTTGCAGCAGTCTGAGATGTAGGCGCCGGGCGGGCAAACGGCACTATGTCCATTGCCGCTAACATTAAGCCGATTACTTCCATACACTGAGCCACTGAAGGGCGAGAAATAGAATAAAGAACACGGCAGGAATTTAGAAGTTTTGACAACCTGGCCTCTGTCAGGTAAATCTTCATTTCTACAGAATCTATCAGAGTTCCCAGGAAGGAAACTCTTGTGAGAGGGGATAGAGAACTCTTCTTTTCGTTCACTTTCCACCCATGAGACCTCAGGAATGCCAGAGCAATGTCCGTATGGGACTTGGCAATTTGGAAATTCGACGCCTGTATCAGAATGTCGTCTAAGTAAGGGGCTACTGCTATGCCCCGCGGCCTTAGGACCGCCAGAAGTGACCCCAGAACCTTCGTAAAGATCTTGGTGCCATAGCTAACCCAAAGGGAAGAGCCACAAACTGGTAATGCCTGTCTAGGAAGGCGAACCTGAGAAACCGATGATGATCTTTGTGTATCGGAATGTGAAGATAAGCTTCCTTTAAGTCCACGGTAGTCATGTATTGACCCTCCTGAATCATAGGTAGGATGGTTCGAATAGTCTCCATCTTGAAAGATGGGACCCTGAGAAATTTGTTTAGGTTCTTGAGATCTAAGATTGGTCTGAAGGTTCCCTCTTTCTTGGGAACCACAAAGAGATTTGAATAGAAGCCTTGCCCCTGTTCCTCCTTTGGAACTGGGTGGATCACTCCCATAATTAGGAGGACTTGAACACAATGTAAGAATGCCTCTCTCTTTATCTGGTCTGCAGATAATTGTGAGAGGTGAAATCTTCCTTTTGGGGAAGAAACTTTGAAGTCCAGAAGATATCCCTGGGACACAATTTCCAACGCCCAGGGATCCTGGACATCTCTTGCCCAAGCCTGGGCGAAGAGAGAAAGTCTGCCCCCTACTAGATCCATTACCGGATCAGGGGCTGATCTTTCATGCTGTCTTAGAGGCATCAGCAGGCTTCTTGGCCTGCTTACCTTTGTTCCAGGCCTGGTTAGGTCTCCAGACCGGCTTGGACTGGGCAAAATTTCCCTCTTGTTTTGCATTAGAGGGAGTTGATGCCGCGCTCGTCTTAAAGTTTCGAAAGGCACGAAAATTAGTTTGTTTGGTCCTTAATTTATTAGACCTATCCTGAGGAAGGGCATGACCTTTTCCTCCAGTAATATCAGAAATGATTTCCTTCAGTCCAGGCCCAAATAGGGTCTGCCCCTTGAAGGGAATGTTGAGAAGCTTAGACTTTGAAGTAATGTCAGCTGACCAGGATTTAAGCCATAGCGCCCTACGTGCCTGTATAGCAAAACCTGAGTTCTTAGCCGTTAGTTTGGTTAAATGAACAACGGCGTCAAAAACAAATGAATTGGCTAGCTTAAGCGCTTTAAGCTTGTCAAGTATATCATCCAATGGAGTTTCTACCTGTAAGGCCTCTTCCAGAAACTCAAACCAGAAGGCCGCAGCAGCAGTGACCGGGGCAATGCATGCAAGAGGCTGGAGAATAAAACCTTGTTGAATAAACATTTTCTTAAGGCAACCCTCTAACTTTTTATCCATTGGATATAGGAAAGCACAACTGTCCTCGACGGGAATAGTTGTACGCTTAGCTAGGGTAGAAACTGCTCCCACCACCTTAGGGACCGTTTGCCATAAGTCCCGTGTAGCGGCATCTATTGGAAACATTTTCTTAAAAATAGGAGGGGGAGAGAACGGTACACCTGGTCTATCCCATTCCTTAGTAATAATTTCTGAAAACCTTTTAGGTATTGGAAAAACATCAGTGTAAACAGGCACTGCATAGTATTTATCCAATCTACACAATTTCTCTGGCACTATAATGGTGTCACAGTCATCCAGAGTAGCTAAAACCTCCCTGAGCAACACGCGGAGGTGTTCAAGCTTAAATTTAAATGTAGACATATCAGAATCAGGTTGACGCATCTTCCCTGAGTCAGAAAAATCACCCACAGAAAGAAGCTCTCCTGCCTCAGCTTCTGCATATTGTGAGGGGATATCAGACATAGCTACTAAAGCGTCAGAGAGCTCTGTATTTTTTCTAGTCCCAGAGCTGTCTTGCTTTCCTTGTAACCCTGGTAGTTTGGACAACACCGCTGTAAGGGTATAATCCATAACTGCCGCCATGTCTTGTAAAGTAAATGCCATGGGCGCGCTAGATGTACTTGGCGCCACTTGAGCGGGAGTCCCTTGAGCGGGAGTCAAAGGTTCTGACACGTGGGGCGAGTTAGTCGGCATAACTTCCCCCTTGTCAATTTCCTCTGGTGATAAATATTTTAAAGACAGAATATGATCTTTATAACTTAAAGTGAAATCAGTACATTTGGTACACAGGGGGTTCCACAATGGCTTCTAAACATAATGAAGAAGGAGTTTCCTCTATGTCAAACATGTTTAAACAGACTAGCAATGAGACCAGCAAGCTTGGAAAACACTTTGATAAATGTAAACAAGCAAAAAATAAAAACGGTACTGTGCCTTTAAGAGAAACAAATTTTGTCAGAAATTGAAAAACAGTGATAAAAAGCAGTAAATCTTACGAAATTTTTACAGTGTGTATAATAGACTAACAGAGCATTGCACCCACTTGCAAATGGATGATTAACCCCTTAGTTTCAAAACCGGATAAAAAAAACGATATAAACGTTTTTTAACAGTCACAACAAACTGCCACAGCTCTGTTGTGGCCCTACCTGCCCATACAACGACTTTTGAAGGCACAAAAACCCTTTGTAGAGGTCCTAAGTGTTCAGGGGAAGTCTCAAGCTGCAAAAACTACTGCACGATTTAGGCCTGAAATTAGGCCCCTCCCAACCTGTACTCACAGTGAGAGGGCCATAAAAAACTATCCCTAGGCAAAATCTAGCCAGCCATGTGGAAAAAAACTGGGCCCCAATAAAGTTTTATCACCAATATGTAGAAAAAAATGTTTAAACACTTCCAGCAAACGTTATCTTATTTTCAGTAATGTGAGAAAGTAATAAGAATATTACCTTTTACAGCAAGCATGATACTAGTCGTTATTAAATCACTGTAATCAGGCTTACCTTAAATAAATCCGGTATTAACAGCATTTTCTAGCATATTCATCTCTCTAGAAAAATTTAAACTGCACATACCTCATAGCAGGAGACCTTGCACGCCATTCCCCTAGCTGAAGTTACCTCTTCTCTTCAGTTATGCGTGAGAACAGCAATGGATCTTAGTTACAACCTGCTAAGATCATCAAAAACCACAGGCAGACTCTTCTTCAACTTTCTGTCTGAGGCTAAAACAGTACAACTCCGGTACCATTTGAAAATAATAAACTTTTGATTGAAGATAAACTACATAAATTCACCACATCTCTCTAGCTACTTCCTATCTTGTTGAGAGCTGCAAGAGAATGACTGGTAGGTGGCAGTTAGGGGAGGAGCTATATAGACAGCTCTGCTGTGGGTGATCCTCTTGCAGCTTCCTGTTGGGAAGGAAAATATCCCACAAGTAATGGATGATCCGTGGACTGTATACACCTTACAAGAGAAATATTGAGTAGACTGTCCCTTTAATGTTAGTTTACTGTGTGGTTTTGTTTACTTTGGGGTTGTTGTTTGCTTTTGTTATTTATTGTTGTGTAATGGTTTATTTACTTTGTGGTTGTTACTTGCTCTGGTTATTTATTGTTGTGTAATTTTGTGTAATGGATTGTTTATTTTCTTTAGTTTTTTAGTAGGCTTAGGTTGCGTTGGGGGCTATGTCACTTAAGGGGTTAATAGTGTAGATCAGTTAGGTTGTGCTGGGTGCTATGTTGGTTAATGGGGTTAATATTGTAGAGGTGTTAGGTTGCATTCGGAGTGATGTTGCTTTAGGGGTTAATAATGTATATGTGTTAGGTTGCATTGGGGGTTATGTCACTTTAGGGGTTAATACCGTAGAGGTGTAAGGTTACGTTGGGGGTTATGTTGCTTTAGAGGTTAATAGTGTATGGCTGTGTAGAGGGTTTATTGGGATGATATTTTTATATTAAAAGTATAAGGAATAAACAAATGCATTACATCTTTTAATTAATGCATTCTTCAATGTACATGTGTGATATATGTAAAAGGGATCATTAACATTACATTTTCAATGTAGGTGGTGATGCTGCTTTGAAAATATCGCCAGCATCGCCAGTATAGTAAAATGCTTCTTGGCGACTTCCTTCAAACACTGATGTCAGCAGTTTTGAATATTTTACCGGCAATCTCATTGCCACGATGGATCGCTTTTGAACATATTGCTACATTGTGGATGCAAGTGTGTCTACATAAAGTTATAAAATAAGGATATCTGATTTCCCTGCCAGTTCAACCAGTTTTAATGGGTTGTGGTTTCAAAGAGCAAAAACAACGACTTCATATACAAAAATAAACCCAAAAAAGCAATTTCTCATACATTTTATACTTTGTAGCTGGTATAACAAGTAATTTGAAACACATTAAGGTAATTTTTTTACAGTACACTGTCCCTTGTATTACACAAGTAGAAGAATAAAGGGTTCAGTGTAAAATGTTGGCACTTTGGGATGTTTGTTTTTTAAGTATTTATATTCATTCTTATTTAAAAAGCTTTTCTTTATACCTTTATCTAAATATTAAATTAGATCAGCTATAATGTATGATTTTTTTTTTTTTACATATCAGTGTTATTTTACTGTTTTTTACACTTATCTGATAATCACATTGATTCATAATAACCACAATATCCTTTATCTGCTGGTTTGATTATAATTTGTTATTTTCCTTCAATTCTTTAATTGCTTGCTGTTCTGCTCCTGTCATATTGGATTTATAATCCTTATCTATATTTTTTTTAATTTAGCTCTGAACCAATTCATAGAATATATCCATTGCAGTTGATTAACGATTTTTAGGATTAAAAGTTGGCAAAGTTTTAACTTGTGTCGCTATATGGGCTGTTTCTCATATTGTTCATTTTTATTGGATTACTTAAAACATATTTTTCAAATTCAAATTTCTAATGAACTTCTGTATACCCACACAAGTATAAAATGTATTCAATTTATAACTAGGTGCAAAGTTCAATCCTCTTTTTAAAGGGACATGATTTTTTTCTTCTTTGTGATTCAGATAGAGCATGCAATTTTAAACAACTTTCCAATTTATTTCTATTACCTATATTGCTTGATTCTATTAATATCCTTAGTTGAAAAACAAACCTAGGTAGGCTCAGGAGTTGAGAGCAACCTGCTAATTGGTGGCTGCACATATATGCCTCTTGTCATTGGTTACTGATGTGTTCAGCTAGCTCCCAGTAGTGCATTGCTGCTTTTTTAACATAGGATACCAAGAGAATGATGCAAAATTAATAATAGAAGTAAATTGGAAAGTTGTTTAAAAATGTATGTTCTGAATCATGAAAGAAAACGTGTGGGTTCTATGTCCCTTTAATATATTAATCACGTGTTAATAGAAGTACATTGGAAACTTTATTTAAATTGCATTCTCTAGCTCATTGTTTCTTAACCGCGGTCCTCAAGTTCCCCCTGGTTTTAATTATAGCTAAACCAGTGCACATTTGAAGTAATCAGCGGATCAGTAACCAACCTGCTCTCATCCATCAGCTGATTACTTCACCTGTGCTCTAGTTCAGCTATAATTAAAAACCTGGCCTGTTGGGGGTACTTGAGGACTACGGTTAAGAACCACTGCTCTATTTGATCATGAAAGAAATGTTTGGTTTTAAGTCCCTACCCAGTCATAATTACTCTTAGAAAAGGGAAAGATAGGAAATGCCCTGAAGTAGACCCAGAATAAGGAAGGGGACAGTGAGGGACCATGTTGCTGACCATAAAATGTTGAAGATAGACAATGTTGGAATGAGTGTACTGTAAGAAATGTGGGTGTTTTTAGGAGTTTTATAATTTTTGTACATATATTTTGGGGACTGTAGCAATCAAAGGGATTGTTTGGGGGTCCCTGGGTTTTGGGGTAGATTACAATTCTGGGCCTGCCATTCTTTCTTACATTCTGTATCTATCTTCTATATTTTTTTATTTTAGGTAATCATCACAATATTTGTATGTGTCTTTTAATACCAATTTTTCTCCTACTTTTTACAACATACTAAGTGCAAGATTTCAATCCAGACTCTTAAAGGAGCCAGTAATTAAAAACAAAAAAAAACAAACAAATCATCTGCCTTACCAAGTCCATTTTACCCAATGTATCGTATGCAAGGTAATAACCAGCCCACAATAAATGTGTAAAATATATTAATCCTTCAGTTTTAGTTAGAGGCCACATGAAAGTTCCATGTAAAAACAAATATTTGCATAATTAATCAGCAGTGGTACTTATATTACATAGGTACCAGTATTACCTCTGCGAAGTCGCAAAAAAAGGTATAATGCTAAAAAGTGTGGATTTAAAATACAAAACTTTTATTGTAATAATTAAAAAATTGTTCAAAGAAAAGCACAAAACATAGTCTGAGTTTTGTGGCCCTAGAGGTGTTCAGTCATGTTCTAATTTCTTTAATTCTCACATCCCTTTTTATATTTAGCTGCAGTTAGCGCTTTGAAGCATACATACTATGAAAACACAGATAAAAATCAACACAATAAAACAAATAAGAAAACTAAGCCTTCCATTAATAATCCAATATACAGTATCATAAGCTAAGAGTGAATGCCTTAAAAAATATAAAAAAAATAGGTATTTTAGAATTGTTCAAATATTAGCCATAGAGAAAATGCAGAGAAAGGCAATCTGTATGTAATGTAATTAGATTTTAGTTGTTAACAAAATAATTAGTCTTTTTTTCCAAGTTTATTCCCAATGGTTAACGTATCTGCAACTTTAAAGAACAATATAATTCCTTTTATGTAGAAGTTTTACCTATTTACACCTCTAGATATCATCAACATTAGTAAAATGTGTACTGGTAAAATGTCTCACAAAGGTAGAATCTTTGTCATAATATTTAAAGGGATATGGAACCCAAACATTTTCTTTTGTGATTCAGACAGAGCATATATAATTTAAAAAAAGTTTCCAATTTACTTATATGATCAAATTTGCTTTGTTCCCATGGTGTTCTTTGTTAGAGATACCTAGGTAGGCATCTGGAGCACTACTTAGCAGGAAATAGTGCTGCCATCTAGTGCTCTTACAAATGAATAACATTCTTGCAAACTGCTGCCATATAGTGTTCCAGAAATGGGCTGGATCCTGAGCTTACATCCCTGCTTTTCAACAAAAAAAGAAAAATTGATAATAGAAAGTAAATTAGAAAGTTGTTTAAAACTGCATGCTCTGTCTGAATCATAAAATAAAATGTTTGGGTTTCATATCCCTTTAACATCTCCAATATGTTATTCAATCAGATACAGTGAGGGAAAAAAATATTTGATCCCCTGCTGATTTTGTATGTTTGCCTACTGACAAAGAAATGACCAGTCTACCAGACAGAATAACAACAAAAAAATCCAGCATTTCAAAAAAGTTATACATTTATTTGCATTTTAATGAGTGAAATATGTATTTGACCCCTTTGCAAAACATGACTTAGTACTTGGTGGCAAAACCCTTGTTGGTAATCACAGAGGTCAGACGTTTCTTGTAGTTGGCCACCAGCTTTGCACACATCTCAGGAGGATGTTGTCCCACTCCTCTCAAACCTTCAGCTCCCTCCACAGATTTTCTATGGAATTAAGGTCTGGAGACTGGCTAGGCCACTCCAGGACTTTGATGTGCTTCTTCTTGAGCCACTCCTTTGTTGCCGTGGCCATGTGTTTTGGGTCATGGTCATGCTGGAATACCCTGGCTGAGGGACCACAACACTTTCACCCAGTTCTCCTCTGAATCATTCAGATGTTCATTGGCAAACATTAGACGGGCCTGTACATGTGTTTTCTTAAACAGGGGGACCTTGCGGGTGCTGCAGGATTTCAGTCCTTCACGGCGTAGTGTGTTACCAATTGTTTTCTTGGTGACTATGGTCCCAGCTGCCTTGAGATCATTGACAAGATCCTCCTGTGTAGTTCTGGGCTGATTCTTTACTATTCTCATGATCATTGAAACTCCATGAGGTGAGATCTTGCATGAAGCCCCAAACCGAGGGAGATTGACAGTTATTTTGTGTTTCTTACATTTGTGAATAATCGCACCAACTGTTGTCACCTTCTCACCATGCTGCTTGGCGATGGTCTTGTAGCCCATTCCAGCCTTGTGTAGATCTACAATCTTGTCCCTTACATCCTTGGACAGCTCTTTGGTCTTGGCCATGGTGGAGAGTCTGGAATCTGATTGATTGCTTCTGTGACAGGTGTCCCATACAGGTAACAAGATGAGATTAGGAGCACTTCCTTTAAGAGATTGCTCCTAATCTCAGCTTGTTACCTGTATAAAAGATACCAGGTAGCCAGAAATCTTGTTGATTGATAGGGATCAAATACTTATTTCACTCATTAGAATGCAAATCAATTTATAACTTTTTTTATGCTGTTTTTTCTGGATTTTTTTGTTGTTTTTCTGCCTCTCACTGTTCAAATAAAGCTACCATTAAAATTATAGACTGATCATTTCTTTGTCAGTGGGCAAACTTATAAAATCAGCAGGGAATCAAATGATTTTTTCTCCTATAGTAGAAGTGGTCTTACTATTTGCATAAAAATAATGTTCCTTTTCATCTATCTTGCTTTTGAAACTTTTTTTCATCGCTAAGTATACTACAGGTTTTGCAACTCAGTCACTTCTTTTGCCTCCTTGATGGAGTTAGGTGAATGCTGAAGTGATGATCTCCTTGTCGTTGAGAGCGGTTCTCTAACTGATCTTAGACCTATTTCCTCCTGACAGTTCTTTGTTGGACAGAGGGGTAGAAAAGGAAATATAAGCCAGGCAGTGAAAGAGCTTTTCCCATCGGGAAATGTCACAGGCCTCCCAGGTAAAATGTGGATTTATGTACCAATCCCCTACTCCTTGTAGAATCCAAAGTCCTCTCTTGGTGAAATACTGATTTATCTATCAATTCCCTGGGTTTTAGAATGCTGTTACTCGCTAAAGATCCTTGGCATTGTGCTTGCATTGCCTATGATGGGCTTGTCTACTGAAAGCAGTTGCTGCAGCTGAGATAAGCACAGCATGTTGGGAAAAGCTCTCAGGAACGGTTGAGGTGGTGAGATACTCTGATCTTATCCGAACTTTTCTCAAATTGAAGAACAAATTTATTTAACCCTTTGTTTGTTGTGTTATTTATTATGCAGTCAAGATACAATCTTGTTTGGGCCAGGACTGGATGCCACTATTGCCATAGTCACTGGAGCTTTTCTAAGGATAAGCTTAGATCTGGTAAGTCCAACACTTCTTGGACTAAAAGCAAATAGACTAAAAAACTACCCTAGCCTCCAAGTGCACATGAAGGTGCATCCCCCATTCCAGACAAGTTTCTGTTAGTGGGGACACTGAATCTTTCGGGAAGCTTGGGAGAGATCTGTTCAGGATCCCTGGGTGCTGTAAATAATTTCTCAAGAATATTAAATAAACTTTCATTCAAAGACACCCCGAAGAAGATTCTTCATGTCTCAAGTGCCTTAAGGTCTTTAAAGGCCTAAGATGTTCTGAAATGTTTAAGAAATCTGGAAACTATATGAGTTTTCCTCCTGTTTCAGCTTCAGAGTTAAACTGGGGTTTTTATTTCAATCTCTTTACAGTACCAAACAAGAGGGAACTTTTCTGCCTTTCTCTGATCTAAAAATAATAAACAAATTCCTGAAAGTTTCTGCTCTCAAGATTGAGACAACTCACTTCTTTTTTTTTTCTTTTTTGTGCAGGAGGGTCAGTTTATGCATACTATACAATTAAAATATGCTTCTTTTTACAGGGATCATGACAGGTTCTTAAGATTTGCTTTCTTAGACAAACATTATCGGTTTGTGGCCCTTCCTTTTGGTCTTGCAACAGCACCCAGAGTGTTGAGAAGACAAAAACGAGAACAGAGCATCCCAATAGTGTGATATCTTCACGGTAGAAGTAAATTGTGTAACAAAAAGAAACATACTCACAATTTAGATAGCACTTTACGAGTGCTACACAGGCAAGCTGGAGAGTTAGAAGTCGCCCAGCAGACTTGTACTCCACGGCAGGGCTTGTCTGATGCGGTCAGATATACAGGCAGAGACAGATAAGGTGTAGGTAGCCCAAAACCAATCAATGCTTGGAAATCAGCAGCTCAGAAAATATGTCTCAGAACGATATATAATGATAAAAATAGGTATATTTAATAAAACCAGTAAAATCAATACAATAAAAAGTCTCACAAAGCGTTTTTCGGATTTACCATTTCATCAGGTGATTCCTTCAATTCCAGTCATAAAATGATACAGCAGTGGCTTACATCATCATCAGGAAGGAACTCCTTAGCAATGAGGGAAGTATCCCGCATTATCAGCTGGGCAGAAAGTTATCATTCCACATTCCTGGTGCAAGTAATTGGGAGGCAGACTTTCTTAATCACCAGTCTCTTCACCCAGGAAAGTACTCTCTGTGTCTTTAATACAGGTAACAAGATGAGATTAGGAGCACTCCCTTTGGGAGATTGTGCCTAATCTCAGCTTGTTACCTGTATAAAAGACACCAGGGAGCCAGAAATCTTGCTGATTGATACATAAAATGATACAGCAGTGGCTTACATTATCATTAAGAAGGAACTCCTTAACAATGAGGGAAGTATCCCACATTATCAGCTGGGCAGAAAGTTATCATTGTAAGATTTCAACCATCCACATTCCTGGTGTAAGTAATTGGGAGGCAGACTTTCTTAGTCACCAGTCACTTCACCCAGGAAAGTAGTCTCTGAATCAGGAGGTTTTTGGCCAGATTGTAAGATGTTGGGGTCTGCTGGAGATAGATCTCACATCTTCTTGTTTTAAATCACAAGCTGTCCCATTATTGTGTCAGCACTCAGTATCCTTCAGAAAAGTTTAATAGATGCCCTAGTGGTTCCCTGTTGGTTCACCCTAATTTACATCTAGTATCTGTATGTGTTGCTATCAAGCCAGAACAAGTCTCAGCATTTATGATTGCCGTGGCCTCGCAGGATTTGGTTTGCGGATCTAGTTCAAATATCCTTGTGCCTGGCTTGGACTCTTCCACTCAAGGTCCTTTCTTTTATCACAATCTAAACTCTGAATTTGATGGCCTGAAGACTGAATGTTTAGTGCTGCCCCAGAGAGGTTTTTCTGATAAGGTTGTTGACACTATAATTAAGGTTAGGAAACCTGATACCAGGCTTATTGATCATAAGGTTTGGAAAACCGTTATCTTGTTGTGCTTGTAGTGGATTCCATTGTAATTCTTTTAGAATTCCTTGAGTTCCTGCAGGATGGTTTTGAAAAAAGGTTTGTTAGTTAGTTCAGATTTTAGCTCTGTCTTCTTCCAAAAGAGGATTGCTAAAATTCAAGATAGTCAGACCTTTGTTCAGGCTCTGATCAGACCAGTTATTCCACTAGTCTCTCTTCTTAATCTGTTACTGAGGGTTATTCAGGCCTCTTCTTTTTAACCTATGCATGATTTAGACCTTCAACTTTTATCCTGGAAGGTTTTTTTTCTTCTTTTTATTTCTTTTGCCAGGAGAGTTTCTGAGCTTTCAGCATCTTGTTTTGCAAACCTCCTTTCCGGACTTTTTATTTATTAATTTCTTCCTAAGGTGGTATCTACAGAAAATCACACAGAACATTGTGGTTCCTTCTTTTTGCCCAGCTTCTAAGAATTCTAAGGTGTGACTTCTTCACAACTTGGATGTTGTGAGAGCTCTCAAATATTATGTGGAAGCCACAAATGATTTCAGACTTTCTTCTTCTCTTTTGGTCCATTTTTCTTGGCCTCACAAAGGTCAGAAAACGTAAGCCTTAATTCATTAGACATATTTTGTTGTGGGGAAGACTCCCCTTCAGTTTATTACTGCTCACTTCGCTAGAGCAGTTGTCACTTATTGGGCTTTTCCTAATGAGGTTTCTCTGTTTATTTGTTCTGTACAATCTTTTTTGTTTTTTTCATTTGTGTCTTTTTTTAACTCTCACAAGTATTATAATCAAAACATCTATGCAACAGACAATACTGGGTGTTCAATTGATTGCTTGTTATGGGCCAGATTACAAGTGGAGCTCTAAATATTGCTTTTGCGAAAGTGATATTTGCGCTACACTGAGTAATACCAGCACATGAAAATGTGCATTGATATTACAAGCTGCGTGTAATGTGAGAACGAGCTTGCTTTCGCATTGCCAGGAACTATTGCGCTCTTTCGAGCGCACTCACATAGGCTCCAATGGAAGCCTCGTTCTCATGCCGTCAGACATGGCATGAGAGCCTAGCGCAGTAAAGGGGGTAAGTCGTGCAGCGATGGCAGCTAATTGTAAATATACAGTACTGAACAAAAGTCTTAGGACACCATTACATTTGTTGTTTTAGCGTTGTTTTAATGACTATCCATATTTATTTATTGGTCTCTTTATTAAGATACAAACAGAAAATACAGAAAATATGTGCAGAAAATATAAAAAAAAAATCAGAACTAAATGACTTCTTCAGGCAAAAGTCAGTATTTAGTGTGACCTCCCTTGTCACTTAGCACATCTTGAACTCTTTTGTGGAGACTGTCCTGATGTTTTCTGAAGTATTCTTCTGTTAAATTATACCAGGCTTCTTTCAGAACTTCACAGAGTTCCTCTTCAGATTTAGGTTGTCTTTTATTTATTTTCTGTCCAGGTGATCCCATACTGTATCTATAATATTTAGGTCGGGACTCTGTGGAGGCCAGTTCATGACTGTCAGTGTTTTATCAACTGTTTTTTCTCTCCATATATGATTTCACTGCAGTAAACAGTGTGCTTGGGATCATTATCATGCAGAAAAATAAAAACATTCTCAATAAGGCACTTTCCAGAAGGAATGGCAAGATGAATTGAAACCTGTCTGTACTTTTCAGCATTCGTGATCCCATCAATTCGGACAATATCGCCAACACCACTGGCAAAAATGCAGCCCCTAACCAGGACAGACCCTCCACCATGTTTCAATGAAAGCCACAAGCGTTCATTCGTCCATCTCTCTCCAACTCTTCTTACATATTGTTGATGATTGGACCCAAAAATGTCAAACTTAGATTTGTCACTCCACAATGCTTTTTCCACTGATCTTCATTCAAATCTTTCTGATCTTTAGCATATCTTAGCCTTTTTCCCTTTCTGAAAAAAGTGGTTTCTTGGCTGCTACCCTTCCACAAAGACCATTTCTGATCAAGCTTCTTCGGACTATAGAAGGGTCAACTTGGCTGGACCTCTTCCGGTCTCTCAAAGAAGAAACTCTGAGAAACTCCTCTTTAGATTTTGAAAGTTTTCTTGGCCTTCCAGTCCTTTTTTGTGCTTGACCTCTCCTGATTCTTCAAATTTCTTTATAACAGCTTGAATATCCAGTTTGTTTGCTGATTTCCCTTTGAGAGTTGCCTTGCTGATGCAAAAGTATTCTTTTAAAAAAATGTCTTCAAATTCTGTGATCTTTGGCATTTTGAATGGAATGATGTGAATGAAAGTTGGGACTTATTAGCAAGCTTACAATTATTTAAACTCATACCACATGTGTTTGTAATGCTCAAGCATGTCTTGCACAAACCTGTTGTATATACACATATTAACACATAAATATATATGTATATATTCAAAATATCCAGTAGGCCAGAACTCACGGTTCGAAGTAAACAGCTTCCCAGGATGCTTCCACATGTGTAGATAGAATCAAGCAAGAAAGGATGCACTTGCCAGGATTTTCAGTGTTACCTTTTTATGTAACGTTTCAAGGTTTTACTCCCTTCGTCAGACAAACAAAATACCCTATATATAATAACATATATATTTACAGGGAACACACAGTTCCCATAGACTTTTCAGTGTTGTTGTTTTTCTAACACCCCACACCCTCCAACTTTAGCCCTATATAACTGCTTTTTGCAGTTATTTTATTAAAAAATAAAGATGCTACTATCTTTATTTTTTTATATTATATATGTTTGGGGGCAATTGGTGGACATTTATAAAATGAATCTGATCTCTAGTTAATTTTATAAGCGCTAATTGCTACCGCAAGCTTGTGGTAGCAATAACCAGCAAATTGTAATGCCTGTTTGCAGGTGCACGATAAATTATTGCTCCACTTGTAATCTAGCCCTATACAGTATGATTCATCACTTTTAGTGTTTCATTCCAAAAGCTCTTTAGTGCTATTAAACTGGGTTTATTTTGTGGGAATTATTCTGGTAACAAATTGCACATCATTTACACGTGTATTGCATACCCACAATAATGTTATTATTTTTATTTTTTTTAAAAATACAATTGATTTCACAACTTATAAATATATACATTATTGCCACCACACATACAATGAAATACTGTACTTTCAGAAATAGTCACAATGAATCTAGACAATTGTATATTAAAGGGACAGTATACTGTGATTTTTTTAACCCCCTTTCATGTGTTCCAAATGATTGATTTTACCTGCTGGACTGTATTAAATTGCATACAAATGGCTCCTTTAGATTCATTTTGTCATTTTATAAAGCTGCTCTTTTGTTGTATTCCCACCTACACTATAAATTTCAATACTTAATTAAAAAAGCTGTGTTAACAAGAATGTTTAGGAGAAATCAAGCTGCCAGTGGTGGTGGGTAGAGGAATAATAAAATGTAAATTTTTACACTGTTCTCTCTAAGGCTCCGATGATCAAAAGTGCAATGAGGTGGCGAGATATTCAAAGGGATCCGCTGCTATGTTGAGTTAGCTTGTCAAAATATTCCAAGCTCCCAACATAGCCGCATCGCAGAGAGGTGTTTACTATACACGCCATTTGTTGGCGATGCTGGCTTATTTTGTCACTGTAAAATATTGATATTATTTTATTCTTTATGTGGCAGTTAAAGTCTGTCTGTGTGTCTCTATGATCTCAGGGTAATGGTAGGTTGTTGCAAATAGGAGACATAGGGGAAAGGATGTTAGAGATGTTTGTAGAGGTGTTTGTTATTTTGTCCCATATCATGAAAAATTCTGTCAGCAAGGGGTATTGTTGTATTTTTGTAGGTCTGTGTTTAGGAGGTAACCATGCAGCAATTCCTGTGTTACAGAGTACTAATATGTGTCTGTCAATTTGAACCCACTGTTTGTATTGTTTGTGCACCAGTCTAAGAGCCTGTAAAGGTTTATGGTTTCTTTGTATGCATGTATGTTTGCTATTCCCAATCCTCCTCTATCTTTGGGTAGGAACATCGTTTGTTTCGCAATTCTGGGTCTGGTGCCCTGTCAAATGTATTGTTTTATTAGCTATTGGACCTTGTCGAGATATTGTGATGGGAGATGTATGGGAGTGGTTTGTAGCAGATACAACAGTCTTGGTAGTATATTCATTTTTACTACATTAATGTGCCTATCCAGGATGTAGTTTTGTTTTTTCAGCTGGATAGATCTGTCATTAGAGCTTTTTCCATGACTCTATAGTTGGATTAGAATATAGTTGGAATGTCTGGGCTAAGTGGATGCCTAAGTATTTTAGTTTAACTTTTTGTCTTTTTACTGGGCAATTTGGGGTAAGTTGGTTAAGTACTTGTTCCTTGTAATTAATATTTAACATTTCAGATTTTTTAAGGTTCAAGAGGAAGTTAGAAACTTGTCCATAATCTGTAAATATTTATAGTGTCTTTGGTAATGATGTTTCTACTTTTGTAAGTGTGAGTAGGACGCCATCGGCATATAGTGCCAGTTTGTGTTCTGTATTGCCAATTTGTATGCCGTTATCTGTTTGTTTATTCTAATATTTGCTCATTTATAATTTTTTGTGCTAATGTTTCTATGGAGAGGAGACCATTTACCTTTACTTTAGCTGTGGAACATGAGTATATTGAGAAGATTTGGTTAATAAATTTGTTGCCGAATTTCATTTTTTGCATTACTGCCTTTAGGAAATGCCAATGGACCCGGTCGAATGCTTTTTCAGTATCCGTGAAGATTAAGATAGTAGGTATCTTTTCATTTAGTACATGATATATGATCTGTAGTAGTTCCAATGTGTTATCCCTGGCCTTCCTTCCTGGTATGAATCCCACCTGGTCGTTGTTTATTAATTTGGGTAAATATTGGTTTATTCTGGTGGCTAATATTTTGGCGAAAATTTTTATATCTGAATTTAATAGTGATATAGGGCGGAAGTTTTTGGGTCTGTTGGGTTGTTTCCCTGGTTTTGGGAGAACTGTGATGTGAGCTTCCAGCATATTGTTTGTAAATTCTCCTGTGTGCATGAGTGAGTTGACTGTGATTTCCAGGGGTGATGTGAGGTGATATATGTATGTTTTGTAATATTTCATGCTTAGACCGTCTGGTCCTGGGCTTTTACCACCGGGCATATCTTTAACTGCTTTTTGTATTTCTTCTGTTGTTATGGGTGAGTTGTTTGCTTCTTCTTTATCTAGGATCAATAGGTTTAGACCGGAAAGATAGTTATCTATGTCCTGGGGTGTGGCTGTATTTTGGATGTTATATAGTGTTGCATATTATTGTCTGGATACTTCTGCTATGTTTTTGCTGTCTTTGTGAATGTCTCCTTGCTTTTTTATTATAGAGTGGATGTAAGTGTTAAGTTGGCTTCTTTTCAGAGCTTTTGTGAGGGAGAAGCCAGCTTTATATTTCATATCAAAGTATTTTTGTTTCATTAACATGGATTTTTTTTAAATTCTTTTGTGAGGTGCTCTTTAAGGGTTTGTCTAGTTTGTGTCAAAGATTCTAGTGTATGAACTGAGTGTGGATCCTTTTTGTGTTCTTTTTCCCAGTAACTTATTTGGGACATTGTCGAGTTTAGGAACTGTCTGTTTGTTTGTTTTCCCCTTGCCTTATGTGCTATCATTTCACCCCTGACTACACATTTATGTGCCTCCCAAATGGTGGTTTGTGTTATATTTTCTGTGCTGTTTTCTAGAGATTGGTCTATTGCCTGTTTTATTAGGGTATTCCCTAACATGAATTCATCCAATCTCCAGAGGAAGGGACGTTGTGGAATATCTGGCCATTCCACTGTACATTGTACTGGTGCGTGATCCGACCAAGTGATCAGTAGGATGTTTGAATCTGTAACCATAGGGAGTCCTATCTGGTCAAAAAGAATGTAATCAATTCTTGTATATGTACTGTGGGGGTGTGAATAAAATGTATAATTCCTTGTGTGTGGGTTGTTTGTTCTCCAGATATTGTGTAGTTTCAGTTGGGTTATGTAGTTGGAGTTTTTATGACTCGTTTGGGAGTGTTTGTGTTCCCTGTAGATGTGTCTATTGTTGGATCTAGGGGTACATTGAAGTCCCCTTCTAGAAATAGTGTCCAATGAGCTTGTTGTAGTAAAGAGTTGGTTATGGTTTTGAAGAAGGGATGTTGCTCTTTATTTGGTAAGTATATGTTAGTGAGGTTGGCCGGCTTGTGGTACAGAAGGCCCACTAGAATTATGTACCTCCCATTTTTATCTTTTTCTGTGTATGTTGCCTGTAAGTGTAAAGAATTTTTTATTAAGATTCTAACTTCCCCATTTCTGGAACTGCCCGATGCTAAGTAGCTTGTTCTATATTTATGGCTCAGTAATTTTGCTCAATATTCTTTTTTGAAATGTGTTTCCTGTAAAAATAGGACATCAATAGAGGATTTATATAGGTCCCTAAACACCATGGATCTTTTCTCTTGTTAAGTGTATCCAGTCCACGGATCATCCATTACTTGTGGGATATTCTCCTTCCCAACAGGAAGTTGCAAGAGGATCACCCACAGCAGAGCTGCTATATAGCTCCTCCCCTAACTGTCATATCCAGTCATTCTCTTGCAAGCCTCAACCAAGATGGAGGTCGTAAGAGGAGTGTGGTGTTTTATACTTAGTTTATTCTTCAATCAAAAGTTTGTTATTTTTAAATGGTACCGGAGTGTACTGTTTATCTCAGGCAGTATTTAGAAGAAGACTCTGCCTGCGTTTTCTATGATCTTAGCAGAAGTAACTAAGATCCATGGCTGTTCTCACATATTCTGAGGAGTGAGGTAACTTCAGAGAGGGAATGGCGTGCAGGTTATCCTGCAATAAGGTATGTGCAGTTATTATATTTCTAGGGATGGAATTTGCTAGAAAATGCTGCTGATACTGAACTAATGTAAGTAAAGCCTTAAATGCAGTGAGAGCTACTGGTATCAGGCTTATTAATAGAGATACATACTCTTATAAAAATGTAATATAAAACGTTTGCTGGCATGTTTAATCGTTTTTATATATGTTTGGTGATAAAACTTATTGGGGCCTAGTTTTTTTCCACATGGCTGGCTTGAATTTTGCCTAGTAACAGTTTCCTGACTTTCCACTGTTGTAATATGAGTGGGAGGGTTTTTTTTGTGCAGCAAAAATTACAGACACAGACATCCAGCTTCTTCCTGCATGATCCAGGATATCTCTGGAGGGCTCAAAAGGCTTCAAAGTCGTTTTTGAGGGAGGTAACAAGCCACAGTAGAGCTGTGGCAGTTGTTGTGACTGTTTTAAAAAAAAACAAAAAAAAAACAAAAAAAAAACGTTTTTGTCAGTTATTAAGTTATTATTCTGTGTTTGGTATTAAGGGGTTAATCATCCATTTGCAAGTGGGTGCAATGCTCTGCTAACTTGTTAAATACACTGTAAAAATTTTGTTAGTGTAACTGCCTTTTTTCACTGTTATTTCAAATTTTGGCAAAAATTTGTGTTTCTTAAAGGTGCAGTAACGTTTTTTATATTGCTTGTAAACTTGTTTAAAGTGTTTTCCAAGCTTGCTAGTCTCATTGCTAGTCTGTTTAAACATGTCTGACACAGAGGAAACAACTTGTTCATTATGTTTGAAAGCCATGGTGGAGCCCCATAGGAGAATGTGTACTAAATGTATTGATTTCACCTTAAACAGTAAAGATCAGTCTTTAACTATAAAAGAAATATCACCAGAAGATTCTGACGAGGCGGAAGTTATGCCGACTAACTCTCCCCACGTGTTAGACCCTTTGCCTCCCGCTCAGGGGATGCACGCTAATATGGCGCCAATTGCATCAGGGACGCCCATAGCGATTACCTTGCAGGACATGGCTGCAATCATGAATAATACCCTGTCAGAGGTATTATCCAGGTTGCCTGAATTAAGAGGCAAGCGCGATTGCTCTGGGGTTAGGAGAAATACAGAGCGCGCAGATGCTGTAAGGGCCATGTCTGATACTGCGTCACAATATGCAGATCATGAGGACGGAGAGCTTCAGTCTGTGGGTGACGTCTCTGATTCGGGGAAACCTAATTCAGAGATTTCTAATTTTAAATTTAAGCTTGAGAACCTCCGTGTATTGCTTGGGGAGGTATTAGCTGCTCTGAATGACTGTAACACAGTTGCAGTACCAGAGAAATTGTGTAGGCTGGATAAATACTATGCGGTGCCGGTGTGTACTGATGTTTTTCCTATACCTAAAAGACTTACAGAAATTATTAGCAAGGAGTGGGATAGACCGGGTGTGCCTTTTTCCCCACCTCCTATATTTAGAAAAATGTTTCCAGTAGATGCCACTACACGGGACTTATGGCAGACGGTCCCTAAGGTGGAGGGAGCAGTTTCTACTTTAGCAAAGCGTACCACTATCCCGGTTGAGGACAGTTGTGCTTTTTCAGATCCAATGGATAAAAAATTGGAGGGTTACCTTAAGAAAATGTTTATTCAACAAGGTTTTATTTTACAGCCCCTTGCATGCATAGCGCCTGTCACGGCCGCGGCGGCATTCTGGTTTGAGGCCCTGGAAGAGGCCATCCATACAGCTCCATTGACTGAAATTATTGACAAGCTTAGAACACTTAAGCTAGCTAACTCATTTGTTTCTGATGCCATTGTTCATTTGACTAAACTAACGGCTAAGAATTCTGGATTCGCCATCCAGGCGCGTAGGGCGCTATGGCTTAAATCCTGGTCAGCTGACGTGACTTCGAAGTCTAAATTACTCAACATTCCTTTCAAGGGGCAGACCTTATTCGGGCCTGGTTTGAAGGAAATTATTGCTGACATTACTGGAGGTAAGGGTCATACCCTTCCTCAGGACAGGGCCAAAGCAAAGGCCAAACAGTCTAATTTTCGTGCCTTTCGAAATTTCAAGGCAGGTGCAGCATCAACTTCCTCCGCTTCAAAGCAAGAGGGAACTTTTGCTCAATCTAAGCAGGCCTGGAAACCTAACCAGTCCTGAAACAAAGGCAAGCAGGCCAGAAAGCCTGCTGCTGCCTCTAAGACAGCATGAAGGAACGCCCCCCTATCCGGCGATGGATCTAGTAGGGGGCAGACTTTCTCTCTTCGCCCAGGCATGGGCAAGAGATGTTCAAGATCATATCTCAGGGATATCTTCTGGACTTCAAAGCTTCCCCTCCACAAGGGAGATTTCATCTTTCAAGGCTATCTGCAAATCAGAGAAAGAAAGAGGCATTCCTACGCTGTGTGCAAGACCTCCTAATTATGGGAGTGATCCATCCAGTTCCGCGGACGGAACAAGGACAGGGTTTTTATTCAAATATGTTTGTGGTTCCCAAAAAAGAGGGAACATTCAGACCAATTTTGGATCTAAAGATCTTAAACAAATTCCTCAGAGTTCCATCTTTCAAAATGGAAACTATTCAGACCATCCTACCCATGATCCAAGAGGGTCAGTACATGACCACAGTGGACCTAAAGGATGCCTACCTTCACATACCGATTCACAAAGACCATCATCGGTTTGTAAGGTTTGCCTTTCTAGACAGGCATTACCAATTTGTAGCTCTTCCCTTCGGGTTGGCTACAGCCCCGAGAATCTTTACAAAGGTTCTGGGCTCACTTCTGGCGGTTCTAAGACCGCGAGGCATAGCGGTAGCTCCGTATCTAGACGACATCCTGATACAGGTGTCAAACTTTCAAGTTGCCAAGTCTCATACAGAGATAGTTCTGGCATTTCTGAGGTCGCACAGGTGGAAAGTGAACGAGGAAAAGAGTTCTCTATCCCCACTCACAAGAGTCTCCTTCTTAGGGACTCTTATAGATTCTGTAGAAATGAAAATTTACCTGACGGAGTCCAGGTTATCAAAACTTCTAAATGCTTGCCGTGTTCTGTACTCCATTCCGCGCCCTTCGGTGGCTCAGTGTATGGAGGTAATCGGCTTAATGGTAGCGGCAATGGACATAGTGCCATTTGCGCGCCTACATCTCAGACCGCTGCAATTATGCATGCTGAGTCAGTGGAATGGGGATTACACAGATTTGTCCCCTCTGCTAAATCTGGATCAAGAGACCAGAGATTCTCTTCTCTGGTGGTTGTCTCGGGTCCACCTGTCCAAGGGTATGACCTTTCGCAGGCCAGATTGGACAATTGTAACAACAGATGCCAGCCTTCTAGGTTGGGGTGCAGTCTGGAACTCCCTGAAGGCACAGGGATCATGGACTCAGGAGGAGAAACTCCTTCCAATAAATATTCTGGAGTTAAGAGCGATAGAGGTGGAAATAGATTAATTAAGTTGAGACGTAGAGAATCATTCTGGATTCATACTTTGGGATCAATGGAGCCCCAGGGTATGAATAGAGAAATTGATCTTGCAGCATTTCTTATAGATGAGTAATATAGTGTAATATTAACTGGTGTGACATCCAATATATACATAAGGTGAATTCTGTTTAGACCAATATATATGTATATATGTGTGTGTGTAGAACTCACCTATTATTTCTTGATGGTTTATGTACCCACTTGCTTATTTACTACTTATGATGTATTACTTAACCCAACACAGTCATATGGTTTGAATTCAACATGTACACATATTTTTATATTTTTAACCTATAGAGGAGCTCTTGCCCCTGTACAGACATATGTGTATGTACATATATGTATACACTTTTATAAAATGGTTTTTATGTGTGTATTAATTATAAGTTCTATACCGTATTAATTTTGATGTGTATATATATATAAAATAAATATATTTTTTATGTGCACCACTTTTAATTGAACATAGTATCTATTAACCAAATTAAATATCTTTTTATGGAAATACTGTTTTTATGAATTTTTAAATGATGCAATGCCCTTATATAATATATGAGAATAGCCCAAAATGGGTTCAATATCAAGTGTACGGGGGGTGTTAAACAGTATCATGTTTTTGATTAGGTAATGTTTTATGTAGGTATTGTACAGCATATCCTCTCTTTTTTTACAGTGTGACAATCACATGTGTTTGCTTAACCCAATATCGCTATAGCATAAGTTTATATCAATTCATTTTTCTATTTGATGATTGAACATTAGGTATAACGATGTCACATAGATCTATACAAGGGGGATCGTAATCTACCAGTCATATCCTTAACCATTTCTTGTAGATATCCAATAGGATTTTAGGAAGGTTTGTTTGGACTAATAAAAGACGGCGGAGACTTAGTGTGGGCAGCCTCTGACGAAGTAGGAAGACGTCCTACGAAACGCATTAGGCCCCGCCCACCGTCTTCACGCCACGCCGTGCACATCAGCTGGAGGAGAGCCGGTTTTACTTATCCTGACAGTCTGGTGTAGTATGAGCTTTTGGCGTCGATTTTAACAATTGTTGAGACTGAATCTTGCACTTTTCTACAGTGTATCTAAACAGTACTCTTTGAACACTGGAACTTTGTAAAGGATTTTTCTTATGCTGGATTGAACAGATCGTTAAGGAACCTTTTGAGCGTTATATATTTGCTGTGTCTTTACATACCTCATATGTTTGAGGGTTTTGAGTGTGAGTGTTTTATCGTGAATACCATAATAAATTACCTTTTGTACACACAGTCTGCATTTAGAGGTGTTTGCGCTTCCCTCTCCCCTTTCTTGATTTTGTAAGAGCGATATTCAATGCTCTTCTGGCTTGGCCTCAGTTAGCAACACTGAGGTTCATCAGATTTCAGTCGGACAACATCACGACTGTGGCTTACATCAACCATCAAGGGGGAACCAGGAGTTCCCTAGCGATGTTAGAAGTCTCAAAAATAATTCGCTGGGCAGAGTGCCACTCTTGCCACCTGTCAGCAATCCATATCCCAGGCATGGAGAACTGGGAGGCGGATTTTCTAAGTCGTCAGACTTTCCATCCGGGGGAGTGGGAACTCCATCCGGAGGTGTTTGCTCAATTGATTCATCGTTGGGGCAAACCAGAGTTGGATCTCATGGCGTCTCGCCAGAACGCCAAGCTCCCTTGTTACGGATCCAGGTCCAGGGACCCAGAAGCGACGCTGATAGATGCTCTAGCAGCGCCTTGGTTCTTCAACCTGGCTTATGTGTTTCCACCGTTTCCTCTGCTCCCTCGACTGATTGCCAAAATCAAACAGGAGAGAGCATTGGTGATTCTGATAGCACCTGCATGGCCACGCAGGACTTGGTATGCAGACCTAGTGGACATGTCATCCTTTCCACCATGGACTCTACTTCTAAGACAGGACCTTCTGATACAAGTCCTTTCAATCATCCAAATCTAATTTCTCTGAGACTGACTGCATGGAGATTGAACGCTTGATTCTATCAAAGCGTGGCTTCTCCGAGTCAGTCATTGATACCTTAATACAGGCACGAAAGCCTGTTACCAGGAAAATCTACCACAAGATATGGAGTAAATATCCTTATTGGTGTGAATCCAAGAATTACTCATGGAGTAAGGTTAGGATTCCTAGAATATTGTCTTTTCTCCAAGAGGGCTTGGACAAAGGATTATCAGCTAGTTCCTTAAAGGGACAGATTTCTGCTCTGTCTATTCTTTTGCACAAGCGTCTGGCAGAGGTTCCAGACGTTCAGGCATTTTGCCAGGCTTTGGTTAGAATTAAGCCTGTGTTTAAACCTGTTGCTCCTCCGTGGAGCTTAAACTTGGTTCTTAAAGTTCTTCAAGGAGTTCCGTTTGAACCCCTTCATTCCATTGATATTAAACTTTTATCTTGGAAAGTTCTGTTTTTGATGGCTATTTCCTCGGCTCGGAGAGTCTCTGAGCTATCTGCCTTACAATGTGATTCTCCTTATCTGATTTTTCATGCAGATAAGGTAGTTCTGCGTACCAAACCTGGGTTTTTACCTAAGGTGGTTTCTAACAAGAATATCAATCAAGAGATTGTTGTTCCATCATTGTGTCCTAATCCTTCTTCAAAGAAGGAACGTCTTTTACATAATCTGGACGTAGTCCGTGCCTTGAAGTTTTACTTACAAGCTACTAAGGATTTTCGTCAAACATCTTCCCTGTTTGTCGTTTACTCTGGACAGAGGAGAGGTCAAAAAGCTTCGGCAACCTCTCTGTCCTTTTGGCTTTGGAGCGTAATATGCCTAGCCTATGAGACTGCTGGACAGCAGCTCCCTGAAAGGATTACAGTTCATTCTACTAGAGCTGTGGCTTCCACCTGGGCCTTCAAAAATGAGGCCTCTGTTGAACAGATTTGCAAGGCTGCGACTTGGTCTTCGCTTCACACTTTTTCAAAATTTTACAAATTTGATACTTTTTCTTCTTCGGAGGCTGTTTTTGGGAGAAAGGTTCTTCGGGCAGTGGTTCCTTCCGCTTAATCCTGCCTTGTCCCTCCCATCATCCGTGTACTTTAGCTTTGGTATTGGTATCCCACAAGTAATGGATGATCTGTGGACTGGATACACTTAACAAGAGAACACATAATTTATGCTTACCTGATAAATTTATTTCTCTTCTAGTGTATCCAGTCCATGGCCCGCCCTGTCCTTTTAAGACAGGTCTAAATTTTAATTAAACTACAGTCACCACTGCACCCTGTGGTTTCTCCTTTCTCTGTTTTCGGTCGAATGACTGGATATGACAGTTAGGGGAGGAGCTATATAGCAGCTCTGCTGTGGGTGATCCTCTTGCAACTTCCTGTTGGGAAGGAGAATATCCCACAAGTAATGGATGATCCGTGGACTGGATACACTACAAGAGAAATAAATTTATCAGGTAAGCATAAATTATGTTTTTTTCTGGGCTATTTAACCCTTTCACGTTCATGGTAGTAATGGTGATTGTGTGTGTTTGGAGTCATTGTGTTCTATTAGTTTGGTGCTTGAGTGGTAAGTGCACCAGTATGTACACTATTAAATGTGTGACCGTGTGCAATATGTAGCAGTATTTTAGTTATAGCAATCGGCTAACAGTAAATTACAACATTATTTACTATAAATCTGGAAAAATTAATATCAATCTAATCAAAGGTTCTAGTATTGATATGACTATCTCTTACTCAAAAGTAACTTGCAAATATTACGATGAGCTTACAGTCTTAAGATAGAAAACTCTGTAATAACAAATTAAAACTTGTAGCAGTGAATTTAACAGTAAGGGTAATATCCCCACTCCCAAACTTAAAGTATTGTAAAGAAATAACTTTTATATACGACCAGTAGCCGTAATGGCTCGATAATAGGATCAGTCCATGTTGGATTGCACTTTGGATCAGGTGGCAGCAATGTCCTGAGCTTGTTCCTCAGGAGAAGGATGTGGTCTTGTGCTTTCTGTCTGAGGATTACTGAGTACAGGGGTTTCTGCTGATTGTATTTCTCTTGTGTTGATTTGGCTGTCCTCAGGGTGCGGTATGCTGATTTGTAGAGTTTTGTTGAAACTTGCTAAGTCCTCCATCAATTTAAATGTGGCGCTGCGGTAGTGTCTCCTTTGGAAGCAATAATGCTGACTGGAAAGCCTCATCTATACTTTATCTTCTGTTCCCTTAGAACTGTGGTTATAAAGTGTAGTTCTCTTCTTTTCTGCAGGGTTGTGGGGCTTCAGTCTGCAAATATCTGTATATGGTTGCCAATGTGCGTTATCCTTTGTTTTTGTCTGGTGTGGTGTAGTATTTCTTCTCTGTCTTTATAATTGAGCAGCTTCACAATTATGTCTCTCAAAGGTGCTTTTATTGGTGGTTTTGCTCTTAGGGCCCTGTGCGCTCTCTCTATACATACTTCTGGAGAACTATTTGTGCCTTTGATGGTTCTAAATAAGTCTTGGAGGCAGCTTTCTATTGCATTTGGTTGTTTTGACTCAGGAATGCCACGTATGCGTAAATTGTTGCGCCTGCCTCTATTATCTAGATCCTCCACTTTTTCTCGTAAGTGGTGTATGGTTTCTTCATGGTCGTATACCAGCTTTGAAATGTGCTGTATGTCATTGTAAGTAGTGTTGTGGTTCTCTTCCAGTGCAGAGACCCTATGTGTGACCTTAGATAAGTCTTTTTTAAGTTCACCATACCAGTTTTTAACTTCCCCCATTATTTCTTTCATATCTTCTTTCGTGCACAGAGTTTGCAGTTCATCTTTGGTTAGTGTTGTAGTGCTGGTAGCAGCTAGCGGTGACTATTGAAGAGCTGTTGCGGGGTATTGATAGTTGAATCCATTTTATGTGTAATTGTGGTATGTTCTTGGTTCTTGAGGTATTGTTGTATTGGTTTAGAACTGCTGTTGTTGTCCGTTTTGTTTGTACTGCGCCCAGGCATGGCCAGTTTTGGATACTGTGATGACTGTTTTTCAGGCCTCTAATGTATAGGGGGCAGGTTTGCTGCAAATTATTGGTGCTTTTATTTATTGGAGTAGATATTGAGAAGTAGTCTCTTTATATGCTTTGAATGCTTAGTTCCTTTTCTCCTTAGATATTGATAGACACTGTATTCTTGTTGATTTAGTAACCCTTTTATATGTAGGATGGGAGATGCTGTAGATTCAAGCGTGTAGGGATCAAGAATCTTGTTTTAGTGGGGGCCTGTATAAAATGCTACTCCTTTAGCTGTGCTGCCTCATTTATTGAGAGCTGTCTTATTGTGTTGTGGACGATTGCAGCTCCAGCTTGATTTAATGTGCTCTCACCCTTCTCACCTCCTAACAAATTGTGTGCTGTCAGCCATTTGCTTAATGTTGTGGCCCGGTCCGGTCACATGACCTCTCGGTTCTAGTCTCCGTTGTGGCCTGTTCTGGTTGATTCTGGTGATAACAGCCTTAATGTGGGGACAGTGATGGGTCTCCTCCGGTCATACAATCCGCTGTGAGCGTAGTGTTTGTTTGCTAAGGCCAGGTCATATCGACCTGTTGCTGTCTTACCGCTCAGCGGTGCCTATCCTTCACTTCCGGCTCAGATTTATTTTTTCCCGTGAGGCCAGTGGACTCTCCTTTTCCTTTGTGCCCTAGGTGATCCTCGGTGTATACTACTCCTTTATAGTGTGGTTTTATGCAACCATACAGCTAATTTTATCTGGTTTTGGTAGTGGGGCCTAGGAGCAAAGGATAAGGTGGCCATCTCCCTGAACGGCCAAGCTTCGCCCCTGCAAGTCACAAATTTTTTTTTTGTTTAAATATTTTTATTAATTTTCAAATCAAAATATCATTTTACAAATAAACTTCAAACAAGTAACATTACAGGTTCAGTCTGTTCAAGAGTCACATTCATCATATATTTGTCGGTATTTTACTCCGAATAACTTTGTCATCGTAATAAACATAATATCTTATCCACAACAGAAAGAAACAATCTTATATATTATCACCTTCAACGTTGATTTTCTACGTGTCAATCCTTCTTACCCTTCTAGTCCCTTCCACATACATAATATATGGTTCCCACATTTCAATGAAGCGGTCCCTAGTATTTAGGAGTTCTGCCGTGGCATTTGACATATTATAGTGGTATTCTATTCTCTTTTCAATATACTCAAAGGTAGGAACATCTATCTTCCAGAACTTCGCTATGCACATACGTGTAACAGTACATATCATGTTAACTAACTTGGAGTGCCTCTTTAGATGCCCTTCTAATGGAAAATGTAGAAGGGCCTGCTCTGGAGAAAGGGCTATATCAGTTTCAAGTATTAAGCTTAAATAGTGTGAGGTGCGATCCCATACTCTCCTAACCTTACTACAATGCCACCACATATGTAGATATGTCCCTGCTTCGTCGCACCCTCTGTAGCATTTACGGTGTTCATGGTCCTCAGCTTTAGCCCACCTATTGGGATAAATGTACCACCTATGTATTACCTTGAGGTAATTTTCTTTTAATGTAGCATTAGGGGAGAATTTAAGACCTCTCTGGATATTCTCTGCCCAGGTTTCGACTGACCAAGATCTACCTAAGTCCTGTTCCCATTTTATCATGCTATTGTTTTTTTTATCCTTCTCTTTGATGTTGAAAAGTGGATATAGTAAGGTAACCATACCCCTCTTATATTCTTTAGTTAAGCACAGTGACTCGTATATAGTGTTATGTTCTTTCTTTGTGTTTCCTAATATCTCTTGTACCCTGGATTTGAGTTGTAGGTAGTGAAACCAGAGATTTCTATCAGGTTCCCCCAGTTCTTCATATTGTTTAAAAGACAGTATCCTACCATTGATAAGTGTATCTGCTATGCGATATAGGCCTTTATTTTCCCATTTTCCCTGCATTTGTGAATTTGTTATGAACTTGATGGGTATCAAGGGTGTCGCTTGAGAGCGGTTATTGATAATTGAAAAGGTTCTGTTCAGTTTGTCCCATAGAATAATGGTGTGGTGTATTGCTACATACTGTCGTAGGATTTGAGGTTTGTCTTGTTTGTCTGCCCATAGTAATCTATCTAATCTGCCTATTTCCATGATATCAGATTCTAACTGAACCCATTGTGGAGTCTTAGTCGTTCTATGCCATTGGATGGTTTGGGCCATTCTAGCTGCATAATAATAAGATATTAAGTCTGGAAGTCCCACCCCCCCCCCCCCGATTTATGTCTGGTCAACGTGACCTTATTAATTCTTGCCCTTTTCCCTTGCCATATAAATTTAAGAATTTCCCTTTGCATTATTTGTAGTTCTGAAATCGGTACATTTATTGGGAGAGAGCGAAATAGATAGAGGATCTTGGGCAGTATCGTCATTTTGATGGACATAATCCTTCCATATAATGAGAGTTTGTATTTGGCCCAGTTGGTCAACAAAGCTTTAACCTGTTTAAATATACCTGTGTAATTTTCTTTGTATAGATTATGCACATTTCGTGAAAGGAAAATACCCAGATACTTGATGGATGTCTTTGCCCAAGAGAAGGTAAAATTAATCTCCAGTAATTTTTTCGTGTGATTAAGTAAATGAATATCTAAGGCCTCACATTTACCTTCATTCACCTTGTATCCTGATAGTGAACCAAACTTACCTATCTCTGAGTATATTACTGGTAGGGAAAGTAGGGGCTTAGTGACTGCGAGGATGACATCATCCGCAAACAGTGATATTTTGTATTCATTTTCACCTACTTTGATTCCTGTTATATTGGGGTTGTCTCTAATTTTCTGTGCTAGTGGTTCAATACATAATGCAAACAACAACGGTGATAGTGGGCAGCCCTGTCTGGTCCCATTCCTGATCTTGATTTGCTTCGATTGATATCCCGAGAGTCTGATAAACGCATCCGGCGTAGAGTACAACTTTTTTAACCCCATATAAAATGGACCCTTGATTCCTACCTTATTTAGGACTGCTAGCATGTAATCCCAATTGATCCTGTCAAATGCCTTCTCCGCATCCAGAGTAAGGAGCAGAGAAGGCATTCCTTTATTTGTTGCAAAATTTATCAAGTCTATGATCTTTCTTACATTGTCTGGGGCTTCTCTTTGAGCTATGAATCCCACTTGGTCAGTATTTATTAAATTTGTGATGGGGGTAGCCAATCGATTTGCCAAAATTTTGGTGAAAAGTTTGAGGTCCTGATTTATTAGTGAAATTGGCCTATAATTTTGACAATATTGTTTGCATTTCCCCGGCTTTGGGATAATTGTCACCCTCGCAGTCAATATATCTTGTGGTATGTCTGTACCTTGCAAAATATTATTAAAAATAGTTACTAGATGTGGTACCACCGATTTTTGAAGATCTTTATAAAAAGAGCCTGGGAACCCGTCCGGACCCGGGGCTTTATTTCTCTTTAATCCTTTAATGGCTTGGTTTATCTCCTGAATTGTTATAGGTGCATTAAGCAGATCTAGATCCTCTTGGGGGATTTTTTTTAGTGAGCTACTCTCCAGGAACCTATCTAATTCTTTTTGTTTACCTACTGCAATATTGGGTTGTGGCAAGTTATAGAGTGAGTTGTAGTAGTTGGCAAACTCATTAGCTATCTGCAGGGGATCATTGGTTACTGATCCATTTGTTAATTGTATTTGTGGGATGGTGGAGGCTCTGGTCATATCTTTTAATTTATTTGCTAATAATTTGTCAGGTTTATTACCATATGTGTAGTATCTTGTATCGACTGCTTTGAAGGAGGAGATTGCCTCTTTATCAAGCATTAGGTTAAGTTCCTCACTTTTCTTTTTTAATAATTTAGTTAGCCCTCCCTTAGAATTTCTCATTATTTGTTCTCGAATCGTGGAAATCTCCTTCCTCAATTTTTCTAATGTGGAGTTATATTGTTTTTTAACTTTAGAGGATTCAGCTATAATCAAACCCCTAATCGAAGCTTTCAGAGCACTCCAAATTATGTTTGGATTAGCTGTGGAACCCTCATTTATTCTCATGAATTCATCAATGTGCTTCTCAATTTGTTGTTTAAAGACTTCATTTTGAAGTACTTTGGGGTGTAGGGTCCAGGATCTTATTCTGCCTGGATTTAACACTCCTTCTAGATCTAATGTCATCATGTCATGGTCTGACCATACGCAGCTGCTTATAGTAGCCTCTGTAACTAGAGGGAGTATGATTTGACTTATTAAAATTAAGTCGATTCTAGAGCGTGTGCCATGTACTGATGAATAGTAGGTGTATTCTTTGGCTCCTCTATTTACTGCTCTCCAGCTGTCTAGTAAGTTGTGGTCTAATAATAAATCTCTTAAGATTTGCTGGTCTGGGGTCTGTCTTCTATTCTTTTGTGGGTCCGTTGTTGTCCTGTCTAATTTATCGTCTAAAGTCATATTAAAGTCGCCCCCCATGATTATTTTGTGTCTTTTCCAGGATATTAGCAGCTTACTTATTTTGGTGAAAAATGGCCCTTGGTGATCATTAGGAGCATAAATGTTCACTAACAGAATTGGTGTATTGTGTATCAATCCCCTTACTATGAGGTATCTCCCCTCCTTATCAGTGATTATTTCTTCCTCCTTAAAGTTAAGAGAGGCATGTATGAGTATAGAAACACCACATTTTTTCTTTTTATTGATAGCATGATATTTAATAGGGAAAAGTTTATCCCAAAATTTGGGTGTTGTGGTGGAGGTGAAGTGGGTCTCCTGAATCATCACTATGCTAGCTTTTTGAGCTTTATACTCTATAATGGCTTTCTTTCTTTTTATATTGGAATTAAGGCCCCTGGCATTATGTGAGATTATCTTAATCTGCATGGTAACTTTTTATTTTTAAGCTGAATAACATCTAGGAAACCTTGGTACCTGTAGCCTATACGGGCCGGAGATGTGGGACCTTTGCACACTAGGAGGATACCTTCATATTTGGAGTGTCTTAATGAACCTGTTTTTCGTGACTGTTGTGCCTGAACCTTTAGAACTGAACAATAAAACATAAAACAGTTAAATATAACATTCAAACTGGGTGCCACAAACTGCACCTGCGAATTTTTTGACCTTCTGGTCAGTATTCAACTCTGGAATAGTCATGTTATAACTTTCTTATTTTCTATAATCTGACATTATACCTTGAGGGAGAAAACATATCAGCAAAAAAGAGAGTGAAGGATAGAGATCGGTATGAAAAGTAAGAGAAAAAGAAAAGAAGAAGAGAGGGGCAATACAATTTTCCATTACAACTCGTGTACTAATGTATCTTTCCATTATACCTTATATCCAGTCCAACTGTGTGAGGTAATGTTCAAACTCTTATGGATCTTCTCACCCTAGTTCCATAAGGATGTAATCAGATATTATACCTTGAGGGAGAGAACATACCAGCAAAAGGAGAATGAAGGATAGAGATAAGTTGAGAAAGTAAGAGAAAAAGGAAAAAAGAAAGGAGAGAGAGACAATACACTTTTCAATTACCATTCGTGGACTGTCTCCTTCAATTATACCATATACCTAGTCCAACTGTGTGAGGTAAAGTTACTCTTAATGATCTTCTCATCCTGACTCCATAAGGATGTCTTCTTCAATGGACAGGAGGATTCTCCTCGCTGTTGGAGTTCTGGTCTTCATTGGAGGGTGTAGTTGGTCTTGATTTTTTTGGGTTACCTTTTTTAGTGACGATAGTCCATTCTCTCTGGGGTGGTCTTCTCACTGTCTGCTGTGTGGACTGCGTTGTGGGTTCTTCCATTGTTATATCCAGTTTGTTGAGTGTCATTTGTCCCTCCTCTAGTGACGAGCAAGAATACAAGGTATTCTGGTGAGTAAAGATCAACTTGAAGGGAAAGTTCCAGCGGTATCTTATTTTCTCTTTGTTAAGTGCTTCTACAATCGGTTTCATTTCACGTCTTTTTCTCAGTGTTATGGGAGATAGATCCGTATATATTTGGATATTGTGTCCCTCATAGGTGATCGACTTAGCTTGTCTTGCTGCCTGCAAAATCATCTCCTTGACATGATAATAATGTAGTTTAACTATAATGTCTCTGGTTTTGGATTGGGAGGGTCTGGTGAGAGCTCTGTGGATTCTATCGAAGAGCATGTTGATTTCTGTATCTGGAATTAGTTGGTGGAATATTTCCGTAACATCCGCTTGGAGATTTTTGTAATCTTCTGGGAGGTTTCTGATTCTCAGGTTTGATTTTCTAGATCTGTTTTCTAAGTCTTCCACCTGCTCTTCAAGCTTTTTGATATATATAGCATGGTCTAACCGGGTGTGTTTGATTTGGGGAATCTCTTCCGTGATATCATCAATTTTGTTTTCCAATTCTGTTGTCCTTCCCCCTATTTCTCTTATGTCCTTTTTGAGGTCATGTATTGCTGTTTTCAACTCTTCATGGAAGAAGGATTTGATCTGGGTTAACAGTTCATTGTTTGGAATATCTTTTCCTATTTGGCTATCCTCTTCTGTTGATTCTACTTCAGTAGGTAGCTTTGTTGGAGAGGCCGCTTTATCTATGAGTTTAAGTTTAAGCTGCGACTTAGATAAGTCTAAGTGTCCACGTGACAGCTTTTACCACAGATATTCTCGCTAAAAGTGTCCCACTCTCGCCTTGATAAGGTGCAGAGTCAGGTTAGTGAGATGTGAGATGTTACCTGCTGTGGCAAACTTAGAACTACTTAAGTTAAGAGCCCTGAATCTGTTATTAGTGACTTCTCATGCTCATTGCCTAGTTAGGCATATAGTTAATCAGTCTGCAGCTTTTAGATGTTATATGCTCTGGGAATTTCCCCCAATATCTTCTCTTTATATTGTAGAAAATGAGCCAGTTTATAATGCCCACTCACTCTCAATGTAAAATTTTGTGAAAGATTGATATATTGAGTGGATGTACAGTTCAGTCTTAATAGTGATGATGTATCAGAGAGAAGAAAAAAGAAATGGCGATTTTCCCGCCACTCACCCTTATGTTGTTGGTCCCTGATGTAGTCTCCAGAGCATATATGTGATTTCCAGAAGCTCTTTTCACCTTCTTTTTGTCTGATCTTCTCAGTCTTCACTTCCCAGCAATGACTCCTGAGGCCTCCCTCACCTCCTCTGATGAAAAACCTTCCGGTAAGCTGCTCACCTTTTAAAGCTTAATTTTGGCTTGCTGCATCTGAGCCAAGGGTCAGATCTGTGTAGTCTGAGAGGTCGGATGGTTAGGAGTTTATATATGATGAATTTGGCCCTTTGCTGTTCTGTCTCTGGTCCGGGGTAGGCCGCATCCCCAGCCTTTCCTGATTTTGGCCTGGTCCTGAAAATCGGATCACTCGAAAATGGCTTAAAAACGCCTGAAATTTGTCCTGCTGCCTCTCAGTAGTATTTGGAAGCACACAGGACCAAATGTACACTGCTATTTGGGTCTAAAGAACTTTGAAAACACTTAATTTTATTCTCTTAGCCCAGAGCTCCAGCTAAGTGCTTCTTTCCTGCTTGCTGGCTAGCTCCGCCCCAAGTCACAAATTTTTAACCGCCATAAACCCACCGCAAGTCTTAACTATTAACCCCCTATGCCGCCACATACCCACTACAAGTCCTAACTATTAACCCCTATACCGCCACATACCCACTGCAAGTCTTAACTAATAACCCCCTATGCCACCATGAACCCACCGCAAGTCTTAACTATTAACCCCCTATGCAGCCACATACCCACCGCAAGTCCTAACTTTTAACCCCTATGCAGCCACATACCCACTGCAAGTCCTAACTATTAACCCCCTATGCCACCATAAACCCACCACAAGTCTTAACCATTAACCCCTATGCTGCCACATACCCACTGCAAGTCCTAACTATTAATCCCCTATGCCACCATAAACCACAAATGCAAACTAACCTAACACCTAAAAAAAATTTAATAAAAATCCTAAACTGGAAAAAAAATTAACCCTACTCTACCTAACCTCCCCTCTAAACTAAACCCCTCCTCTAATCTAACCTCACTAAATTACAAAAAAATAAAACAAAGCTAAATTAAAAAAAAAGCTGTTACAAAAAAATAAACGAAATTATTTAAAAACATTTTTTATACCTAACACTAAACTAAATGACCCTGAAAAAAACCAAAAACAACCTTAACCCTAACACTAAAATAAATTACAATAGCCCTTAAAAGGGCCTTTTGGAGGGCATTGCCCTCATCTCTTTTGCAGAAAAAAAAAAGGTTACAACCCCCCCACCTACATCCCCCAAAATAAAAATAAATCTAGCTATAAAAACCTAGCCTAAGAAATAAAATTAAAAATAACAGAGCCTATTCTTAAAAATTAAAAACCCACTCCAAAAAAACCACTATCTAACCCCAAAAATGTTATTCACATCTGATTGGGACTCCAGCTTCTCTTAATCCGACTTCAGGCCCATCTTTGTCCAAGGTCCAGATGCCAGGGGCCCATCATCGAGGAGGCAGACTTCAGCAGTCTCTTCCTTGGCCTTCACTCCGCAATCTTCTTCACCAGAGAGGCCCTCTTCATCCAGGCTCCAGGCTTTTTTTCTGCTCTCTTCAAGGAGCCCTCCTTTTCATGCAATCTCCTCTGCACACTGAAATCCCAGAAGTGCGGAACTGCAATATATTGAGGGCTCCACCAGTGAAGAAGATTTCAGAGCAGACGTGGTGGAAGGGGTCACTGAAGTCCGCCTCCACTGCCATGAAGGTAAGCCCCCGCTGGTGAAGAAGATTGTGGGGCGGTGGCGGCGGAAGAGGCTGCCAAAGTCTGATGGGCGCCTGGAGCCTGGATAAAGAGGGCCCCACCGGTGAGAAGCATTGCGGAGCAGAGGCAGAAGAGACCACTAAAGTCCACCACCGCAATCTCTGCCACCACAATGATGGATCCCCAGCACCTTGGAGCCTGGATTAAGAGGGCACCGCCAGTGAAGAACAGAGCAGAGGTGGCGGAAGAGGCCACTAAAGTCCACCTCCACCGCTGCTTCAATGGGCCCTTGACGCATGGATGAAGATTGGCCAACGACGGATCAAGAGGAGCCGGAGTGCCCATCAACTTTGAGTAACACTTTTGGGGTTAGTGTTTTTTTGGGGTGGGATTTTTTAATTTTAAGAATAGGCTTTGTTATTTTAAATTTTATTTCTTAGGCTAGGATTTTATAGTTATATATTTTTTTATTCTGTAGGGTTGGAGCTACTTTAATATAGTTGGGGTTTGTAACTTTTTATTTTTTTTTATGCAAAAGCACTGAGAGCAATGCCCGCCAAAAGGCCCTTTTTAGGGCTATTGTAACTTATTTTAGAGTTAGGTTTTAGTTTTTTTTTTTAGTTTTTATGGGGCATGTAGTTTAGTGTTAGGTATAATTTATTTTTTAGGATAATTTATCTTATTATTTTTTGTAACTTAGCCTTTTTTTATTTTTTGTAACTTAGTGGGGTTAGTTTAGAGGGGGGTTTAATTTAGAGGGGGGGTTAGGTGTTAGTGTAGTTCTAGTTTGCTTTGGGAGGTGGCGGATTAGGCATTAATCTCCTAACCACCCTCCATACCTGTATGGGGTTGATTGGGTGATTGTTGTTAGTATTTTGAAGGCTTTAAACTCCTAACACCCCCCCCCCCATACCTGTATTGGGGTTGATTGGGTGATTTTTGTTAGTATTTTGTAGGCCTTAATTAAATAACCACTCCTCATACCTGTATGGGGGTTGATTAGGTGATTACGTTAGGGCAGCTTAGGGGTTAATAGTGCATTTATCTACAATTACAATTAAAATATTATGCATTATGTATGATGCATATTCTTTTAACTATTGTATACAAATGAATATGTATTTTTTTTGTATTTTTTATTTTAAATATAAATTTATTTTTTTAAATTTATATTCATGTTACAAAAGGCAATAGTGTTACAATTGTTTTATTGCATAACAGACATACAGTTTTGTGATATAACATAAAATATCTATTTTAAAAATATATTTTTATTTACAACAATAAATGCATCAAGCAAGAATATCTACATTTTAATTTATATATCCAGTATGCATTAAACATGACCATGCATTTTATTTAAAAGATTGTAGATATAATGTAGTCAGGCCATGCATTGATTTTCAATATCACCTAGATTACAAGTTTTGCGCTATATAGGGTGCGAAACGAACGCAACAAAAGTTGAATTATTTCACCCTCCATAGCTCTGCCATTACAAGTTTCTAAAAAGCCTCCTTGTGCGTGCAATATGGTGGCGATAAGCTCCATACCGCACAAAATACAAGGGCTGAGAATACGTGCTTGTGCACGCTTTCCCCATAGACATCAATATGGAGAGCGTGTTAGAAAAAAAACTAACACCTGAAGCGCGGAATGAAAAGCTCTGTAATGCAACCCCATTGACGTCTATGGGGAAAAAAAAAGTTACTTTTAAACCTAACACCCTAACATAAATCCTAAGTCTAAACACCCCTAATCTGCCGCTCCCGACATCGCCGCCACTAAAAAAAAATGCCCTGAAAAGGGCATTTGTATGGACTTTACCCTTTAGCTCTTTCAAAAAAGCAAAACCTTAATCTAAAAAAAAATCCAACCCAAAAAAAGTTAAAAAAACCCACTAACCCCCGACGATCCACTTACAGTTTCTGAAGTCCGGACATCAAGGCGGCGAGAAGACTTGCTTCCAGATGGCGAGGTCTTCACCCATCCAGGCGCGTCTTCTATCTTCATCCAGACGGCATCTTCTATCTTCATCCTGGCGGCGTCTTCTATCTTCATCCCGGCGGCTCGCAGCGGGCCCATCTTTTAAGACATCCAGCGCGTAGGGTCCTTTTCATATGGTCACCGCCGTACACTGAATCTAAAATGCAAGGGAGCCTTTACAAAATGGCGTTCCTTGCATTCCTATTGGCTGATTTGATTTTATTATTTTAAATCAGCCAATAGGATGAGAGCTACTGAAATCCTATTGGCTGTTCAAATCAGCCAATAGGATGCGAGCTACTGAAATTCTGTTGGCTATTCAAATCAGCCGGGATGAAGATAGAAGACGCCGCCTGGATGAAGATACAAGATGCCGTCTGGATGAAGATAGAAGACGCGACCTAGATAAAAGAAGACCTCACCGCCTGGATGAAGACTTCTCGCTGCCTGGATGTCCGGACTTCAGAAACTGTAAGTGGATCGTCGTGGGTTAGTGTTATTTTTTTTTTTTTTTTACTTTTTTGGGGTGTTTTTGTTTTTTAGATTAGGGTTTAGCCTTTTTTAAAAGAGCAAAATGCCATTTTAAGGGCAATGCAAAAGAGCTAAATGCCCTTTTAAGGGCAATGCCCATACAAATGCCCTTTTCAGGGCAATGGGTAGCAACGGGTTTTTTGTTAGAGTTAGGTTTTTTATTTTGGGGGGTTGGTTGGGTGGTGGGTTTTACTATTGGGGGGTCTTTGAATTTTTTTACAGGTAAAAGAGCTGATTTCTTTAGGGCAATGCCCTACAAAAGGCCTTTTAAGGGCTATTTGTAGTTTATTGTAGTTTATTGCGGACTAGGGGTTAATAACTTTTATTAAAAATCAATAGATTTTAAACTCTGCAGCTGGTATAACAAGTCAACATAAACACATCAAGGGTAAACCCATTTTACAGTAAACTGTCCCTTTAAGTACACCCACAAATGATTTGTCTCTGCACAAAAGCAATGTTCTGTGTAGAAAGTCTTGTTATAGTATGAAAATAATGGAGTACAAGCGTTAACCATGGACTTGTAATATGAGTGTGAGTTTCCTCTTTCTGCTCACCATTTAATGTATAGCAAGCGTTAGCTGTCGCAAGCTTGCACAAGCAAGGCTGCAATATTGTTTTTCATTTCTACAGGGAGTGCAGAATTATTAGGCAAATGAGTATTTTGACCACATCATCCTCTTTATGCATGTTGTCTTACTCCAAGCTGTATAGGCTCGAAAGCCTACTACCAATTAAGCATATTAGGTGATGTGCATCTCTGTAATGAGAAGGGGTGTGGTCTAATGACATCAACACCCTATATCAGGTGTGCATAATTATTAGGCAACTTCCTTTCCTTTGGCAAAATGGGTCAAAAGAAGGACTTGACAGGCTCAGAAAAGTCAAAAATAGTGAGATATCTTGCAGAGGGATGCAGCACTCTTAAAATTGCAAAGCTTCTGAAGCGTGATCATCGAACAATCAAGCGTTTCATTCAAAATAGTCAACAGGATCGCAAGAAGCGTGTGGAAAACCCAAGGCGCAAAATAACTGCCCATGAACTGAGAAAAGTCAAGCGTGCAGCTGCCAAGATGCCACTTGCCACCAGTTTGGCCATATTTCAGAGCTGCAACATCACTGGAGTGCCCAAAAGCACAAGGTGTGCAATACTCAGAGACATGGCCAAGGTAAGAAAGGCTGAAAGACGACCACCACTGAACAAGACACACAAGCTGAAACGTCAAGACTGGGCCAAGAAATATCTCAAGACTGATTTTTCTAAGGTTTTATGGACTGATGAAATGAGAGTGAGTCTTGATGGGCCAGATGGATGGGCCCGTGGCTGGATTGGTAAAGGGCAGAGAGCTTCAGTCCGACTCAGACGCCAGCAAGGTGGAGGTGGAGTACTGGTTTGGGCTGGTATCATCAAAGATGAGCTTGTGGGGCCTTTTCGGGTTGAGGATGGAGTCAAGCTCAACTCCCAGTCCTACTGCCAGTTTCTGGAAGACACCTTCTTCAAGCAGTGGTACAGGAAGAAGTCTGCATCCTTCAAGAAAAACATGATTTTCATGCAGGACAATGCTCCATCACACGCGTCCAAGTACTCCACAGCGTGGCTGGCAAGAAAGGGTATAAAAGAAGAAAATCTAATGACATGGCCTCCTTGTTCACCTGATCTGAACCCCATTGAGAACCTGTGGTCCATCATCAAATGTGAGATTTACAAGGAGGGAAAACAGTACACCTCTCTGAACAGTGTCTGGGAGGCTGTGGTTGCTGCTGCACGCAATGTTGATAGTGAACAGATCAAAACACTGACAGAATCCATGGATGGCAGGCTTTTGAGTGTCTTTGCAAAGAAAGGTGGCTATATTGGTCACTGATTTGTTTTTGTTTTGTTTTTGAATGTCAGAAATGTATATTTGTGAATGTTGAGATGTTATATTGGTTTCACTGGTAAAAATAAATAATTGAAATGGGTATATATTTGTTTTTTGTTAAGTTGCCTAATAATTATGCTCAGTAATAGTCACCTGCACACACAGATATCCCCCTAAAATAGCTATAACTAAAAACAAACTAAAAACTACTTCCAAAACTATTCAGCTTTGATATTAATAAGTTTTTTGGGTTCATTGAGAACATGGTTGTTGTTCAATAATAAAATTAATCCTCAAAAATACAACTTGCCTAATAATTCTGCACTGCCTGTATCTTATAATACGCATTCTAGCAGTAAGACTATTTCGATCTTGCGATTGTCTTTGCAGTTCTTACTGTAAGAATGTTGCTCCACTTGTCACCTGGGCCGATATTTTTAAATAATTCCTTCATATCATGACTAAAACCAACAGTCCCGTTAATACATTTTAGTGAGTTTACAAGCTTGACACAGAGGTGCTTCTTATAGATAAACTTTTTTCACTTTGAGATGCAAGGATTTAGTTGTTTTTTTTCATACCTGTTTCCTTTCCCTTTTAAATGTAATCCAAAATGGCTTCTAGTATTGACTTGTTTTTATATGTAACAGTATAAATTTAAAAAAATGTCCTCTTTAATAAATTCAAATGTATTTCATTATTTTTCAGTGAAAGACAATCAAAAGGATTTAGAAAGTCACAGTGAAACTGTAACACCTTCAAATGCTAATCAAACGGTAAACACCTTTATTCCTCTGATTTTATATATTTATATTTGGTAATTGTGTTATTATTTTGATGTATATGAGTAGTGTCCTTAAAGGGACATGAAACCCAAAACATTTATTTGATGATTCAGATAGAGAATACAATTTTAAACAACTTTCTAATTTACTTCTATTATCTAATTTGTTTTATTCTCTTGGTATCATTTATTGAAGGAGCAGCAAGGCACTAATGGTTTCTAACTTAACACATGGGTAAGCCAATGACAATCAGTATATGCAGTCACCAATCACCTAGGTTCTTTGCTGCTCCTGATCTTTCCTAGATAAACCTTTCAGCAAAAGGATAACAAGAAAAGGAAGCAATAAAATAATAGAAGTAAATAAGAAAGTTGTTTAAAATTGTATGATCTATCTGATTAATGAAAGAAAATTTGGGGGTTCCATGTTCCTTTAATGATCCAAAAAGTTTTTCTGAGATGTCACAAAGCAAACCCCATTGCAGTGGACTAAAGTATAACACTGGCCATGCATTTAAAGGGGTTTCTTTTAAATATTTAATATTCTCCTTGAAATTACATCTAAACCCTGCTAAAGACGCAGCTTGAAAATTTTAGGACCCTGCTCTCTCAAACTCAAGTTTGGTTGTTTCAGGTGGCTACAGTCAATAACAGGCTGTGCAGTCAGAATATGTAAAGGGACATTTTAGTCGAGGTTTATTTTTTTCTATTTTGCTGGAAAAACATATAAAGTAAAAACAGTTTAAACTAAATGTGAAACTAATACAGTTGTATAAGTTCATACTATCATTAAGTATTGAGGAGTAGAATAGTGATCAATCAGGACTTTCATATATTAAGAATGTAGGGTTGCCAGTTGTCCACCACAAAAATACTGGATGAACTCTAGGTGACTGGACATTGCTGGTAGGTTGAATCACACAATAGTCCCTCAAAAAAACCCTACCTTAGTCTCCACCCTTGACCCTGCCAGATTTATATTTCATATAGCAAAAGACAGTCCAGCACCAGTGAAAAAAGGATCTGCTTCTCTCTATGGCCACATGTCAGCCCACCCAATCAACATTTAAAAAAACAAAAAAGGAGCACCATCCAAAGTCATATAACTTTAAATCGGGAAGCAAGTACACTGCAATGTTTTGGGACACAGCCCTTAATCATGCATAGTTAAGTGTTGTGTCCTGAAATGTTGCAGTGTCCTTGCTTCCCTTGCATCGGAGGCACTCATGAGACTTTATAAAAAAAAAAGGACATTTAAGTGTATATTTGTAAAGATTTTACCGGACACACTGCCGAAATACTGGACTGTCCGGTTGAATATTAGACACCTTGTTACCCTATAAGTATAGGAGTATTTTTCAACAAACTGATAATGCAAAAACTGCTTCTGATATACAATGTGAATGGCTGATTATGATCATGTGAACATCACACAGGGTTCATCTTAACATACCAATAATGATCAAGTTACTTGAAATGCAGCAGTTAACATAGAATGCATATTGACTGGCATTGCTTTGTTGCTTGGATAAAAAATGCTAGATTGACTGGAAGTTATAATCCAACAATGTAATCTATTCTATCTATTCTTTTAATTTAATAAAAATATCATCTCAAATCTTCATTTAATGTTAAATATTCAGCTTGTTTAAAGACTAACTCACTCATAATTTAGCATATTTTGATTTTTTTTTCTATAATATTTTAACTATGATGAAAATCTCAAGGCATGGTTTAATTCTAAATTATAAATAGTATTATCTCCAGTTCTAATTATCTCATTATTTCTTTGTAGGTGTCAACAGAAACAAACATCATGTATTCATATGTAAAGTTTAAGGAAGCCTCCGCAGAAGCAAGAGTATATGGCAATATGCCACATTCTTAAGCCTACATCACTACTATTCACAAGGTTTTCAGCATACTGTCTTCATCCTGCGTTGACCATAAGTCGATAAGAATAACGGACTGATATTACAAGTGGATGGTTACAAATTTTAATCAAAGCATGAAACTTTCCCTGTACTTTTAATGGATAGCACAGGGAGTGCTTCTGTGTAGACAAAGGGGGATATTTATCAAAGCGTCAATCTCGGTGCATTCGGCTGCGTCAATACGCTCGCCAGACATCGCTGACGCGGATCAACATACTTTGCCTTATTAAAAAAAAATGTCAAAAACACGCACGTCAAGTACAGTGCGATGAGCATTGGACTGTTGTGAACTAGCAGTCATCGAGGTCGTGGTTATTCTGGTTTTTCCCAACATTATTTATACCATTTCATTACTGTTAATGAACAAGCACATTTCTCTAAAGGTAATCTTTTATTTTTCACTAGTACTAAAGCCCGTGTACACGGGCCATTTTTTGCAGTACAGCGGTCCCACCCCTTGCTCTCTCCCCCCTCTCTTTTGCTCTCTCTTCCCCCCTCTCTTTTGCTTTCTCTCCCCCCTCTCTTTTGCTTTCTCTCCCCCCCTCTCCTTTGCTCTCTCTCTCCCCTCTTTTGCTCTCTCTCTCCCCTCTTTGGCTCTCTCCCTCCTTTCTTTGGCTCTCTCTCTCCCCTCTTTTGTTCTCTCCCCCCCTCTTTGGCTCTCTCCCCCCCTCTTTGGCTCTCTCCCCCCCTCTTTGGCTCTCCCCTGCTCTTTGGCTTTCTCCCCCCCTCTTTGGCTCTCCCCCCCTCTTTGGCTCTCTCTCCCCCCTCTTTGGCTCTCTCTCCCCCCTCTTTGGCTCTCTCCCCTATTTTGCTCTCTCTCCTCTTTGGCTCTCTCTCCCCCCTCTTTGGCTCTCTCCCCTATTTTGCTCTCTCTCCTCTTTGGCTCTCTCTCCCCCCTCTTTGGCTCTCCCCCCTTTGGCTCTCCCCCCCTTAAGCTCTCTCCACCCCTTTGGCTCTCTCCCCCCCCTCTTTGGCTCCCCCCCCCCTCTTTGGCTCTCTCCCCCCCCCCTCTTTGGCTCTCTCCCCCCCCCCTCTTTGGCTCTCTCTCCCCCCTCTTTGGCTCTCTCTCCCCCCTCTTTGGCTCTCTCTCCCCCCCTCTTTGGCTCTCTCCCCTCTTTTGCTCTCTCTCCTCTTTGGCTCTCTCTCCTCTTTGGCTCTCTCTCTCCCCCCTCTTTGGCTCTCCCCCCCTTTGGCTCTCTCTCCCCCCCCTTTGGCTCTCTCTCCCCCCACTTTGGCTCTCTCTCCCCCCCCTTTGGCTCCCCCCACCTTTGGCTCTCCCCCCCCTTTGGCTCTCCCCCCCCCTCTTTGGCTCTCTCCCCCCTCTTTTGTTCTCTCCCCCCCTTTTTGGCTCTCTCTCCCCCCCTCTTTGGCTCTCTCTTTCCCCCATCTTTGGCTCTCTCCCCCCCTTTGGCTCTCTCCCCCCCCCCTTTGGCTCTCCCCCCCTCTTTGGCTCTCTCCCCCCTCTTTTGCTCTCTCTCTCTCCCCTCTTTGGCTCTCTCCCCCCTCTTTTGTTCTCTCCCCCCCTTTTTGTCTCTCTCTCCCCCCTCTTTGGCCCTCTCTTTCCCCCCTCTTTGGCTCTCTCCCCCGCTTTGGCTCTCTCTCCCCCCCTTTGGCTCTCCCCCCCCTCTTTGGCTCTCTCCCCCCTCTTTTGCTCTCTCTCTCTCCCCTCTTTGGCTCTCTCCACCCTCTTTCGTTCTCTCCCCCCTCTTTGGCTCTCTCCCCCCCTTCTTTGGCTCTCTCTCCCCCCTCTTTGGCTCTCTCCCCTCTTTTGCTCTCTCTCCTCTTTGGCTCTCTCTCCTCTTTGGCTCTCTTTCCTCTTTGGCTCTCTCTCTCCCCCCTCTTTGGCTCTCTCCCCCCTTTGGCTCTCTCCCCCCCTTTGGCTCTCCCCTCCCCCCTCTTTGGCTCTCTCTCCCCCCTTTTTGGCTCTCTCTCCCCCCTCTTTGGCTCTCTCTTTCCCCCCTCTTTGGCTCTCTCCCCCCCTTTGGCTCTCTCCCCCCCTTTGGCTCTCCCCCCCCCCCTCTTTGGCTCTCTCCCCCCTCTTTTGCTCTCTCTCTCTCCCCTCTTTGGCTCTCTCCCCCCTCTTTTGTTCTCTCCCCCCCCTTTTTGGCTCTCTCTCCCCCCTCTTTGGCTCTCTCTTTCCCCCCTCTTTGGCTCTCTCCCCCCCTTTGGCTCTCTCTCCCCCCCTTTGGCTCTCCCCCCCTCTTTGGCTCTCTCCCCCCTCTTTTGCTCTCTCTCTCTCCCCTCTTTGGCTCTCTCCACCCTCTTTCGTTCTCTCCCCCCTCTTTGGCTCTCTCCCCCCCTTCTTTGGCTCTCTCTCCCCCCTCTTTGGCTCTCTCCCCTCTTTTGCTCTCTCTCCTCTTTGGCTCTCTCTCCTCTTTGGCTCTCTTTCCTCTTTGGCTCTCTCTCTCCCCCCTCTTTGGCTCTCTCCCCCCCTTTGGCTCTCTCCCCCCCTTTGGCTCTCCCCTCCCCCCTCTTTGGCTCTCTCTCCCCCCCTTTGGCTCTCTCTCCCCCCACTTTGGCTCTCTCTCCCCCCCTTTGGCTCTCCCCCCCCTTTGGCTCTCCCCCCCCCTCTTTGGCTCTCTCCCCCCTCTTTTGTTCTCTCCCCCCCTTTTTGGCTCTCTCTCCCCCCTCTTTGGCTCTCTCTTTCCCCCCCTTTGGCTCTCTCCCCCCCTTTGGCTCTCTCCCCCCCTTTGGCTCTCCCCCCCCTCTTTGGCTCTCTCCCCCCTCTTTTGCTCTCTCTCTCTCCCCTCTTTGGCTCTCTCCCCCCTCTTTTGTTCTCTCCCCCCCTTTTTGGCTCTCTCTCCCCCCTCTTTGGCTCTCTCTTTCCCCCCTCTTTGGCTCTCTCCCCCCCTTTGGCTCTCTCTCCCCCCCTTTGGCTCTCCCCCCCTTTTTGGCTCTCTCCCCCCTCTTTTGCTCTCTCTCTCTCCCCTCTTTGGCTCTCTCCACCCTCTTTCGTTCTCTCCCCCCTCTTTGGCTCTCCCCCCCCCTTCTTTGGCTCTCTCTCCCCCCTCTTTGGCTCTCTCCCCTCTTTTGCTCTCTCTCCTCTTTGGCTCTCTCTCCTCTTTGGCTCTCTTTCCTCTTTGGCTCTTTCTCTCCCCCCTCTTTGGCTCTCTCCCCCCCTTTGGCTCTCTCCCCCCCTTTGGCTCTCCCCTCCCCCCTCTTTGGCTCTCTCTCCCCCCTCTGTGGCTCTCTCTCCCCCGTCTTTGGCTCTCTCCCCTCTTTGTCTCTCTCCCCTCTTTGGCTCTCTCTCATCTTTGGCTCTCTCTCCTCTTTGGCTCTCTCTCCTCTTTGGCTCTCTCTCTTCCCCCTCTTTGGCTCTCTCCCCCCCCTCTTTTGCTCTCTCTCTCCCCTCTTATGTTCTCTCCCCCCTCTTTGGCTCTCTCCCCCCCCTTTGGCTCTCTCTCCCCCCTCTTTGGCTCTCTCCCCCCCTTCTTTGGCTCTCTCTCCCCCCTCTTTGGCTCTCTCCCCTCTTTTGCTCTCTCTCCTCTTTGGCTCTCTCTCCTCTTTGGCTCTCTTTCCTCTTTGGCTCTTTCTCTCCCCCCTCTTTGGCTCTCTCCCCCCCTTTGGCTCTCTCCCCCCCTTTGGCTCTCCCCTCCCCCCTCTTTGGCTCTCTCTCCCCCCTCTGTGGCTCTCTCTCCCCCGTCTTTGGCTCTCTCCCCTCTTTGTCTCTCTCCCCTCTTTGGCTCTCTCTCATCTTTGGCTCTCTCTCCTCTTTGGCTCTCTCTCCTCTTTGGCTCTCTCTCTTCCCCCTCTTTGGCTCTCTCCCCCCCCTCTTTTGCTCTCTCTCTCCCCTCTTATGTTCTCTCCCCCCTCTTTGGCTCTCTCCCCCCCCCTTTGGCTCTCTCTCCCCCCTCTTTGGCTCTCTCCCCCCCCTCTTTGGCTCTCTCCCCCCCCTCTTTGGCTCTCTCCCCCCCTCTTTGGCTCTCCCCCCCCCCCCTTCTTTGGCTCTCCCCCCCCTTTGGCTCTCTCTCCCCCCTCTTTGGCTCTCTCCCCTCTTTTGCTCTCTCTCCTCTTTGGCTCTCTCTCCTCTTTGGCTCTCTCTCCTCTTTGGCTCTCCCCCCACTTTGGCTCTCTCCCCCCCTTTGGCTCCCCCCCCTCTTTGGCTCTCTCTCCCCCCTCTTTGGCTCTCTCTCCTCTTTGGCTCTCTCTCCTCTTTGGCTCTCTCTCTCCCCCCTCTTTGGCTCTCTCCCCCCACCTTTGGCTCCCCCCCCTTCGGCTCTCCCCCCCTCTTTGGCTCTCTCTCCCCTCTCTTTGGCTCTCTCTCCCCCCTCTTTGGCTCTCTCTCCCCCATCTTTGGCTCTCTCTCCTCTTTGGCTCTCTCTCCCCCCCCCCTCTTTGGCTCTCCCCCCCTTTGGCTCTCTCCCCCCCTTTGGCTCTCTTCCCCCCCTTTGGGTCTCTCTCCCCCCCTCTTTGGCTCTCTCCCCCACCCCTCTTTGGCTCACTCTCCCCCCTCTTTGGCTCTCTCCCCTCTTTTGCTCTCTCTCCTCTTTGGCTCTCTTTCCTCTTTGGCTCTCTTTCCTCTTTGGCTCTCTCTCCTCTTTGGCTCTCTTTCCTCTTTGGCTCTCTCTCTCCCCCCTCTTTGGCTCTCCCCCCCCCTTGGCCCTTCTCACCCCCTCTCCTGCTCCCTCTCAGGCTCTGTCATCATTGAAAGCCTTTGCCTCTCTGGCCACGCCCCCATCATGGCACCCCGCCCGGCCGCGCCCCATCGCGGTGACACCCGCCCGGCCATGCCCCTCATGACACCCGGTCACGCCCCTCATGACACCCAGTCACGCCCCTCGCGACGCCCGGCCATGCCCCCATCGCCACGCTCCCGTCGGCCATGCTCCCTGACACTCCACTTCAGCCTTGCTCTGTGCTGAGTGCTGAGTGTCAGGATCCAAACGGTCAGGTATGTTTGTCACGTGCAGTCTCTACTGCGCATGACTACATCTGACAAACATACTTGGCCATTTATTATATAGGATTTGTTAATGTCCAAGAAATAGCTAGATTTATACCTGAACAAACAATATCTCATAGAAAGTTTTTTTTGTATTTATTTGTTACACAAAATAAATCTGCTATATACTTTCACATAAATTAAGAATTTGTACATATATATTCTTATATACAGTATATATATATATATATATATATATATATATATATATATATATATATATATATGTGTGTGTGTTATGTCAGAAATCTTTTGCAAACATATTTACGTCCATAAATTCCTTTTTTTGTTCTAAACAATGTTGTCTTTCATAGCTCTGTGTTTATTTATACCACTATATGTATATAGTGTACATTTATTATTATTCTGAGCAGGAATAATTGCAAATATAACATGTAATCATAGTATCATATGTATTTATTTGCAATCAATGGATATTTTAAGAGCTGGGCAGTCTGTACCTATGTAACCCCTTCTGAATGCAATCTCGCTTTAAAAAACACCCCTACACAGGTGTAATAAAATGGGCTGGCATAGAAGATGGCATTTCTTACTGAAAAAGAGATTCAAGACAAGGAAGTAATACACTGAAAATAGCATGACAGTAAAGAGGTGATTTTAATTTCTGCTGTATCTGATTCATGACAGTTTAATGTTAGGTGGGCTATCCCTTTGAGCTATTAGCTTAAGATTATATTAAATCAAACATCAATTTGAATATTAAAATCATTGTCTAAAATATTACACTGTGTCCTAATGTCAGCATCAATGTTTATCTTTAATGCTAATTTCACATATACATACTTTCAAAGTATAATACACAATGTAACAAATGGCACTTACAAGTTCTGATGAGTGATCAATGACACAAGTTTCAAGCAATTTGATTCGTTAGTGATAGTTTAAAATATATATCTGAATCAGATTGGCTGATGTCATAAATCATGTGATTATGCATATTCCAATAAAAAGTGGTTGAAAAATTCACTAGTGTATGGGTTGTTTAGGAGTTTGCGTCAAATTTGGTGCAAAGTGGGGAGTGGGACTTGTGTTACATGGCTTAAACATGGTGCAAATAGATTTTTCCAAAAAAATTTAGTATTTATTAGTATTTATGCTTTATATATTGCTATTCTTTTTACATCTTATGTACAAGATATACTTAGAAATTTATAAGAATATTTTTCTGATTCTATTTTAAAGGCTTTGTCTGACATCCCGCCTTCTAATAAAATTTTTAGGTCTTTTTCAAACTTCTTTTTTAGTTGATGAAGTTTCAAATGACCAACAACATAATGAATTATCCTTCTCTGATGGTGTTTTTTCTCATTCAGAATTTTTCTTCATCAGATATTGACACTAACAAATCTACTTTTTTATTTTTTAATAGAGTACATTTGTTCTTTGTTCAAAAGGTGTTGATTATTTTGGATATTGAAGTAACTAGTTCTTTTGATTTTAAAGACTAGCTAACATTTAAATTCTGCTTATTTATCTTCTGTGGTTTCTTCAGAGGTTTTTTTTCCAGTTCCTGATACTAGGGAATGGAATAGGCTGAGAATTTTCTTTTAGTCCTTCTTTAAGGTTTTTAAATTGTATTCTTTGCCGGCAGTTAGTTTTCAGTTTTGAGGAAAGATTCCCCAAGTTAATGGGGCTATCTCTACTCCTGCTAAATATACTATTATTCTTATAGCCAATAGTATTTATTTTTTTCCTTCAGATGGTTGTATCTTATTTAAGGAAGATTATTTTCAGGTACTTTTCTTTGACCTGTAATTTATTTGGCTGATGTTGCAATTGCTTCATCTTTCTGGTTGGATACTTTAAGATCAAGTATCGGATTATGATTTGTTTAGCATTGTTAAAAGGACAAAATCTTCTACTCATTTGAAGTTCAGACTAAGTGCTATTGCATTGTCTTGTTATCTTGCATTTGTTGATTGTGCAAGTCCAGTGTGTTGACTGATCCTTTAACTTGATTAACATGCTAATAATTTAATTTGTGTTGTCATTTTATTAAATATTTTCGCAAATGAGGTTTAATCTATGTCTTTAGCTATTTTAGCTAGAAGAACTTTGTGATTTCAATCTTGGAATGCTAATTTGATTTCTAAAATCCATATTTCTTTTTTTCCAAGATAATCAATTATTTGGTTCATAATTGGATTCAATTCTTTAACTGTTACTCTGGGCTTCAAGATTGAGTTCTAAGACTAAAACTTTAAGCTTATATTAGTTTTCTGTTCTTACTAAGGAACGGAATCCTGAATTCTTCCCCAAGTAACATGTTTATAATTGGAAGTTTTTTCTTCATTCAATTAAGCCTTTTAAAAGTTCAAAGTCAGCTCCCCAAATTTGCTTGTAGGTGTGGTTCTTATTCCAGCTTGGCTGGTAAGGGGCAGGTTAAGACTTTTTAGAAATTTGTTTGGTTCTATTCGGTCCAAACTTCTTAGACTTTGGGTACAGAATAGGATTCAGAGTAAAACCGTCTGTGAGAAGTCTTTTTTCTCTATCATATTCCAGCTATTCCAGTAAGACTAACACTTTCCTGAAGTGTGTTTCAGACCTATATGTTTTGGGTACTGGTGAAGTGCGGCTGGTCACCCGTTGGGGCTCAAGCGCTGCTCAGACCTGGAGTTTTCTGGGGTATTTATTCCAGTTTCATTTTAGGAACTGGGTTTTGGGGTTTTATTCAAGACTATTCATTGTTCCAAAGATAGAAAATCTTTTTGAATTGTCATATAAGTGTACCATCTTTTAGAATGGTGTTTATATGGTCTATTCTGCCCTTTTGGTCAGTGATGGCATTATTTGTTTACAATAGATACAATATCTTCATTTTCTGTTTTCATTCAGGTTATTTTTATTTTCTGAGATTCTCTTTTTTTGACAAGGATTACCAATTTGTTGCTTTTCCTTCTGGTCTAGCGACAGCTATAAGAATCTTTTCAAGGTTCTCAGTGTTCCTTATTTGGACGTTATCGTGGTACTGGCTCAGTCTTTTCGTTCTGCGGAATCTCATACGATTCAACTTTGTTGTTTCTTCAAGACATGGTTAGAGGATCTTTTTATTAAAAGCTCCTTGATTCCTCACACAAGGGTCACCTTTTTTAGGTTTCAAGATAGATTGTGTCAATGTTTTTGTCTCTAACAGACAAGTGACAAGTTTATTGGGTTCCGTTTGTCGGAACCTTCAGTCTCTATTATTTCCTTCAAGTTGCTATATATGCATGGACGTTTTAGGTTTCATGGCTGTAGCATTGGATGCGATTCCCTTTGCTCATTTCATGGGAAACCTTTCCAGTTTTTTATGCTGAATAATGGTGCAGGGATTCTAAGATATCACTTTTTATATCTTTGAATCCTAATGTTTAACTATCTTTGATTCGGTGGTTAAGATCACCATCATTTAGTTCTACAGGTCTCTTCGGTTCTTTCAACCTGGACCATGATCTCTACAGATGCGAGTCTTTTAGGTTGGGAGGCTGTCTGAGGATCTCTGTCAGCACAAGGGGTTTGGAAATCTCAGGAGGCGAGATTACCATTTGATATTTTGGAACTCCGTGCATTCTCAGAGTTCTTCAGTTGGTTTCTTTTTGAAGAAGAGACGTTTATTGTTTTTTCAGACAGACAATGTCACAACTGTGGCGTATGTCAATCATCAGGGTGGGACTATCAGTCCTTAGGCTGTGACAGAAGTATCTCGGATATTTGCTTGGGCTAAATCCAGCTCCTATCTAATTTCTGTGGTCTTTTTCCCAGGTATAGACAATTGGGAAGTGGATTATCTCTGTTAATCAAGCTTTACATCCGGGAGAATGGTCTCTTTACCCAGATATGTTTTTCAATTTTTCAGATGTGAGGGCTTCCAGAAATAGATCTGATGGCATCTCATCTAAACAAGGAACTTCCCAGGGGCCTATTCAGGTCCAGGGATCCTCAGGCGGAAGTAGTGTATGCTTTGACACTTCCTTGGAATTATCAATCTGCCTATATTTTTTCATCTCTGGTTCTTCTTTTAAGAGTGATTTTCAAAATCATCAGAGAGCAATCTTTGGTGTGGCTGGTGGCTCCAGCATGGCCACACAGGTTTTGGTATATGGTTCTTGTTCGGATGTCCAGTTGCCGATCTTGGCTACTTCCATTAAGGCCAGACCTTTTATCTTAACATTCGTTTTTTTCATCAGGAATTCAAATTATTAATTTGATGGTATGAAAATGTAATGCTTAGTACTTAGTCATAGAAGTTTCTCTGACTCAGTGATTAATACTATGTTGCAGGCTCGTAAATCTGTGTCTAGTAGGATTTATTATCGAGTTTGGAAGATTTACATCTCATGATGCTCTTCTTATGAATTCTCTTGGCATTATTTTAGAATTCCTAGGTTTTTATAGTTTCTTCATAAGGTTTTGTCTGCATGTTCCTTGAAAGGACACATCTCTGCTTTTCCTGTGCTGTTTCACAGTAAGAATTGCTAAATCTTTCTGATATTCATTGTTTTGTTCAGGCTTTGGTTCGTATCAAGCCTGTCATTAAGCCAATTTCTCCTCCTTGGAGACTTAATTTGGTTCTGAAGGCTTTACAGGCTCTTCTGTTTGAGCATATGCTTTCTTTGGACATTAATTATTTTCATGGAAAGTATTGTTCTTTTTAGACATCTCTTCAGCTAGAACAGTTTTTGAATTATCTGTTCTTTCTTGTGAATCTCCTTTTTCTGATTTTTCATCAGGATAAGGTGGTTTTTGCTGTCTGCATTTCAATTTTTACATAAAGTTGTGAATTCTAACAACATTAGTAGAGGAATTATTGTCCATTCCTTGTGTCCTAATCCTAAGAATTCTTTGGTAAGATTCTTACTTTTTTTGGATGTGGTAAGAGTTTTGAAATATTATGTTGAAGCTACTCAGGTTTCAGACAGACTTCTAGTCTATTTGTTATCTTTTCTGGTTTTAGGAAAGGTCAGAAGGCTTCTGCCATTTCTTTGGCATCTTGGTTAAAGCTTTTGATTCATCATGCTTATTTGGAGTCGGGTTAATCCCCGCCTCAGAGGATTACGGCTCATTCTACTAGGTCAGTTTCTACTTCCTGGACTTTTAAGAATGAAGCTTCTGTTGATCAGATTTGCAAAGCAATAACTTGGTCTTCTTTGCATACTTTTACTAAATTCTACCATTTTGATGTTTTCTCTTCTTTAGAAGCAGTTTTTGGTAGAATAGTACTTCATTTCAGTTTGATTCTTCTGCTTATAATTTCAGTTTTTTTCATTATAAAAATTGAAACTTTTGATTTGGGTAGTGGATTAATTTTTCAGCGGAATTGGCTGTCTTTATTTTATCCCTCCCTCTCTAGTGACTCTTGCGTGGAAGTTCCACATCTTGGGTATCTGCTATCCCATACGTCACTAGCTCATGGACTCTTGCTAATTACATGAAAGAAAACATAATTTATGTAAGAACTTACCTGATAAATTAATTTCTTTCATATTAGCAAGAGTCCATGAGGCCCACCCTTTTTGTGGTGGTTATGAATTTTTTGTATAAAGCACAATTATTCCAATTCCTTATTTTTGATGCTTTCGCTCCTTTCTTATCACCCCACTTCTTGGCTATTCGTTAAACTGAATTGTGGGTGTGGTGAGGGGTGTATTTATAGGCATTTTAAGGTTTGGGAAACTTTGCCCCTCCTGGTAGGAATGTATATCCCATACGTCACTAGCTCATGGACTCTTGCTAATATGAAAGAAATGTATTTATCAGGTAAGTTCTTACATAAATTATGTTTTTATGCAACTATAATAGAAGTATCACTTAGGCTTTATTTTGGTACATTTTGTTTTTTTGTATATACAATCAAAATTCTCACCTGCTTTTTAGAGTGATATTTGTATTAGAAATCCTCTTCAGCTTTGCATGTCGTGCATGTGATGATGCTATTTATGTCAAAGGGTGACGTGTCATCATTGTGTGCCATTTTTTGGCGCCAAAAAATTCCTGCCAAAAATGTAAATTTTCCCGCCAACATTTCTCCCACCAAAATTGCCATTAGAAGCTCCGCCCCCAGCTCATTCAGTTTTCTCAGAAAACACAGAGAGCTTTCATGCAGCATTTTATGAATCAGTTTTCTTTTTTTATAATTTTGTTTTCTTTCCAGCTCTGTTTCCCATTCTCTCAAGCCTGTTATATATATATATATATATATATATATATATATATATATCATATATAGGAGCATTGATATAAATTTGCAAAATTAATTTATTTTTTTGCAATTATGTCTCAAACTGAACCTGCCTCTGGTGTTACCATAGGGTTTGAGCTGCCTAAACAGGTATTTAACAAAGCTAAGTATGTTTGTTGTAATAAGGCTGATCTAAATTATTCAGCTAAATTATGTGGCTCTTGTTTTAACAATTTTTTAAATATATCTATGAGTACAAATACACACACTATTATTCCATCTCAGTCTAAATGTACATAACATTACTGCAGAAATGTAAGATTTTATTGCTGCAGCTATAGAGAAGGCAATGACTGCTATTTTTACGAAAGCAGTAAAAACTATGTTAAATATATGTCTTAAGCAGATGGGAATGCTGCACACCTAAAATAATGTTATTTCCCCAAAAAACAGTTAAAAGGCAAATAAAACAAAAGACTGTAGGTGGCGCAAAAATGGGTAAGTGGAGTAAATTCTGTGTATTATTATAGCATTGTACCCACCACATATTATTGTTTCATAACAAACTCACACTTTTTATGCATTTGCAATAGCAATACAGGTTCATCTAATGAATATTTAACCTAAAATTTACTGGAAATCAGCATCGATTTTTGCGCCACCTACAGTCTTTTGTTTTATTTTGCCTTCAAATAAATGGAAAATAGTTTTCGCAACATTTTTCCTAAACTTCCTAAACTTTTCCTAAACTTCTGATAGCCTCTCGTCTAAACAGGAAAACTTCCCAGATACCTCTCTAGGTCCAGGGATCCTCAGGCGGCATTGATGAATGCTCTAGCAGTTCCATGGTTTTACAAACCTGCTTACATTTTTTCACCTTTGAGAGTGATCTCAAAGATCATAATGGAACAATCTTATGTGTTTCTGATTGCAACAGCATGACCTTGCAGGTTCTGGTATGTGGACCTTGTCCAAATGTCCAGTTGCCTGCCTTGGTCAATTCCTATAAGACCAGACCTTCTGTCTCAAGGCCCAGTTTTCCATCAGGATCTTAAATCTCTAAATTTGAAGGCATGGAAATTGAACGCTTAGTTCTTAGTAATAGAGGTTTCTCTGACTCAGTATTTAACACTATGATACAGGCTCGTAAGTCTGTTTCAAGGAAGATTTATCATAGGGTTTGAGAAACCTATATTTGATGGTGTTCCCCTCATGATTACTATTGGCATTCATTTAGAATTTCTTTCTAGGATTTTACAGTTTCTTCAGGATGGTTTAGATAAAGGTTTGTCTACAAATACTTTGAAAGGACAAATCTCTGCTCTTTCTATCTTATTTCATAGAAAGATTGTTAAGCTTCCTGATATTCACTGTTTTGTTCACGCTTTAATTCGTATGAAGCCTGTTATGTAATCAATTTCTCCTCCTTGGAGTCTCAATTTGGTTTAAAAGATTTTGCAGGCTCCTCCTTTTGAGCCTATGCATTCTTTGGGTATTAAACTACTTTCTTGGAAAGTTTTATTTCTTTTGGCTATCTCTTCTGCTAGAAGAGTTTCTGAATTGTCTGCTCTCTCTTGCGAGTCTCCTTATCTGATTTTCCTTTAAGATAAAGCTGTTTTGCGGACTTCATTTAAATTTTTGCCTAAGGTTGTGAATTCTAACAACATCAATAGGGAAATTATTGTTCCTTCCTTGTGTCCTAATCCTAAGAATTATCTTGAAAGGTCTTTACATTCTTTGGATGTGGTAAGAGCTTTGAAATATTATGTTAAGGCTACTAAAGATTTCAGAAAGACTTCCAGTCTATTTGTTATTTTTTATGGTTCCAGAAAAGGTCAGAAAGCTTCTGCCATTTCCTTGGCATCTTGGTTGTAGCTTTTGATTCACAAAGCCTATTTGGAGGCGGGCAGTCTCCGCCTCAGCGTATTACAGCTCATTCTACAAGATCAGTCGCCACATCTTGGGCTTTCAAGAATGAAGCTTCAGTTGAACAAATTTGCAAAGCAGCAACTTGGTCTTCTTTGCACACATTTACTAAATTTTACCATTTTGATGTGTTTGTTTCTTCAGAAACAGCCTTTGGTAGAAAGGTTTTTCAGGCAGCTGTCTCAGTTTGATTCTAATTTTTAAGAAAACGTAATTATTTTTTGGATTTAATTTCTCAGCGAAAATAGCTGTTATCCCTCCCTCTCTAGTGACTTGTGGACTTCCACATCTTGGGTATTATATCCCATACATCACTAGCTCATGGACTCTTGCCACTTACATGAAAGAAAACATAATTTATGTAAGAACTTACCTGATAAATTCATTTCTTTCATAGTGGCAAGAGTCCATGAGACCCACTCAATTTTTTTTGGGGGTAATGATTTATTTTATATATAAAGCACTTTATTCCTGTTCCTCTTTTTTATGCTTTTTATTCCTTTTACACCTCACTAACTTGGCTAAACGTTAAAATGAGGTATGAGTGAGGTGGGAGGTGTATTTATAGGGATTTGAGGTTTGGGAAACTTTGCCCCCTTCTGGTAGGAATGTATATCCCATATGTCACTAGCTCATGGACTCTTGCCACTATGAAAGAAATTTATCAGGTAAGTTCTTACATAAATTATGTTTTTTATCCCTATATCAACTAGTGCACCAAATGTGGAGCAATACTATTGCTTGATTTAGGAAGGGTATACAATTTTAATAAAGTTTCTAATTTACTTTAATTATGTAATATATACTTTATTCTCTTGCAGCATCGAACATAATCTTTTTGTGTTTTCAGACTCCCATTGATTTCTAGGGCATCCACGGCCTCAAGGCTGGCAGATTTAAAACTAGGTACGCTGAGTCGGAATAGACGCGAGCGTACCTGTTAAATGTTTGATGAATTGGGAAAAGGGTCAAATGGAGTTGAATGTGAATTCAAAACATCTGTAATGACGCAAGCATCGATCTGCGTCAGATTGAGATTGTAAAAGCGTATATTACGTCACAAACTTCAACATTTGATGATCTTGATGCTTTGATAACTACGGCGGATCAATCTCGTGACAAATACAATGCGGGATTCAAGCAAATTTTCAGTTGACGCTTTGATAAATATCCCCCTATAACTAACAAATCCTTAGAGCAGTGATAATGAATATCCTATTGTATGATATTGTATGATATATTTTATACATTTTAGAAATATCTATTAGATTCCTGAACCAGCAAGACATAATGGATAGGTCACAAAATCTGTTATCAAGAAGATTACTATATCTAGAATTACAAGAAAATTATTTGAATTAAGTTAATCAATCTCTGGTCCTTATTTAATCATGAATGGATTGTGTATGCTATATAGCTCAAAATAAAAGAATAAAATTACACATCTGACAAAATGATTTAGGGTTAGATTACGAATGGAGCACAAATTTGTGCTTCTGCGAGTGATTTATCTGAGCTCAACTTTTATTTCCATTGCGCATCCATTTGCGCACGTATTACAGGTCACAAGAAAAACTTTTACACTCTCACAATCGCATCCTCGAAAAAAAAAAAGGCTTTGCGAAGTTGCAAACGCAGGATCGTATTACCCCATAGGCTTTAATGAACAAAAAAATAACAGCCGATAGTAAATATAATGGTAATTTTTGAAAAGGAAGGAAAAAATATGTAACTGACATATAAAAAAACACATTAAAAAGGGACATGAAACAAAAAAAATGCTTTTATGATTCAGACAGAGCATGTTATTTTAGTAGACTTTCCACTTTACTTTTATTATATAATTTGCTTCATTCTCTTGGTATCCTTAGTTGAAAAGCATACCTAGGTAGGTTTAAGAGCAGCAATGCATTACTGGGAGCTAGCATGGTTGGTTTACCAGATGTATTGGTAGCTCACAATAGCTTCTCATTCAACAAAGGATACCAAGAGAATGAAGCAAAGCTGATAATAGAAATAAGTTGGAAAGTTGTTTAAAATCACAAACTCTATCTGAATCATGAAATAATTTTTTTTTGGGTTTAATGTCTATTAAATTAAAATGCCATTATAGTAAAAAAAATACATGCTTTCATCAGTTAGAGCATGTCACTTTAAGACTATCGACCCTAGGGTACTGTGTGTTTAACCTCTTTGCAGAAGTTAAACATACAGTAGTCTAGGGTTAATAGTCTTAAAATGACATGCTCTAACGGATTAGAGCATGTATGTTTTCAACTATAATGGCCTTTTAAGGCCATAAAAATTAACGGCTAGATTTAGAGTTTTGACGGTAAAGATCCGCGTAGCTAACGCTGCTTTTTTCCCAACGCACCTTTCCAACAACGCTGGTATTTAGAGTTGTCTGAGGGGCTGCGTTAGGCTCAAAAAAGGGTGCATTGAGCCTAACTTAGCTCCAGTTCAACTCTCAATACCAGCGCTGCCTATGATAGCGGTAAGCTGGGAAAACATGCTCGTGCACAATATCCCCATAGGAAACAATGGGGCTGAGCTGGCTGAAAAAAAACCTAACACCTGCAAAAAAGCAGCGTTCAGCTCCTAACGCTGCCCCATTGTTTCCTATGCGGAAACACTTTCTAAGTCTGCACCTAACACCCTAACAGGAACCCCGAGTCTAAACACCCCTAACCTTACACTTATTAACCCCTAATATGCCGGCCCCGCTATCGCTGACCCCTGCATATTATTATTAACCCCTAATCTGCCGCTCCGGACACCGCTGCAACCTACATTATCCCTATGAACCCCTAATCTGCTGCCCCTAACACCGCCGACCCCTATATTATATTTATTAACCCCTAATCTGCCCACCCCCAATGTCGCCGCTACCTTACCTACACTTATTAACCCCTAATCTGCCGACCGGACCTCGCCGCCACTATAATAAATGTATTAACCCCTAAACCGCCGTACTCCCGCCTCGCAAACAGTATAATAAATTGTATTAACCCCTAATCTGCCCTCCCTAACATCGCCGTCACCTACCTACAATTATTAACCCCTAATCTCCCGCCCGCACCGTCGCCGCTACTATAATATAGTTATTAACCCCTAAACATAACTCTAACCCTAACACCCCCCTAATATAAATATAATTTATATTAAACAAAATAATATTCCTAAAATTAACTAAATTATTCCTATTTAAATCTAAATACTTACCTATCAAATAAACCCTAATATATCTACAATATAATTAATAATTACATTGTAGCTATTTTAGGATTTATATTTATTTTACAGGCAACTTTGTATTTATTTTAACTAGGTACAAAAGCTATTAAATAGTTAATAACTATTTAATAGCTACCTAGTTAAAATAAATACAAAATTACATGTAAAATAAATCCTAACCTAAGTTACAATTATACCTAACACTACACTATCATTAAATTAATTAAATAAATTACCTACAATTACCTACAATTAAATACAATTAAATAAACTATTCTATAATACAAAAACCCCCCCACTAAATTACAAAAAATAAAAAAGAATTACAAGCAGTTTAAACTAATTACACCTAATCTAAGCCCCCTAATAAAATAAAAAATCCCCCCAAAATAAAAAATTCCCTACCCTATTCTAAAATACAAAAGTAATCAGCTCTTTTACCAGCCCTTAAAAGGGCTTTTTGCGGGGCATTGCCCCAAAGTAATCAGCTCTTTTACCTGAAAATAAAAATGCAATACCCCCCCAACATTACAACCCACCACCCACACACCCCTACTCTAACCCACCCAAACCCCCTTTAAATAAACCTATCGCTAACCCTCTGAAAATCATCCTACCTTGAGTCGTCTTCACCCAGCCGAGCCGAATTCTTCATCCAAGGTGCGTAGAGGAGGTCCTTGATCCGGTAGAAGTCTTCATCCAAGCGGCTAAGAAGAGGTCCTCCATCCGGTAGAAGTGTTCATCCAGGCAGCGTCTTCAATCTTCATCCATCCGGAGCGGAGCCATCTTCAACGGAGCCGATGCTGAGCCATCCTCTTCAACCAACGGACTAACGACGAATGAAGGTTCCTTTAAGGGACGTCATCCAAGATGGCGTCCCTTCAATTCCGATTGGCTGATAGAATTCTATCAGCCAATCGGAATTAAGGTAGAAAAAATCTGATTGGCTGATGCAATCAGCCAATCAGATTGAAGTTCCAATCAGCCAATCGTATTGAACTCGCATTTTATTGGCTGTTCCGATCAGAAGAGGATGGCTCCGCTTCGGCTCCGTTGAAGATGGCTCCACTCCGGATGGATGAAGATTGAAGACGCCGCCTGGATGAACACTTCTACCGGATGGAGGACCTCTTCTTAGCCGCATGGATGAAGACTTCTACCGGATCAAGGACCTCCTCTGTGCATCTTGGATGAAGAATTCAGCTCTGCTGGATGAAGACGACTCAAGGTAGGATGATCTTCAGGGGGTTAGCGATATGTTTATTTAAGGGGGGTTTGGGTGGGTTAGAGTAGGGGTGTGTGGGTGGTGGGTTGTAATGTTGGGGGGGTATTGTATTTTTATTTTCAGATAAAAGAGCTGATTACTTTGGGGCAATGCCCCGCAAAAAGCCCTTTTAAGGGCTGGTAAAAGAGCTGATTACTTTTGTATTTTAGAATAGGGTAGGGAATTTTTTATTTTGGGGGGATTTTTTATTTTATTAAGGGGCTTAGATTAGGTGTAATTAGTTTAAACTGCTTGTAATTCTTTTTTATTTTTTGTAATTTAGTGGGGTTTTTTTTTGTATTATAGTATAGTTTATTTTATTGTATTTTATTTTAGCTAATTGTATGTAATTTATTTAATTAATTTAATGATTGTGTAGTGTTAGGTGTATTTGTAACTTAGGTTAGGATTTATTTTACATGTAATTTTGTATTTATTTTAACTAGGTAGCTATTAAATAGTTAATAACTATTTAATAGCTTTTGTACCTAGTTAAAATAAATACAAAGTTGCCTGTAAAATAAATATAAATCCTAAAATAGCTACAATATAATTATTCGTTATATTGTAGCTATGTTAGGGTTTATTTTACAGGTAAGTATTTAGTTTTAAATAGGAAGACTTTAGTTAATAAGAGTTAATTTATTTCATTAGATTAAAATTATATTTAATTTAGGGTGGTGTTAGGGTTAGGGTTAGACTTAGCTTTAGGGGTTAATACATTTTATTATAGTAGTGGCGAGGTCCGGTTGACAGATTAGGGGTTAACACTTGAAGTTAGGTGGCGGCGACGTTGGGGGGGCAGATTAGGGGTTAATAAATATTATGTAGGGGTCAGCGATGTTAGGGGCAGCAGATTAGGGGTTCATAGAGATAATGTAGGTGGCGGCGATGTGCGGTCGGCAGATTAGGGGTTAAAATATTTATTATAGTGGCGGCGATGTGGGGGGGCCTCGGTTTAGGGGTACATAGGTAGTTTATGGGTGTTAGTGTACTTTAGAGCACTGTAGTTAAGAGCTTTATATACCGGCGTTAGCCCATAAAGCTCTTAACTACAGCCTTTCCATGGGCGTTAGGAGTCTTGTCGGTAGAGGGTCTACCGCTCACTTCAGCCAAGACTCTAAATACCAGCGTAAGGAAGATCCCATTTGAAAGATAGGATACGCAACTGGTGTAAGGGGATCTGCAGTATGGAAAAGTCGCGGCTTGAAAGTGAGCTTTAGACCCTTTCCTGCCTGACTCTAAATACCAGCGGGCGGCCAAAAGCAGCGTTAGGACCCCTTAACGCTGCTTTTGACGGCTAACACAGAACTCTAAATCTAGGCGTAAGATTTGTCTCAGTTTCAAAAATATTATAAAAAACAAAAACAAATATGCAAAGTTTTTTTTTTAACAGTTAAAGAGACAGGTAATGAAGGATTTTTGGTTTTGTATTTAAAATTTGTTCTATCTAATATTTTTTTTTTTAGTCCTGCACTTTAGGCTGGCATTAGAGTCAATAGGAGCGCTAGACTCCTATAACCACCATGCAACGTCTCTTCAGTGTGGCACAATAAAGAGCAGAGGCTTGTATGAGAGTACTAGTGCAGAGAGACAGCCTCCCTGTCACAGACGCCAAAGTACAAGATAGTCCAGAGTTCTCACAAACACGGACAGTATAAAAGCCAAACTTTATTCCAAAAAATTTAAATCATAATCCACAGCAAGCAGGTATAAAATGGCAGCACGGACAAAAATTTGCAGACTAAGAGATCAATCATGGTACCGGTGCAGACAAGTTTCTGTGCATGCGCACTTGATCATTGCATAGTGGCGTTAGAAGTGTCTTGGAAGATGCCCGAGTAGTGCAGTTGGGCTGTCTGTACCAGCTGCATGTTTTCACATTACATGACAGTTTGTTTTTAGCGATACTAGGACATTAATGGGGTCAGGGCCGCCACTAGAAATTTTGGGGCCCCTGACTTAACCATTGATCAGGGCCCCCCCCTTGACATGTGCAATTTTTGACCAAGGGACTAAAACGTATATGCACTTTATTCTAAAGTGTAGTCAAACTTGGAAATGTTGTAAAGTAGGTAGTAACACACAAACACAGAAACACACAGACACACACATGCACTGAAACACACACACTCACACATAAGGATTCACATATAGACACTCTAGCAGCCACGCAAAGAAACACACAAACACACTCAGACACAGACACCCAGCACTTGTTTACATTGACCTGACAAGTAATGAGGTAGACTACAGTTTTGTAAAAAAAAAGGAGATTTACAAAACAAAATATGGGGTCCTGATTATCTTTTTGTCAAGGAAGATGCCAACTAAATGATGACAACAGCATGCAGTGGCTGAATGGAAGGGCCCTGAACTGCCTAAACAATAATGTAAAGGTTAAATGTTGGATTGGCGACTTCCAGAAAGGTCTCATTAGTCTCAAAATCTGTAGAAAGATGTGAATAATCAGTAGTAAGGTCAAAATGTCCTAAAAAGGAACAGACAATGGACACACACACACACACAAAAACTCAAACACAAACTTGCACATACATCCAAGGAAACACCGACAGAGACAGCCTCAGAAAACACACAAAGACATACACACACACACGCACAGAAAACACACAAAACATACACACACAAAGAGACAACCACATAAAACACAGAAAGACATTCATACACACCCTCACTGAGACATCTGCAGAAAACGCACAAAGACATACACACACTCTCCCAGAGACACTCACAGAAAATGCACAGACATACACACACCCTCACAGAGACACCCACAGAACACACACACCCTCACAGAGACATCCACAGAAAACACAAACATACATACACACACGCACCCTCACAGAGACATTCACAAAAAACACAGAGACATACACACCCACCCTCACAGAGACATCCAGAAAAAATACACAAAGACATACATACACACACCCTCAAAGAGACAACCATAGAAAAAGCACATACGCACACACCCTCACAGACATCCACAGAAAATGCACAAAGACCTACACACCCACGCTCACAGAGAGACCCACAGAAAAAAAATACATACACACTCATAGAAACACAAGCAAAAGCACAAAGACATAAACATATACACCCACAGAAACACTCACAGGAAGTAACATTTCTGCACATTGCATTCCCTAAATCATCAGTGTGTGACATGCATGATAAAAAAAATGCAGAAATTAAGAGATCACTTTTTAAAGAATCATATTTGTAAATGTGCAAACAAAATAATTCTGTGAATTCAAAATTGTACATTAATGATCTGGGTAGATGGCTAGATGAAGAAAAGTACTTTTAAAAGGTTAACATATGTTTGTTTGTTTTTTCCCCATTTTCCTCAACCAAGAGCACCACTTCAAATATAGTGTACAAATGTTCCCATCTGTCAGCTGTATGGATTTTAATCAGCTGTAGTGTAAACTGAACAGTTTTAAGTTAACCTGTCTCATTTCAAACACTGAGCAATCTTAGTCTGAGAGTATAACATTTTATGCAGATGTAAAAATCTTAGATAAAATGCCTCCTTGCATCTGTAAAGTCCTTGCATAAAGGGGCAGTAAACTGGAATGTAATTATATATATATATATATATATATATTAATAAAAAAATGCATATCGGCCAAAAGGGCACCTACCATTTGTGTATTGAGGAGGAAACATTTCTGCATGGCTTTAAATATAGAATTTCTACAGCATTGTCAAATAATCATAAATACACTGCTGCTAAAAAAATGTGTTTTTATGGACCTCTGGCCCCATCATACAACTACTACAACACTGAAGTTACAATCCGAAATTGCACAAAGAAATAAAAAGCATTTACTAAGTAAGCCCTACCTCCTCTGCAATGCTGTCTGACTCAGGCAAACACTGTACAAACAAAGTGTCAAGTCTGTCTCACACTGTGCATAGTGGTTTAGTGCACACTCAGAAATTCTCTCAAATGCTAATACTTTACTCCTTGTAATAACATTTCCCATGCTCAATTAGCACTGTGCTGTAGTTCCCACTGGTGGCTGCCAAGTTGTTCTTGACTCATGGGGCCCCCCTGGCCCATTGGGCCCCTGACAGGAGTCACCCCTGTCACCCCCTGATGGCGGCCCTGAATGGGGTAAAAGAAGCAAGGAAGGACAATGAGATAGTGCTGCCAATTTGTAAGATTCCAGCAGATTAGTTTTTGATAATGATTGCCAGTCCTAGTTTTTAGTGTTGTAGCCTGAAGTATTGGTAACGGTACTGCAGCATTTGGCCAGCCATTCATTGTTGTGCTGATGCTGCTAACAAAGATTCAATGTATCAAAAAATAATCAGGGTTTCTCAGTTACACCCTCAAGAATCCCTAACGGGCCAGATTGTAGTTCCCGGCCTGGCTGGTTAGCTGCTCACAAACCTGTAGGGAAATTCTTAGAATCTGTCGGTTAGTGACTGGATGTGCGAAATTCTGTTACAAAGTCTGTCACAGGGAATTTGCATGGTAAAGTGTATATCACTGTAACAGTATCACAGAGAGACATATGGCATATATAATGCCACAGTGACATCATGAGGAAATATGCCATGGTGAAATATGCTAAGTAAAGTGTGCTGTACCCAAGTATGTCACAATGAAAAGAGTCTGATAAGCTGCAAATGCAATGTAAATTGTATATTGAAAATGTAACATAAGAAGAAAAAAAAACTAAATTTATGCTTACCTGATACATTTCTTTCTCTTGTGGTGTATCCAGTCCACAGGTTCATCCATTACTTGTGGGATATTCTCCTTCCCAACAGGAAGTTGCAAGAGGACACCCACAGCTGAGCTGTCTATATAGCTCCTCCCCTAACTGCCACCCCCAGTCATTTGACCGAAGACAAGCAAGAAAAAGGAGAAACTATAGGGTGCAGTGGTGACTGTAGTTTAAAAATAAAAAACACCTGCCTTAAAGTGACAGGGTGGGCCGTGGACTGGATACACCACAAGAGAAAGAAATTTATCAGGTAAGCATAAATTTTGTTTTCTCTTGTAAGGTGTATCCAGTCCACGGGTTCATCCATTACTTGTGGGATACCAATACCAAAGCTTTAGGACACGGATGAAGGGAGGGACAAGGCAGGAACTTAAACGGAAGGCACCACTGCCTGCAAGACCTTTCTCCCAAAAATAGCAATAGGAAGCAAAAGTATCAAATTTGTAGAATTTAGTATGAGTATGAAGCGAAGACCAAGTCGCCGCCTTACAAATCTGTTCAACAGAGGCCTCATTTTTAAAAGCCCATTTGGAAGCTACCGCTCTAGTGGAATGAGCTGTAATTCTTTGAGGAGGCTGCTGGCCAGCAGTCTCATAAACTAAACGGATTATGCTTCTCAGCCAAAAAGAAAGAGAAGATGCCGAAGCCTTTTGGCCTCTCCTCTGTCTAGAGTAGACAACAAACAATGCAGATGTTTGACGAAAATCCTTAGTAGCTTGTAAATAAAACTTTAAAGCACGAACCACGTCAAGATTGTGTAATAGACGTTCCTTCTTTGAAGAAGGATTAGGACACAGTGACAGAACAACAATCTCCTGATTGATATTCTTATTAGATACCACCTTAGGAAGAAACCCTGGTTTGGTACGCAAAACTACCTTATCTGCATGGAAGATCAGATAAGGGGAATCACACTGTAAGGCAGATAACTCTGAAACTCTTCGAGCCGAAGAGATAGCTATCAAAAACAGAACTTTCCAAGATAAAAGCTTGATATCTATGGAATGCAGAGGTTCAAACGGAACCCCTTGAAGAACTTTAAGAACTAAATTTAAACTCCATGGTGGAGCAACAGGTTTAAACACAGGCTTGATTCTAACTAAAGTCTGACAAAACACCTGAACGTCTGGAACATCTGCCAGACACTTGTGCAGAAGAATAGACAGAGCAGAAATCTGTCCCTTTAAGGAACTAGCTGACAATCCCTTCTCCAATCCTTCTTGGAGAAAGGATAATATCCTAGGAATCCTGACTTTACTCCATGAGTAACCCTTGGATTCACACCAATGAAGATATTTACACCATATGTTATGATAGATTTCCCTGGTGACAGGCTTTCGAGCCCGAATTAAGGTATCAATGACCGACTCAGAGAAACCACGTTTTGATAAAATCAAGCGTTCAATCTCCAAGCAGTCAGTCGCAGAGAAATTAGATTTGGATGTTTGAAAGGACCTTGGAGTAGAAGGTCCTGCCTCAGCGGCAGAGTCCATGGTGGAAGGGATGACATGTCCACCAGATCTGCATACCAAGTCCTGCGTGGCCACGCAGGTGCTATCAAAATCACTGAAGCTCTCTCCTGCTTGATCTTGGCAATCAGACGAGGGAGGAGAGGAAATGGTGGGAACACATAAGCCAGGCTGAAGGACCAGGGCACTGCTAGAGGATCTATCAGCGCTTCCTGGGGATCCCTTGACCTGGACCCATAACAAGGAAGCTTGACATTCTGATGAGACGCCATCAGATCCAGTTCTGGTTTGCCCCATAGTTGAATCAGCTGGGCAAATACCTCCGGATGGAGCTCCCACTCCCCCGGATGAAAAGTCTGCCGACTTAGAAAATCCGCCTCCCTGTTCTCTACTCCTGGGATATGGATAGCTGAGAGATGGCAAGAGTAAACCTCTGCCCATAGAATTATCTTTGAAACCTCCAACATTGCCAGGGGGCTTCTTGATCCCCCCTGATGGTTGATATAGGCTACAGTCGTGATATTGTCCGACTGAAATCTGATGAACCTGACCGTAGCTAGTTGAGGCCAAGCCTGAAGAGCATTGAATATCGCTCTCAGTTCCAGAATGTTTATCGGAAGGAGGGCTTCCTCCTGAGTCCATGAACCCTGAGCCTTCAGGGAGTTCCAGACCGTGCCCCAGCCCAGAAGGCTGGCATCTTTCATCACTATAGTCTACTCTGGCCTGCGGAAACTCATTCCCCTGGACAGATGGACCCAAGATAACCACCAGAGAAGAGAATCCCTGGTCTCTTGATCCAGATTTAGCAGAGGGGACAAATCTGTGTAATCCCCATTCAACTGATTGAGCATGCAAAGTTGCAGTGGTCTGAGATGTAGGCGGGCAAATGGAACTATGTCCATTGCCGCTACTATTAGGCCGATTACTTCCATACACTGAGCCACTGACGGCCGAGAAGTGGAATGAAGAGCACGGCAGGAAGTTAGAAGCTTTGATAACCTGACTTCTGTCAGAATTTTTTTTATTTCTACTGAATCTATCAGTGTTCCTAGGAAGGAAACTCTTGTGAGAGGGGAGAGAGAACTCTTTTCTTCGTTCACCTTCCACCCGTGAGACCACAGAAAGGCCAGAACAATGTCCATATGGGACTTGGCGATTTGAAAAGTCGACGCCTGTATCAGAATGTCGTCTAGGTAAGGAACCACTGCTATGCCCCGTGGCCTTAGAACCGCCAGTAGGGACCCTAGAACCTTCGTAAAGATTCTTGGTGCCGTGGCTAACCCGAAGGGAAGAGCCACAAACTGGTAATGCCTGTCTAAGAAGGCGAACCTGAGGAACTGATGATGATCTCTGTGAATCGGAATCTGGAGATAAGCATCCTTTAAGTCCACGGTAGTCATATATTGACCCTCCTGGATCATAGGGAGGATGGCTTGGATAGTCTCCATCCTGAAGGATGGGACCCTGAGAAATTTGTTTAGGATCTTGAGATCCAAGATTGGTCTGAAAGTTCCCTCTTTTTTGGGAACTATAAACAGAATTGAATAGAAGCCCTGCCCCTGTTCCTCCCTTGGAACTGGGTGGATCACTCCCATAACCAGTAGGTCTTGAACACAACGTAAGAATGCCTCTCTCTTTATCTGGCTTAACGATAATTGTGAGAGATGAAATCTCCCCTTTGGAGATGAAGCTTTGAAGTCCAGAAGATATCCCTGGGAAACAATCTCTAATGCCCAGGGATCCTGGATGTCTCTTGCCCAAGCCTGGGCGAAGAGAGAAAGTCTGCCCCCTACTAGATCCGGTCACGGATCGGGGGCTACTCCTTCATGCTGTCTTAGAGGCAGCCGCAGGTTTCTTGGCCTGCTTCCCCTTGTTCCAAGCCTGGTTAGGTCTCCAGACTGGCTTGGACTGGGCGAAATTTCCCTCTTGTTTTGCATTAGAGGAAACTGAAGCTGCGCCACTCTTGAAGTTTTGAAAGGAACGAACATTATTCTGTTTGGTCCTTAACTTATTGGACCTATCCTGAGGAAGGGCGTGACCTTTTCCTCCAGTAATATCAGAAATGATCTCCTTCAGACCAGGTCCGAATAGGGTCTGTCCCTTGAAGGGGATGTTAAGAAGCTTAGACTTTGAAGTAACATCTGCTGACCAGGACTTAAGCCATAGCGCCCTACGCGCCAAAATGGCAAAACCTGAATTCTTAGCCGTTAGCTTGGATAAATGAAAAATGGCGTCAGAAATAAAGTAGTTAGCTAACTTAAGAGCTTTAATCCTGTCTAGAATATCGTCTAGCGGGGTCTCTACCTGTAGAGCCTCCTCAAGAGACTCAAACCAAAAAGCCGCTGCAGCAGTAACTGGGGCAATGCATGCAAGAGGCTGGAGAATAAAACCTTGATGTATAAAAAATTTCTTAAGGAGACCCTCCAATTTTTTATCCATAGGATCTAGGAAAGCACAACTGTCCTCAACGGGGATAGTTGTACGCTTAGCTAGGGTAGAGACTGCTCCCTCCACCTTAGGAACCGTCTGCCACAAATCCCGTATGGCGGCATCTATGGGAAACATCTTTTTGAAAGCAGGAGGGGGAGAGAACGGCACACCTGGTCTATCCCATTCCTTAGTAATAATTTCCGAAAACCTCTTAGGGACTGGAAAAACATCAGTGTAAACAGGCACTGCAAAGTATTTGTCCATTTTACACAATTTCTCTGGAACCACTATGGGGTCACAGTCATCCAGAGTCGCTAAAACCTCCCTAAGCAATAAACAGAGGTGTTCAAGCTTAAATTTAAATGCTGTCATTTCAGAATCAGACTGAAGTAACGCCTTCCCTGAGTCTGAAATATCACCCACAGATAGAAGCTCACCTGCCTCGGCTTCTGAGCATTGTGAGGGTATATCGGACACAGGCATTAAAGTGTCAGAAAGCTCTGTATTAGTTCTAGCCCCAGAGCTGTCTCGCTTTCCTTGTAGCCCTGCCAGTTTGGAGAATACCTCTGAGAGGGTAGCATTCATAACTGCCGCCATGTCCTGTAAGGTAAAAGAATTAGACGCGCTAGATGTACTTGGCGTCACTTGAGCGGGAGTTATAGGTTCTGACACATGGGAGAGCTAGATTGCATAATCTCCCTCTTTTCAGTCAGAGAATCCCCTGGAGATAAATCTTTAAGCACCATAATATGGTCTTTATAGTTTATAGAAATATCAGTACATTTGGTACACATTCTAAGAGGGGGTTCCACCATGGCTTCAAAACATATTGAACAAGGAGTTTCCTCTATGTCAGACATGTTTAACAGACTAGTAATGAGACATGCAAGCTTGGAAAACACTTTAATAAAGGTGAAACAGCAATTAAACAAAAACGTTACTGTGCCTTTAAGAGAAAAAAACTAGCACTTAAACTGCAAAACAGTGTAAAAATACAGTAAAGTCTTTGAAATTTTTACAGTGTGTGTAAGGGACTAAAGCAACATTGCACCCACTTGCAAATGGATGATTAACCCCTTAGGCCCCAAACCGGATTGAAAAACATTAAAAATCAATTGAGCACCTTGCCACAGCACTGCTGAGGCTCCTACCTGCCCTCAAAAACGATTTTGTGCAGAAATAACCCCTTTGAAATGGTCCTCAGATGCCAGAGGAAACCTCTAGGGAAGCTGGATGTCTCAGTCTGAATTAAAACTGCATGGTTAGAGTGCTAAAATAGGCCCCTCCCACCATGTACTGGATGTTAGAAGGGCCTTAAGAAAATACTCCTAAGAGTATCTGATTAGCCATGTGGAAACTAGGCCCCAAATAAAGACTTATCTCGCTCAGATAAAAAACGTCCTATTTATGAAATCATGTAAACGTTTTGTCACTAAGTAATATGAATATTAACATGAGTATTGCCCTGTTTTGTAAGCATGATCCCAGTTGCTGTTAAATTACTGCATCAGGCTTACCTCAAATACACAAGGCTCTGTCAGCATTTTCTAGAACTTATTCATCTCTCTAGAAATAAAAACAGTACAACGCCGGTACCGTTTAAAAATAACAAACTCTTGATTGAAGGTAAAACTACACTAAGAGGGATACTTATCAAGCCGTCTACTTTACCTGCCTTCGCCGGTCCAATACGCCCGCCTAAGCTCGCCTACCATCGTCGCCGCGAACCTGAATACGTTCACCTAAGTTATCAAAAAAGCTGTCAAAAAGCCGCGCACCAAGTACGAGGCGATGAGCAGCGGACTGTGACAGTTATCACTCATTCGATCTCGATGCTCTTCGGCTTTTTGACAGCTTTATTGACAAGCTGTCACTAAGCACCCACACTAACTACACTGTTATACACCCTATACCGGCGCCCCCGGAGCCCCCCGCAACTAAATAAAGTTACTAACCCCTAAACCGCCGCTCCTAGACCCCGCCGCAACTCTTATAAATGTATTAACCCCTAAACCGCCGCTCCCGGACCCCGCCGCCACCTACATTATACCTAGTAACCCCTATCCTGCCCCCCTATACTGCTGCCACCTATAATTAAGTTATTAACCCCTATCCTGCGGATCCCGGACCTCGCCGCAACTAAATAAATAGTTTAACCCCTTAACCGCCGCTCCCGGACTACGCCACAAACTATCTTAAACTTATTAACCCCTAATCTGCCCCCCCTACACCGTCGCCATCTATAATAAAGTTATTAACCCCTATCCTGCGGATCCCGGACCTTGCCGCAACTAAATAAATAGTTTAACCCCTAAACCGCCGCTCCCGGGCTAGGCCGCAACCTATCTTAAACTTATTAACCCCAAATCTGCCCCCTACACCGTCGCCACCTATAATAAATTTATTTACCCCTATCCTGCCCCCCCCCACACCGCCGCCACTGTAATAAAATTATTAACCCCTAAACCTAAGTCTAACACTAACCCTAACACCCCCCTAACTTAAATATTAATTAAATACATCTAAATAATATTTATCTTATTAACTAAGTTAATCCTATTTAAAATTAAATACTTACCTTTAAAATAAACCCTAATATAGCTACAATATAAATAATAATTATATTGTAGCTATCTTAGGATTTATTTTTATTTTACAGGCAACTTTCAATTTATTTTAACTAGGTACAATAGCTATTAAATAGTTATTAACTATTTAATAGCTACCTAGTTAAAATAAAGAGAAATTTACCTGTAAAATAAATCCTAACCTAAGTTACAATTACACCTAACACTACACTATACTTTAATAAATTATTCCTATTTAAAACTAAATACTTACCTGTAAAATAAACCCTAAGATAGCTACAATGTAATTAACAATTACATTGTAGCTATTTTAGGATTTATATTTATTTTACAGGTAACTTTGTATTTATTTTAGCTAGTTAGAATAGTTATTAAATAGTTATTAACTATTTAATAACTACCTAGCTAAAAGAAATACAAAATTACCTGTAAAATAAATCCTAACCTAAGTTACAATTAAACCTAACACTACACTATCATTAAATTAATTAAATTAATTAGCTACAAATAACTACAATTAAATACAATTAAATAAATTAACTAAAGTACAAAAAATAAAAAAAGCTAAGTTACAAAAAATAAAAAAATAAGTTACAAACATTTAACAAATATTACAACAATTTTAAGCTACTTACACCTAATCTAAGCCCCCTACTAAAATAACAAAGCCCCCCAAAATAAAAAAATTCCCTACCCTATTCTACATTAAAAAGTAAACAGCTCTTTTGCCTTACCAGCCCTTAAAAGGGCCTTTTGCGGGGCATGCCCCAAAGAAAACAGCTCTTTTGCCTGTAAAATAAAAATACAACACCCCCCCCAACATTAAAACCCACCACCCACATACCCCTAATCTAACCCAAACCCCCCTTAAATAAACCTAACACTACCCCTCTGAAGATCATCCTACCTTGAGCCGTGTTCAGCCAGCCGACCACCGATGGAACCGAAGAGGAGATCCAGAGCGGCAGAAGTCATCATCCAAGGGGCGCTGAAGAAATCTTCCATCCGATGAAGTCATCATCCAGGCGGCGCTGAAGAAATCTTCCATCCGATAAAGTCATCATCCAGGCGGCGCTGAAGAAATCTTCCATCCGATGAAGTCATCATCCAGGCGGCGCTGAAGAAATCTTCCATCCGATGAAGTCATCATCCAGGCGGCGTCTTCAATCTTCATCCATCCGGAGCGGAGCCATCTTCAGAGGAGCCTACGCGGATCCATCCTCTTCTTCCCGACGACTAACGACGAATGACGGTACCTTTAAGTGACGTCATCCAAGATGGGGTCACTCGAATTCCGATTGGCTGATAGGATTCTATCAGCCAATCGGAATTAAGGTAGAAAAATCTGATTGGCTGATTGAATCAGCCAATTAGATTCAAGTTCAATCCGAATGGCTGATTGGTTCAGCCAATCGGATTGAACTTGAATCTGATTGGCTGATTCAATCAGCCAATCAGATTTTTCTACCTTAATTCCGATTGGCTGATAGAATCCTATCAGCCAATCGGAATTCGAGTGACGCCATCTTGGATGACGTCACTTAAAGGTACCGTCATTCGTCGTTAGTCGTCGGGAAGAAGAGGATGGATCCGCGTAGGCTCCTCTGAAGATGGCTCCGCTCCGCTCCGGATGGATGAAGATTGAAGACGCCACCTGGATGATGACTTCATCGGATGGAAGATTTCTTCAGCGCCGCCTGGATGATGACTTCATCGGATGGAAGATTTCTTCAGCGCCGCCTGGATGATGACTTCATCGGATGGAAGATTTCTTCAGCACCCCTTGGATGATGACTTCTGCCGCTCCGGATCTCCTCTTCGGTTCCATCGGTGGTCGGCTGGCTGAACACGGCTCAAGGTAGGATGATCTTCAGGGGGTAGTGTTAGGTTTATTTAAGGGGGGTTTGGGTTAGATTAGGGGTATGTGGGTGGTGGGTTTTAATGTTGGGGGGGTGTTGTATTTTTATTTTACAGGCAAAAGAGCTGTTTTCTTTGGGGCATGCCCCGCAAAAGGCCCTTTTAAGGGCTGGTAAGGCAAAAGAGCTGTTTACTTTTTAATGTAGAATAGGGTAGGGATTTTTTTATTTTGGGGGGCTTTGTTATTTTATTAGGGGCTTAGATTAGGTATAAGTAGCTTAAAATTGTTGTAATATTTGTTAAATGTTTGTAACTTATTTTTTTTATTTTTTGTAACTTAGCTTTTTTTATTTTTTGTACTTTAGTTAGTTTATTTAATTGTATTTAATTGTAGTTATTTGTAGCTAATTAATTTAATTAATTTAATGATAGTGTAGTGTTAGGTTTAATTGTAACTTAGGTTAGGATTTATTTTACAGGTAATTTTGAATTTCTGTTAGCTAGGTAGTTATTAAATAGTTAATAACTATTTAATAACTATTCTAACTAGCTAAAATAAATACAAAGTTACCTGTAAAATAAATATAAATCCTAAAATAGCTACAATGTAATTATTAATTACATTGTAGCTATCTTAGGGTTTATTTTACAGGTAAGTATTTAGTTTTAAATAGGAATAATTTATTTAAGTATAGTGTAGTGTTAGGTGTAATTGTAACTTAGGTTAGGATTTATTTTACGGGTAAATTTCTCTTTATTTTAACTAGGTAGCTATTAAATAGTTAATAACTATTTAATAGCTATTGTACCTAGTTAAAATAAATTGAAAGTTGCCTATAAAATAAAAATAAATCCTAAGATAGCTACAATATAATTATTATTTATATTGTAGCTATATTAGGGTTTATTTTAAAGGTAAGTATTTAGTTTTAAACAGGGTTCATTTAGTTAATAAGAGTTAAATTTGTTTAGATTTATTTAATTAATATTTAAGTTAGGGGGGTGTTAGTGTTAGACTTAGGTTTAGGTGTTAATCATTTTATTACAGTGGCGGCGATGTAGGGGGGGCAGGATAGGGGTTAATACATTTATTAGAGGTGGCGACGGTGTAGGGGGGGCAGGATAGGGGTTAATAAATGTATTATAGGTGGCGACGGTGTAGGCGGGGCAGATTAGGGGTTAATAACTTTATTATAGGTGGCGACGGTGTAGGGGGGGCAGATTAGGGGTTAATAAGTTTAATATAGGTTGCAGCAGGGTCTAGGAGCGGCGGTTTAGGGGTTAGTAACTTTTAGTTGTGGGGGGCTCCGGGGGCGCCGGTATAGGGGGTTAACATGTTTAATATAGTTGCGGCGGGGTCCGGGAGCGGCGGTTTAGGGGGTAATACATTTATTTAGTTGCGGCGGTGTAGGGGGGGCAGATAAGGGGTGTTTAGACTCGGGGTACATGTTAGGGTGTTAGGTGTAGACAGCTCCCATAGGAATGAATGGGATGTCTGGCAGCAGCGAACATGAACTTTCGCTATGGTCAGACTCCCATTGATTCCTATGGGATCCGCCGCCTCCAGGGCGGCGGTTTGAAAACCAGGTACGCTGGGCCGGAAAAGTGCCGAGCGTACCTGCTAGTTTTTTGATAACTCCCAAAAGTAGTCAGATTGTGCCGCACTTGTGTGCGGAACATCTGTAGTGACGTAAGAATTGATCTGTGTCAGACTGAGTCCGGCGGATCGAAGCTTATGTCACTATATTCTACTTTTTCCGGTATCTAGGGTTTGATAACTAAGGCGAATCAGCCTCGCCTCAAATACGCTGCGGAATTCCAGCGTATTTGAGGTAGACACGTTGATAACTACCCCTCTAAGTCACCACATATCTCTAGCTACTTCCCTTGTCAAGAGTTGCAAGAGAATGACTGGGGGTGGCAGTTAGGGGAGGAGCTATATAGACAGCTCTGCTGTGGGTGTCCTCTTGCAACTTCCTGTTGGGAAGGAGAATATCCCACAAGTAATGGATGAACCCGTGGGCTGGATACACCTTACAAGAGAAAGAGTAGGCGCTCCAATGGCGTATTATCTCTGGAGTAAAGTCCCCAAAACAGTACTGAATCACCCCTTAGGAAAGGTACTCACAGATTCCAAGCACTTGTCTTAAAGTGCAATATTAGATGGTCTGGGTCATTAGGAGCTCCCCAGATAGCTCACACTCGGTATAAGCAGATTTCCTGGATTTCCACAGTGTCCACCAAGCACCATACAGGATTACAGGAACATAAATACAAACACTTCAAATGTCTCCGTTAGGAAGTTATTTATTAAAAGAGATTAAACACATCAAATTGAGCCGAATGCGTTTCGCCAGCTTGCAAAATGCTTTTGGCTCAATGTTATGCATTTAATCACTTTTAATAAATCCCTTCTGAACTGGGATGAAGATAGGAGATGCCCCTGTGATGGATGAAGATGTCGCCACCTGGATGAAGATGGATGTCCGAACTTTAGGAACTGTGAGTAGATTTTCTGGGGTTAGTGTTAGTTTTTTTTTTTTAGATTAGGGATGGGGAGTAAAAGAGCTGATTGAAAAAAGAGCTGAATGCTCTAATTTAATCAAATAATACATGTGCACATACATATACAAAAACATTTACTATTAACAGTCACAAATTATTCCAAAAGACCCAAAAAAATAGTATAGTAATTATTGCAGTAAAGTTATAATGAAACATAAACCATCTCCTAATCAATTATTTTTAACAATCCAGCTCTTATATATTATCACTTCCCTATATATTACACTATTGCAATGCTCGGCTGAGTGTTTAAAGACACAAAGAATTAAAGTGACACAAAACTACCATAGATAGACCAGTTATGATGGACTCCTAATGATACTCTGAGGGCAGAGATACAGGGGAGGAGCTAGGCTGCAGTTAATCAAATTACTATAAACAGGCGGAGACACATGGCAGACTTTCAGTGCAGCTCATCTTACTGTGTGATTATGCACAACACCGGACTGGGTGAGCTGTTGGGGGATTTTTTTTTTTAAATTATTAAGTCTCACAGCAATTTTCATATTTTTGCACTGTGTGTAGAAAGTGGTGTATGTTTAAAACTCATTCTAAAATTAGTAAGCTGCAGATGATAGAGAGTGCTAAAATATGAAGATTATTGTCAGGCTAAATAATGCAAAGATGCAAACAATAAATTATCTACAATAGTAGCCAAGTAATCCCCCCTCTTTTACAATAAATTTGCACAGCTCCTTACCTAGTCTGGAGGAATGGTTTTTAAGTGTTTTTTCTTCTTATTTGTGGTATTTTAAACATTAATCACTCAGAGAAGGTGCAGCAAGGAGTCCCTGCCTAGACTTGCTGCATGCACTGCCTCACCAGCAGCTCTTCTCCATTCGCTTGTGTCATGCATGCCCAAGCTCAGCTGCAGCCCTCTAAATCTCCTGGAGGAGATATTCACAGGGACAAAAAAATAAAAAATCCAGAGACATACAACAAAATCCAGAGACTTTCCCTGGAAATCAGGTACTGTTGGCAATGATGAGTAAAACAGGATTTAAAAAAAATATAATGAAAACAGAAAACTATATATCTAATATCAATTTGTCACATTCTAGGATGTGTATGATTGCCTCTTACTTTTTTTTATTAACCTAATAATATTTGCACATTCCATTTTGGGGCAATTAGGCCAAAAATGTATACATGCAGGGGTGACCAATGGCACCCTCACAAGCTTCTTGAAATGTAAAGGTTTAAACAGTTATCCATTTCTCTGAGCTTATTTGACCGTATAATTGTCATAAAATATAATATATATATATATATATATAAAGTACACATTAAGCACTCACTGGTCTTGAGTCGACTGTGAAACAAAACTTATTTATTGATGTGACGTTTCGGGATACAAACTATCCCATCTTTTGTCTGAAGAAGGGATAGTTTGTATCCCGAAACATCACATCAATAAGTTTTGTTTCACAGTCGACTCAAGACCAGTGAGTGCTTAATGTGTACTTTATATATATATATATATATATATATATTATATTTTATGACAATTATACGGTCAATGTGGACATTAAATATATATATATATATATATATATATGTTAAATAGTTTATCTTATTATAGTTTATGTTTTGTTATGTATATTTCAAGGCGTTAACATTTTACTTCCGTTCTCTCAAAAGCGTTAAATTCTCTAGCACTATTTAGTGTTGCTCTTAACTCTTAGTGTTAGCTCTTAACTCACAACTTGTAATATGAGCAATAATAGCCCTTCTTACGCTAACCATTAAAAGTAAAGACCTGCTGTGAGGTCAGAGGTTGGTGAGGCACTGGCTATGATACGCCAGAGAAAAACACATATGAACCCAATAAAAAGATCTTATTTTAAACTAAAGCATTGTTTCTCCTCCTCAAGTACCCCCAACAGGGCAGGTTTTCATTATAGCTGAACCAGTGCACAGGTGAAATAATCAGCTGATGGGTGAGAGCAAGTTAGTAACCATGGTGTTACTGATTAGCTGATTACTTCACCTGTGCAACGGTTCAGCTATTATGAAAACCTGGCCTGTTGGGGGGTACTTGAGGACTGTGGTTGAGAAACACAATTCTGTGGCACATTACCAGTTACGTATCAATTAGAATGATACACAATCTCTTCTCTACTCACTACAGTGTTGTAAAAAGAGAAATAATTTACCATACTAAAAAGTGCCACAAATCCACTCCTAGGGGCCGATTCATCAAGTCCTGAATGGAGCTTGATGCAGCTATTTCCGCGCGAGCCTTTAGGCTCACCGGAAACAGGAGTTAAGAAGCAGAGTTCTTAAGACCGCTGTTCCTTAACTCATCCACCTGCTCTGTGGCAGCGGACAGGAATCCGCCGATCACATACGATCGGTTGATTGACACCCCCTGCTATTGGCTGATTGGTTGCGAATCTGCAGGGGGCGGCATTGCACAAGCAGTTCACCAAACCTGCTTGTGCAATGATAAATGCCAACAGTGTATGCTGTCGGCATTTATCAATGTGCGGCGGACATGATCGCTACAGCGGATTATGTCTGTCCGCGCTTTCATAAATCGGCCCCCTAGTGTGAGAAGCTGGAAAAAGACATTGCATGCCACCCTGCTCAATGGAGCACACACAAACTGTCCTTGCATAACTTTTAGCCTAACAAGGGATTGCTAAATAGAGTTTAAAAGGTGCATTCCCCAATACCATACAGATCCAATACCAGCAGATAAAACCATATACTAAAGTAATGCATATATCTCAAATACAGCTCCAAAACCAGCAGATAAAACCATGTAATAAAGTAATGCATATCTCATGTACAGCTCCAAAACCAGCAGATAAAAGCATGTAGTAAATTAATGCATACATCTCAAAAATAGCTAGAAATACCAGCAGATAAAAGCATGTATTAAAGTAATGCATATATCTCAAATACAGCTCCAATACCAGCAGATAAAACTTTGTAGGCAGGCCCGGACTGAGCATCGGGCATACTGGGCATTTGCCCGGTGGGCCGCGCTGTATTTTGGCCGCACCCATTACCGCATTGAACAATATTTTTTTTTTTGAGAAAAAATGAAATTTGATTTTTATTATGTATTAAAAATGTATTTATTTTTGTAACAGTGACACTGGATTTTCCAAAGCAAGCTGGCGCCGCTGCCTTAGGCAGCACATTCCCTATTTAATATCGGCTGCTGTTGGCCGCACGGCCGCACACACTCTCAGTCTCAGAGATAATATCAGATCCGCACCCTGGCACCACTGAGTGACAACATCCGGCAAACCGGCATGCGGCTACACTACACTACACTGATGCCGCGCGCGCCTTGTCCACGTGACACTCACAGTGAGTCACAGAGGCTGTGTCAGACTCAGACCTGTCATCATCGGGAGAGTACTTGGAGGGAGATGAGTCAGACAGATGAGAGATGATGCCGGTCGGGCCCAGCAGCAGCCATGAGGATTTAGCAGGTGGTGGACAGTGGGAGCCGGGCGGCCAGGTGAGCAGAGAGGGCCTTTTTGTTTCTAGTACACTGGCCCAGTTTTACTCCGGCTCTGCAGACTGCAGTCGACTATGGGGTTTGGCGGGGATAGATTACAAGTGCCATGGTGCCAGTAAGGACCATTTCTAGGGGTCTGTGTCCTATCTCACAGCAGGCTGTATCACTCTGACTTGAAAAGCCCAGCAGCCACATAGGGTGTGTGTTTCTGTTTGCCTAAGAGTGGGACTGTGGGAGTGTGCATTGGAGCATGTAAAGGTGCTCACAAATCTATAACTCCATCTCACACATACATCTGATAATATACTGCGGAGACTGAGGTCAACAGTGAGAGCGAGCGGTAATAAATGAGTGGGTCGTGGTTTGTGATTTGCAATCACATTAACTTTGATGCTGCGGGGTTTGCTTTACAAACAGCTAAATGCCAATAGAAGCTTGCAAAGTGTGTGTTGTCTCAGACAACACACACTTTGCAAGCTTCTATTGGCATTTGGCTGCAGCTTTGTTTGTCATTCAACTTAAGTTTTTAGGGAAAAAACCTGCTAAAATATAACATCCAGAATCAGATCACACAGTTTAACCCCTTAGCTGCAAGAGAAGGCTGCAGTGTATTCCAATGTAGTGTACTGTAGCCCTTTTTTGCAGACATGGGGTTAAATTGTGCTCCAAATGTTATGTTTTCCTAAGAGCTCTGTAGAGGTGAGGAGGTTATGTGGATTGTGGATGGGCTTGTATTATTGATTTACAGCCCTTAGCAATGATGTCTGCACTAGTCAGTGTAAGCTCCAATGTATTTTCAAATTCCTAATTATTGAAGATGTGTAAAATAAATAAATTATAAAAAATATTTTTATATATACACACGTGAGTATATGTGTGTGTGTGTGTGTATATATATCTATCTATATATATATATATATCAATCAATGTAAATATTTGCATAGGAAATTAGCACATCTAGGCAAGTATCTCCACTTGCTTTTCCCCAGAAATTCTTAATATACAATGTTACCAATGCACAAGAGAATTGTGGGTAAGATATGCAAATTAGATATGCAAATTCTCATTTTTTTTGCTTCAAAATACTGTTTTGACACAGCGATCCTTTTAACAGGATTATTACAGCAAACCAGAAATCACTCACTAGACAAGCCTGTTTCGTTCTTTTTGGAACTCATCAGTAGGAGAGAGATTTCTGGTTGCTGCATTGGTAAAGCTATTTTCATGGTTAAACCAAAATTCATTAAAATTATGGGGGGAGATAAAAAACTGAAATTAAAATCCTCCATGTCTCAAACTTAAATCAATGTAAATATTTGCATAGGAAATTAGCACATCTAAGCAAGTATCCCCGCTTGCTTTTCCCCAGAAATTCTTAATATACAATGTTACCAATGCACAAGAGAATTGTGGGTAAGATATGCAAATTAGATATGCAAATTCTCAGTTTTTTTGCTTCAAAATACTGTTTTGACACAGCGATCCTTTTGACAGGATTATTACAACAAACCAGAAATCACTCACTAGACAAGCCTGTTTCGTTCTTTTTGGAACTCATCAGTAAGAGATAGATTTCTGGTTGCTGCATTGGTAAAGCTATTTTCATGGTTAAACCAAAATTCATTAAAATTATGGGGGGAGATAAAAAACTGAAATTAAAATCCTCCATGTCTCAAACTTAAATCAATGTAAATATTTGCATAGGAAATTAGCACATCTAAGCAAGTATCCCCGCTTGCTTTTCCCCAGAAATTCTTAATATACAATGTTACCAATGCACAAGAGAATTGTGGGTAAGATATGCAAATTAGATATGCAAATTCTCAGTTTTTTTGCTTCAAAATACTGTTTTGACACAGCGATCCTTTTGACAGGATTATTACAACAAACCAGAAATCACTCACTAGACAAGCCTGTTTCGTTCTTTTTGGAACTCATCAGTAAGAGATAGATTTCTGGTTGCTGCATTGGTAAAGCTATTTTCATGGTTAAACCAAAATTCATTAAAATTATGGGGGGAGATAAAAACCTGAAATTAAAATCCTCCATGTCTCAAAATTAAATCAATATAAATATTTGCATAGGAAATTAGCATATCTAAGCAAGTATCCCCGCTTGCTTATCCCCAGAAATTCTTAATATACAATGTTACCAATGCACAAGAGAATTGTGGGTAAGATATGCAAATTCTCAGTTTTTTTGCTTCAAAATACTGTTTTGACGCAGCGATCCTTTTAACAGGATTATTACAGCAATCCAGAAATCACTCACTAGACAAGCCTGTTTCGTTCTTTTTGGAACTCATCAGTAAGGGATAGATTTCTGGTTGCTGCATTGGTAAAGCTATTTTCATGGTTAAACCAAAATTCATTAAAATTATGGGGGGAGATAAAAAACTGAAATTAAAATCCTCCATGTCTCAAAATTAAATCAATATAAATATTTGCATAGGAAATTAGAACATCTAAGCAAGTATCCCCGCTTGCTTTTCCCCAGAAATTCTTAATATACAATGTTACCAATGCACAAGAGAATTGTGGGTAAGATATGTAAATTAGATATGCAAATTCTCAGTTTTTTTGCTTCAAAATACTGTTTTGACACAGCGATCCTTTTAACAGGATTATTACAGCAAACCAGAAATCACTCACTAGACAAGCCTGTTTCGTTCTTTTTGGAACTCATCAGTAGGAGAGAGATTTCTGGTTGCTGCATTGGTAAAGCTATTTTCATGGTTAAACTAATAATAACTATATATTTACACACACAATATATATATATATATATATATATATATATATATATGTGTGTGTTTTATATATATATATATATATATATATATACACTTACATACATGCTCACACAATAGGCATGTATATATGATTTTCTTTATAGTACCTTCTGCTTTCAATAGTATATAGAACTATATAGTCCCTCCTTTATGGTGTGCAAAACTGGTTGCCATTGATTACTACTACCAAAAAGACATTCCATTCAGTAGGGCGTCTTTTCTTGGAGCTCCAAAAATTGTTGCACCTGTCCTAGGCTGAATGATGAGGATGTTGGTTTGCTTAATGGAAATGTCTAGTCAAAATTAAACTTTCATGATTTAGATAGAGCATGCAATTAAGCACCTTTCTAATTTACTTCTATTATCAATTTTTCTTTGTTCTCTTGGTATCTTTATTTCAATTTAAGCTTAGGAGCCGGCCCATTTTTGGTTCATCACCTGGGTAGAGCTTACTGACTGGTGGCTACATTTAGACACAAATCAGAAAGTGCTACCCAGGTGGTGAACCAAAAATGGTCCGGCTCCTATGCTTACATGCCTGCTTTTTCAAATAAAGATACAAAGAGAATGAAGATAAACTGATATTAGGAGTAAATTAGAGAGTTGCTTAAAATTGCTGCTCTATCTGAATCATGAAAATTTAATTTTGACTAGACTATTTCTTTAATAGAGTCTAAAAAATAAACTATTGCTATTTGTATTTTTGTGCATTTTTGTTTAGTTTGTATATATCTGATTCTGATTATAGAGTTTAGAATTTGTTGGGGGGGCGCAAATTTTCTAATTTTGCCCTGGGCGCCAAATTGCCTAGAAATGGTCGTGCCACCATGTCACATGCCTTTGCCGCATATTCACAATCTCCTCTGCTGGGGTGCTGGTGGGGTTGAGGTGGGCGGGATTCGGAAAGCAACCACTGGTCTGGCACTGCAGGCTCAGTTTGAGACAGACACAGACTGGACTTGTGAGTAGTGACGATGCAGACACAGCAGGCAGCACAAAATAATTAATCAGCAGGTGAGCTGTTTGTTTCAATCAAAATAAAAAAATATTATTGCTGGGCCGGCTCATTGGTGTAAAATTTAAATAAGTGGTTGTTACAGTGAGGATGAGGAAAGTCTGACAGATTAATAGACTGGGTGCTGGGCCATGCCATAGAAATATGTTTGAGAGAATAGAGAATAATTTATTCCATTCTATTGTTTAATTGCAAAGAAAGATGCAGCAGTTTCATTTGCTTGAGGAGAATATTCTATCACCACATAGCCAACATTTCTTTAACACCACTGGCACTCGGATCATTTTTATGGAATATGTCTTTAGGAGTTTTGTAATCACAGCAGTGATTAACATTCACACATTATTTACAAGGACATATTTACACTGACTAGGCCCAGGAAAGTAAACCAATAATTTCTCTTTACACAAAAAAACATTTGCACAAATAAAAAATAAAAGCATAGACAATTTAAACAGTATTTTATACTACATGGAACAGTGTTTCCTGGGCCTAGTCAGTGCAAATATTTAATATATTATAGGTTTTTGCTGCACCAGTTAAGGTCAGACACCCTATCTTAAAGGGACACTGAACCCAATTTTTTTCTTTTGTGATTCAGATAGAGCATGACATTTTAAGCAACTTTCTAATTTACTCCTATTATCAAATGTTCTTTATTCTCTTGGTATCTTTATTTGAAATGCAAGAATGTAAGTTTAGATGCCGACCCATTTTTGGTGAACAACCTAGGTTGTCCTTGCTGATTGGTGGATAAATTCATCCACCAATCAAAAACTGCTGTCCAGAGTACTGAACCAAGAAAAAAGCTTAGATGCCTTCTTTTTCAAATAAAGATAGCAAGAGACAGAAGAAAAATTGATAATAGGAGTAAATTAGAATGTTGCTTAAAATTGCATGCTCTATCTGAATCACAAAAGAAAAATTTTGGGTTCAGTGTCCCTTTAAGTACAATTAAATAAGAAGTGGTGGTGGTGGTGGTGGTGGGGGGGGGGGGGGGGAGTGGGCCACTATGCCCCAAAATGCCCGGGCCTTTTTTTGGTCCCAGTCCGGCCCTGTTTGTAGGTATGACTGTGTGTATACATGACTGTGATCATGTGTGTGTTTGTAAGTGTGACTGTGTTGTGTGTATGTTTCTTAGTGTATTTGTGTGACAGTGATGTGTGTGTTAGTGTATTTGTGTGTTTGTAGATGTCACTGTGTTTATGAGTGACTGTGAAGTGTGTGTTTGTAAGTGTGACTGTGTTTTTGTATGTTTGTTAGTGTATTTGTGTGACTGTGTTGTGTTTGTAAGTGTATTTGTGTGTATTACATCTGCAATCAGTAAAAGACCTTAAAATAAATCCCTGAAGACAAAATAAACAAAAATATAACTTCCACTTATATGATTACCTGAGCTCCTCATTTTTTAACTATAACAAACAAATAAACCTAAACATCAAAAATACACTAAACTAGAGAAGTTATCTGGATACAACAAAATAAGGGATAAGGATTTTAGAGCACAATCTTTTTTTTTTTCTCTTTCCAATTCTCTTTATTGAGATTGACATAAAATCAAACAAATGATGTTACAATGTGAGGTGTAAAAGAGTGTGAGTATCACCCCCCCCCATTCCCTTCTCTTATTAAAAAAACAAAAACGAAAGAAAAACATGGCTAGTAACAAATATTAAGAGCAAGCTATTATTACCGGTAATACGTATCACTAACCATATATCTGTAACCAATGTTTTGCTGACAGATAGGAGATGACCACTAGAGGTCCTTAGACACACAAAGAAAATCCCTTTTGTGAAAGGTAAAATGTAAATATGATCCATTTCCTGTGAATAGAATAATAATTAAAAAAGGCCAATAGCTTAGCAGTGGACCTGCATTTGCATAATATTCAGGATGGAAGTTAAAACTCAGCTACCTAGGTAGGTAAGTGATCAGACTGGTGTTATATATGTATAGAGCAAATGAGTTAATTAGGAAGTCTATATGCAGCAAATGTATGACAAGTAAAATCTGTGCTCAACATTGGACATTGTCAATATTCAAGTACAGGTATATGGTAACAAGCTTAAGCCTAAAGTACACACCAGTCAGAAATCATGAGTCATTTGAAGGCCATGTTGTTCTTTCTTAGCCCTTCTACTTCAAAACCACATGTTTGCAACCTTTTGCCATCAATGCCATGTTGGTTCGTTGTTTATAACAATTACCAGGAGTCAGGAGAGAAAGGAATTGGCACTGGCAGGCTAATCCTCCTTTTTGTTTGTTCTCCTCATGACAGTAGCTCTTCAAGTTAGCGAAGTCCAACTCCAAGACTGTAAGTAGACATAGTCACAGTTGAACTTAATCTATTCTCCTCCTCTGCAAGCAGCGTCAGCGTCCACACTTGCACTCCACGGTCCACGCCGCCGTCGCAGGTCGCACAGCGCACACGCACAGTCTGAGTCTTTTAAGCAAGACACACTGCAGGCAGCAGCAGTCAGTCACATGTGACACTAAGAAGGCTTCCCACCAGGCTGAGGCTCCGGCAGCTGCATGCATTATTAGAAAGGAACACGGCCACGTCTCCTCCAGTCCAGTCAGTTTACCAATCACGTCTCTTCATGTGATGACACTGAGGGACCTCCAGACCTGATTGGCTCCCTAGGCTGCTTTGATAGCAGCCTCTGGGAGCATATGGGCCACGCGAGGAGCTAGCCTTAAGCAGCACCACTGGGTTGCGCTTGTTTTCGCGGCTCGCTCACACACAAATCCCATGTTGTGCAATGGAGGGCAGCTGAATGGCTCACAGCCTCTCCTTCATTGCCCAACATGGGAGCGTGTAAATTTATGCATGTGCATCATAAAATCTGAGATTTTTTTTTTGGAAATCATTATTAAAAACATTTTCTCTAAAATTCGCAGGTGCGGTACTGCCTCATCTGCCTCCTATGAAGGCACATCACTGGTAAAGAATACTCTAAAAAAATGTCTCCTGTGCAAAGATTCTCTAGTAAAACATTTTTACCATCCACTTATAATATCTGATAAACCTTTTGTACTTTTTTCTGCTTGAGTTAATAAGGCTGGATTTGAAAGTACAGCAGGGGAAATCACATACAGTTAGCTGTTTTAGCCTTATTGGGCCTCATAACTACATGATGCTTTACATAAATTTATACTACTTTAACTCACTATTGGTTTTAATTTCCTATACCATACCTGCCAACATCTTTTGTTGGTTTTGTGGTGTACGGGAAGGTTAAAAAACTCTCACTAGCATTTTGTAGGTGGCTCTGCAATGGGAGGGGGGGGGGGGGTTGTGGGTGGATCAATGGCAGCCATGGGCATCTCTCAGCAGACCACAGCTGTTTCTGGGTGGACCATTGTCTTGGCCAGCAGAGGTGGGACCAAGTCATTGTTTTGCAAGTCACAAGTAAGTCTCAAGTCTTTGCATTCAAGTCTCCAGTCAAGTCTCGAGTTAACACAGGCAAGTCCCAAGTCAAGACCCAAGTCAAGACAGGCAAGTTGTGCTCTTTGCTCTTAGTGTCAGAGTATTAATTACTATAGTAAATGTATACTAATTTATATCAGAGAGGCTTTTAAAATATGTTTATCAATTCCCAGTTCAATTTCATGGGAGGTAAGGTATTGAAATATTTTCACTAAGGGCACCCATTTATCTCAGATCAATTTGTCTGCCTAGCAATGTGCTTGAAAGTGTGACATAAACCTAATAAAGTCAAGCAGTGAAAAAAACTGTATTTTATTAGTAACTGAGAGTAACTAAGACAAAATAATTTTATAGAAAAAGCGCAACTGGGTGCAGGGAGACTTTAGCTGCTGCGGATGGAGGTTTGTGGAGCTCCTTGGTGGTAGGAGCTGAGCCCTATCTGCACTCAACAGAGTCTCCAGGCATGGTTCATCTGGATGTTTTTCCTGCCCCTGCAGCTGTTGAGCAAAAATATATCTGTTACAATGCAGAGTTAACCCCTTTAGAAGAATGAGGAAGCCGTGATTACTACTCACGATACTACACCATTAGTGGACTGTCTAGACAGCACCTAGTTTTACTTTGTACAGAAAAGGATGGCGATGCAGTATAGGCTGTGGGAGAGCAGAGAAACCACACCTGCATGTCTCCTGCTGTCTGATTGCTTGATTGAGAATGGGTAAAAAGCTGATGGACTTTATTTTGGGTAGCAACAGATAGAGCAGATAGACTTACAATTCAGGATCCTGGAAACCAGATCCATAGAAACCGAGCAAATTTTCTGTCTGATTATGGAAGTTTGCAATTAACCAGTGTGGGGAGATGAGTTATATGTAAGCTATCATCTATTTCTTGCAGTTGTATAAGTAGTATGTGGTGGAACTTTCTAATAATTATTATTATTATTATTATTATTATTAAATGTAACTTTTTTTGTGGTTTGATACCTGTAGTTCTGTATCATGTCTAAGACCTACTACTTCAGATCATAGTAATTGGCTGTGCTCATTAAATATCTACTTCTGGGCTTAAAGCTTACTATTCAGATGCTATGCATTTGGCTAGATTATTTACCCCCTGGAAAATATTTTTGAAGTCTATTGATTTTATTTACAATCCAGTATGCTTGAACTGTTGTGGAGAGGGAAATATTTGATTTATAGAATAAAGGAAGTTTTATAGGCTGCATACAAAGAGAGAAGAGCTCTACCAGGAACAAACAGCTCAGTTGAGTCTTTTTGATATACACCCAGTATCCATCTAAGAGATTAACATGGTTAGTGTCACGCCACGCTGCTCTAGCCGTTGCTAGGGGTGGGGTGTATCCTTCCCTGCTCGTTGCCAGGGGCTGTGTCGGGTCCGGATGCGTGTGGCGCTGACGTCATCAATGCACTCTCCTCTCTCTCTGATGCCAGCCCTGACACCTGTGGCGCGAATACTTCACTGCATCTCCTATCTCTCATTCAAAGTTTTTCTAGAACCATGTGCTGTTCTAAACTCATACCTGCAGGTAAAATACGTTTCCTTTTTTGGTTTCTCATTTAACTGATTTATTTAGACCACAAGTGTCTGTCAATTCCTATACTAAGATATATCTTAAGATTGGTGCCATTTTTATTATTTTCTACTTTAAACGCCTACATATATATTGAGGGCTCCATGTACTAAAGCGTCAATTTTCTCACCAACAACGTGTCTGGTCGACTCGCTCGAACTCGCAGCTAACAAGATGCTGCCCGCCCGCCATATGTACTAAAAAACAGCATAAAAAATCTTGCGTCTAATCCGCATCGAGCGCAGGCGAATGATTCATACATCTGACGCCTCACTAGTTGCGAATGTACTATTATTTTCTTACAACTTATCAGTCATGTTTGTCCCACGTGACTGTAGGTGTCAGAAAGTCACATTTGTCGTGGGAACTTAAATCATTGAAAGGCATGGGAATATCTTTAACAATGGGACATCCTCTTTTTGTGTCAATATTATGCAAAACACAGCAAATTAATATTATTCTAGCTACTTTTTCAGTAGAATACTGCATTGCACCGCCAGATCTGTCCAGACATCGAAACCTCATTTTCAATAATCCGTAAGTCCTTTCAATGACACCCCTTGTGGTCTTGTGTGCATCATTAAACCGGATATGTTTCTTGAGTTGAGGGTTATTATAGGGTGTCAGAAGCCATTCATAGTAAGGGTAACCAGCATCCCCTGTAATGTCAAAACCAAAATATTAAAGTAAGTCAATAGTTTGTAATTAAAAACTGTTTGAAATAATAAAAAATTATTATTAATTTTAGATGATAGCGTCAAATTACTATCAATTAATAGTAACAATATATATTTTTGGTCACAATTGATTAGTAAGCAATTAGATTAATACATAATTTATAAATGTTTAGATGGATATTATAGTAATGTATTTGCAATCGGTTACATGTGGAAAAAATTATAGAATATACAATAATAAATTAAATTAAGACTTATTTGGTGCCAGTTAAGCTTACCTAATAACCATCCCTCTGGCATCTCTCCATTCTCGAATTTTTGATACAGTCCGGTCTGCCTAAGGATATAAGCATCATAACAGGAGCCAGGGTAATTGGATCTTATGCTTATTATTCTCATTTTCGGGTAACACACCATCTGTACATTCAGAGAATGGCAAGACTTTTGGTTCCGATAAATCTCCTCCCGTAAACGGGGCGGTCTAACTGCAATATGGGTACAGTCTATTGCCCCAAGGACATTTGGCATTCCGGCCACACTATAGAATTGAGACTTTATCAATTGCCACTCTTCTGTGGTAGATGGTAGACAAACATATTCTGGGAATATATGCATGAGTGCATCGATAACTTTGGATAGATGACGCAAAAAGGCAGACTGACTGAAACCAATGATGACGCTGGACACTGCCTGAAATGATCCGGTGGCAAAAAAGTGCAAGGAACCAAAAAACTTGAGGAGTCCGGGAATGGCCATTGAACGAGCCATCACTGACTCTAGAAAATGTGCGATTTGAGCATATAAAGTCAATATTGAATGTCGATCCAGATGGAACCTTTGAATAACCTCTCTATCGGAAAGGACATCTAAAGGAACCCGAGGAAGGAATATGCGCTGTACCCGCAATCTCCTTCTTCTAACCACATTTCCTATGGCATCAGGTTCACGAATTTGCCTTCTACCCCTGATTTGCATCAGACGAAGAATATACAGTTGAAGAAGTGTCTCCATGGCTAGCAGGATCAACAGTGAGTAAAGATTCAAGTGTATTCTCCCTCTTTTATATCAGTTGTAGGCGTATATCTTATAGACCCTATTGTTTATTATGGTGCTCGCCACCTATAAGCTGGCGAGGGATTTTTCACGAGGTAGGTGCGGACAAAGTCACGAGCGTATAAATAGATAGTTTAGTAATTACTGTTTTGTGTGAGATTTATGTCGAGCGAGTATTTTCTAGCTACAAAAGACTAGAATATAAGAGTTGCGGACAAGTTCGCTCGACACTTGTAAATGTAATTTTTTTCAATGAATTCGGGGCATAGTACATACGGTTATTGATCCGCACGCAGAAATTTAGACGGAAATAGTCACGAAGACTTTGCAGACAGCTTAGTACATGGAGCCCTGAGAGTATAAATTTAGGCATATTTATATTCTCCTCAATATTTTTTTATTAGAGTAATACAGAGACCATTAAACCTGTGAGTTAAATTGTTCACAGGGTATGGTTATCTGTTACATTTATAATTGTATTGAATTCCTGAAACTCTCAGTTCAGCAGCTGAGTAGTCCACACTTTGTTTTATTAGGTATTACTACAACTTATACCTTGACATATTATCAAGCCAAGATGCAAGTGGATCCAGCTGAACTCACTCAAGCTGTAGTAACTGTCACACAAAGAGTAGATACACTCTGTCAGGGTCTCAGAGAACTTCAACTAGAAGTACAGAATTTGCGCTCCTTTCTAACAGAGGACATATCATCTAAGTTATCTACACCTACGGCCCCCCAAGAACCTCAGGTTTTACATCCTGAGAAGTTTTCAGGAGATAGGGCACAATTCAGGGAATTTAAAAATGCCTGTCTCTTACTTTTTTCATTAAAACCCAAAACCTACTCCAATGAGAAACAAAAGGTCTTAACTATAATCTCTAATTTAAGGGGAGAACCCAGGGCATGGTTGGATACTTATTTCGAGACTCAAGATCCCATATTAAATTCCTCTCAGGCTTTTCTCACCACCATGTCATCTTTGTATGAGGACCCTTATAGGCAGGTTACAGCTGAAAACACCTTAAGACATCTTAAACAAGCAAAAAGACCAGTTGAGGATTATATTGTTGAGTTTAAGAGATGGGCAAGAGATTCTCAATGGAACAATGTTTCATTGCGTAGCCAATTTTGCCTAGGGTTAACTGAAAATCTAAAAGATGAGCTAGCCAGGCGTGAACCCCCAGACACATTAGAAGCTTTGTACGATCTATCTATTAAGTTAGACAGAAGTTTCAGAGAGAGAAGGCAAGAAAGATTCATGTCTAATACTCCAACAAAGAAACATACTGTCAATCTGGTTTACTCTTCCTCTATCTCTTCTACATATTCTGAAACACCTATGGATGTAAGTAACAATACTTGTTACTGCACTCATAAAATTTTACATTTATCTGATTCATCTGTACCTGAACCCTATTCAGATTTTTGTGATGTTTTTGATCCTAAAGAGGCACAAGTCTTGCCCCCGCATAGACATTATGATTGTCCAATTGAATTGGTCGAATATAACCTTTATCAAAACCTGAATTAGACCATCTAAAAAACTACATTGAAGAAAACCTAAAAAAAGTTTTATCAAACCTTCAACCTCTCCAGCAGGGGCAGGGATTTTTTTTGTTAGGAACAAGGATAATTCTCTTTGTCCAATAATTGATTATAGACAATTAAATAAATGTACAAAGAAAAATCGCTACCCTTTACTTCTGATACCAGAACTTATAGAAAGGTTACATGGTGCTACCATCTACACTAAGCTTGACCTTAGAGGTGCATATAACCTCATTTGAATCAGATGCGGAGATGAGTGGTTGACCGCCTTTAGAACTAGGTATGGCTTGTTTGAATACCAAGTCATGCCATTTGGGTTATGCAATGCCCCTGCTACGTTTCAAAATGTCATTAATGATATTTTCAGAGATATCCTTGACATCTATATTGTAATATACTTAGATGATATCCTATTTTTTTTTAAATAAAAAGAGGAACATATTAAACATGTCAGAACAGTTTTATCTAGGCTACGAGCACACCACTTATATACCAAATTAGAAAAATGCATATTCAACTCAACAGAGATCTCTTTCTTGGGCTATCATATATCACCAACCGGAATAGAAATGGATCAAACCAAAGTTCAGGCAATACAGAACTGGCCACAACCCACGACTAGAAAACAGATGCAACGATTTCTAGGTTTCGCAAACTTTTACCGTAAATTTATTAAAAATTTTGCGGCTATATCAAAACCCTTTACTAACCTCACAAAAAATGTTCAAACATTTAAGTGGGATAGTAACACTCAACATTCCTTTGGTTATCTTAATACATGCTTTACCTCTGCCCCAATTCTACAAATTCCAGACCCCTCATTGTGATTTGTCTTAGAAGTAGACGCGTCTGACTTCACAATCGGGGCAGTTCTTTCCCAAAAGAAAACACCTACTGATCCACTTCATCCTGTCACATATTTTTCCAGAGTGTTATCTTCTGCAGAGTTAAATTACTCTGTGGGAGAGTAGTAACTTTTATTTATTAAATCCTCCTTCGATCATTGGAGGCATTTGTTAGAAGGTACAATTGAACCTATATTGATTTTCTCAGATCATAGAAACTTGCAATATTTGCAGTCTTGCAAAACACTCTCAGCTCATCAGGTCAGATGAAGTATTTTTTTTTTATCATAGTTTAATTTCCTAATCACTTACAGACCTTGTAAAAGAAACTGTAAGGCTGATGCCCTATCTAGATGTCAACAACAACCTGTATTGGATGACCCTCCATCACCAGTTCTGCCTAAAACTTGTTTTTTAAGGTTACTACATATGACACATTCAATTTTAAAAAGCTATCAGGAACAAGATAACGATAGACCAAGTCACCTATTAAATATGGACAAGGATGGACTGTATACTTACAATAATTTACTTTACATCCCATCTCCATGTAGAGATTCCATCCTTCAGACTGTACATGATTCACCTCTTGCAGGTCATTTAGGTGTTAATTAAAACTGCCTCTCTTCTCAAGAGAACATTCTGGTGGCCTAAAATGTTAAAAGATGTCAAAACATGTTGCTGACTGTAAGATCTGGTCAGTATCAAAACATTCAAGAACTAAACCATATGGCTTACTTCTCTCATTGCCTGTCCCAAGTAAACCTTGGTCAGATATTTCAATTGATTATATTGTTGATTTGCCCAGATCATCCAATAATAATACAATAGTAGTAGTTGTTGATCTATTCAGCAAGATGGCCCATTTTATACCTTTTCATTCGCTTCCTACAGCAAAACAAACCAGTGACCTCCTAATTAAAGAGGTAATCAAATTACATGGGTTACCTTGCTCTAAAATTCAGACAGAGGATCCCAATTCACGTCTCGGTTCTGGAAAGAGTTATGTTCCTCCTTAAAGATTCACCGACTCAGTACTTCATATAACCCACAGACCAATGGCCAAACGGAACGCACGAACCAATGGTTAGAACAGTATCTGCAATGTTACTGTTCACACCGACAGGAGGAATGGTCATCACACTTACCTTTGGCTGAGTTCACTTATAAAAATACTGTGAACTCCAGCACCCAATTCACTCCCTTCTATACTAACTATGGGTTTCATCCTTCTTTCCACGTATTTTCTGATAGAAACAGCAAATATCCTGAAGTCAATGATACAATAAACTCTATAGCTCAGAACTTCTCTGTCATAAAGGACAATACACGTAATGCACAAGATTCACATAAGACCTACTACAATCTACGTAGAAGACCCTCTCCAAGGTACAAGATAGGACAGATGGTTTGGTTGGCCACTAAAAACTTACGACTTTCAACTCCCTCAAGGAAGCATATTCTGTTATTCACAGGACCCTTTCCTTTCTCTGCCATAAAAAATCCAAACACAGTTACTTTGGACTTACCACCTCATTTCAAGATACATTCAACCTTCCATGTTTCTCTAGTTAAACCAACTTCTCCTGGGCAATCTACTTCTACTCCCTCACTTCAGCCTCTCTCTGTTAAACCTGATCAAGAGTATGAGGTGCTTCGCATTTTGGACTCCAGACATTAGAGGTCATTTGCAGTACCTTATCAGATGGAAGGATTATACAGCTGATGAAGACTCCTGGGAGCCTGCTACCAACCTTCATGCAGATTGATATCATTATTCCATCGTAGATACCCGGATCGTCCAAGATCATGACAACCTTTGGTTGTTTCTTGGGGAGGGGATATGTCATATTCCCACCTCTTGTGGGCGTTATCATTTTCCAGCCAATAAAACAGCTCATTACCTACCTATAATTGCTTGATAATTTTCATTCCCCTTATGTTTAAGTGGAAGATATTAAGCCACCTTGTTCTATATTTAATTATCTCAATCCAGGATAATCCTCTTTTGCTTAACTTTAAACTCTTTGCTTATACCCTGCTTTCACTATCCGGATCTTTCAGCTGTCTTCAACCTGCACTGTGTGCATAACTTTGATCCGCTCAGACTGTCAGCTTGACTCTGCTGTGGTTCTGACATCATCAGCTATGGACCGGCTGACTCTCCATCTCCTCACACAGTTGAACCGCTCTGCTGCATGCTGCCACTGGAGAGAGGAATCCTAAGGCAACTTGTCACTAGCTAGCACCTTCACTACTCTGTGCATCTCCTGTCTCTCATTCAAAGTTTCTCTGGAACCGTGTGCTGTTTTAAACTCATACCTGCAGGTAAAAGACGTTTCCTTTTTTGGTTTCTCATTTAACTTATTTATTTAGTCCACACGTGTCTTTCAATTCCTATACTAAGATATATCTTAGGATTGGTGCCATTTTTATTATTTTCTACTTTAAACGCCTACATATATATTGAGAGTATACATTTAGGCATAATTATATTCTCCTCAGTATTTGTTTATTAGAGTAATACAGAGACCATTAAACCTGTGAGTTAAATTAATCACAGGGTAAGGTAATGTTACATTAATATTTGTATTGAATTCCTGAAACTCTCAGTTCAGCAGCTGAGTTGTCCATACTCTGTTTTATTAGGTATTACTACAATTTATATCTTAACACCTGGGCTCATGATAGTAAACTCTCAGGACATCCTGGTTTAGCTAGGACTTTTAAGTGTCTTTCCCAACATGTATGGTGGCCTACTATGAAGTCTGACGCTCAGGATTATGTGAAAGCCCGCACAACTTGTGCTGCCAAAAAAACTCCCAGATCCTTGCCCCCCGCTTGCTCCAACCATTGTCCATTTTCAAACGACCATGGACACATATTTAATGGATTTCATTGTGGACCTTCCTCCTTCTGACCACCATACAGTTATCTGGGTTGTGGTGGATCGCTTTTCAAGACTGGCTCATTTTGTACCCCTGACCAAGAATTATCGTCTTTTTTTCTCTTGCATGTGGTACGACTTCATGGCATTCCTGTGAATATTGTTTCCGACAGAGGTCCACAGTTTATCTCTACCTTTTGGAGAGCCTTTTGTAAGTTGATTGGAACCACTGTTTCCTTGTCCTCTGGCTACCATCCTCAGACCAATGGACTAACCGAGAGAGTAAACCAGGATCATGAAGCCTACCTTAGAGCCTATGTCAATGCTCACCATACCAACTGGTCTGAGTTTTTACCCCTAGCTGAGCTAGCACGAAACACTCATTGGCACTCTTCTCTTCGATGTTCTCCATTTCAAGCCGCAGTAGGGTATCAACCTCGTGTCTTCCCACTTTCTGCTCAGTTCACTGGGGTTTCTGCTGCAGACCGAGACGTTACGGAACTCACCACTCATTGGCAATATATTGGCTCTCAGCTACGTTCAGCTGTCTCTAGTTATAAAAAGTTTGCTGATCATCATAGAGCTTCTGTACGTGCCATCTCAGTAGGAGAACGTGTTTGGGTCTCTACTCGACATATTCGCCTATGTCAACCCTGTCACAAATTGGGGCCTAGGTTTATCGGTCCTTACAAAGTCCTGAAAAGACTGTCTCCTGTTGTCTACAAAATGGCCTTGCCCAAAACCCTACGCATACACCCAGTCTTCCACATCTCACTACTCAAGCCTTATATCAGGAATAGATATACCCGGCTCCAAGCTCCTCCTTCTCTGCTCCTGGTCCATGTTGATCCTGAATATGAAGTAGCTAAGATCCTGGACTCAAGATACAGGCGCAGACAACTGCAGTATCTGATACATTGGAAGGATTACTTTGTGGCAGATCGTTCCTGGGTTCCTGCCCATGATGTGCATGCTCCATCTTTGGTCTCCAAATTCCATGATGCTCATCCTTTGAGGCTGACTCTGGTTCCTGGAGGGAACCCTTGAGAGGGGGGCTATGTCACGCTGCGCTGCTCTAGCCATTGCTAGGGGCACGGCGTCTCCTTCCCTGCTCGTTGCCAGGGACTGTCGGGTCTGGATGCATGCGGTGCTGACATATTGCCACATGCTCCTCTCTCTCTGATGCCGGAGGCGCGAATCCTGCGCTTATGCAAGTCTTTTCAAATCGATCTATCACTGCCCAAGTTTAGATGTTACTTTGTGTGCTCCTGGGTGTAATAGATCATTTGTACTCTGATTGCCTTATTGTTGCTGAACTCTGCTTGGCTGACTACTCTGCCTGTTAACCCCTAAATTGCTGGATTGATATACCAGCTTCTGAACGCTGTCTGCCTGTTCTGCCTGTTAACCCCTAAATTGCTGGATTGATATACCGCTGCTGAACTCTGCTTGTCTGACTACTCTGCCTGTTAACCCATAAATTGTGGATTGATATACCGCTCCTGAACTCTGCCTGTCTGACCTCTCTGCTTGTTTAACCCCTATTGTCCTGGATTGCCTCTCTGTTGCCAAACCCTGCCTGCCTGGCCATTCTAGTGGTTTACCCTTGGACTGCTTTACCGTTGCCAAACCGTGCGTGCCTGACCATTCTAGTGGTTTACCCTTGGACTGATTTACCATTGCCAAACCCTGCCTGCCTGACCATTCTAGTGGTTTACCTTTGGACTGCTTTACCTTTGCCAAACCCTGCCTGCCTTTCTCTGATTCCCTGCCTGTTGCCGCTGAAGACCATCCTGCCAGTGGTGAGTGCCGCTTACCTCATCTTACAAACTTTCTCTGCTCTGGGATCTCTGCTCTGGGCTCAACGCCGAGATAAGAAGACTACTGGCTGAGTTTGGTCTGATAGTGGAGTATCCCACGAGCATTACAGTTAGTTGATAGATTAAACACTATTTGTTCACTGAGGTAGATGCCAAATGTGACATCTGCTTTGTAAAGCTATGGTCAATGATCCAGACCTGCATTTTCAATACAAATGCATTGTCTCTAATTTAATATGTAGTTTTAAGCATGCATTTTTTTAATAACATTTTAACTAGGCATTGGGATTAATTTTGTAATTAATGCTAATTCATTAATGAAACAAGTCTATTAGTTTCATTTCCACGAAAGGAAAGTCCTAATGAATGCACGCAAAATATTAAAGAAAACGAACAAATACCATGAAATTCATCAATATTCATTTGTTTCCTTTAAATGTTTAAATAGTTACCTTTAGAGAGAGTGAAGAGGCTTAGGGCGGTGGCATTCAGGGCCTGCACTAAAGGACCTTCTCCTGTAATGCTGGCCCTGGGAGCTGCCATGCTAAGCCTCCTCTTAGCGTGACCGGAGCTCTGTGAAGAAGAGGAGTGAGTTAGCGCAGCTCTCCAGCATGAAAGCTACAGGTGAACTTTATTACATATACATTTGTTTAATGAAAAGGAATGTAAATGTTTAACCCCCTTCATGGCTGTACTATAGTGTTCACATTGGGAAGAAGTTTTGACGTAAACACTATTAGTAAAAATAAAAGTACGCGATTGTCGATGCTAACGAGTGATTTCAAGGCTGGGATTAAATCATGTATAACTGCCTATGCTGCTAGACACTCCCCCCCCAGGCCAATCCTTGCTTACGTCAAAAGGGAATATATGGTGGAACATTCAATGTCGTCCTAACAGCGTTAAAGCCCAGTGCTGTTATGATGGCATGGAACGTCCTAACGGTGTAGCGGGGTTAACAGACATTCATTAAAACTAAGCAAATACGACAGTAATGGCTATAGAAAAGTGGAGTAAACAAGAAAAAGAATATAACCAGTTGGGGGTAAGGAAAAGAGTCCAGTCCTTTTGACCCCATATATGCAATAATACGGAAGTAAAACACTGACACCAAAAATTAGGTTGTAAAGGTCCCAGCTCCACATTTATTGTAAATAGATCAAACATTGTAACCATACATATTTAAAAAACTGTACATAGAATATACATAAAGCCCTAAGGCGGTGTTTCCCATTACATAGCCCTAAATTTGAGCCACATCCTCACAAATAATCTACCTTAATTTTGTAAGGTGGGCTGAACCATATGGATTTGTATTTAAAGGAAGACTAACCATCTTCTTGGTTTAGAGCACTCCACTTAGGTGCTCTCATTATAGTACATTGGAAGTGTGTATAAAGCCAGTGAGGCTCATTCTTAAATGCATAGTTAAAGCAGGAATGTTACAGCCCAGAAAGGCATCACATTGCAGTGTTAGGACCAGTCAACATAGGGACACCTTGTAAGTTAGTGACTGGCTTATGCAAAATATGGCCATATTGTGTAACTAAGATCCCAATTTTAATATATGAGCATAGGTGATTTTTGCAATATTTTAAATGTTTTGATAATATAGAAATGGATGTGCGCCAATATTCTATTTTGTGTAATTATTTGTTTTTTTTGGCTGCACCCCTAGGAAGTAATAAAAATAAAAATAATTTTGTAAGGTGTGCTGAACAATAATGATTTGTATATAAGAATATACATATATATATTTACAGTTTAAAACACAGTCCCCATAAACCGCTATGTAAAGGCACTTTTCAGTGCCGTTTTTTTCTAACACCCTACATCCTCTCAATTTAACCCTTTATAACTGCTTTGTGCAGCTATTTAAAATAAAGATGCTCATATTTTTTATTTTAATAAAGGAAATGTCCACTTTATTTGGGGGAATTTTTTTTATTAACCAGAGGTCTGACCTCTGATTAATTGTCCTTTGTGCAAAGTGCTACCCAAGCTGGTGTAGCATTAACCAGCAACTTGTAATGGCTGGTTATTCAACATGTGCCCGTAAACTGGCAAATTTGCCCCTTTACAAGCGCACATTAAAATAGCACTTCACTTGTAATCTAGACCTAAATGTCTAAGTCAAACCAAATGGAAGAGCTTGCAAAACTTCTAAAAACAAATAAAATTCCAAGGAGGAGAGGCGATTGGCTTGAATATCAGATTTGGTCTAGATCCTGAACAAGGACTGAATGTCTAAAACAATCTTTTTTATAATAAAAAAAATTGGAGCTGAGAAGTGACTTCTGAAAGAACTTGCAGAAATCTTTATCTAAACCAAATTGGAGTATTGTTTGAATTCTGAAAGAATGCCAGTTTGTCACACCAGGAAAGAAAAACTTCCTAATTGTTTAGATAAATTTTACTAGTTACAGACTTTTGTGTCTGAAAACAAAGTCTCAACTACTGCTTCAGAAAAACCTCTCTGATTTAAGAATAAGTATTCAATCTCCAAGCTAATAGGTTGAGAGGTCTGAGATCTTAAAGAAAATGGAATCTTGGTAAAAAAAAGTATGTGATTCAGAGGAAAAAGACCAAGGTAGAAGATTAGACCTTTAAACCAGATCTGCACAGCAAGTTCTGTGGGCAAAGTTGAAACAAGAAGAATTACTGATGAGAGCTCTTGCTTTATCTGAGCTATAGCTCCATTATGGTGGGAAAAAGTGTGACAAATGAAATTACCAAGGAACTGCTAGAGCATCCACAAACTTAGCTTGAGGATTCCTTGTATCTTGTATAGTATCAGAAAAGCTTGTGGTTTAAACAAGATGCAGTCTGGTCAAACTCTAGAAAAAAAGCATTGCCTCACAATCTGATTAAAAATTTGTAACATAATAATGAACTAACTGCAAGTTCCCCCTTGATGGATGAAATGTCACAGCAGAGATAAGAGAAAAGGTCAACTCTGTAAAGTCAAAAATAGCACATGGAATTCCAGAAGTCTCCTGAGGAGTCCAGACCTCTGCAAACTCACAGAATGCATCCCAACTTGAGATACTGCTATCTGTAGTAATTATTGTTCAAGTTGAGCTAAATAAATACACTCCCAGAGAAAATTTGGTGATTTATCCACCAGGACATAGATTTCATTGTGGGATCCAAAACGTTATATGAGAAACTTGAGCTCCCTTGCACCATTGTCTACCATGCAAAGTTGAAAAAGATGAATATGGAATCGTACAAAGGGTATGGTATCTGATGAAGTAAACATCAGACCAAATAATTCTATACTTTGAGTTACCAATAGAAGAGACATAGAGGCCAATTTAACAAAGGTCTTGCTGACCTGATCCGACAGTGCGGATCAGATCCGCAAGACCTCGCTGAATGCAGAGAGCAATACGCTCTCCGTATTCAGCATTGCACCAGCAGCTGCTGGCAGACTTGCGGCCAATGTGCCACCAGGAGGGAGGTGTCAATCAACCCGATCGTACTCGATCGGGTTGAATTGCGGGGATTCCTATCCACCTGCTCAGAGCAGGCGGACAGGCTTATGGAGAAGCGATCTTTAGACTGCTGCTCCATAACTTGTGTTTCTGGAGAGTCTAAAGACTCGCTAGAAACATGGCCCTTCAAGCTCCATTAGGAGCTTGATAGATAGGCCTCATAGACTGTAAGTTTAACCAAAATCTACATATATTGTCCAGGTAAATAGCCACAGAAATACCCTGAGCTATTATCACAAACAAAAATGTTCCCAGAACCTTCCTAGAAATGCTAAGAGATGTTGCTAGTTCAAAAGGAAGGACCACAAACTGTAACTGACTTATCAAAAATATGCCAAGAAGCATAATAGTAACCTTATATCTTGTTCAAATTCTATTGGAAATGATGGGCTAAAATACTGAGGATTCCAAAATCATGGAAAAACATACATTTTATTAGTAAGTAGACATTGAAAAAAGCGGTGCGCTCTGTCTTACCCATTCAGTGATACAAACGGCACACAGGAGAGGGGGGATGATGTCAGACGCTGGGAGGATGTGCTAATAGCCAGTGTTTTTGTCCGGAACGCCAAAAGTAAATCAAATACAATAAAGGTCCCAAGCCCAACTCATACACTGGCAGTTTAAAGTAAAAAGACCAAAGTTTATTCCAAAGTGATTAAAACCATAAGGTGTACAGCTCTCAGAACCGCAATGACAGACAGTGCATAGAATGGGAAGCCGTGCTCCTATGCAGACATGTTTTCACGCACTTGTTCACTGCTTCAGAGCACTGTACACCTTATGATTTTAATCACTTTGGAATAAACTCTGGACTTTTTACTAGTTACAGACTTTTGTGCCTGAAAACAAAGTCTCAACTACTGCTTCAGAAAAACCTCTCTGATTTAAGAATAAGTATTCAATCTCCAAGCTAATAGGTTGAGAGGTCTGAGATCTTAAAGAAAATGGAATCTTGGTAAAAAAAAGTATGTGATTCAGAGGAAAAAGACCAAGGTAGAAGATTAGACCTTTAAACCAGATCTGCACAGCAAGTTCTGTGGGCAAAGTTGAAACAAGAAGAATTACTGATGAGAGCTCTTGCTTTATCTGAGCTATAGCTCCACTACGGTGGGAAAAAGTGTGACAAATGAAATTACCAAGGAACTGCTAGAGCATCCACAAACTTAGCTTGAGGATTCCTTGTATCTTGTATAGTATCAGAAAAGCTTGTGGTTTAAACAAGATGCAGTCTGGTCAAACTCTAGAAAAAAAGCATTGCCTCACAATCTGATTAAAAATTTGTAACATAATAATGAACTAACTGCAAGTTCCCCCTTGATGGATGAAATGTCACAGCAGAGATAAGAGAAAAGGTCAACTCTGTAAAGTCAAAAAGAGCACATGGAATTCCAGAAGTCTCCTGAGGAGTCCAGACCTCTGCAAACTCACAGAATGCATCCCAACTTGAGATACTGCTATCTGTAGTAATTATTGTTCAAGTTGAGCTAAATAAATACACTCCCAGAGAAAATTTGGTGATTTATCCACCAGGACATAGATTTCATTGTGGGATCCAAAACGTTATATGAGAAACTTGAGCTCCCTTGCACCATTGTCTACCATGCAAAGTTGAAAAAGATGAATATGGAATCGTACAAAGGGTATGGTATCTGATGAAGTAAACATCAGACCAAATAATTCTATACTTTGAGTTACCAATAGAAGAGACATAGAGGCCAATTTAACAAAGGTCTTGCTGACCTGATCCGACAGTGCGGATCAGATCCGCAAGACCTCGCTGAATGCAGAGAGCAATACGCTCTCCTTATTCAGCATTGCACCAGCAGCTGCTGGCAGACTTGCGGCCAATGTGCCGCCAGGAGGGAGGTGTCAATCAACCCGATCGTACTCGATCGGGTTGAATTGCGGGGATTCCTATCCGCCTGCTCAGAGCAGGCGGACAGGCTTATGGAGAAGCGATCTTTAGACTGCTGCTCCATAACTTGTGTTTCTGGAGAGTCTAAAGACTCGCTAGAAACATGGCCCTTCAAGCTCCATTAGGAGCTTGATAGATAGGCCTCATAGACTGTAAGTTTAACCAAAATCTACATATATTGTCCAGGTAAATAGCCACAGAAATACCCTGAGCTATTATCACAAACAAAAATGTTCCCAGAACCTTCCTAGAAATGCTAAGAGATGTTGCTAGTTCAAAAGGAAGAACCACAAACTGTAACTGACTTATCAAAAATATGCCAAGAAGCATAATAGTAACCTTATATCTTGTTCAAATTCTATTGGAAATGATGGGCTAAAATACTGAGGATTCCAAAATCATGGAAAAACATACATTTTATTAGTAAGTAGACATTGAAAAAAGCGGTGCGCTCTGTCTTACCCATTCAGTGATACAAACGGCACACAGGAGAGGGGGGATGATGTCAGACGCTGGGAGGATGTGCTAATAGCCAGTGTTTTTGTCCGGAACGCCAAAAGTAAATCAAATACAATAAAGGTCCCAAGCCCAACTCATACACTGGCAGTTTAAAGTAAAAAGACCAAAGTTTATTCCAAAGTGATTAAAACCATAAGGTGTACAGCTCTCAGAACCGCAATGACAGACAGTGCATAGAATGGGAAGCCGTGCTCCTATGCAGACATGTTTTCACGCACTTGTTCACTGCTTCAGAGCGCTGTACACCTTATGATTTTAATCACTTTGGAATAAACTCTGGACTTTTTACTTTAAGCTGTGTATGAGTTGTGCTTGGGACCTTTATTGTATTTTAGATTTTATTAGTACTGGCAGTAAAATTCTCTAACAGTGAGGCAGAGCTACCAAGGGGCAGCTTTCTCTAGCTGCACTTTACATCACGCTGCTAAAAAACATAAAAGCAGCCGGTAGCCCCCCAGTATTTTCCCAGTGATCATTAACACCTGCCTGGGGAACACCTGATCACTCCAACCGCCGGGTTGTTTGACGTGAAGGGAGCTTCCATTGACCCCCAGCCCCCATCGAAGCACATAGCTGCCTCAGCCCTGTAACTGGCGCCATCTTGAAAGGCAGCCTAATGGCCATACGGCACCACTGAGAACGGTTCTTTACCCTACAGCCACAGCGGATCAGAAGCAGATCCTAACAGGGAGTCACAATAGGAGCCTTCAACTTCTATTCAACCACCGGAGGAGGTAACAAAGAAACCAGAGCAGCACTAGCCACATAATCTGTAGCAAAGAGGGACCTGCATACATAAAGATAACTGCAGCCTGACACCACGCAACACTCAAAGCACATGAGCAACTCACAGTTTTAAAGGGCCTTACCCACCACCTTTAGCCCCCACACCACTGCTGAATGATCAACTCATAAAACAAGTGAAGTTCAAGCGGGAGATTGGTTATACTATGGGAAAACACCTCCAGGAATTGAACAACTCTACAAGACACTCTCTACTTGCTACAGGGGCACAAGCTGCTAACTGTGGGCTACATAGCACTAACCAACTCCACTGGTATTAGTAGCACATTCCTGTTTCAAGACCTCATAAAGGTAGATAAATATTTAAAGAAGCTATCTACACCGCCAGACCCTACAATGACTGCACGCGCAAAACAAGCTGAAATCGTGCCACATGGCAGAAATTCCCTCAGAGAATACATCCTCATCCCCTGCAAGCGAACCCTCTTCATCGGATTCCCACTCTCTACTACAGGAACTTAAAAGTTTTTTCCTCCCAAAATTTGAGACTTTGCAAGCAGGCATGAACACTCTGATCTTGAGGTTCGCCAGTTTTCCTCAAGACTCAATGCTGCGGAACAAAGAATTTCAGATGTAGAGGACCGCCAAACTGAAAATAACATCACTGTCACCTGCTTGGTTTGTCAAAACCTATAGATGCAAGAAAAACTCTATGACCTGGAGAACAGGTCCCGGCGCAACAACCTTTTCATAGTGGGTATTCCAGAATCCATAAAAAATAAGGACCTTCTAGAATTTGTAGCCCTCACTTTGCCCAAGCTACTGGACATGGACAAAGACACCTTACCCTTGGACATTGAGAGAGCACATAGGCTGGGTCCAGATAGTTCTGCTAGACAACTCACTGCCAAACCACACTAAGTAATTTTCAAGTGTCTATGATACCAGGAAAAGTAGCACTGCTTCGTGAATACAGATTAAAGAAAGATCTAATCTATGATGGCAACAGACTGCTAATCTTTCAGGACTTTTCAGCGGAAGTGGCAAAAAAACTGAGAGATTTATCTCCCCTCTGCAATCAACTATACGCCCAAGGCAGGCATTCTTCATCTTAACAAATAGCATGATAATCAAAATACTAACCTTCTATAGGGTCGACCCACCCATCCCCAACTCTATCTTCCATCCACAATCCCCCCTTTCTGACAATATACAATGACACACCCATGTACAATTATATCCTGGTATGTAGGAGGGATCACTTCACCTGCTAAACAAAGCTTAATCCTGCAATATTTACAGAATGCCTGAGCAGACATAGCCCTCTTAAAAGAGACTAGACTAACCTCTCAGGAACACAAAAAATTAAAAATCAGATGGGTGGGACAAATACTATAGTCCCCTTCTGAGGGCAGAAAAAGAGGATTGGCGATACTAGTGCGAAATGGCCTTCCAATCACACTGACCAACCACATAACTGACCCTAAGGGTAGATATATTTTTACAACCATGACCTACACGAACTGCACCTACACTCTAAGAAATATATAAGGCCCTAACATGCTTATATCTAAATTTTGACGTGACTTACAAGCTACAATTCTAGTATATTCAGATGCACTCCTGATAATAGGAGGTGACTTCAACCTGGCTCAGTCCCTTTCCCTTGATAGATTCAGAGACCCATCATCTACAAACCACATTAAGCCCCTCCACAGTACCAAGAGATAAGTATCCCTCATTACAGCTTTTAAAACTACACTGGGAGTGACTGATTTATGGCGAGCCCGCAATTCATTAGACCATAATTACACTTGCCTATCAAAATCACATTACACTCTTTCCAGGATTGATAATTTCCTGACCTCCCCTGCCCTGAACTCACAAATTTCTTAGCTAGGGATCTCCCAGGTGACTATATCTGACCATGCACTGGTCTGGCTTCTTCTACAACCCACCATACTAAACCCACCTCAAAAATCATGGAGATACCCAGCTTATCTGAACCACAACACAAACTTCCAAAATCACCTTAAATCGCAATAGAACGATTATGCCACGATAAATGCACAACATAGGTCTGAAATGAACCTGTTTTGGCATGCCTCAAATGCAGTTATGCGGGGCCAGATTACTTCATTTACCGCCCAATATAACAAAACGCACTTTCACAATTCCTCCCAATTCCTAGACAGACTGACAACAACATACAACACCTACTAAACCTCCCTGACAAAAGATAACAGACTGACTTACTATAATCTAAAGCTGGAGAGAGACTACTATCTACAGCAACATGACACTTTTTCCATGCTCACAGACAAGGGCGATTTTATCGGCATGGAAATAAGACTGGGAAGATTCTGGCCTGAACAGTTAAAGCCATAACTCCAAAATTAATAATAGCCACCATCCAATCAAACTCTGGCCTTAAATCTGACACAACAGACATCTTAACAGAATTTGTGGACTACTATCAATCCCTATACAAGGCTCAGCCTACAGAAAGGCAAGCGTCCTCCAGGTTCTGGAGTGAAATACAAGTCCAAAAATTGAATGATGACAAGAGATCCTCCCTAAATGCCCTGATCCACATGTCTGAGGTCTGCAAAGCTATACAATCGGCTAAATTAGGCAAAGCCGCAGGACCTGACCATATTCCCATAGAATATTACAAGGCCCTTAAGATTGAGATCTCCCCAGTTTTGGCTTATACACTGAATTCTTGACAAGAGTAACAGTACCCAATGATGAGTTCGTAGCCGCACACATTTGTGTCCTCCCGAAACCTGACCGTGACCCCACGTTACCTTCCTCTTACAGACCTATTTCACTTCTAAACAGTGACTAAAAATTGTATACAAAGATTCTTGCTGACCGCTTAGCTAACTTATTAGGGCACATAATCCACAATGACCAAACCGGTTTTATGAAATCTTGCACCTCAGTTAGAAACATTCGAAGGACACTAGCAGTAATTTCATACTTCTGGCACAATAAGCAAGGAACCCCGAAATAGCAACTGTTGGATGCCTGTCTCTTATCAGTTGATGCAGAGAAGGCTTTCAATAGGATAGAATGAGAACACCTCTACACCACTTTGGGGTCACAGGACAATTCCTGCAGGCAATCCGCAATCTCTATAACCATCCCATAGCATCCTTAAACCCTTGAGTACTAACAACAGCTCTGAGCCATCGCAGAGTTTCCCACTCAGATGCTAACGACGGTTTAGAGCCGTGGCTAGCACTCTCCCAACTTGAGGGGAATCTGGGGGCTCCCACCCACTCCTACCCCGGCGATCGGGCCTGTATAGTGACAGGCATCACCAGGGCTCCATGTTTTGCGTGGTGACATCACGCGCAATGATGTGATGACGTCACAGCGCAACTTTATTAACAAAATACATTGACAAATATAGGGAAAGGGGGCATGCTGCTTAGAAGCCTGTATCTCGGGCATCTAAGCAGCTACAGACCTCCAAGACCTAACGTTGGAAAGGTAATCACCTTTCCAACTGTATAAGTCTTGGGGATCTGGGGAAAAAAAAGTAAAAAAAATATATTTAAAAAAACGTAAAAATTAAAAATCCTTCAAATCAGCTTAGCACCCAGGTGGGAAAGTGCTTAGCAATTAAAGGGTTAATCATCAATGGTGGGACCTCCCCTTCTTTCACCCAAGAACGGCCGGACCTACTGTCTCAAGGTCCGTTTTTTCCATCAGGATCTCAAATCATTAAATTTGAAGGTATGGAAATTAAACGCTTAGTTCTGAGTCATAGAGGTTTCTCTGACTCAGTGATTAATACTATGTTACAAGCTCGTAAATCTGTCTCTAGAAAGATTTATTATAGAGTTTGGAAGACTTACATTTCATGGTGTTCTTCTCATAAATTCTCCTCTCCTTTTTAACATAGCAATAGAACCATTAGCCTGTTATATTCATAAAAGATGTGGGCGCCCATTTAACAAGCTCCGTAGTGAGCTTCTGGGCACGTGTTTCTGGAGAGCCTTCAGACTCGCCAGAAACAGCAGTTATGAAGCAGCGGTCACAAAGACCACTGCTCCATAACCTGTCCGCCTGCTCTGAGCAGGCGGACAGACATCGCCCAAGATTGACACCTCCCTACTGGCGGCCCATTGGCCGAGAGTCTGCAGGGGGCAGCGTTGCACCAGCAGCTCTTGTGAGCTGCTGGTGCAATGCTGAATACGGAGAGCGTATTGCTCTCCGCATTCAGCGAGGTCTGGCGGACCTGATCCGCACTGTCGGATCAGGTCCGGCAGACTTTGTTAAATAGAGGCCGTGGACTTCAAATAGGCAAACACACAACCCATTTATCATTATATGCCGATGACCTCCTTCTTTACTTAACTGACCCTGGGACTGAGATCCCTAGGCTCTTGGAAAATTTCCTGAGATTCGGATCTTTTACGGGATATAAAAATGAATGTAAATAAATCAGAGATGATCTGGCTCCGCAATACCCAAGGTCTTTCCGCAGATCAATTTAATCTCAAGAACACAGATGAGTCCTTTAAATACCTTGGAATCCATCTACATATTAATCCCACGCTTATATATAACCTAAACTTCCCACACAGTATCAAAGAAATAGCGAACCTTCTACACAGCCAGGATAGACTCCCGGTCCCTCTGATTGGTAGGATAAACCTTGTCAAAATGATGGCACTCCCAAAGATCCTATACCCATTACAAATGCTACCACTCCTACTTATACATCGAGATATGCAAATACTCACATTAAATATATCCAAATTTATCTGGAAGGGCAAAATAAAGCGAATTAGTGGAATAAGACTGTCACTCTTTGTGTACAGGGGGGGCTAAAATTACCTAACAGTCGGGTAGATTACGAATGGCAATTTCAGCGTAAAAACAGTAACGCAGCCATTGCGAGTCGTGTCGGTATAGCTATACCGTTAGCATTTTAGCTGTAACGCAACGTCAATCCTGCACTCAAAAAAATTATGTTTTTGCGTGGGATTTCCATAGCGCCGGTATTACAGGTTATGTGGTGAGGCTAAAATGTTTTCATTACAGCCTATACCGACATCGATCTGAGAGCAGTAGTTATGGATTTTGTGTAACAAAAATGGTTCACAAAACTCATAACTAAACTGTTACAAAGTATACTAACACCCATAAACTACCTATTAACCCCTAAACCGCCACCCTCCTGCATCGCAAACACTATTTAAAACGTATTAACCCCTAATCTGCCGCCCACATCCCTGCCACTATAATAAAGTTATTAACCCCTATTCTGCCGCTCCCCACCACCGCCGACATTAACTAAACCTATCAACCCCTAAACCGCCAGCCCCCCACATTGCCACTACTAAAATAAACCTACTTACCCCTAAACTGCTAGCCCCCCACATCACCACTAATAAATTTAGGTTAATTGTTAGTTTAAACTTAGTTTTTTTTTTTATTTCACAGGTAAGTTTTTATTTATTTTAAGATAGGGATATTGTAATTTTAATATAAAATTAGGGGGGTGTTAGGTTTAGGGGTTAATAGTTTAATTTAGTTTTTTGCAATGTGAGGGGCTGGCGGTTTAGGGGTTAATAGGTTTATTTAGTGGCGGTGATGTGGGAGGCCAGAGGTTTAGGGGTTAATAACTTTATTATAGTGTCAGCGATGTCGGGGAGTGGCGGAATAGGGGTTAATAACTTTAATTAGTGGCGGAGATGTCAGGGGCGGCAGATTAGGGGTGTTTAGACTTTGGGTTTATGTTAGGGTGTTAGGTTTAAACTTAACTTTTTTTCCCCATAGAAATCAATGGGGTTGCGTTACAGAGCTTTTTATTCCGCGCTTCAGGTGTTTTTTCTAAAAAATTCTCCCATTGATGTCTATGGAGAAAGCGTGCACGAGCACGTCAAATCAGCCCTTGGATTTTGTGCGTTGTGGAGCTTATCACAACCATATCGCAAGCACAAGGAGTCTTTTAAGAAACTCATAATGGCAGCGCTATGGAGAGTGAAATAACACAACTTTTGTTGCATTCGTTTCGCACCCTGTTTAGCTCAAAACTCGTAATCTAGGTGAGTGCGTGGTACAACTGGGCCACCCTAGCAAAATTAGTCATAGACTGGTTAGCAAATACTAACTTTTATGGTGACCCCAACATAGAACTGCAAATACAACACTTTAACCCTGCTTTTCTTCCACATATCACCCTAGCCTCCCTCCCGAGCCACATTAGCCAAAATATTCTGTTCAGGGACCCATTGAGGGCGCCTGGGCCAGGTTGTGCAGACTGTGTGGTATTTCACATAATCTCAGTGCATTCCTCCCTGTTACGGGCAATCCAGATTTCATACCAGGTCTCTCCACACCTACTTTCCAGCGATGGAAAGAAAAAGGCATAACCAACATCTCACACCTTATAAATCGAACCACACAACACCTATACTCCTTCCAAGACTTAAGAGACAACCTTCCAGCTAGAGACAATTTTGCATTCCATCAAAGCAGACATTACTATAATTCACTTGTGGCTAAGGGTCTACAGTGTGGGACTAACACAAACACCTTATTCCTCTGCTCCCTGGCTCGACAGGGAACTCACTCTATATCGCATACACAAGTACACATTTAGCTTCCATTTGTCCAACACAAGTGGACAAATGGAAGCTAAATGGGGGAACTTTCAGGAAACTTTGTACATAACAGATAACTTGCAGGAGAGCTTTTCAAGAGTCCAAAAGGTAACACTATCAGCGACTCTCAGAGAATCCCATATCAGACTAATGCACTTAACTTATATCATTCCCAGACTACGGTCCAAATGGGTCCCGGACACACAAGACATCTGTAGCAAATGCCAGATATCATCACCCGACATCATACACCTCCTATGACGTTGCCCTAAGCTGCAAAATTACTGGGGAAAGATTTCATATTGGTTGACTACGACTTGCAAACACCAAGTGACACTGACCCTAACACATATCCTATCCCATTTCTAGACCAAGATATCTTAAAACTGGAATCCAGACTTTTTATACACTTAGTGATCCTTCTGGCTCGACAGCTTATATTTCGTTATTGGATTCATAATAAACCCCCTCCCTCTCGGCCCTAAAAGCTAGGGTACACTCTCAACTACTCTGGGAACAGGCAGACATAAAGATAATAGAGTAAGGACATTTGTTACAAAATGGGAACCATACCTTCTAAGCCTACCTAGGGATATATGGACCAGGATCTTAGATCCATACAGCACATTCCTTCTAGTGGCAAACTTGCAGGGCAAGTGGTGCATGCATTCTCTAGAAATCACAACCCAGGGGGATGGAGAGGACCGCAAAATATGAGGTAACAACTTCATAGCCGCACCATTTTATTTTATTATTATTTTTAGTTTAAGTTTATGTTCTTGTTGTTGTTTAGCAAAAATTTTGTGAAAAATGTACCAGAGATTGCATGAAACTATGTCATTAATCGTTCTGAGAGAATCTACATCTTGACCATACTAATGTATAAATGCATTTCTCTGTACAAGTTAAATAAAGTATTTTTTTAAAAAAATTCTCTCACAGTAACAGTGCGTTGATGACCTCACACTCGGCGCCAGTTAGCATGTTTTGCCTATCGCTTTCCTCAAAGTTGACATGAGCAATCAAAGCAAAATTTTAATCTTGTCAAACCGCTGATTGTCTGCATATCGAAAGTGACATATCGACATGGATAATCAATGAAATTTGAATCAACAGTACATAACAGTACAACATTTTACACTACTTAACAGAGGGCAAGTAGTTTTGCCAAGCATATAATACCCACATATATTAGGAAAAAAGAAAACGATAGGTGAATTGTGCCAGTTGACACAGTGTGTATGGTCAGCAATGCCCTGTTACTGCGAGTAAACTTTACTGCTTGTACTAATGTTTTTATGTGATTTGAGAATCCTTAGTATTTTGCAGGGGTTAAGCTATCATTTCCATTTGGATTTGAGTAAAATACAAGCTCACTTATACACTTCATGGCTGTTGTATGTTTAGTTTGCTCAGGCTGAGTTGTGTTTAGTGGGATTGTCATTGAATTAAGCCAAAGGAATGGCTTCCCAGTTGAATCCCAGGAGTAATCCTCCAACTGCAATTCAGATGACTTTCAGAGCCTTATTAGATGATTGACTTCTGACTGATTGCATAGATAATTATAACTTTGATTACTTAATGGTGGAGCATCCAAGAACTTCAGTGTTTCATCACTTACCAAAAGTACACAAGTCGCTCACAAATGTTCAAGGTCGCCCCATAGTATTAGTCAAAGAATCTTTACTTGAACATTTGTCTGAATGAATTGATATGTTACAACCATTTGTGCTAACTATATAAAGTTATTTTAAAGACACTAAACTTTTGATTTTAAAAGTGTTTTGGACACAACGGTTTATATCACCACTTTATATTCTTCTATTCCAGATGAATCAAGAGTAGAAGCTGTTGGAAATTTTCCTAGATATAGAAGTAATTATTACATTTTTTTCAGGAATACATCTTGAGAGTGACACGGTTTTTGCTAAAACATATTTTTTTTAGTTTTAGGGAGTTTTCTATCTACAGAGGTGTGGGAGAGCAATAGTTGTCAAATGTGCCACATCCTATGCCATTGTCTTTTTGGCTATTCAGATAGGATCCCCTATAAAAAGTTTATTACACATCATAAAATATTTATTGATGATTTCCTATTTTTTGTTTTGATACCAGAGATGATGCAATGTTATTTGTAGATTATTTAAACATTAATCAGATTAATTTAAAATTTACCTTTGAATCACACATCTAGTGTACTATTAATTTCTTAGATATAACTTTACAAGTAAATGTTGTTTCCGGTTCAGTGGAAACAAAGATTTACCAGAAACCAATTATGGGTAATACATAACTTCATGCATCTTCATGGGATCCATCACATGTGCTCTTTGCAGTTACCAAAGGACAGACTTTTTCTGTTAAAGTGATGGTTAATCCACGACTAGTATTTACAATCACTAAAAATAAACTGGACTTTCAGTAATGATTTTGTAAAAAAAAAAAAGGGTGCTAAACTCACACTTTCAGTGCTGCGTCTCCTCGCTAAATTCAGTGCCTCTGGCCGCCCACGGCACAGCACTCTTTTCTCAATGAGGTGACTTTTCCACCTCTAAACCAATGGCCGTGTTAGCAAACAGAACACTGTCAGATGTCTAGCATGGCTATTGGTTTAGAGGTGGAAACTTCACCTCAATAAAAAAGAGAGTTGTGTTGTGGGCGGCCGGAGCAGCAGGACAGAAAGGGTGAATTTAGCAGCACCCTTTTTTGCAAACTCATCACTGAAAATCGAGTTTTTTTGTAGTGATGGTATAGGCTAGCGGTTTTTAAACACTTGGATTTACCATCACTTTAACCCCTTAACGACTGAGGACGTGCAGGGTACGTCCTCAGAAAAAAGGCAGTTAACGCCTGAGAACGTACCCTGCACGTCCTCAGTGTGGAAAGCAGCTGGAAGCGATCCTGATCACTTCCAGCTGTTTTCCGGTTATTGCAGGATGCCTCGATATTGAGGCATCCTGCAATAACATTTTTTACCCCTCCGGTGCAGAGAGAGCCACTCTGTGGCCCTCTCTGCACCGGACATCGATGGCCGCATTCGTTGGTGGGTGGGAGCTGAAGTGGGAGGTGGGTGGGCGGCCATCGATGGCTTCTTGGTCAGAGAGGGGGGCGGGATCGGGGGCGGTATCGCCGGGGGCGCGCACGGGCGCGCGCGCGTGCACGGGGGTGGTGGGCGGGCGCGTGCACGGGGAGGGAGCGGGTGGGAACCACTTACACTACAGAAAGGTTTTTTTTTATTATGGGGAGAAAGGAGGGATAAAATCCCTGATTAAAGTAATCTAAGGGATCTGGGAGGGGGTGGGGGATTAGTCTTGGGTGGGGGGGAAGCTACACTGCAGAAAAAACAAAAATAAAAAAAAAATAAATACATTTTTACATGCAAACTGGGTACTGGCAGACAGCTGCCAGTACCCAAGATGGCCCCCAATAAGGCAGAGGGGGAGGGTTAGAGAGCTGTATTGGGGGGGATCAGGGAGGTTGGGAGCTAAGGGGGGAATCTTACACAGCAGCATATGTAAATATGCTATATATAAAAAAGGATACCTTTTATTTTAGTACTGGCAGACTTTCTGCCAGTACTTAAGATGGCAGGGACAATTTTTGGGGTGGGGGAGGAAAGAGAGCTCTTTGGGAGGGATCAGGGGGTCTGATGTGTCAGGTGGGAAGCTGATCTCTACATTAAAGCTAAAATTAACCCTGCAAACTCCATACAAGCTACCTAATTAACCCCTTCATTGCTGGGCATAATTCACGTGTTGTGCGCAGTGGCATTTAGCGGCCTTCTAATTACCAAAAAGCAACACCAAATCCATATATGTCTGCTATTTTTGAACAAAGGAGACCCCAGAGAAGCATTTACAACCATTTGTGCCATAATTGCACAAAATGTTTGTAAATGATTTCAGTGAGAAATCTAAAATTTTGAAAAATTTAACGTTTTTCTTTATTTGATCGCATTTGGCGGTGAAATGGTGGCATGAAATATACCAAAATGGGCGTAGATCAATACTTTGGGTTGTCTACTACACTACACTAAAGCTAAAATTACCCCAAAAAGCTCCCTACATGCTCCCTTATTAACCCCTTCCCTGCTGTGCATAATACACGCATGGTGCGCAGTGGCATTTAGCAGCCTTCTAATTACCAAAAAGCAACGTCAAAGCCATATATGTCTGCTATTTCTGAACAAAGGGGATTCCAGAGAAAAATTTACAACCATTTATGCCATAATTGCACAATCTGTTTGTAAATAATTTCAGTGAGAATCCTAAAGTTTGTGAAAAAATTTGTGAAAAAGTGAACAATTTTTTTTATTTGATCGCATTTGGTGGTGAAATGGTGGGATGAAATATACCAAAATGGGCCTAGATCAATACTTTGTGATGTCTTCTAAAAAAAAATATATACATGTCAAGGGATATTCAGGTATTCCTGACAGATATCAGGGTTCCAATGTAACTAGCGCTCATTTTGAAAAAAAGTGGTTTGGAAATAGCAAAGTGCTACTTATATTTATTGCCCTATAACTTGCAAAAAAAAGCAAAGAACGTGTAAACATTGGGTATTTCTAAACTCTGGACAAAATTTAGAAATTATTTAGCATGGGTGTTTTTTGGTGGTTGTAGATGTGTAACAGATTTTGGGGGACAAAGTTAGAAAAAGTGTGTTTTTTTCCATTTTTTTCTCATATTTTATATTTATTTTTATAGTAAATGATAAGATATGATGAAAATAATGGTATCTTTAGAAAGTCCATTTAATGGCGAGAAAAACGGTATATAATATGTGTGGGAACAGTAAAAAGAGTAAGAGGAAAATTACAGCTAAACACAAACACTGCAAAAATGTAAAAATAGCCTTGGTCCCAAATGGACAGAAAATGGAAAAGTGCTGTGGTCATTAAGGGGTTAAACAAAATAGTTCTAATTAGGCTTTTTTGAGGAGCAATCAAAAGAATTATCAACAAGGCTCTAAGCAAGGTGATATTCAGGAAAGTGATGAGGAAAGTGAAAAAAGAGGTAGATAAACTGACAAGACAACAATTATTATCTAATACAAATAAACCCTGTGACAAACATTTTCAAGGTGTTACTTTTGTTACTAGTTAAAGCAATCAATATAGACAAAAAGACATTTGTCGCATGATTAAAAAGCACTTTGGTATGTTATCAGCTGATGATGATTTAAAAAATATTGTATCACAAAGATGCAGATTTTCTTATAGAAAAAATGCTCCATGGAAATATAACAGTGAAGACAAAAAAAGTAGTTCCTGGCTGATTTTTCAGGGCATATATAGATGTGGTCACCAAGATGCAAAGCTTGTGGTTTTATATCTACAGGCAGAATTTGTATTTCCTGTGTCACCCATGTGTATTTTGAAATTAATTCTTGTATAAATTGTGCTTCAACTTATGTTATTCCATCACTTGTACACAGTGCAATTTGTTTGTGCAATAGTAAATAGTGATGTTTTAGAGGCCCCAAAGGTGTGCAAACAGGATCGCTGTATGGGAACATTGCATGCACATTGATAAATGGGAGCATAGTGTAATATGGAGAACAGATCCCTAAATAGTGTGTCACACTGTTTTATAGGGTGATTTGACAACTCTGCCATCTTTTTTGTGATTCAGTCAGTTTCCATATATTAAATATATATCTGAGATCAATCTTGTCCTAACGTGTTCCTGTTAATACTACACATCACCCCCTTGCTTACTCTTTTAACAAGAAGTTGCTGCTAATCTCATTTCCTTTTAATTACCACCCCTGTCATTTTCACCTTGGTCAATCTTTTTATAAAGTGATGATTCAGAGTCACTCTGACAAACTTTCTAGGCTGTTGCTGATGTCCCTTCAGTAATTTACAAACAGACAGGATGTTATAATTTATGTTTAAATCATCTTTATTGGAACATAATAATGAAAATACAGTACAACAAGTCATTCTTTATAAAGAGACAAAATTGCAAAAATATACAGAGTCTATTAGAGAATGTTAACAATAACATATCATGGATAGTTACAAAGAACAGCATACCCGAAACCTTCTTACAGGTCCCAAAAATGACCATCTTTAAGTCATATTTAAAAGAAGAAGGACACAAAGTATATGCATAAAAAGAAAATATTTGAGGGGCAGAGTTAACAGAGCTCCTCACTCTGACTGCTTATATATATCAAAATAAGGTCTTTTCTCCCTACAAAAGCCTTTTTTTTTCTTTTTATTATTTACTGAGGAAGCTGATCCGGAGCCATTCTTTGATCCGACTGGGCCCTACCAACAACCCGCTGATCTGAGGAGCTACTTTCATACCCAGAGGCGATTCGGCGCCAAACTTCCCACCAGCCTCCTCCAGCACTCACCTTACCCGCTCTCAACTGCTTACTGTTCCGGAGGGTCGGGGCTCTGCTCCAGGACAGCTGCGGGCAGATTAGTAAGTGGCGGTGAGACAAGAGCATATGCAGTCAGGCGTAGGTGAGGAGGCAACTGTCAATGACTTTGTACCCACGTGGGGCCAATACAATTACCATCTATAGCCGACCGAGGCCTAGTGGAAGCAGCCTGAGCTGGTGAGCTGACACACGAGGACTGTAATTAAAAACCCTTGGGAAAAAGGAGAGTGTGTGTAACACAAGTATCTTATATTAGTCCACAAAGGAAGTTTATGGAGGGTGCTGAGTGCCAAAAGTAATGAGTGAATATAAATGGAAAAGAAGCACCTATAGCAGCACTCGCTTATAGAGAGCTCCCCTATCATTAAAATATAACTTTTAATAACGATCAAAAAAGTATAAAAATCCGTAGGAGACGGATAACACAAACAACATATAGTGTTTAAAAAACGGCACAGATGGATACCTACACACAACAACTCAAAGAGTAATGATATCACTGGTAGTTAAATACTGGGATGAATATACGGCCCCCTAATATTATATATGCGCATATATTAGTCTATTAAAAGGACACTGTCCAAACATGTGAAAGGGGTAAATACCCCAATAGGGGGTGCCTATATATAGACCTTGAGTTACTGGCCTAATCCTGAATGTGGAACAATTTTCACACAAACGGATATGTAAAACTGTATGAACAATTCAACCACTAAAATAGAGGGGACACAGTCCTTATTACAGGCCAGAGAGATATACAATGAAAAAAACCCAGTACAGGGAGTGCAGAATTATTAGGCAAGTTGTATTTTTGAGGATTAATTTTATTATTGAACAACAACCATGTTCTCAATGAACCCAAAAAACTCATTAATATCAAAGCTGAATAGTTTTGGAAGTAGTTTTTAGTTTGTTTTTAGTTATAGCTATTTTAGGGGGATATCTGTGTGTGCAGGTGACTATTACTGTGCATAATTATTAGGCAACTTAACAAAAAACAAATATATACCCATTTCAATTATTTATTTCTACCAGTGAAACCAATATAACATCTCAACATTCACAAATATACATTTCTGACATTCAAAAACAAAACAAAAACAAATCAGTGACCAATATAGCCACCTTTCTTTGCAAGGACACTCAAAAGCCTGCCATCCATGGATTCTGTCAGTGTTTTGATCTGTTCACCATCAACATTGCGTGCAGCAGCAACCACAGCCTCCCAGACACTGTTCAGAGAGGTGTACTGTTTTCCCTCCTTGTAAATCTCACATTTGATGATGGACCACAGGTTCTCAATGGGGTTCAGATCAGGTGAACAAGGAGGCCATGTCATTAGATTTTCTTCTTTTATACCCTTTCTTGCCAGCCACGCTGTGGAGTACTTGGACGCGTGTGATGGAGCATTGTCCTGCATGAAAATCATGTTTTTCTTGAAGGATGCAGACTTCTTCCTGTACCACTGCTTGAAGAAGGTGTCTTCCAGAAACTGGCAGTAGGACTGGGAATTGAGCTTGACTCCATCCTCAACCCGAAAAGGCCCCACAAGCTCATCTTTAATGATACCAGCCCAAACCAGTACTCCACCTCCACCTTGCTGGCGTCTGAGTCGGACTGGAGCTCTCTGCCCTTTACCAATCCAGCCACGGGCCCATCCATCTGGCCCATCAAGACTCACTCTCATTTCATCAGTCCATAAAACCTTAGAAAAATCAGTCTTGAGATATTTCTTGGCCCAGTCTTGACGTTTCAGCTTGTGTGTCTTGTTCAATGGTGGTCGTCTTTCAGCCTTTCTTACCTTGGCCATGTCTCTGAGTATTGCACACCTTGTGCTTTTGGGCACTCCAGTGATGTTGCAGCTCTGAAATATGGCCAAACTGGTGGCAAGTGGCATCTTGGCAGCTGCACGCTTGACTTTTCTCAGTTCATGGGCAGTTATTTTGCGCCTTGGTTTTTCCACACGCTTCTTGCGACCCTGTTGACTATTTTGAATGAAACGCTTGATTGTTCGATGATCACGCTTCAGAAGCTTTGCAATTTTAAGAGTGCTGCATCCCTCTGCAAGATATCTCACTATTTTTGACTTTTCTGAGCCTGTCAAGTCCTTCTTTTGACCCATTTTGCCAAAGGAAAGGAAGTTGCCTAATAATTATGCACACCTGATATAGGGTGTTGATGTCATTAGACCACACCCCTTCTCATTACAGAGATGCACATCACCTAATATGCTTAATTGGTAGTAGGCTTTCGAGCCTATACAGCTTGGAGTAAGACAACATGCATAAAGAGGATGATGTGGTCAAAATACTCATTTGCCTAATAATTCTGCACTCCCTGTATAGTTAGCCTAATCCGAGTGTGGCACAAATTTCACACACACGGACAATACTAATATAACACTAAACAATATTGAAAGGAAAAGCCCAAAACAAGTAGTACCAAGTAATTAGTATTATAGTTAGGCTAAGTTAACGGATCTATGTGGAACATATTTCACACATAGGGATTGTGTATTGAAGGCAGCAGTTGCCTGATGTACATTTCGCCATAGCTTTTTCAAAGGTGAACAGGATGTAGGGTTACTAATCACGGGCTTACCACAGAACTAACTCTTGTTTATACCCTTATATAGCATATAGTGGCCAATCAGAATTGGGCATTGTGTACACACCCCTATCTTAGCCTATCCGATAAAGTGATGAACCAATTGGTCCATCCAGTCCTGTGAACATGTCACGAGATTACAGAGGATGACATCAGTGATGACATCAGTGAGGGGGTGTTTATAATGCACGAATCACAGGACATGGGTGTGTTAGATTACACAGTAAACATTATCAGAGCTTATTGTGAAATAAATCCCATATTTCGTTATCACATAATAAACCACATAATCCCATTACATGTCATTGATGTTAGTAGCAGTCACACATGTGTGGCTATGGCCAGGGTTGGCTCCAAGGGGGGGGCATTGGGGGGCAATTCCCACTCAAATGGAATGTTGTGTCCCCTCAAAAAATATTGATGTGATCATACGCTTTAAAAATAATAAATAAAATAATGAATTGTTATGTAATGCTGCATAGCTAAATCTAATCTACAAAATTACCAGTGCATGAAAACCTAGTATCCTCACTGCTATAGCAAACAAAGGGGTTAATTGCATTGGGGGGTTTGGGGTGCATGGCTGTTTAGGGGACATGATTGAGATTTGAGAATGAGTTTAAGGATTTTGGATCATGGTGATTAAGGGGTGAATTGGTTTTTAAGGACATATTGCACTGGGAGTCTCAAGTTTAATGGCTCTGTTTTAGTGCACTGCATAGGATTTAGACTTCATTCTTTTATCTAGTGATTTAGCACATATACTCCAAATGTTATTAGTGGGGGATAAGCCAGCCAGAAGCTACACTTTCCTGCAGAATATGTAGGTCTGCTCTTATTTTGACTCTCATACATTCTTTGTAAATGCGTCCCCCCTCGTGAAAAAAAATGTCCCCCCCCCATTTAATTTGTTCTGTAGCCGACCCAGGCTATGGCAAACACCTTATAGCAGTTTTGAACAAATAACACTGGTGTGAAAGTTACTCATATTATATATATGAGACCATACAGCATAGTTTGCTGGAAATGTTATGCAGGTATTATGACTGTAATCAACATACATTAAACGTGCACAAGTATTTATCTGTACATGGGAACATAATGTTATTTAACCAGTGTTTATATATGCATTTAATCAGACATATAAAAAAAGTAGCACAAGATATTGTTGGAGCCCAGTATTGTATAGGGTATATGATGTTAGTGATATCTGCAAATGATACATACATCCAACAGTGTGGTAGTAACATACAGCTAGATTACGAGTTTTGAGCGCTATAGGGAAATTAACGACCGCCACAAAAGCAGCATTAATTGACCTCCCTATAGCGCTGCTATTACAATTTTGTAAAAAGCGTGCTTATGCGGGCAATATGGTGGCGTTGAGCTCCATACCGCACCGAAATACACGCGCTGCTTTGACGTGCTCGTGCACAATTTCCCCATAGACATCAATGGGGAGAGCCGGCAAAAAAAAAGCCTAACACCTGCGATCGCGGAAACAAAAGCTCCGTAACGCAGCCACATTGATGTCTATTGGGAAAGAAAAAGTGATGTTTATGTTTGTTTGTTTCTAACACCCTAACATAAAAACCGCGTCTAAACACCCCTAATCTGCTGCCCCTAACATCGCCGCCAGCTACATTACAGTTATTAACCCCTAATCTGCCGCCCATAACATCGCCGCCACCTACATTAGTTATTAACCCTTAATCTGCCGCCCCTAACATTGCCGCTACCTACACTTATTAACCCCTAATCTGCTGTCCCCAATGTCGCTGCCACTATACTAAAGTTATTAACCCCTAAACCTCTGGCCTCCCACATCACTAACACTACATAAATATATTAACCCCTAAACCTAACCCTAACCCTGATGTAACCCTAAGCATAAATCTAACTCACCCAGACAAACTCTCACTCTCTCTCACTAACTCTCACTCTCTCTCACTAACTCTCACTCTCTCACTAACTAACTCTCACTCACTAAATAACTCTAACTCACTAACTCTCCCTCACTAACTCTCACTGTCTGTCACTAACTAACTCTCACTCTCTCTCAGTAACTAACTCTCACTCTCTCTTACTAACTCTCACTCTCTCTCACTAACTCTCTCTCTCACTAACTAACTCGCTAACTCTAAGAAACCTCCAACGCCTAGACCTGCACCTATCTCGAAAAGCAATACAGTCAAAGAAGCCATGGTTAGAGCGTGCTTATATATCCTATGTAAATGGTTAATGATGTACCGGTTTGCAAAGTAAACAAGGTCCAGGTGTGCTTTAGTGATGATTTGTATGTGTGCAATGTGGATTAGTTGTTTTAATTTGTGCATGCTCATATCGAGTTTGTAAATGCACATATGTATTTCTGGAATGTGTATAATGCGATGATATCATAGTGATAATTTTGCATAACATTCTCCTAATTTAGTATCTCAAAATCTAAATGCTGATTTCTGTTCGTATCGTATTTGTTAAGTGTTGTAAATGTTTATTTTTTTTAATAATGTTTTCTATTCGGCAATGCAAATGTTTTGTTTGTGTATCAGTGTGCAATTCTTTTTTCATGTTGTTTTGTTCCGTGATGCAGATCGCAACATATTTTGATAATCCTCGTTTAGTGTAAATGTTCAGTAGTATTTGTTGTAAAGGATTGTGAATGTTGAATGCGTATGTGCTATGTTGTGTGAGCGATTGTTTTTTTCTTTTTCGTGTTCATTATGTTGTATGCGTGATACGACAGAGCAGTGTGTAGTTCTTGCGATATCGAGTGTTAGAAGAAAAATCCGTCTATTCTTCAGTTTGCATAGATCTCTAGGGGAGAATCCATTACGTGTCCGTGATTACGCTTTGAAAATAAACACGGTACTCGTATTACTGCGATGCATAACGAGGTTCTTTTCAGACTTGTAATACTGACGTTATGAAAAGTGCGCAATGAATATAACGTATGCGCTATTTGCGAGCAGCCATTACGCCATAACTTGTAATCTAGCTGTATATAAATTAATAAATAATAAGATTACAATTAAATATGATAAGAATGTATACTGATGGAATTTTACAGAGATGTATAAAATGTAAGCGTTCTATTTTTTGTTATGTTTACTGCTATTGTCAATATGGTTTTAATTTAGTGTAATGAGCATTTTCTACCAGTAGATGGCAGCAGAGCCACATTGGTGGTTGGCGCGAAACTGAATCGTTTTAAAAGAGAGTAACAGAACACTTTGTAACTAGCATGATTAAGAGTTAATTTACTCGAAACGTCGCTATTATTTCAAGTCTGTACTTTAATAAAGAATAAAGACTAAGAAGAAACACAGTGGTGTGGACATCTATTTTTGTTGTAGCATAATAATGGTTAGTATAGCGTCTAGCCCAATAACAGGGAATTTGTGCCTTAATAAAATGGGTTTCCTGTAAAAACAATATATTTGCTCCAAGAGAATTGTATTGATTCATGGCATTTCCCCGTTTAATATCCGAATTCAATCCCCGAACATTATGAGAAATAATGTGTAGGGTATGTGTCATTTATTTGTCAAAATGGACTTAGCAAATGTTACTGATTGTGATAAAGATAGGTCTCTATGTAGTGTGTGGCCCTATAGGTGTCAAAATACCTGAATTCCAAGGGTGGGTCTCCCAGAGTCTCTGCGTCCTTAAACAAATCATACAATAAACATAATAATATAAATTGTAAACAGAACACAAAAAAAACTAAGAACCCAACTGTTGGGTACTTTTGTAAACATTTTGTTAAAATATTGAACCTAATTGAGTGTGCTACTAACACAGCACTTGAATATATACATTTTGAGTGACAAACAGTATACTTAATGCCCTGACGTAGTATCTCCTGTCCGTAGAATTATAAACAGATACATTAGACCTAATATAACCATACAGATTATCCTTCTCGTCTAAATACATTGATAACAAGCTGTCAAACAGCTGCCTGAAAAAGTAATTCAGTGCCAGAAAAGGATACTCATAATATGTGTCCCAGAGCAATTAGGACTCAGACACTGGGTAAAAGTCTTCCGGCAAGAAAATGCCTTGTACACAAAAGAAACAAAAGAAAAAGGCTCTCAGCTGTTTTGGCTCTCAGGTCTTTTGTTTCTTGAGATTCATTTTGGACCATCCAGATGTTGAGGATTGTGACGTCATCTTTAAGGGTAGTGGTGGGGATGTTGCGTGAGTTGGTGATGGTAGTGTTAGGGCCTCCAGACCCAAGATTTTGAACATCTCTAATGTATTCCGGCTCCCTGGTGGTAATTGTTTTAGAGTTCTTAGTAATATACAGAGCAAACGGGAAACCCCATTTATATGGAGTTTGATGTTTTTCCCAACAGCAAGGCGAGGGAACTGCACTACATTTACCTAACAATTAAACGTAGGGTTCTTCCTGGCAGCTTGCAAAATCTTGTCTTTATCTTGGAACAGAACCAATTTAAATATGATGACATCTCTAGGGGGCAGCCCCTCTTTGGGCTTGGGCCTGAGGGCTCTATGTTCTCTTTCAATCCCCAAGCTGTAGCTTTCAGTTTCTCCTGTCACCTGATGAAAAAGCTGGGCCACATAGGAGAGGAGATCTTTATTGGAGATAGAATTAGGTACTCCTTTCAGTCTGATGTTATTTCTTCTGCTCCTATTCTCTAGATCCTCCAACTTTTCCTGCATCTCATTAATTAATTGGTGTTGAAAGACAACTGACTGAGACACTTTGTTGAGATCGTCCACTATAGAATCTTTATGTTCTTCCAGGGAATCTATTCTTCCTCCTAGGTCAGCAATTTCAGATTTGATTTCAGAGAGACTGTTGGTTACAGAAGTGTGCATATTATCTATTTTATTCCACAGCTTCTCAAAGTTGACAGATATATCTTTTTTTAGAAACCAGACTTCTCAGGTCAGCTCTTGTTACTGGCGTTAGTTCTTCCTCCATTTGTGTAGGATCAGTGTCATTCTCTTCCTGTTCTTCTGAACCTTTTTCGAAGTTTGAGAAGATCTAAAGAAGGTATTCAGATTATTTATTTTGGGAGTTTTGTCCCCTTTTGCTGGACTCCTAGACGACATTGCTGAGTGAAACTATCGCCCAATTATGTGACTGAATAGATGTAGCCTCAGAAGTGAAGGAATCTCCTCCCAGCTCAGCAGTCTCTTCTGCTTAGATGTGTATCTCTTTAAGTTTCACCAGGTTTGATGTATATGCAGCTCTGTTTTAATTCACTGGATGCCCCGCATTGATGTAGGGAAAAGTAACTGGAGACTATCTTCACATAGTACTGTCTGCCACTCAATCTATTACAATAAAGGCTTCCTCATGTATATACAGTCTCCAGAGTTCAGGCTATCATTTTTGGTAGCTAGAGGTTATCTTCAATAGAAGAAATTCAATAGATTAAACACATAATAGCTTGAGCTGGACACGAGGGAATAGATGTCAAATATTATTCAAGATGCTGTATACAGTTTATTAATTATTCCACTATAGGGAGCTTCATTTTGACTGTAGTTCCTAAGCTCTCAATATGATCCAAATATCCTGTATATCTTATTATTTGTAGCTAAGCCCTTTATGCGAGTAGCCTCTGCTGCAGATAAAGACTTAATATCCCCCTATGAGCCTGGGTGCTTGATATTAATGAAATATGGTAGGCTGCATGGAAAAGTACAAAAATTGATAAGAATCGCCAGTAAATAAAGTGTAAAAAATTAAGCTTTATTTATTCCATTTAAAATTGAGAGGAACAATACCCCTTAATGCAAAAAGATGACTAACATGTTTCGGCCGGAGCTGTAATCATAGTCCTTAAAATCAATCACACATCACTAACTTAAAATGCCCTCCCTGGGCCATCATTGGTTGAAAAATTTTCATTGAAATTTGCATTTAAAGGTACAAAAACAGAAGTATAATAGAGTTTCATTAGTAACTAGCATGTATTGTGGTAAACACTTTAAAAACCTAGATCTTGTTTATCCTTTTATATCTGCACACTTTAAACAAATCTACGTGATCAAAGCTATTGATATGATTAAAAAAAATAACACATATCACTGTTTTATATAAAACAATAATAATAATAGAACAGAACAAAAGTTGGCAAACCACTAGACTTGGTAAACCGTATATACAATATATGGCAAATGTCAGAATTCATGCTCAACAAACAACAGAACAGAATACCAGTTCCACCAATGCCAATTGATGGTTTAAGATGAAAATCACAATAATTCAATTATAAGGACAAGTTTAATAAAATAACTCTAAGTATCTAAATATCTGTAGAGGGGGCAAAACAAACTATGGCTAGTATAACAATCCCCAACATAAATGGTAAATTAAGATAAAGAGACTGACTATGGGACAGGCTATCAGAAAAGGGTGGGAAAGATCCATAGATATAAATGCATATCTGAATCATCAAATATATGCATACTTAATTATCACTGGATCAGGTTACACATGTGCATATCACAGAGATGTTATTTTTCACTCAAAGATGTCACATATAGATATGAAAATATAAGAGTATATACACATAAATATATATGTATATACACATATATATACATGCACATATAAAACTATCTCAATGCCAATAATTTATGAAATCATATTCAGAATTCATGCCCAGCGGAATCTTGGTCTGGAGTCTGAATATCCAGTACATCTCCTGTCTGGATAATATGTGAAACTTATCCCCTCCTCTCTTCTTTGCCTGTACCTTTTCTATAATTAACCATTTCAATGAATCACAGTTTTTATTATGTTTTTTGATGAAATGGTCAACTAGAGGGGTACTAATCTTACCTACACTGATCGTTGACAGATGTTCACGAATGCGTGATCTTACCTCTCTAGTGGTTAGCCCCACATACTGTAGATTACAAATGGAGCACCACAACAGGTAGATACAGTAGGTCACATGACAGTTCAAACATGACATAATGTTAAAAGTTTCACCAGTGACGAATCAGCTAAAGGTTGTATCTACCTTTACATGTTCACAGGCCTTACATTGGGAATACCCACATTTAAATGTCCCTTTATGTCTTAACCATGAAGATGATACTGCTGCTGTCACTGGTTTTTTAAGCTATTAAGGTGATACCATACTTCCTATGGACTTGTTCCGTCTATAGGAAAACCTGCAACCCTTAGTGACTGTATCAGCAAGAGCATCATCAGTCACTAGTAGTTGAAAATGTTTTCGCACTATACCCCAAATCTCCTGGTACTGTGTAGAGTACTCAGTTACAAATGTTAATATGTTATCTTGTACTCCTCCAAATTTTCTCTTGTCACTTAATAGGGCAACCCTATCCATACGCGTTACTTCTCCTCTTGCCTTTTAAATCACATACTCTCTCTTTCTAAATCCTTTAAGGCAATAAGATTGCATGTTTCTAAAAAAGGGAAACCCTGATATTCATTGGTATTTCCTGTCTCTAGTATTGGTACAACATTTGTATCTGTTTGCACTGAAGAGAAATGTTTACGTAAGGTAACATTGCATACAAATTTGTTAAGATCCAACATTGTTCGAAACAAATTAAAATCAGAAGATGGTACAAAACCCAAACCCAAACTAAGAACCTTATTCTCATCCCTAGTCAGCCTGTGATCTGAGAGATTTATCACGGTTTGTATTTGGAAGGTGCACAAGTCTGCCTCATTGGATATCTCCCTTGTTGGGTTATCTGTGAATTCATACCACCTCCTCCTCCTTCCCTGGTATGATCTACCCGAAAAACCTGCTCAAGCTGCGCATGTTCTTCGTCCACTGCTGCTGTGGCTCCAACATTTGGAGGATCATGGGGATACATATAGTTTTGTGTGGGTTGATATCTCCTGTGTTGCTGTATGTTTGGGGGATCATGCGAGTATACTTGATTTTGTGTGGGTTGATACCTGCTATATTGTTGTGCGTGGGCTACAAAAGGTTTTGAATGCTGCAATACATGCGCTCTATTCAAGCCCTGTCGTGTATCCACTCACATATTCATAGCACTACTTCTCCCCATGTATCTGTGTGTTAAGAGCATCGAGCCTGGAGTACACAAGGATACGGTAAAAAGCTTGGCTGTGAGGGGGAGTGGAGTAGTCGGGGCTAGCATGCATGTTATGGGATAACGCTGCTGACGCTCTTCTATGCTTACCATACTTATACACTTTTTGATTTGCTACATAGTGCTACAATGTTCTACAGGGCTCTACTAGGAAACATATGTTTTTCGAATTGAACTGAATTACAGCGGATTAAAGTGTAAGTAAACATTTTGTTTATTCAATGGAATTATATCTATATATTTGAAGATATTTAAACAAACTTATCACGTGATTGTTGTTTAACTAAGGATATCTGCTTTCAGTCAGACAGCTGCTGTTTGTATTTTCGGATTAAGTGGTTGTTTAACCAAGGACACATTATTGAATAAGGATACAATATTTCAGGTTGGCAGTTACTACCCTTGTGTCTAAAAGGACATTTGTTTGTTTTTTATTTGTATTTGGAGTGTAACCTGGCAAAGCACTCAACCTTATTAGTCTTAACTATGCAGCAAGTTGACACACAAGAGGAAACCGCTATTATTTCCTTTTACTCATTAAAAAAAGTAAATGAGAGGGATAAATATAGCATGAAGATTAAACAAATCTCTTCCCTAGATCGTAATAATTATGATTTACCGAGGTTATTTGAAGATATGGAACATCTTATGATTAAAGAGAAAAGGTTAAAATGGGATATTTGGACACTTGAAAAATATACTGCATTAAAAATTATACCAATGCGTATTAGCAAATTTCCTACTTTTGAAACCAAAGATCAAGAATTTATTAATATGTGGAATACCATTCTGAGTGACTGCTCTTTGAGATTGATGAATCTGTTGATTAGTCATAAAACACATATGTTAATTAAGATTAGAACAGAGATAGATGAAGTACAGTTACTGTTAAATGGTTTCTGCAATACAGCCGATTATCCTAAATTTGATATTATTCTACAGAAACTAATATCAGAGGCTAAAAATGAACTAATTAACACCAAGCATACAAAGTTCTTGAGAGATAAATCTGATTATGATATTGGGAAGGTATACATCTGGAATAAAGGTCAAAGATTTCACTATAGAAGAAGTCAGAACTATCAGAATAGAGGACATAGGAGAGGCAGAGGTAGACGCCAGAGAGGTAGAGATAACAAATCAGTTACATTTTCAGATAGTGAAGCAGATACAGGAGAAGAAAGTACACATGCTGGTAGTGAGGAATGTTTTCCACAGGAATTAGTCAATAGGAACACAGAATAAAACAGATACATGGGGAGAAGTAGTGCTATGAATATGCGAGTGGATACATGACAGGGCTTGAATAGAGCGCATGTATTGCAGCATTCAAAACCTTTTGTAGCCCATGCACAACAATATAGGAGGTATCAACCCACACAAAATCAAGTGTACTCGCATGATCCCCCAAACATACAGCAACACAGGAGATATCAACCCACACAAAACTATATGTATCCCCATGATCCTCCAAATGTTGGAGCCACAGTGGACAAAGAACATGGGCAGCTTGAGCAGGTTTTTCAGGTAGATCATACCAGGGAAGGAGGAGGAGGTGGGATGAATTCACAGATAACCCAACAAGGGAGATATCCAATGAGGCAGACTCGTGCACCTTCCAAATACAAACCGTCATTAATCTCTCAGATCACAGGCTGACTAGGGATGAGAATAAGGTTCTAAGTTTGGGTTTGGGTTTTATACCATCTTCTGATTTTAATTTGTTTTGAACAATGTTGGATCTTAACAAATTTGTACGAAATGTTACCTTACGTAAACATTTCTCTTCAGTGCAAACAGATACAAATGTTGTACCAATACTAGAGACAGGAAATACCAATGAATATCAGGGTTTCCCTTTTTTAGAAACATGCAATCTTATTGCCTTAAAGGATTTAGAAAGAGAGAGTATGCCAGAAAATGATGGAAGTATGATAACTAAGAAATATAGGAATACTTCCACTTTCTATCCCATATAGAGTAGAGGTAATATAGTGGAGACTTTTTATGTAAGAGTCGAGAAGGATTTAAGGACCCTTTCCTATAGCCTACAACGATCTAAATGGAATTTGACTAAACCTGAACAATTAGCTTTAAAAAACCTAAGTGAGAATGAGAACATAGTCATCAAGCAGGCTGACAAGGGGGGTTTGGTTGTACTTATGAATAGGTCCTACTATGTTGAAGAAGCATTGAGGCAATTGGGAAACCCTGAGAACTATGAGAAACTGAGTCAGAACCCTACCAGAGTATTTCAGCGTCGACTTATGCACCTTTTGGATGGGACATTGGAACAGGGGTTTATTGATAATAACACACTACAATATTTATATGTGGAATACCCTGTAACCCCAATATTCCATCATTTACCTAAGGTGCATAAGTCGACTAAAAATGTCCAGGGAAGGCATATAATAAGTGGCATCGTCTCTATGCTTGAGCATTTGTCGGAGTGGCTTGATGACATTTTACAGCCTTTGGTGAAAGCACTCCCTAGTTACATCAGGGATTCAAAACATGTTTTGAATGTGGTTGAACAGACAGTATGGACTCAGGATTCGGGATGGCTCACTGTGGATGTTGTGGCCCTTTACTCATCAATACCCCATGACATGGGTCTCAAAGCAATATAATATTTTTTGCTTAAGGAAACAACACACAGTGAGCCTTTCTGACTTTTTATATTGGAAGTGACCAGATTTTTACTAATGCACAATTTTTTCCAGTTTGAGGATGTTTTCTATTTGCAGAGATGTGGGACTGCGATGGGCGCTAAATTTGCTCCAACTTACGCCAACCTATACATGGGTTGGTGGGAGCAGTCCCACATCTATGCGGATAGCAATTTGTTCAGACCATTAATCAGGTTGTACTGTCGTTTTATTGACGACCTGCTGATTATATGGAAGGGAAGTAATGATACTGCTAGAGAATTTGTGAAGACATTGAGCCAGAATGACTTAAACTTAATAAGTTTTACCTATGAATTTGATAGCTCCAGGGTTTTTTATCTGGATCTTGAATTGAAAGGATGGCCATCAGGAAATATTACTTCAGAGGTTTATAGATAACCGATCTCTGGCAATAGTCTCTTGCATGCTAAGAGTTGCCATCCCCGCCATGTCCCATACTCAGTGGCCAAAGGACAGTTTGTCCATTTTAAAAAGGAACTGTACTCTATCAGGCAGTTTCGAGAATCATGCAGATGCTTTACAAAGAAGGCTACTGGATAGGGGTTATGGCTTAAATGTGATTAAAAAGGCAAGAGGAGAAGTAACACGTATGGATAGGGTTGCCCTATTAAGTGACAAGAGAAAATCTTTAGGAGTACAAGATAACAAATTAACATTTGCAACTTAGTACTCTACACAGTACCAGGAGATTTGTCGTATAGTGCGAAAACATTTTCAACTACTAGTGGCTGATGATGCTCTTGCTGATACAGTCACTAAGGGTTGCAGGTTTTCCTATAGACGGAACAAGTCCATAGGAAGTATGGTATCACCTTCACAGCTTAAAAGAACAGTGACAGCAGCAGTATCATCTTCATGGTTAAGACATAAAGGGACATTTAAATGTGGGTATTCCAAATGTAAGGCCTGTGACTCATTCGTCACTGGTGAAACCTTTAACATTATGTCATGTTTGAACTGTCGTGCGACCTACTGTATCTACCTGTTGTGGTGCTCCATTTGTAATCTACAGTATGTGGGGTTACCCACTAGAAAGGTAAGATCACGCATTCGTGAACATCTGTCAACGATAAGTGTAGGTAAGATTAGTACCCCTCTAGTTGACCATTTCATAAAAAAACATAATAAAAACTGTGATTCATTGAAATGGTTAATTATAGAAAAGGTACAGGCAAAGAAGAGAGGAGGGGATAAGTTTCACATATTATCCAGACAGGAGATGTACTGGATATTCAGACTCCAGACCAAGATTCCGCTGGGCATGAATTCTGAATATGATTTCATAAATTATTGGCATTGAGATAGTTTTATATGTGTATGTATATATATATATTTATGAGTATATACTCTTATATTTTCATATCTATATGTGACATCTTTGAGTGAAAAATAACATCTCTATGATATGTACATGTGTAACCTGGTCCAGTGCTAATTAAGTATGCATATATTTGATGATTCAGATATGCATTTATATCTATGGATCTTTTCCACCCTTTTCTGATAGCCTGTCCCATAGTCAGTCTCTTTATCTTAATTTACCATTTATGTTGGGGATTGTTATACTAGCCATAGTTTGTTTTGCCTCCCTCTACAGATATTTAGATACTTAGAGTTATTTTATTAAACTTGTCCTTATAATTGAATTATTGTGATTTTCATCTTAAACCATCAATTGGCATTAGTGGAACTGGTATTCTGTTCTGTTGTTTGTTGAGCATGAATACTGACATTTGCCATATATTGTATATACGGTTTACCAAGTCTAGTGATTTGCCAATTTTTGTTCTGTTCTATTATTATTATTGTTTTATATAAAATAGCTATATGTGTTATTTTTTTTAATCTTATCAATATCTTTGATTACGTAGATTTGTTTAAAGTGTGCAGATATAAAAGGATAAACAAGATCTAGGTTTTTAAAGTGTTTACCACAATACATGCTAGTTACTAATGAAACTCTATTATACTTCTGTTTTTGTACCTTTAAATGCAAATTTCAATGAAAATTTTTCAACCAATGATGGCCCAGGGAGGGCCTTTTAAGTTAGTGATGTGTGATTGATTTTAAGGACTATGATTACAGCTCCGGCCGAAACATGTTAGTCATCTTTTTGCATTAAGGGGTATTGTTCCTCTCAATTTTAAATGGAATAAATAAAGCTTAATTTTTTACACTTTATTTACTGGCAATTCTTATCAATTTTTGTGCTTATATTTTTTGCCAGTAAGCCAGTATATGTTACTGCCCTGCAGCCTGAAGAATAATACAAACAACACCAGTATAGTAACCCTTGTATTACCATTTTATAATAATTTTTCAAAGCATTTCTGGAACAAGTGTTTTTGGATAAGCATTTGTGGAACTTTTACATAGCCCAAAACATACCAAGGAAGCGCAAATACAGGAATTGAGCCGTAAAGGAAAATTTCCGTCTCCCTTCATCTGACAGCCGCAAGGAGAAACAACAAACCGGGATCTTGAGACGCTGACTCAGTGACGTCACCGGTTTAACGGAGAAATGTGAAGACGCTCATCCACGTTTGGTGGACGGACTGTTGTCCGGGAGCGGTATTCACTAAGTGTTAAAGGGACAGTCTACACCAGAATATTTATTGTTTTAAAATATAGATAATCCCTTTATTACCCATTACCTAGTTTTGCATAACCAACACATTTATAATAATATATGTTTTACCTCTGTGATTACCTTGTATCTAGACCTCTGCAAACTGCCCCTTATTTTAGTTCTTTTGACAGACTTTCATTTTAACCAATCAGTGCAGGCTCCTAGGCATGAGCACAGTGTTATCTATATGAAACACATGAACTAACACCCTCTAGTGGTCAAAAACTGTCAAAATGCCCTGAGCTAAGAGGCGGCCTTCAAGGGCTTAGAAATTAGCATATGAACCTCCTAGATTTAGCTTTCAACTAAGAATACCAAGAGAACAAAGCAAAATTGGTGAAAGAAGTGAATAGGTGAATAAGAAGTGAAAATTGTTTAAAATTACATTCTCTATCTGAATAATGAAAGTTTGTTTTGGACTAGACTGTCCCTTTAAGAGCATCGAGCCCGGAGTACACAAGGATACGGTAAAAAGCTTGGCTGTGAGGGGGAGTGGAGTGGTCGGAGCTAGCATGCATGTTATGGGATAACGCTGCTGACGCTCTTCTATGCTTACCATACTTATACAGTTTTGATATTCTACATAGTGCTACAATGTTCTACAGGGCTCTACTAGGAAACATATGTTTTTCAAATTGAACTGAATTACAGTGGATTAAAGTGTAAGTGAACATTTTGTTTATTCAATTGAATTATATCTATATATTTGAAGATATTTAAACAAACTTATCACGTGATTGTTTAACTAAGGATATCTGCTTTTAGTCAGACAGCTGCTGTTTGTATTTTCGGATTAAGTGGTTGTTTAACCAAGTACACATTATTGAATAAGGATACAATATTTCAGGTTGGCAGTTACTACCCTTGTGTCTAAAAGGACATTTGTTTGCATGGAAAAGTAAGCACCTATGTGGCCCTTTGTTGCATACAGAGTTAGTAAGACCCCAGTGACAGGATTCCTTAAGGATCTGCTGGCTTATATATAGAATGCTGGTAATATTGTGTGTTGTGACTCGGCAGCTAGCTTCTCAATGTCCTTACGTGATTAATGTTTGACCAGGTTGTTGAAGCGCCTGCTGTCAGATCCGCTCTGCAAATTTTATTACAAGACCAGAGACGATTATTTTGCATTCTCTTTCTTTACTATTAAAATGCAGTTATTCAAAGATAGATAAAATACAACAAACTGTCAAATTTAAAAAGTAGACAGTAAACAAATAAAGAAATCAGTGACCAATAAGGATAGAGAACTGATTAAACTAAAATCACATAACCAATCAGATTGAATATGAGTCCTATAAACTGTCCAAAGTACAGCAATACATCCTCTTTCTTTTACTGCAACTGAAAGGATAAGTATTGCTTATAATATTTTTCGTATTATAAATGTTATTAACGTTTTTTCGTTATTTAATCTTATTAAAATTGTTTATTGTTGCCTTTGTCATTGTGTTTTCATATTTGGTTTTGTTTTCATTTGATTTTTTTGTTTATTTATTTTCGTTGGTTTTTTCTTTTAAATTTAGCTTACTTTGTTTATGTCCCTTTCCGGTTTTGTTGTGCTTTGGTTTCGGTGATTTTTCTAACACCCTTCTATTGATTATATTCAGTTTTTTCCCCGCTGCGTTGTGCAGCACTGTTCCGACGTCCATCTTGACTGTGTCGGTCTCAGTGCGCATGCGCAGCTTTGCTCTCGGTATTGCGCAGTTGTTTTTTCCTTGCTTCCGCCCTCATTCCGACAATCAGCTGTTCTATGTCGGATGGCGGTTACATTGTTGCATATTAATTACGCTACTCAGAGTTTCTTCTAGCCGGTTCTTGTATCACTTTATTCTTATTGTTGGACTGTGTCTCCATCTTCTGGCCATTATTATTATTTATCATTATAATTATTTATATTATATTTTTCTGTAAAATTATTTCCTTCACTTATATTGTATATTCACATTCTTGGGGTCATTATATTTATATAAAAAAATTTAATTTTATTCTTAAATTATTTATGCCTGTTTATTTTAAATTTACTTTAAGTTAGATAATTTTATATATTTTAATTATGTCTCAATCTTCAGATTTGAACCCTCTTAGTTCAGAGGGTGTTCAAAAGATGATTGATACATCAATGAATTCAATGCTTGAAAAGATTTCTTTATTAATTAATAAATCAAATAAAAAGACTTTAAAAAGGAAAAGGCCTGTTTCAAGTGGCATTAAAACTAGTAAAAAATTACTACAGAAATCTCGCCAGATTGTCTCTGGTTCGGTTGTTCCTGGCAGGAAAGGAAGGAAAACACCTGCAATTCCCTCTACTCCCAAGAGGTTACTTATGGGAGAGGCTTTGGCCAATGATGAAGAATCTGAGATTTCTGATACCGAAGTTAACTCTGATTCCTCTATGAATTCTAATAAATCAGAAAATTATTTGTCTAACTCTTCAGATAATTCTTCGGCATCTCCGAAGATTAAAAAATTTAAAAAAGCTCTTAAAAAATCTAAACATTTAGATTCTTCTAAAGTAAATTTTTTTGATTGCTTAGGAAATCCTAGGTTTAATGCAGACGATCTGCACCACCCTAGATCTGCGGAGTGGTGCCCTTCGTCTGATATTGCAGAATTCATTGATTACCAGTTACGTCAACCTTTAAAAAGGGACTCTAGAAATAAGATGAGGGCAGAATGCCCCAGACCTATTCTGCCTAACAACGCTGGTATTACACCTGAAGTAGATCCAAAAATTTTAAAATTCATAGGGTCCCCAGGTTTTAAGTTAAAGAAAGGCATGGACCGTGCTTGGAAAATTTGTCAAGACAAAATGCTTGATACTATTGGTCCTTTAGCTAAGCTATTTGATTTATCGGAACAAGCTGTATATGATAACTCATTGCTTGATCCGGTTATTGTCAGAGAATGGCTTCAGAGGATGCTCAGTTTTCTGGGCAACGCCAACTCTGCCATGTATTCTGAACGTAGACGAAACATTCTTAGACGTATCGACCCCAAGGTGTGTGATTTTGCAATAAATGAAATCCATACAGATACTAATGGCCTTTTATTTGGAGACACATTTATTAAGGAACTTAATAGTTATGTAAATACCTTCTCTAATCTGAATAAAGTTCGTACATCTATGAAAAAGATTTTTCACCAAGAACGTTTTTCTGAACAGGCTGGGAAAGGTAGAGGCCGCTTTCCCGGCCGTGCCTCATATCCAAACAGGTCTCAATTTACCAACCAGCAATTTAATTTACAAAGACCATTTCAAAATCCAATTTCCTCAAATTTCTTCCCATCCAGAGGAAGATTTTGGAATCCTAGACTCCAACGTTCGAGGCAAAGATCTCGCCCATCTCAAGGTAAATTTTTATTTTCCTCCTTCTCAGAATTCTTTCCAAAACTTAGTAGGAGGCAGATTATCTCTTTTTGATCAAAATTGGAAGTTAATAACTTCAGATCAATGGGTCCTTCAGACGGTTTCAGGTCTTTTTATAGATTTTATTTCTCCCCCAGTTCAAAAATCTCTTCCAGTTCCAATAAAATTTTCTGTTTCAGACAACATTTTGGTTCAAAAAGAAATTCTAAATTTAATTGAAAAACAAGCAATAGAACCAGTTTCAGATCTTCAAAATTGTTTTTTCAGCAATCTTTTTCTAGTGAAAAAGAAAAATGGTCAATTTCGCCCTGTTATAAATTTAAGATCTCTAAATGCCTTCGTGGTTTATCGACATTTCAAAATGGAAGGTATTCATCTTCTCAGAGATTGTCTTTTAGACAACGATTTCTTAGTCAGATTAGATTTAACAGATGCTTATCTCACGGTTCCGGTAGCTCTAAGTCACAGGAAATTTCTCTCCTTCAATTGGGAGGGAAAAATCTGGAGATTTACTTGCATGCCTTTCGGTTTATCTTCAGCCCCTTGGATTTTCACCAAATTAATGAAACCTATAATTACTTGGCTTCGTCTTCGGGGTGTTCGGCTTATCATCTATTTAGACGATATTCTGATTATGAATCAAAATTCAGTTATTTTGAATTCTCACCTCAACCTTACTATCTATATTTTAGAAAATTTAGGTTTTCTAGTCAACAAAGAGAAATCTGTCCTTTCTCCAACCAAATCTCTAACCTTTTTGGGTTTTCTAATAGATACAATGAAATCTACTTTAAGCCTTCCCAGAGAAAAAATTGTGAATATCAAGAAAGAGATTTCAAAAACTCTTTCTTTGTCTGTAGTTCCCATCAGGACTATAGCCAGAATAGTTGGGTTACTTTCATCCTCTATTCAGGCTATTTTTCCTGCCCCTCTTCACTACAGGGAACTTCAACGTCTAAAAATTTTTCACCTTCAGAAAGGTTTATCTTATTCTCATCTCATTCCTCTTTCATCGGAAGCCAAAGAAGAACTTTCATGGTGGCTTTCTCATATAGAAGCCTGGAATGGGAGAGCCATTTTTGGGAAATCTCCGGATTTAATTATAGAATCCGATGCCAGTCTTACGGGTTGGGGAGCTCGTTGTGGTCCTTCGATCACAGGAGGAAAATGGTCTTCAGAAGAAAAACATTTTCACATCAATTGCTTAGAACTTTTGGCAGGCTCTTTTGCAGTCAAAAGTTTTGTAAAAGATTCTTTTCCTGTGTCCATTTTACTCAGAATGGACAATATTTCTGCAGTACGTTATTTGAATCGTTTAGGTGGTACAAAATCGAGAGATTTGTCCATTATTACGAAAGAATTCATTCATCTTTGCTTGGACAGAAATATTTCGGTAAAAGCAGAATATATTCCAGGTTTATCCAATGTCGCGGCGGATTGGGGTTCTCGATATCTGACAGATTCCAGCGATTGGAAACTTCATATTCAAGTTTTTCATGCGCTGCAATCTCTCAGAGGTCCCTTTTCGATGGATCTGTTCGCTTCGAGACTGAATCATCAGATTCGTCCTTATTTCAGTTGGCGTCCAGATCCGGAGGCTTTGGCGATAGATGCATTTCTTCATCCTTGGCCTCTTCAGACAGCTTATGCATTTCCTCCGTTTTCAATGATTCAGAGAGTCATTTCAATAGTCCGTCGAGATCTTCTTTCAATTCTTCTCATCACTCCTCTTTGGCCGTCTCAACCTTGGTACCCATCTCTTCTAGAATTGTCTGTCAACCATCCTCTTCTTCTTCCTGTTTTTCCTCTTCTGTTATCAGATCCAGAAGGCCATCCTCACGATCTTATCATCCAAGGATCGCTTCGTCTTATAGCTTGGTCAATTTCGGGCAATCTTCATCTTTCAAAGGTTTATCACAACAAGCTCAAGATCTCCTCGGGGACTCTTTGGCCCCCGGGACCAAAAAATGTTATTTTTCCGCATGGACCAGATGGTCTGGCTGGTGCGTGGAAAGAAGTTTGGATCCCCTTTCAGTGGATATAACTTTTATAGCTAATTTTCTCTCTTCTCTTTTCGAATTAGGATTAGCTTATAGAACCATTAATGTTTCTAGATCCGCAATTTCAGCTAAACATTCTTTTATTAATAATTTCCCTGTGGGTCAACATCCTTTAATTTGTAAATTAATGAAAGCAATTAAACTTAAAAGACCTCCAACTCCTAAATATTCTTCCTTTTGGGATGTGGATCTTATTTTTTCCCTTTTTAAATCCTGGCCTTCTAATGAATTTTTATCTTTAAAACAACTTACTGCTAAATTGGCTACCCTTTTGTGTTTGATTTCCTTTCGTAGAGTTTCTGATGTTAGAGCTTTAGATTTTGATTCTAAACGTTTTACTCCTGAAGGCGTTACTTTCTTTATCTCTAAAAGAACTAAATCTTTTTCTACTTCGATTTTCTATCCATATTTACCTTCAGAACCTCTTCTTTGTGTGGTTGTATGTCTCAAAGAGTATGAACGCAGAACTTCTTCTTTTCGTTCTTCTTCCTCTAATCAACTTTTGCTATCTTTTATTCCTCCTCATCATCCTGTCTCCTCTACTTCTATTGCCAGGTGGGTTAAATGGGTTATGAGTGAAGCAGGTATTGATGTTTCTTTTTCCGCTCACTCTGTTAGAGGATCAGCCGCTTCTAAAGCATTTTTGAAAGCTGCTACCCTTCAACAAATTTTGGATGCAGCTGACTGGTCTTCTGATTCTATTTTTAAACAATTTTATTTTAAACCCATTGAACATGCCTCGTTAAATTTATTTTGTTAGTTGCTTTAAACTAGCAAAATATGAGTCTCTGGTCTTGTAATAAAATTGGGATTATCCTAAGTTATGAAGGTATAATCTAGATTTTATTAAAGACACAGAGACGATTATTTTCCCTCCTCTGTTGTATATTGTGATATATATTATTCCCACCCTTATTGTGTTTTATTATATATTTTAACATGATTTGTATATTTATTTCAGTTATCAACCAATAATAAGGATCTTCTCCTAAGAGACTTTGTTCCTTCACATCTTCGGAAAAAGTCAGATCTTCTATCAAGTTTTCCAGATCTTCAACAGTTTTCCAGTTGTTTTTCCATCCTTCCGGACAAGTTGGAGTTTTCTTCATGGATGATTTTTCTCGTCAAGCTCCTTCTCTTCATGGTTTTCTGCTTCCTGTTCGTTTGGAGTTATTTCTTCATCTTGGATCTTCTGTTTCCTTCTTCAGTTTCAAAGAAAGAGGATGTATTGCTGTATTTTGGACAGTTTATAGGACTCATATTCAATCTGATTGGTTATGTGATTTTAGTTTAATCAGTTCTCTATCCTTATTGGTCACTGATTTCTTTATTTGTTTACTGTCTACTTTTTAAATTTGACAGTTTGTTGTATTTTATCTATCTTTGAATAACTGCATTTTAATAGTAAAGAAAGAGAATGCAAAATAATCGTCTCTGTGTCTTTAATAAAATCTAGATTATACCTTCATAACTTAGGATAATCCCAATTATTGTGCGTACCTCAGAAATGGTGTTGCACGCCTAACCGCCACTGCTGTCCTCCCCTGCAAAACTCGGCTCCGATGTAACTTCTGGCGGACATCAGAGCTAAGCGGGAGTACCAGGGTTCAGGGTCCACTGATCTCGAAGTGGAAAGGAGATAAGTAGAACATGATTAGCTACGGGTCAGCCGATCCTCTGCTCCAATGTTGTCTAGGCCCCAGGCTCCAGCTCCCAGATGTCCCACAGCAAGGTACTCCGTCTGCCAGAAAAAAAAAACCCTGAATCTCTTCTGGGGAATCTCTTCTGGTGGTTTTAGGTAGGTTTTAGGTAGGATCGAGTGTTTGATTAGCTTTCAATCTAATTTAATTGGCGATTAAGGAGCCATGCAAAAACACATCCGCTCCTGTTGCCGGCTAGCTCCGCCCCCAGGATGTTATAATTTAAAGGGATATTAAACAGTGCTCCATTAGCAAAAAAAAATATGTTATTTAAAAAGTAACCATAAAAAGAAACAAATTGTGTAAAAAACCCCAGAAAACAATTTACTTATTTTCTTGCAAAATGCGCACTTAGAAATTCTCGCTGTATCCCCTGACCTCAGTGTGATAAGAATGCTGGCAATTTAGGGTGCATTCTGCCTTTTCTAAGCATGGGCAAATGTGGCTCCCTATTTATATAATGTTCACTTAATAGTAAAACAGCTTATATTACTCTAGAAGTTTAATGACATCAAGCCAAATAAGCCTTTCTGTAGAGACCGCAGACTCCTTGTAGTTCAGAAAGTCAGAGTGGGTTATCAAGTTGTTCTTTACATGCTTATGCCCTCCATGATGATACCGGCAGTTACTTTCTTTGAGACTAGCTTAATAGTTTATGTAACTTTATATATGTGCTGTATTATCTTTAACATTTTCAGGTTGTTTTCATTGTTCAGATTTTACAGACATTGTATGTATAAAAGGGTCTCTTTGCATATTTTCTTTTGGCTTCAGCTTTCACGACTGGACTAACTTCTCCTCAAACTTCCATGGAGCGCTCTTTCAAGAAAAAAAACAACTAACACTTATTGCTCACGAGCTAACCCGACACCGTCTGGGTTAGACCTACAGAGCTAAATCCGAAGGCAGCTATAAATATTTTATATTCTAATGTTCTTCATATAGAAGAAAAGGTTCTTTTTATTTTTAAATATACATTTCCAAATGTAGCTGATATTTTTTTGTGTGTAAAATATATATCTATACCTATATATCTATATGAATGAATGTATGTATATATATATATATAAATATATATATATATGTATATATATATATATACACACACAGATAGAAGCACACTCACAGGAACGAACAGCTGGCTCAATACCATTGTTAACCTGTTCTATGGCAATTTACCACCTGGGTGCAGCTTTTTAGCCCAGTAATGCTTTTCACAGGTAGAACTTTCCTGTAGTATATCAGTCTGATCCCACCTATTACGGTCAGTCCAGTGCCAAAATACCAGGCAATTCCTCTCTGAACAAGGAACACAGCAACCCCAGACAATCGTTTCGGCCTTCATTGGGCCTCGTTAGTGAGGTGTAGCCATATTACTATAAGCACACTGAGCGAGGAGTCTACGTCTGGATTCCCCTTTTTCCCATAGGGATACCTCGTTTTATTGCGCTTCGCTTTATCGCGCTTCCCAGATATTGCTCTTTTTACAAATTGAAGGTTTATGGCAACCCTGTGTCGAGCAAGCCTGTCAGAGCCATTTTTCCAACATATACAGTATACTCATAATTACACATATAGGGGCATATTTATCAATGTGCGAGTGGACATGATACAAAGTAGCATATCATGCCCCCGCACATCGATAAATGCTGACTGCAGATTCGCTAACAGGGGGTGTCAATCAACCCAATTGTATTCGATTGGGTTGATTTCTGTACGCGTCCTCAGAGCAGGCAGACAAGTTATGGAGCAGCAGTCTCGATAAATATGCCCCATAAACACACCTATATATACACACACACACACCACCAGCTAAGAGATTATGATTCACTGAAGGCTCAGATTATGGTTAGCATTTTTTAGCAATAAAGTATTTTTTAATTAAGGTTTATACATTTTTTTATTTTTTTTAAAGACAAAATGGAACCGAATCCACAATATATCCGAGTTAAGCCTGTGTGTGTATATGTATATATATATATATATATATATATATATATATATATATATATATATATATATATATATATATATATCCTCCATATGTATCTGCACTCACAATACAGTTGGGTCATCAACCAGGGTGCAAAGTCTGTAAGGACTGCACTCGCTGGATTTAGATATAAAATTCATTATTTATTGTGGTAACGTTTCGGGGTTCACAGACCCCTTCCCTCAGACCAGACAATTGTGTAAGTGAACAAAGTGCAATTTAAAGGTGCTAAGCCCCACCCATAAAACAATTACAGAACATTGCGCCCAAATTACAGAAAATTGCGCCAAAATTGTGTTGCCTTGACAACACCTTGGTTGCCAGGTAACAAATATAACACACATTTTTTTTATACAAAAATAAAAACATTCAGGATGTATCAAACAAGTGTATCCCCATCTCAACTTTAAATACATAAAGCATATATGACAATAGTGTATTCCATAATATAAACAAACAAAAAGACCCAGTGAATAAATAATGCCAGTGTATACATATCACTAAAATGTGTTTGATCAGATACGCCAGCAGACTAAATTATATCTAGTTCTTACTGATCATTAATAGTACCCACAAGGAATAATAGAGGATAATATTCCCAATAGAAATGCTATGGGGACCTAACCAAACCAGTATTGCGGTATGCCGTGTATAGTATCAGGGTTATGTGAAACCCACGCCCGGTACAAGACACTTGTCATTTAAATCAGCACATATACTATATTGAGCATTACTGGGGATAAACTGAGCAGCGTACTCGATCTACCAAAGTATATATGGATATATAATCAAACTCCATACCTGAGTTGAATCCCTCCAGTGTGCTGGGCACTCATATATCTCTAGGCAACCCTTTGTTTTACTTAGTTAAAACAGGTGCGGATGTAACAGATCCAACGTCTGCGTGACTCCAGGCCAATCCACATGGCTAATTTACATAGCTTGCCGATGTGGACGGCTGGATGTGTGGTGTGTGCGGCTGTTGCCAACTCCTATCAAGTTACGCTACTGTATCAGAATTTCTATTAGAGCCGGTCATACAGTGGATACCCCCATTAATCAACATAGCTATTATATCTTGCAAACTGCACAATAAAGTTTCATAGCTATTAAGGTTGGTCTAATACCCAAATTAGTACGGCGCTGTGATCAACTCTATGTAAATGGGGATACTATGTGCACAATCTATATAGCTAGATGTGTAACCCAGGGGCTATATGGTGACTAGGTGTCATATGGGCTATAAAGGTCTCGGCGTCTGTAGACATATTATACCACAGGCGAGTAGTTAACTGTTACTGCTCAACAGTGTGGTATGTGGGTACTGACTATTTTGTGGGATATTCTAATAGAACATAGGTTATAAACACTGATACAACCACAAATTCAGTGTCAATTCTGTATCAGTATAATATTAGAACAGGGTGATAGCAGGAGACCCAGAGGCAAACTATAAACCATAAAATAACAGAATAAAGAATAAACCTGCACCCTAGGGTTTATATCAAACAACTCACAATGTGCCTACCATATCCTGTGTCATACATTATAGACATCTTACTAATCAGAACCTAAGCAGTATATAAGCAGTATATTACCATCAGCATATAGACCTTGTGTCAGAGTATAGAACAACTCATACAGTAGGACCTCAAGTAGCTCATTATCATTGGTCCACTGTTACAAGTGGCAATCAAGGTCTAAGATAAAAAATGTGCATAGTAGCTATCACAGGGTTTTAATGTTTACAATCCTAATGGATAGTTCCTCGTCACATTGATTATAGTCAAATGTTGTATCAAAGACATCAGTGTAGTGGTTTAACTATTCAGTGGGGTACTCTACTCCATGGCCATAGCTGTTGTGGCAAGACCCTACTTGCGTGGAGTCAGATTGGGCATACACAGAATAACCTCTCATGTGCATTATGTATTAAGCTGGCCCAAACCTAGTGGGAGTCTCACTATAGCATGTCACCCCTAGTGATGTCCTGAACTGTTCGCCCGCGAACGGTTCACAGCGAACATAGCTTGTTCGCGTTTGTGGGCGAACACATGGCGATGTTCGATCCGCCCCTATGTGTCATCATTGTGGAAACTTTGACCCTTTATGTCACAGCCGCCTGACACATTAGAGCCAATCAACATCAGACACTCCCTCACAGACACTCCCAGCTACTCGGAATCCGCCATTTTAGACTCATAACGACCTTGCTTTTTTAATGAGAGGACGTGTTGTGTTTTTGCTCCTGACATTAATAGTAAAAACATAGCTAGGCTAGTGTATTTACAGTCCAGAAGGACTCCACTCATCTCTGCTGCAAGCACAGCACCCCAAAAAGCCCTTTCTAGGGCTATATTTCGTGCCGTTTTTTTTTTTTTTTTTTTTTTTTTTATTAGCATTTGCCTGGCTTTCAGCTGTGTGTTTAAGGCTCACAGCATATGCTGTGACTACTGCCACCACTGATATCTCCCTAACAACATTAGTTTAAATTTAACTAACCCAAAAATATAATTATTTTTCTAGTGTAATTTTTTTTCATTTTCTATCAGGCCAGTGTCACACAGCATATACTCTGGTTCATTGCTCTGTGCCAGCCAGCAGCCAGCAGTGTTAATATCCGTTTATAACATTATTTTTAATTTAAAAAAAAAACACAAAAAAATATTTTTCTAGTGTAATCTAATTACATTTACTATCATGCCTGTGTCTGTCAGGCTCACTCAGCATTAATATACCTCTTTTTTTTCAGTCTTTTGTTTAATTGGTCTGTGCCAGGCAGCCACCCAGCACTCATATCTAATTTTCTTTCACCTTAATTTTAATATAAAAAAAAAAAAAGTTTAAATTTGTTTGCTAGTGTAATCAAATCTAATTTTCTATCCGGCCTGTGTGTTTTGCTGACATAGAGAGCCTACTGTGTTTACTTGCTGCCCTCCCTAGTCTATGAGCCACGACTCATATGTGTTTAACCTTTTTTTAATTCCCCCCCCCAAAAAATAATTTCAATCATTTTTCTAGTGTAATCTAATAGTATTTTCTATCAGGCGTGTGTGTATCCGACATACATAGCCTACTGTTTTTAATAGCTGCCCTTCCAAGGCTATCAGCCACGACTCATATGTATGTGCTTAACCTTTTTCTTAAAATTTCCAAAAAAAGTCTTTAAATCATTATGCTAGTGTAATCTAATTGTATTTTCTATCAGGCCTGTGTCTAACTGTCTATCTGACTTACACAGCATACTGTTGTTATAATTGCTGCCCTACGTAGCAGCCAGCCAGTGCGACCACTCATAAAGTCATATGTGCATTGCACTTCTTAACATAATTTTAATATTAAAATCTAAAATTTTAAAATATTTTGCTAGTGTAATGTAACTTAATTTTCTATCAGTCCTGTGTTTTTGTCACTTACACAGCATACTGTGTTAAATTACTGCCCTACCTACCATCCACGACTCATATCTGCCAGCCTGTCTGCCAGGCCCAAGTAGCCAATTAGTGGCACCAATCACAATTCTTGTAACAGTAATAAAAATAAAAAAAATCATAATTTTTTTGGACTGCAAATATTCAGTCTCCTAGGGCCATTGAATTTCATTTACCTCCTGCCTGCCACTGACAGACTTTTGTGCCAGGCCGTCTAGCCAACTATTTACACCAATCATAATTGTTGTCACAGTCAGACAGTATAGTTATTAATTTAAATAAAAAAAATTTTTAGTGTTGATCTTAACCCTCAGTTTGCTCGTGCCTTTGAATTGCAGTTTTCTACAGCCTTCCAAGCCTGTGTGCCAGGCCTACTTAAAAAATATTTACACCAATCACATTTGTTGTGACAGTATTCTAATAATTAAAAATTAAAATTTTTGGTAATAGTTGCTGTGATTTGAATCGTCAGTTTGCTGGTGCCATTGAAACGCACTTTCCTCCTGCCTTGCAGCCTGCTGTGAGCCAGGCCCCTACCTAGCCAATTGTTGTCAGCAATCATATTTCTGTTAACAGTATTGCAAAAATTGTCAATCATCACTGTTTAGACTGTCAGTAATCAGTCTCCTAGTGTCCTTGAATTGCATCTCCCTCCTGCCTGCCATCCTTTTGTGCCAGGCCGTCTTGCCAACTATTTACACCAATCCTAATTTTTTGTCACAGTATAGTTACTAATTATAATTAAAAAAATCTTTATTGTTGATGATCTTAACCCTCAGTTTGCTCGTGCCTTTGAATTCAGTTGTCTACAGCCTTCCAAGCCTGTGTGCCAGGCCTACTTAAAAAATATTTACACCAATCATATTTGTTGTGACAGTATTCTAATAATTAAAAATTAAAATTTTTGGTAATAGTTGCTGTGATTTGAATCGTCAGTTTGCTGGTGCCATTGAAACGCACTTTCCTGCTGCCTTGCAGCCTGCTGTGAGCCAGGCCCCCACCTAGCCAATTGTTGTCAGCAATCATATTTCTGTTAACAGTATTGCAAAAATTGTCAATCATCACTGTTTAGACTGTCAGTAATCAGTCTCCTAGTGTCCTTGAATTGCATCTCCCTCCTGCCTGCCATCCTTTTGTGCCAGGCCGTCTTGCCAGCTATTTACACCAATCTTAATTTTTTGTCACAGTATAGTTACTAATTAAAATTAAAAAAATCTTTATTGTTGATGATCTTAACCCTCAGTTTGCTCGTGCCTTTGAATTGCAGTTTTCTACAGCCTTCCAAGCCTGTGTGCCAGGCCTACTTAAAAAATATTTACACCAATCATATTTGTTGTGACAGTATTCTAATAATTAAAAATTAAAATTTTTGTTAATAATTGCTGTGATTTGAATCGTCAGTTTGCTGGTGCCATTGAAACGCACTTTCCTCCTGCCTTGCAGCCTGCTGTGAGCCAGGCCCCCACCTAGCCAATTGTTGTCAGCAATCATATTTCTGTTAACAGTATTGCAAAAATTGTCAATCATCACTGTTTAGACTGTCAGTAATCAGTCTCCTAGTGTCCTTGAATTGCATCTCCCTCCTGCCTGCCATCCTTTTGTGCCAGGCCGTCTTGCCAACTATTTACACCAATCCTAATTTTTTGTCACAGTATAGTTACTAATTAAAATTAAAAAAATCTTTATTGTTGACGATCTTAACCCTCAGTTTGCTCGTGCCTTTGAATTGCACTTTTCTACAGCCTTCCAAGCCTGTGTGCCAGGCCTACTTAAAAAATATTTACACCAATCATATTTGTTGTGACAGTATTCTAATAATTAAAAATTAAAATTTTGGGTAATAGTTGCTGTGATTTGAAACCTCAGTTTGCTGGTGCCATTGAATAGCACTTTCCTCCTGCCTTGCAGCCTGCTGTGAGCCAGGCCCACCTAGCCAATTGTTGTCAGCAATCATATTTCTTTTAACAGTATTGCAAAAATTGTCAATCATCACTGTTTTGACTGTCATTAATCAGTCTCCTAGTGTCCTTGAATTGCATCTCCCTCCTGCCTGCCATCCTTTTGTGCCAGGCCGTCTTGCCAACTATTTACACCAATCCTAATTGTTGTCACAGTATAGTTACTAATTTAAATAAAAAAAATCTTTATTGTTGATCTTAATCCTCATTTTGCTTGTGCCATTGAATTGCACTTTTCTACGGCCTACCAGCCTGTGTGCCAGGCCCAACTATCCAATTAGTGCTAGCAATCATATTTCTTTTTTTTTTTTTTTTTTTTAAATCTTTATTTATAGCCAGCAGAGGATACAGTAAACTACATAATCACATCGCCAAAAAAAAGAAAAAAGAAAAGAAGGAAGCACAATTTAACAATTTTCGACATTAAAGAAAATTCTACCAGGAAATAACTTCCATAATAAGCTGAATACCCTGCTGGGATTTTGTTTTAGTTTTATACATCTAAACAACATAAACAACCTAGGCATTCTAGGGCCAAATAACCTTAAGGTTTTCGAGATAGTGAAGGTAATACAATCATGTCCTCTCTCGAGGGATCATAGACATCTCATTTCCTGTCAAACTGAAAATTCAAAACCAAAATCATCTTGAGAGCGTCCTAGTTATGCTAATTATATTAAACAGTTAAATATCACACCTGGAGCAAAACAGAACACAGCACCCTCCCCCTATGCTCTCCTGTTATCTAGTGAGCAGTGATATCGATCTTGCATCATCTTCAGGGATCCTTGACCGGCCCGTACTGGCCACACACACACAGTCACTCAAACACACTTGAACCGCATCACAATGATAACGGCAAAACCACAACAAAAGAGAAAAAAAAAAAAAAAAAAAAGAATAAGAGAGGGAAGAAGAAATAAGTGGTGACCCCCTGTCCTTACTCCTCATCGAGCCCCGCCATGCTCCATAAGTCATTGTCAGAAACAGCTGCCCATCCTTGAGGAAACCGGCCTATTAGGATATTTTGGGAAACAAAACTGGATTTACTGATATAGCTGATCAATTGCCTTTGAATATTAATTGGAAATACTTTAATTACACCCTCCCATTTATGTAGGAAGAGCTGGATCTGCTCATTATTTAGATTTTGTATATTATATTGTTCCATTATTATTTGTCTAGTGACTGCTTTCTTGAATTCTGAAAATTTTGGTGCATGTATCGCTTTCCAATTTTTTAAAATAATGTTACGGGCTAAAATCAACAATGTGTTGATGAGTTTATAATCCTTACCACCCTTCGCATATTTAATCAGAAATACCATGTCATATGGAGCAATGATTATTCTAGGATTGACTGAGCGCTTAATCCAGTAAATTACCTTATGCCAGAATTGCAGGATCTTAGGGCAGAACCACATACAGTGCAAAATATCTGCACTCCCTATATTACATTTTGTGCAGAAATGGGGTTTTTTGTACCACACAGTCATTTTGCTCGGAGTGATATATACGTTATATAGTAACTTTAAGTGGGCTTCGCGCCAAGCTGTGGGAACCCAAGTATCGTTAATTAATAAAAAACTATCCTGTATATCCGTAATCTCTATTTCTGGAAAATATCCTACCCAAATCCGCTGTATATATTTAATTTGTCTAGTCTTATTATGAGTATTTAATATATTGTAAAATGTAGAGATTGAAAATCTTCCGCTTTGATATATTTTTATCCCAGTCGCTAATGGGCCTAAATTCCAATTAGATCTATGTTCTGTTTGAATCCGAGATAAGTAGTGCCGTATCTGGAGATAAGCGAAAAAGTCCTTACTCTGAATTCCATATTTAGCTCGGATTGAGTCAAATGTGGCAATTAAATCTGGCTCTATCAGGAACTGTCTGACAAATCTCAAACCTCTCTCCCGCCAACCCTGGAAAACTAAAGTCTCATATCCAGGTTGAAATTCTGGATTTCCTTGTATTGTTAGAAATTCTGTCGCAAATGGGCAAACCTGTATTTCTAAACAATATTTTTTGCCAAGCCTTGATGATATTTTTAAATGTTATCAGGTTATCAACATTACAGGGTAAATTCCTGATTGGGCAGTGTAAAATAGTATTTAGATCGAAAGGAGCAATAACACTGGATTCGAGCTGGTATGAGGTGACATATTCCTTTTCGGTAATCCAGTCAATAGCATATTTTAGCAATGTAACCCAATTATAATATTTAATGTTAGGAAACGCTAAACCTGCTGCGGTGTTAGTATACATCAGCCTGTTTAATGCTATCCGGGGCTTACCCCCCTTCCAAATGTATTTAGAGCACATTTGGTTAAATTTCGATATATCTCTATTTTTAAGAAACAAGGGAATATTCTGTAATAAATATAACAACTTAGGAAATAGGATTGTTTTAATTAACATAATACGTTGTATGAGAGAAATTGGGAGATTAATCCAATTATCTAAAGAAATCTGGATTTCCTTAAGGCAGTTTGGGAAGTTCAGAGTGTACCACTCTGAGGGGTTATTACTTAAAACTATGCCAAGATAGTTTATGGACTTAGTTTCTTTAAATGGGTGTTTCACACTACCTTTTGATGGTTTCTTTATCCAGAGTAACTCAGATTTACTTGAGTTGACTTTATAACCTGCTACTGAACCGAACAACGACAGAATTCCCAACAATTTCGGCAGACTGACTTCCAGATTATTTAAAAAAACCAGTACATCGTCTGCATATAATGATACAGTCACCTTATGCCCCCGGATAGTGATACCCTCAAATTGATCACGGAGCATAATAGCTAATGGCTCGAGGGAGATGTTAAATAAGAGGGGGGAAAGGGGACAGCCTTGCCTTGTACCTCTAAAAAGAGAGAAGAAGTCTGTGCATGCATTATTTATAATAATAGCTGAGACCGGGTTACTGTAAATTAACTGAATGAAATTATTAAACTGGCCCTTGAACCCGAATTTATCCAGCGCTAAAAATAGATGGCCCCAACTTATGTAATCGAAAGCTTTTTCTGCATCTAGGGTTAGTATGGCAGCATCTCCTCCCCCCTTTTTACCGGGGAAATTATTCCAGAAATAATCCAGAACAAGCATAGTCTTACGGATACTTTTCACTGGATTTCTCCCTTGCATAAAGCTGACTTGATTCTCGTGTATAATATCTCGAAGAACGGGTTGTAATCGAGTTGCTATGATTGATGTTAGTAGCTTATAGTCAGCATTGAGCAATGAGATAGGCCTATACGATTTGACCCTCTCTGGGTCCTTATTTTTCTTTAGAATGAGCGTAACATTAGATGCTGTAAAATACCTAGAACAACTTGACTGTGAACCATAATAGCTATTGAACAGATTACATAAGATTGGGGTCACCTCCTCCTGTAACATTCTGTAAAACTCTATGGGTAGACAATCAGGACCAGAGGCTTTATTAAGGCGAGCTTGTTTAATAGCCACATTTATTTCTTGTAGTGTGATTGGTGAATTTAGCTCTTGTGCATCCTCTGCCGAAATTCTTGGAAGCTTCAACTTGGACCAGAATATTTGACTATCAAGATTATTAGGGGATTCAGCTTTATAGATATCCTGGAAATAGTTAAAAAACACTTTCTTAATGTCATCTGTCTGCGTGTATCGCTTCCCATTCAGCTTTACGGCTGTGATCCAATTACTGCCCTTGGGTTTAGCGATTCTGGCAAGGTATTTTGCGGCTCTACCAGTATACCCTCTATATAGGGCTTTCTGTTTTAAGCCCTCTTGCATAACTTTGTGTTTTAAAAAAATATCGCGTTGGGCTTTGGCTTCGCTATACTTCTTCCAATTATCATTGGATCTAGAGGCAACATATGTATTATAGCGATTTCTCACTGCGTTTGAGAATTGTAATTCTCTCTGCTTTATTTCCTTGTTAAGTCTACATAGATATGCCTTAATGTGTCCTCTAAGGACAGCCTTTGCTGCTTCCCAATAGGTTTCCGGTTTCTCTATATAACTCTCGTTAAATCTATGATATTCTGCCCATTTATTTTTGAGAAAATTCAGGAATTTGCTGTTAGTTACTAAATATTTGGGAAAGAACAAACTGTTATTATTACCCCGCTTGAATATGTTACGGCCAAACTCCAATGAGATAATCGCATGGTCCGACAGGACAATGTCTTTAATATCCGCCTTGCATTCAGACCCCGCCAGACCATCCGTTACTAAGAATATATCAATTCTGGATAGAGACTGATAGCTGGATGATGCACACGTATATGACTTAGTATCTGGATGCTGTAACCTCCAGATGTCTCTAACCCCAAGTTGAGCACATAGCTTTTGAAATATTCGTGTTTTCTTATCTCTCCTATATAAATCCTTCTTCCCGGCTCTATCTAGATTGGGCATGGGTGTTAAGTTTAAATCTCCAACTATAATTAGATTCTGTCCCATGTATCCCAGTAGTTTATTAGTGAGACCATTCCAAAAATGGACATCAACTACATTAGGCCCATATATATTACAAATTATGAAAGGGGTCGCATTAATTTTAATTTGAAGAATTTGGAATCTACCGCCGGGGTCTTGCTCCGTACCAATTATCTCATGGTGTAATTGCTTGTTAATCAAAATTGCCAATCCTTTCTTTCTGTCCTCCCCACCTAATGGAATAACTTCTCCCACCCATTTTGTTTTCAATTTCATGATCTCAGAGTCCTTTAGGTGTAACTCCTGTAACATTACTAAATCTGGTTTATAGATTCCTAGTTGTCTAATAATGGCTTTCCTCTTGATTGGCGAGGTTATCCCGCCAACGTTCCATGAGAGGAGATTTAAGGATTTCCTATCCACATTCATTTCCTTGGCTATTGGGTTGGGCAGGAAGGTCATATCCCATTATTAAGAAAATGGGATGTGATAAAGGGGACAGGGAGGACACAGAACAAGGAGGGAAGAGAAGGAAGAAAAAAAAAAAAAAAAAAAAAAAAAAAAAAAAGGGGCCAGGAAAGGAAGATAGTAAAAGAGAAAAAAAAAACAAAAAAAAAAACCACATAAATTCCATCCTACATACATCCACATACTGACCGCATCCATATAGAACCGTATTTAAAATCTCTTCCATAGCGTAAAGATACCAGTATCAACCCTGACTATCTGTATACTATATATTTTTACTCAGTGTACTCAGCGTATACCCTGTTCATTGCAGAAATCCTGAGCCTCTTTACTATTATTCAAAACTTTTTGAGCCCCGTCCATTAATAGCACCAGCTTAGCCGGGTATACCATCCTGACATTATAGTTTGCTTTTAACAATTTAGAGCAAAACGGGGACATCACTTTCCGGCTTGCTGCCGTCTCACTGGAGAAATCTTGAAAAATTAAAATTATATGTTGGTCTATCATCAATGGATACAGTTTCCTGTACTGCCTGAGAAAAATTACTTTATCTTGAAAATTTAAAAACTTCATTACTATGGGTCTAGCAGGAGTATAATCTTTTCTAGCAGAGCGGATTGCCCCTGTTCTATGTATCCTTTCTACGGGTGCCAGAGTGGTAGAATTAATTCCTAAGCTCTTGGGGAGAGTGACCGTTGCAAAATGCATCAGATCTTGATAATTGCTATCTTCTGGAAGACCAATAATTCTTAGATTATTGCGCCTAGACCGGTCTTCCAGATCTTCGAGTCTTTCTTGTAGCCTATCAATCCTTGCAGTATATTCAGCATTGATGGGCTCAGCTAAATTTAACCTGTCCTCAATCTCTGAGATTCTGGTCTCTACCTCTGACAATCGTGTGGAAAACTGTCTTACTTCAGTCATAAGGCTGGATATATCATGCTTGATCTCTGATTTTAGACTATCCAACTGAGGTGTAATTGATTTAGTAATTTGAGCTACCAACTCCTGCATATCGATATGAACCTCACCCTGGGTTTGTGAAATGTCTAGTGTCTGATCAGTACGTTTAGTCATCAATTTCTTTTCTTTCGGTTTGGCAGGCATATTAGGGGAAGAGTGCTGGTTTGTGAGAATAAATGTATCCATATATACAAAGGTTCAGAGAAGCCCACTATTAGGCCACTCATGAGCAATGTGACACACCAGTTATACCCCTATTAAGTTGTGTTTTGACATATACGTGAGGTGTAGAAAAAAAAAAAAAAAAAAAAAAACGAGAAAAAGCAAGCAAAAACGTGAATCTTATTTCTTAATCCCCGAAAGCACGGGCGTGAAGGGAGAAAGAAGAGGGAGAGAGAAGTGAGGAAGAAAGAAAGCAGGTATGCAAAAAGAAGACAATAGACAATGTGTGTCTGTGTGGATGTTTATGGAGCCTGGGAGGGCTCAAAAGTGAGCTGTGATAAGAGGAGAAAGAAGAAAGAACAGAAAAAGAAAATGAGAAAAAAAAGCAAACAAGGGAGGGAGTGGCCTGAATAAGAGATTCCTGAAAGCTGTGAACTTACACTCTTATATAGTCTTTCACAGTTCAGGGCCCCCAAAGAAAAACTTGCGAAGAATAGAAAGTTGCAAAGACACCAAGAGGATGTAAATTAAAGATTAGGGTTGTTTCAGACAATGTCCATATGGTTCACAGATAGCTGGTATACTATATATATATTAACAGAATCCTATATCCTGTCTAACAAAGCAATCAATTTTTATGTAATATGGCGAGCAGAAACAGCCTGGGTTAGATTCTGTACCTATGTGATAAGCCTCTTATAAAACAATATCAGATAAGTTTGCTAACATAAGCTAGTTGGCTAAATCCAGATACACAATCATGTTACATATAGCCATAAACGAGCTTGGATAATTTGTTTACCAGTCACTCTATTTAGCACTAATAGTAAGTTACCAAGTGTCCATAGAACCCAGAGAGTGGTTCCCGGAGATTCTGTGTGTTATACAAGTTGAATTTATGATAAATCAATGTTCCACTTATCAGCTGACAGGCTCTCCCCTGTCCTCATCAAAATGAGGGAAAAATGCTCAATAGGAGTACCCTATAGTTCAGGGTATAGACGTGTCCCTCTGGCAATAGACCACTCGGGTAATAAGGCAATTATAACGTTACCCAGCTCCTGTCTCCCCAATTCTGCGTGTGACAGTCATAATACAGGTCAACGTCTCAGCTGATTCTGCCACAGCCCCCACGAGAGAGATATGAAAAAGTACCTTGAGAAAACAGACAGGAGCGCTTGGGTATATGGTCGCTGGACCTTGACTCTTCCTGTGTTCGGATTTTCTGGCTCTCTCAGGAGCCTTCCAGCGACTAAGCTTCCCCTGTCAGGCTCGAGGGCGACCTCCTCTAGCTCGGAGCTCCGAGCAGACCTTGCCTTGCACGGGGCAGAACTATTCATCAGCACGTGCCGCGGACGCAGCACCACGTACAGCCCAGATTCCTCCGCCAACCAACTGCCGGATCCACTGCTGCCGACTCGGGCCCAGCGCTCACCAGGGAGCGATCGATCACCTCACCTCCAGCGGGGAAACCGGCATCCGGACCCAGTGATGGCAGACCACGGTAAGATGAGCTTTAGCAGGTCCCCTCCTTGGCTGTCAAAATCCACTCTGAGCTCTCACGATCCAACTTTGTTAGTGCGGGTTATCCCTCAAGAGGTACATTCACAGGAGGCAGCGTGGCTCATAAGTGGATCCGCTTCAAACTACACACCTTAGGCCCTTTGAGTTGCACACTCCAGGTATATTACTAGCGGGTCAGGGATGTGATAAGTAAACCCGCACCTGCTGGCTATTCCTGAGCCGGCATTACTCTGTGATTGGGCCAAAATGTCCTTTTACCGTTTTCCAGGCGGTATGTGTGTTCAAAGAGAAACATTCACAGGGTATGATATTTCTGGATACATAAAGAGAAAGTCAGCTGTATATTGTAACAGTTTGGGTAGTCACTGCTACATTGTAAATTAGGGCTGACACTGTACATTCACGCTACTTTGTAGCAACTTGCTTCAGCCGTGAAGCTTGTAGAAACCTATGTCAGACTTCCCCTTCAAGGATCAGCGGATCCAACTCCCAGGCCGGTAAAGAGTCTCCTGGCCAAGGGACACCTGAAGGCGAGAGTAGCTAGTCCAAGCTCGAAGCGGGAGCAGCGCGGCGTGCAGCACCTTGCTTGCTCCTCCCTCAAACGGAAGTCATTCGATCTCCATATTTCTTTTAACAGTATTGCAAAATTTGTCAATCAACACTGTTTTGACTGTCAATCTGCAGTCTACTAGTGACCTTGAATTGCATTTTCCTCCTGCCTGCCTGCCTGTGTGCCAGTCCCAACTAGCCAATTAGTGCCACCACTCATATTTATTGTAACAGGATTGGAATTTTTGTTAATCATAACTGTTTTGACTGTGATTCTTCAGTCTCCTAGTGCCATTGAATTGCAGTTTCCTTTCTCCCAGCGTGTGTGCCAGACAGGCTCATTTGCCAAATAGTGCCAAACAATCATATTTGTTGCCACAGTACTAGTAATATTTCAAAAAATTAACAATTTGTGATTTTTAAAACATCTGTCTTTTTTGTTGTTGTCAGTCTCACAGCGTATACTGTGCCCACTTTCACAGTGCCACCACTCAATTGGTGTAATAGTATTGTTATTGTCCATTTAAAAAATCAATGCCTTTCCTGTAATCTTTTATTCAAAAGGATGACATATCTCCTCTTTCATGCTGTTGTTTCGGTTGAGGCTCCGGGACCCTCGTATTAAAAAGGCCTGAGCATAAATAAGTGTCACGGCTGTGTAATCAATTTTTTTTTATAAATTCACGGTTGCAAATAATGATCTGTGGCTTTCTAAAATCAATGCCTTTCCTGTAATCTTTTATTCAAAAGGATGACATATCTCCTCTTTCATGCTGTTGTTTCGGTTGAGGCTCCGGGACCCTCGTATGGCCTGAGCATAAATAAGTGTCACGGCTGTGTAATCAATTTTTTTTTTCAAATTTCACGGTTGCAAATAATAATCTGTGGCTTTCTAAAATCAATGCCTTTCCTTTAATCTTTTATTCAAAAGGATGACATATCTCCTCTTTCATGCTGTTGTTTCGGTTGAGGCTCCGGGACCCTCGTATTAAAAAGGCCTGAGCATAAATAAGTGTCACGGCTGTGTAATCAATTTTTTTTTCTACATTCACGGTTGCAAATAATGATCTGTGGGTTTCTAAAATCAATGCCTTTCCTGTAATCTTTTATTCAAAAGGATGACATATCTCCTCTTTCATGCTGTTGTTTCGGTTGAGGCTCCAGGACCCTCGTATTAAAAAGGCCTGAGCATAAATAAGTGTGACGGATGTGTAATCAATTTTTTTTTTCTAAATTCACGGTTGCAAATAATGATCTGTGGCTTTCTAAAATCAATGCCTTTCCTGTAATCTTTTATTCAAAAGGATGACATATCTCCTCTTTCATGCTGTTGTTTCGGTTGAGGCTCCGGGACCCTCGTATTAAAAAGGCCTGAGCATAAATAAGTGTCACGGCTGTGTAATCAATTTTTTTTTCTAAATTCACGGTTGCAAATAATGATCTGTGGGTTTCTAAAATCAATGCCTTTACTGTAATCTTTTATTCAAAAGGATGACAGTACTACCAAAATACAGCCAATGAAGGGCCTTAGGAAGACTGAGCCAAGGTTGGATTGTAGTATTTGGTTAGGCTAATCATGATGGCCATGTAGACCACCACCACCGAGAGTCCTGGAAGTAACAGGGATGATGAGATGAAAGAGCTAAGAATAGTAGAACTTGAAACAACAGAGTTAGCCATGGGTGTTAGTGCAAAACCGCTTGGCTTTTTTTTGGCTTTGGGTGCGGCTATTCATGCAGGCCATATAGAGCTGACAACATTCGGTGTCGTATCAGCTATTAAACTAATAAGAACAGTACTACCAAAATACAGTCAATGAAGGGCCTTAGGAAGACTGGGCCAAGGTTGGATTGTAGTATTTGGTTAGGCTAATCATGATGGGCATGTAGACCACCACCACCGAGAGTCCTGGAAGTAACAGGGATGATGAGATGAAAGAGCTAAGAATAGTAGAACTTGAAACAACAGAGTTAGCCATGGGTGTTAGTGCAAAACCGCTTGGCTTTTTTTTGGCTTTGGGTGCGGCTATTCATGCAGGCCATATAGAGCTGACAACATTCGGTGTCGTATCAGCTATTAAACTAATAAGAACAGTACTACCAAAATACAGCCAATGAAGGGCCTTAGGAAGACTGGGCCAAGGTTGGATTGTAGTATTTGGTTAGGCTAATCATGATGGCCATGTAGACCACCACCACCGAGAGTCCTGGAAGTAACAGGGATGATGAGATGAAAGAGCTAAGAATAGTAGAACTTGAAACAACAGAGTTAGCCATGGGTGTTAGTGCAAAACCGCTTGGCTTTTTTTTTGCTTTGGGTGCGGCTATTCATGCAGGCCATATAGAGCTGACAACATTCGGTGTTGTATCAGCTATTAAACTAATAAGAACAGTACTACCAAAATACAGCCAATGAAGGGCCTTAGGAAGACTGGGCCAAGGTTGGATTGTAGTATTTGGTTAGGCTAATCATGATGGCCATGTAGACCACCACCACAGAGAGTCCTGGAAGTAACAGGGATGATGAGATGAAAGAGCTAAGAATAGTAGAACTTGAAACAACAGAGTTAGCCATGGGTGTTAGTGCAAAACCGCTTGGCTTTTTTTTGGCTTTGGGTGCGGCTATTCATGCAGGCCATATAGAGCTGACAACATTCGGTGTCGTATCAGCTATTAAACTAATAAGAACAGTACTACCAAAATACAGCCAATGAAGGGCCTTAGGAAGACTGGGCCAAGGTTGGATTGTAGTATTTGGTTAGGCTAATCATGATGGCCATGTAGACCACCACCACCAAGAGTCCTGGAAGTAACAGGGATGATGAGATGAAAGAGCTAAGAATAGTAGAACTTGAAACAACAGAGTTAGCCATGGGTGTTAGTGCAAAACTGCTTGGCTTTTTTTTGGCTTTGGGTGCGGCTATTCATGCAGGCCATATAGAGCTGACAACATTCGGTGTCGTATCAGCTATTAAACTAATAAGAACAGTACTACCAAAATACAGCCAATGAAGGGCCTTAGGAAGACTGAGCCAAGGTTGGATTGTAGTATTTGGTTAGGCTAATCATGATGGCCATGTAGACCACCATAGTAATAAGAACAGTACTACCAAAATACAGCCAATGAAGGGCCTTAGGAAGACTGAGCCAAGGTTGGATTGTAGTATTTGGTTAGGCTAATCATGATGGCCATGTAGACCACCACCACCGAGAGTCCTGGAAGTAACAGGGATGATGAGATGAAAGAGCTAAGAATAGTAGAACTTGAAACAACAGAGTTAGCCATGGGTGTTAGTGCAAAACCGCTTGGCTTTTTTTTGGCTTTGGGTGCGGCTATTCATGCAGACCATATAGAGCTGACAACATTTGGTGTCGTATCAGCTATTAAACTAATAAGAACAGTGCTACCAAAATACAGCCAATGAAGGGCCTTAGGAAGACTGGGCCAAGGTTGGATTGTAGTATTTGGTTAGGCTAATCATGATGGGCATGTAGACCACCACCACCGAGAGTCCTGGAAGTAACAGGGATGATGAGATGAAAGTGCTAAGAATAGTACTACTTGAAACAACAGAGTTAGCCATGGGTGTTAATCCAAGACCGCTTGGATTTATTTTTGTATTGGGTGCAGCTAATCATGCAGGCCATATAGAGCTGACAACATTCGGTGTTGTATCAGCTATAAAAATAATAAGAACTGTACTATCAAAATACAGACAATGAAGGGCCTATGAAGACTGAGCAAAGGTTGGATTGTAGTATTTTGTTCGGCTAATCATGATGGCCATGTAGACCGCCCGTAACAGGGATGAAAGTGCTAAGAATAGTACTAATTGAAACAACAGAGTTAGCCATGGGTGTTAGTCTAAGAACACTCGGCTTTTGTAACAGGTATGAAAATGCAAAGAACAGTACTACATAACACAACCTACTTACCATGGGTCCCAGAACATATGTTTGGTTGTTATATTTTGTAAGGGTAATCATGCAGGCCATATAGACCTCCACCGATAGGGTGAGTATGAGTAACAGCTATTAAAATGCGAAGGACATTACTAATTAACACAACATAGTTACCATGGGTCGCAGACCAAGAGCAGATGTCTTATTATTATATTTTGTATGGGTAATCATCCAGGCCGTATAGACCTCACCAAATAGGGGGAGTTACAGAGATTAAAGTGCTAAGAATGGTAGTACTTAAAACACAACCTCGTTAAAATAGGTAGCAGACCACATGTCTTATTATTATAATTTTTCAGGGTAATCTGGCAGGCCATATAGAACTCCCACGATAGGGGGGGGGGAACAGGGATTAAAGTGCTAAGAAAAGTACTAATTGACACAAGCTAGTTGGGTCCAAGAACGCATGTTTGATTATTAGAATTTATTAGGGTAATTATATATCTAACAAATATATCTATTTCTCTTCTATCGATTCTATCTAACTATCAATCTATGTATATCTATCTATCCTATCTATCACTATCAATCTATCTTCTGTCCGGGATGTTTTGAGACAGCCACTTTGGGAATGTTAGTTGATTTAGACCCATTATGGCTTAAAAGCAGACTCTGCATCAACTATGTAATTTTCCATGGGAGTTTTGCCAGGGATCCCCCTCCAGCATGCAACAGTCCAGGTGTTAGGACCCTTGAAACAACTTTTCCATCACTATTGTGATCCATCACTATTGTGGCCAGAAAGAGTCCTTGTAGGTTTTAAAGTTTGCCTGCCTATTGAATTCAATGGCAGTTTGCGCGGTTCTCGCGTTCGCGAACAATACCGGAAGTTCGAGTCCGCGGTTCGCGAACCGAAAATTTTAGGTTTGCGACATCACTAGTCACCCCCACTTGTCAAGGATCACAGAACATAATAGAGCATCAGGTATATCATGGTGACTCACCCATCCTCCATTACTTAAAGGAAGCAGTGCCAATCATTCAACATGTTCAGGCCTCTAGGATGTAGGGTGCCCAGTGGGTGTATCCATCGTGCTTCCATTTGAAGAAGTGTTCTGTCACGATCCCCTCCCCGTTTCAGGGGGGGAACATGGTCAATTAGGATGAATCTTAAATCTGTGACTTTATGTTTGGCATGTAAAAAATATCTTGCTACAGGTTGATCAGAAACTCCTTTATCTAATGCACTCCGAATTGCAGAACGGTGGTTTGCCATCCGCAATCGTGCGTTGCCACTCGTCTTTCCGATTTAATATTTTCCACAGCAGCAGCTGAGTAAATAGATCATGTGACTTGTGGTGCATGTGATAATATGTTTCATGGAGTATTTCTGAGTTGTGTGAGGGTTCCGGAAGGTCTTACAGGGAATCATACCATTGCAGGTGGTGCAACCCGTACATCTATAACAGCCTGTCTTTTTGGTCTTGAGCCATTGTTGTTTCATGTAACAATGCTGTGGGTCAGTAAACATCAGTCTATCTCTCAAACTTCTTCCACGCTTGTAGCCCATAATCGGCGGGTCCATCATACCAAACGGGAGTGTTTTATCTGTTCCAAGGATTTCCCATCTGTTTCTGATGTTATCAGCTAGTGTCTTCTTGCCTTTATTGTAGGTGGTAGTGAAAACCATCCTGGCCTTCTTTTTCTCTACGGAGTTTGATTATATAACCATATATACTTTGGTAGATCGAGTACGCTGCTCAGCTTATCCCCAGTAACACTCAATATAGTATATGTGCTGATTTAAATGACAAGTGTCTTGTACCGGGCGTGGGAACCCTGATACTATACACGGCATACCGCAATACTGGTTCGGTTAGGTCCCCATAGCATTTCTATTGGGAATTTTATCCTCTATTATTCCTTGTGGGTACTAATAGTGATCAGTAAGAACTAGATATAGTTTAGTGTGCTGGCATATCTGATCAAACACATTTTAATGATATGTATACTCTGGCACGATTTATTCACTGGGTCTTTTTGTTTGTTTATATTATGGAATACACTATTGTCATATATGCTGTATGTATTTAAAGTTGAGATGAGGATACACTTGTTTGATACATCCTGAATGTTTTTATTTTTGTATAAAAAAATGTGTGTTATATTTGTTACCTGGCAACCAAGGTGTTGTCAAGGCAACACAATTTTAGCGCACTTTTCTGTAATTTTGGCGCAATTTTCTGTAATTTGGGCGCAATGTTCTGTAATTGTTTTATGGGTGGGGCTTAGCACCTTTAAATTGCACTTTGTTCACTTACACAATTGTCTGGTCTGAGGAAGGGGTCTGTGAACCCCGACACGTAACCACAATAAATAATTAATTTTATATCTAAATCCAGCGTGAGCAGTCCTTGATTGAAATAGTATATACTGTATATATATATATATATATATATATATATATATATATATATATATATAAATTTAAAATTACTAATATCATTTTCTTCTAAGTGAAAAGCATTGGAATGTAAAATATTTACATGAAATACATAGTATAAGACATTATAAAATATTAAAATTAATTACAAATTATTTTTCAAATTTTGAGGTATTTAACTGGAAAGGGCTCCAAAGAGTATATATAACAGTATATATGTATATATATATGTGCTTTTATATGTGTATATATGTATGTATATTGCTTGTGCCATACGAATCATGTAAGTGTAATTAGGACTTTACTGTCCCTTAAAATAGAGATTTTCCCATACTTGAGAATGTTTGCTGGGAGGAAAGAGGCTGTAAATAGATGTCCAAATGTAATTAAATTATTCTTTATGAACATATCATCCACTTAGTATTCTTTGTTCATTTAATTGTAATATAGATGGATTATATGTGATGGTTTAAATAATAATGTGCATATCTAAACTCATTTCCACAGTTTTGCTATATATTTTTTTTACCTATACGTTTATGACTATTTAACCAACGGAAGTATTTTTTATAAGATGACCACAAGCCTAAAATAAGGAAACTGAGACTAACTTTATTATATTTTGGATACAACTGATACTAAAACTTTGTGTAGAACAGTTGGTTTATGGATTAGAGAATTTTTTTTTTCGTGTTTATTATTAATTTGATCTGGATAATAGAAAGCCTGTTACATATAGCACAAAGAGCGTACCCTATAGGATTATTTCAAGGAAATTCTTTTGAAGGCTGAACCTTTTCTTTTGACCATTCAGGATATTTAGGTATCATGGGTAATAATACAGCAGATGCCAATAACATAAAGAATATCTATATAGCAGTGGAGTCTGTAATTGGAATTATTGCTATTTTGGGCAACACCCTTGTTATCTGGGCTGTGAAAGTTAATCCAGCACTTCAAGATACAACCTTTTACTTTATTGTATCACTGGCATCGGCAGACCTGGCGGTTGGAATTCTAGTTATGCCCCTTGCCATTATTTTGAGTCTTGATAAGGAATTTGATTTCTACATCTGCTTGTTCATGTGTTGTCTAATCATTATCTTAACCAATGTGTCGATCCTGTCCTTGCTGGCTATAGCGGTTGACCGGTATTTGAGAATTCGAATACCAACCAAGTAAGTTACACTGTGCGGCTGGTTACTGTTTTTTTCTACACAACTTTAATATTTTTAGCCAGTTAATTGAATAAATGATGTTGTCCGCTTATCTTTGCATAGTCAAAAAGGACATTAATCTATCATACATATGAAAGAGTAGAAATTAAACATAGTAAATAGTTTTCTTATGAAAAAACAGGTTAATTTAAAGATGTTTAAACATTTTACAATTACAGGAAATAGAGATTTGTGCAGTACAGGTGAATTTATAAATTAAATAAATAAATAAATAAATAAATAAATAAATAAATAAATAAAATACCTCATTTTAAATGCAAGAAAGAAAAAAGATGTTAACATTTCCTAAAGTAAAACGTAATTATGTGTTATGACTGTAAATAAGTAATACTTAAAGGGCCATTATAGTTGAAATATTACATGCTCTAACTTGTTAGAATATATAATTTTATTACTTATGACCCTCCTCTATAGAGTCTTTAACCCCCACAAAAGGGTTAAACACACAGTAGAAATCCTACTTGGGCACTGTTGTCCCCGATCGGAACCCTCCTCTCATCCAATCATTAGCGCTAGATGCACATATGAGTTTTGCAACTAGCACTGCTGATTGGATGACCGCACATTATTAGCTATATGGCCCACATGAACTAGTAGTCTCCTGTTGTGATAAGCAAATACAAAAGCATGTGATTAAGAGGCTGTTGATAGACCCTTTGAAACAGGCAGAAATTTAGAGGTTTAAATGTTATAAAGTATATTAATATAACAATGCTGGTTGTGCAAAGCTGGGGAATGGGTAGTAAAGGCGTTATCTATCTTTTATTATTATTATTATTATTATTATCGGTTATTTGTAGAGCGCCAACAGATTCTGCAGCGCTAAACAATCTTTGTAAACAATAACAATTTTAGTGTAGACTGTCCCTTTAAGTCTCTTTACAACTGGTACCAAATTATGAGATTAAATTTAAAATATAATTAATGTAATATAATTTGAATGAAATAAAAATAGTTTGTTTGGAATATTGATATTCCTTGCTGTAAAGAATACTTAAGACCAGCTATTGTGTTATATAAATATATAAATAGAAGTTTAATAGAAAAGAATATCAAAAGCTTATCAAATGTTATTATTTGTGAATATTAATTTGCTCACTAGCAACATTTTTACATTTGGCAAACAATCACCTAGATTACAAGTTTTGCATTCATGTTTTAATGCTGTAACACAACGTCAGTCCCGCACTCGTAAAAATAACGTTTTTTCATGGGACTTCCATAGCGCAGCCATTATGAGTTTTGCTGTGAGGCTAAAAAACATGCGTTACAGCCTATACCGGCAAGATCCATTTCGCAATCTAAAAGCAGTAGTTATGAGTTTTACGCTACAAAACTATTACATAAAACTCATAACTAAACTGTCACAAGTGCACTAAACACCCATAAACTACCTATTAACCTCTAAACCGAGGACCTCCCGCATTGCAAAACACTATTTTAAAGTTATTAACCCCTAATCTGCTGCTCCTGACATTGCCGCCACTATTAAAAATTATTAACCCTTATTCCGCCCCTCCCCGACATCGCTGCTACTATACTAAAATTATCAACCCCTAAACCGCCGCCCGCCAGCATCGCAAACACTATTGAAATATTATTAACCCCTAATCTGCTGTCCGCCCACATCGCCCCCACTATACTAAAGTTATTAACCCCTAATTCCGCCGCCACTATAATAAACCTATTAACCCCTAAACCAAAAGCCCCCACAACAAAATATACTAAATAAACCTATTAACCCCTAAACCAAAAGCCCCCCACATCACAATAAACTAATTTAAACTAGTAACCCCTAAACCTAACGCCCCCCTAACTTTATATTAAAATTACAATTTTCCTATCTTAAATTAAATTAAATCTTACCTGTCAAATAATAAAAAAAAAGTTTAAACTAACAATTAAACTAATATAACTATTAAACTAAAATTAAACTAACTACCAATTAAATAAAACTAAAATACACATTAAAAAATCCTAACACTACTTTAAAAATTACAAAATATCTAATTACAAAAAATAAAAAAGACTAAATTACAAAAAGATAGCAAACACTAAATTACGAAAAATAACAAACGAAATGATCAAAAATAAAAAAGAATTACACCTAATCTAATAGCCCTTTAAAATAAAAAAGCCCCCCCAAATTAAAAAAAAACCCTAGCCTACAATAAACTACCAATAGCCCTTAAAAGGGCTTTTTGTAGGGCATTGCCCTAAGTTATGGTGAAAACAAACTTGCTCAACGGAGCGCCCCTGGGGTAAAACAGTATCCTATATTATAAAAGACAAGAGTTTGTCTGAAGCCATCATGCGCAGTTCAGACAAACACTTGCAACTGATCGCACGCGCACCCACCCGACAGCAGCGCGAGGACCCGGCAGCACAGCTGATTTCACGCGCAGGGGTGAAACAAAGCAGCGCGAGGACGAGAGAGAGAGAGAGAGAGAGAATGAGAGAGAGAGAGAGAGAATGAGAGAGAGAGAGAGAGAGAGAGAGAATGAGAGAGAGAGAATGAGAGAGAGAGAGAGAGAGAGAGAGAATGAGAGAGAGAGAATGAGAGAGAGAGAGAGAGAGAGAGAGAGAATGAGAGAGAGAGAGAGAGAGAGAGAGAGAGAATGAGAGAGAGAATGAGAGAGAGAGAGAGAATGAGAGAGAGAATGAGAGAGAGAGAATGAGAGAGAGAGAATGAGAGAGAGAGAGAGAGAGAGAGAGAGAGAGAATGAGAGAGAGAGAGAGAGAATGAATATGAGAGAGAGAGAGAATTAAATATAACACAACACGGCCCGTGTGAACGGGCTTTAGGACTAGTAGTATTATAATATAGGCACTGCTGGAGAGAGGGTGTGGGAATTATATCCTTATTCCAAAAAATAGTATTCTCTGTATAGGTTCTCAGGCGGCAACTGTAGTTCCCAAAATCCAAATGTCATCCAAGTTTAGGAACAAAAAACAGCGCTCCAATCCCAAAAATGTAAAAAAATTGAGCTTTATTCCAAATAGATTAAAATCATACAAATATGTATAAAAAGAGGTCAGCACATGAGTGCAAGAAACAAGTTAAGAGAACAGGTGCATAGGTAAGTGTTACGGTTACCCTTAGTCTCGCTGAGAGATGGACCGCTTAGTAGCCTGGATCCCTATTGCTAAAGAGGGGAGAAGCTGCTTTCCATAGTATTCTATATGAGTCTCGCAAATATAGAATAATCTCCCTTAGCTGCAGTACCGCTAGGATACCCTTCTGCCCACAAAAACGAGTCAACGCTGCGATTGAGGGTCAAACAAGAACTCAGGACTGGGATGCCCAGCCTGCTTTTTATTAAGGTTACATGCACACAGGGCACTCCCAGGGGGAGAGGGGGGGAAGCACAAAATCCCCCATCACACATTTAGATAGAGAGCACTGTCCTTTGACAGGCCACAATAGGATTACAGTACTTAAGATAACAAGTTTACAAGTTCATCTTATCAATTAGCAGTCTGGCTCCAGAGGTGATTAGACAATAGTTTCTAAAAGCTGAAAAAAAAGAGTTAACTCTTTATGAAATGATACTTGTTACGGTTTTCTTGGAGCCCTTCTTAGGCGCTGGCTTGCTGGTTCAGGCATTGCTGCTGGGAAATAAGCTCTTCACAACAAAATAACTAATGCTTCTGTAACAGTGCTCCCTTTCTGTGGAACACTCTGGCAGACACGGTCTGACCCCTTTTCGGGGCAGACTAAGGCTGTCCAGACCGCTGATTATGCGGGGCTGAGGTCGGTTTGTCTGGACAACCCGTCGGCGTTGCCATTCTGTTTCCCAGGTCTGTAAGTAATGGTGAAATTGAAGGGTTGCAACGATAAGCTCCAACGTAATAGCCTGCCGTTATCTCCAGAGACCCGGTTCAGCCACACCAACGGGTTATGGTCGGTGACCAGAGTGAACTCCTGACCATATAAATAGGGAGTCAATTTCTTTAATGCCCACACCAAAGCCAAACACTCCTTTTCGACCGCTGCATAGCTGACTTCGCGGGGCAGGAGCTTCCGGCTGATGTAGGCAACTGGATGCTCCCCTCCATCTTCGCCTACTTGGCTGAGGACGGCTCCCAGCCCGAACATGGAAGCATCTGTATGGACGATAAAACGTTTGTTAAGGGCTGGGGCCGCCAAGACAGGAGCGTTAATTAGAGCATTTTTGAGAGCCTGGAAAGCCGTTTCACAGTGGGGAGACCACAGGACCTGTCGAGGTAAGTTCTTCTTGGTCAAGTCAGTCAGGGGTTTGGCAAGTGTGCTGTAGTCTGGTACGAACCGTCTATAGTACCCTGCCGTGCCCAGGAAGGCTAGGACCTGAGTCTTAGTGATGGGGGTGGGCCAATTGGCGACAGCTTCTATTTTGGCCGGCTATGGTCGCTGCTTTCCACACCCCACCCGGTGACCTAGGTACTGTACCTCGGCCATCCCAAAGTGGCATTTTTCTGGCTTCAGAGTCAGGCCAGCAGCCCGGATCTGATCCAGAACCATTCCCACATGAGCTAAGTGGTCCTCCCAGGACTCACTGTGGATCGCTATGTCGTCCAGGTAGGCGCAAGCAAAACTCTGGAAGCCATCCAGGAGCCTATCCACCAAGCGCTGGAATGTAGCTGGGGCATTCTTCATCCCAAACGGCATTACCCTAAACTGATATAAGCCGAATGGGGTGACGAATGCCGACTTGGGGATAGCCTCCGGGGCCAGGGGAATCTGCCAGTAACCTTTGCAGAGGTCAATAGTGGTCAGGTAATTTCCCCTGGCTATACGATCGAGTAGCTCGTCTACCCTGGGCATAGGGTAAGCGTCTGTCACGGTATTTTCATTGAGCCTCCGATAGTCTACGCAGAACCGGGTGGTCCCATCTTTCTTGGGCACCAAGACAACTGGGGAGGCCCAGGGACTATCGGAGGGCTCAATTACCCTGAGCTGGAGCATCTCATCGATCTCCTTCTTCATTCCTGTCCTAACTGCTTCGGGGATTCGGTACGGAGCCTGGCGCAAGGGAGCTTGTCCCGGAGTATCTACCTGGTGGGTGGTTAAAGTAGTGTACCCTGGCTTCGGGGAGAAGGTGAGGTGTTTAGACTGGAGGAGTTGGTTGAGCTGCTCCCTTTCAGTGGGGCTAAGTCGGTCCCCTATCTGAACCTGCGCCACTATACCTGTGGGGATGCTCTTTTCTAATAGGTCTGGAATGGGTAAACTGTCGGGGTCTTCCTGAGGGGAACAACATACGGCCGTCACGTTCTCTGGCCGCTCAAAATATTCCTTGAGCATGTTTACATGGAATGTCTTTCTAAGATTGTTGTCGTGGCAGCTAGCTATCACATAAGTGGTGTCTCCCCTTTTCTCTACGATCTGGTAGGGACCCTGCCAGGACGCCTGCAATTTGTCTGTCTTCACCGGCTTAAGTACTAACACCTTTTGTCCTATGGTGAAGATTCTCTTTCGGGCCCCCCGATCGTACCATACTTTCTGTCTTCTCTGGGCCAACTGGAGATTAGCCCGCACGGATTTGGCTAATTGCTCCATTCGGTCCCTGAGTTCCAGCACGTATGGCACAATGGGGACACCGTCAGCCTCCATCTCTCCCTCCCAGTGCTCCCGGATCAGGTTTAGGGGTCCCCGTACCTTTCTTCCGTAGAGCAACTCGAAGGGAGAGAACCCTGTCGTTTCCTGGGGCACCTCCCGATAAGCAAATAGGAGGTGCGGCAGGAAGCGTTCCCAGTCTCGGTATTCCTGAGTGAACGTCTTGAGCATTTGCTTGAGGGTCCCATTGAACCTCTCACACAGCCCGTTCGTCTGGGGGTGGTATGGGGAGCTCAGGAGGGACTTAATTTTGCAAACCTGCCAGAGTTGTTGGGTCAATTCAGCCGTAAATTGGGTGCCTCGGTCGGATAGGATTTCTTTTGGAAATCCTACCCGGGAGAACACCTGTACTAGTGCATTCGCTACCGTATCCGCTTGTATGTTGGATAGGGCGACAGCCTCTGGGTACCTGGTAGCGTAGTCCACTACGGTAAGAATGTATCGCTTACCGGAGGGACTAGGGGTAGCCAGTGGTCCCACTAGGTCAATAGCAACCCGGCTGAAGGGTTCCTCTACAATGGGCATATTTACTAGCTGGGCTTTAGGGTGATCGCCTCGCCTTCCTACTCGTTGACACACATCGCAGGTGTTACAGTAAGTTCTAACGTCAGCGTGCACCCCTGGCCAAAAGAACGTGTGAGTAATGCGGTGTAGGGTACGGGTAACGGCTAGGTGGCCTGCTAAGGGGATGTCGTGGCCTATTTTGAGGATTTCTTGACGGTATTTGTGGGGCACTACCAGCTGTCGCCTACGCTGTCCCCTTTTCTCTGTCCAGCGGTATAGTTTCCCTTTTTCCCATAAGAATGTTTCGTTATCTGCCCCGCCCCCTCCGGTCTCTGCTCGTTCCCGGTACTTTTGTAAGGTCGGGTCAGTCTTAGACTCTGCCTCGAAAGCATCTGGGGTGTCCCAGGGTATGGGGCCTAACCTGTCAGGCAAGGTCGGGGTAGGTCTTACCTGTGTCTCCCGCACTGGTGAGAGCTCTCGCTCCGTCCGGGCTTGGGCCCGTGTAGTCACTGGGTCCGCCTCGTTGTTGCATACTGGAGCATAGGCAGAAGTCATGGGGCCCAAATCGTTGCCCAGTAGTACTTCGGCAGGTAAATTATCCATTAGGCCCACGTTCACAGCCCCCTTTCCCGCTCCCCAATCAAGATGCACTTTAGCTGTTGGAATTTTGTACACATCCCCCCCCCCCGCCACTCTAACGGCCACAGTCTGTCCGGATCGCTTGTGCTCTGGCACCAAATGACTCTGTACCAGCGTGATAGTAGCCCCTGTGTCTCGCAATCCCTCGGTAGATCGCCCCTCGAGCCATACCCTCTGCCGATGGTGCTGGCGGTTATCTGAGGCAGCATATACAGGGTCTGCCTCGTGAAGCGGCCCCACATATCCCTCCATAGGGGCCTCTTGGTTAACACAGAGGGCCCGGGCCGGACGATAGGACCCAGAGGGGTAATTGTAATTCCTGGGTGTCTGGTGCGTATTAAGGGGGCAGCTAGCCATGAAATGCCCTGGTTGCTTGCATCGGTGGCAAGTCGGTCTGGGACGCTCAGAGCTGTTATTGGGTGGTCCTGAGTGTCGGACGGGCCTTGTGGGCACCGGGGCTCGGAATTCAGTACGAGGGGGTGCACGGTAAACCTCTCTGGGTTCGACCCGTGCTGGAGCTCGGTAGTTCATGGGTTCGTGAAGACGGGAGTCATAATGTTCATCGGCCAATTTGGCTGCTTCTTCTAAGGTAGAAGGCCGCCTGTCTCGCAGCCATTCCTTCCCTTGCTGTTCCATGCCATTATAAAAATGTTCTAAGAGAAACAATTGTAAAATTTCCTCCCCAGTCACCGCTTTACTTCCGCTCAGCCAGTGATTTGCCGCTCTCCGCATTCGGTGCGCCCATTCCATATGGGTATCGTTAGGCTTCTTTTCCGTGCCCCGAAACTGTCGGCGATACGTGTCCGGAGTTACAGCGTACCGTCGCAACAGTGTCTCCTTAACTAGCTCATACTGTGTCACTTCCTCAGCACCCAGAGTACGAAAGGCTTCCAGGGCTCGCCCGGATAGTTTCCCAGACAATATCGTGGGCCACTCTCTGTTGGGAATCTGGTGCAGGGCACATTGCCTTTCGAAGTCCGCCAAATATTCATCAATCCCTGTCTCGCTCTCTAGGAAGGGTAGAAATGCCGCATAGGGTATCTTGGGCCTCCCAGCATTTTCGACAGGGATGATTACCTGCGGGGCTTCAGCATTGCGGTGTGCATTCGCTAGGTTGAGTTCGTGGGCTCGAGTCTCTCGTATATCCTCGTCCGCCTCTGCCATCAACTGCTGTACCAATTCCATGGAGGGGTTCGGCCCGTATAATGAGAGCCTTTCCCGAACAATCCTGGTTTTTTCGTCACTAATCGTGGTCGGTGTTTCCGCCATTGTGAAGCTCTGATCCAGTTCGGTCAATTCTGCGATCAGCTCTCTCCTCGGCCGGTTGCTGGCGTACCCCCCTCTGCTTTCAAGTAAATCCTTTTGGGTTGTACGCTTCAATTTTTCGTAAGCGCTCTCCATCCGTTCTGTACCTCTCCTAGGAAATCCAGGAAAATCCCGCCGCTGCCGCCAAATGTTACGGTTACCCTTAGTCTCGCTGAGAGATGGACCGCTTAGTAGCCTGGATCCCTATTGCTAAAGAGGGGAGAAGCTGCTTTCCATAGTATTCTATATGAGTCTCGCAAATATAGAATAATCTCCCTTAGCTGCAGTACCGCTAGGATACCCTTCTGCCCACAAAAACGAGTCAACGCTGCGATTGAGGGTCAAACAAGAACTCAGGACTGGGATGCCCAGCCTGCTTTTTATTAAGGTTACATGCACACAGGGCACTCCCAGGGGGAGAGGGGGGGAAGCACAAAATCCCCCATCACACATTTAGATAGAGAGCACTGTCCTTTGACAGGCCACAATAGGATTACAGTACTTAAGATAACAAGTTTACAAGTTCATCTTATCAATTAGCAGTCTGGCTCCAGAGGTGATTAGACAATAGTTTCTAAAAGCTGAAAAAAAAGAGTTAACTCTTTATGAAATGATACTTGTTACGGTTTTCTTGGAGCCCTTCTTAGGCGCTGGCTTGCTGGTTCAGGCATTGCTGCTGGGAAATAAGCTCTTCACAACAAAATAACTAATGCTTCTGTAACAGTAAGTTTGTATTTAGTTTTAAATATGTATTATTTAGTTAATAATTGTAACTTTCATTTAGCTCTATTTTTATTATGTTAAAATTAGGGTTGTTAGGGTTAATGTTACATTAGGGTTACGTTAGGGTTAGGTTTGGGGTTAATAGTTTAATTTAGGTTGTTGCGATGTGGGGGGCTGGCGGTTTAGGGGTTAATAGGTTTATTTAGTGGTAGTGATGTCGGAGGCCAGAGGTCGGGGAGCGGCAGAATAGGGATTAAAAGATTTATTATAGTGTGGGCGATGTTGGGGTGCAGGGGAATAGGGGTTAATAACTTTAGGATAGTGGCAGCGATATCGTGAGCGGTAGATTAGGGGTTAATAGATTTATTTCGGTGGCGGCGATGGGGGCAGCAGAGTGTTAGGTTTAAATGTATCTTTTTTTCACCCCATAGACATCAATGGGGCTGCGTTACGGAGCTTTTTATTCCACGCTTCAGGTGTTAGGTTTTTTTTCTGACACCTTCTTCCCATTGATGTTTATGGGGAAAGCGTGCATGAGCATGTCAAAACAGCGCTTGAATTGTGTGCGGTATGGAGCTCAACGCAACCATATCACACGCACAAGCCAGCTGTTTTAAAACTTGTAATGGCAGCACAATAGAGCAGGGGTGTCCAAACTTTTTTCGAAGAGTGCCAGATTTGATGAAGTGAACATGTGCGAGGGCCGACCATTTTGCCTGACATTTTTTAAACCATTTAAATTAAATGCAAATTAACTATTTTATGCAAAGTTTATTGAAAATGGCATACTTTTCATTTTGTGACTTGGATGACAAATCTAAACAGGTGTTAAATCACTCTGCCTTTAATATAAAAAAAACAGGAAGTTGAAATATATCAGGAACATTGTAAAGTACATTACACAAAGTAATAAAGGTTGTCTGTCAACTTTTAAGTTAAAAAAATGTGAACAGAAACATAACACCAGTATACATGTGTTCAAATATATTTATAACTGATTTAGACCAACTGACATTAACTGAGATTTTACAATGTATTCATCTCAATTGAAAAAAAAAAACTTACCTGCACTAATGTGAAGGGTGAAACTGAGATTTGGACTGCAGCACATAGACTAGGTCTGGTTCAAAGGCCGTGGTTTTGATGCGCAAAATGTCACGCAGGTGAGAGTCACTTAGTCTTGTCCTCACGCAGTTCTTGTTAGAGTTCATAACAGAGAATGTCTTCTCACACAAATATGTTGAGCCAAACAAGCTCAGCATTTTCTTAGCCAATGTTCGAATCTCTTGAAACCGGCTCTTATCCAGTTATCCCTGCCTGCCTGTCAGTTTGTTGTCTGTGCAGTTACTGCTCCTTGTCAAGGTGTTTGGTAGGCAGAAGTTTTTTTTCTTCTTCAATAGCCCTTAATGGTCGCCCTTGTGGCTGTGTGTGGAGGCGCAGGGAGAAGGAAAGCCCAAATCTCGCGACGTCCAAGATCTCGCAAGATTTGTGCTTTCCTTCTCCCTGTCCAGGCTGATGACGTCAAGTCCCGTGGCGAGAGATCCCAGGAGTCCTAAGCGGCACTCGGGGACTCACTGGGGGGGCCGTAAGATCTATATTTGGGCAACTTATCTGTGGGGCCTTATCAGTCCGGAACGAGTGCCGCAATTGGCCTGCGGGCCGGACTTTGGACATGCCTGCTACAGAGGGTTAAATAACACAACTTTTGTTGCGTTTGTTAAATTCCCTATAGCGCGCATAACTCGTAATCTAGATGAATTTATTTTATATTATTAATGATGAAAAGGAATAAAAACCTATTTTTATATAGAATACAGCACAGTCTATCATAAATACAAGTGGATCTTGCACTAGTTTTTGGCAGATAACGATTTCTGAACTTTGCTTGTATTGTCACGTGTTTTTCCTAACATGAATCTGTTGTGAATATCCCTTGAACTTAAATTTCTACCTACCTGAAATCAAAACAAAATATTTATCTTTGTAGTTAATCTCATAATCCAAAAACTGAACATACAGGGTTTTAAAGGACCAACCAAACGGTGATTTCTGGGGTTTAGTGATTACATTACAGGTTTAAAGGCCTGTATGTTGACTTGTCCATTTTGATAGTTTCTAATTATGCTAATAGGCAATGTGTGCAATTAACCTGTTATTCTCTAAAAACATAGAGATATATGTGTATGTCGCTCTAAGGGATTTTAGAAAAAGGCATTATTGATATAGTGGAAATGTATGTTTGGTAATTAGTTTAGCCAATTTCTATTAGTGTAAAAGTGCTTGTTATGAATTTTTTAACTTTAATTGATTGAGTCGATTGTGTTTGTTTCGCTTTGGGGATGTTGCTTATTAACATCATCCACAATAATTTTGGAGTTAAAACTGTTTTGATTTATTTAAAACTAACAAGATTTTTATACTTTATTAAAATACTATTTTAAGAAAAAAATGAAGATCACTGTACAGAACATGCTTTAGTAGGAAACCAATATTTTCTTTCCTAAAACACTTTCTAAACCAGTAGTTGGCAAGAGACAACCAAACGTCGCCCACAATTTCCTGTAGTAGGTTTGCTCTTCCTTAAAATATTAGGTGGTGGTTTCTGTGAGCAAAAAACAGCTATTTTAAAGGGAAATGGAACCCCACAAAAATTGTTCATGATTTAGATAAAGCACATCATTTTAAACAATTTTCCAATTTATTCTAATATATAATTTGCTTTGTTCATTTTGTATCCTTTGTTGAAAAGCATACCTAGGTAGGCTCAGGAGAGGGGGCTAGCTGCTGATTGATGGCTGCACATTTATACTTTTTATCATTGGCTTATGGATGTGTTTAGCTTGCTCTCAGTAGTGCATTGCTGCTCCTTCAATAAAGGTTTCTAAGAGAATGAAGCAACATTGATAATAGAAATACATTGGAAAGTTGTTTAAAATTGCATGCTCTATCTGGATCCTAAAAGAAATATTTGGGGTTTCCCATTCCTTTAAATACAAAAAAATCCCCAGCAGATTTGTGTGGAAACACACTAAGGGAACACCTTTGAACCTACATTGTCTATCATCTATCTATCTATCTATCTATCTATCTATCTATCTATCTATCTATCTATCTATATTTTTGATTGGGTTATTTTTCTATGAAAATTGTATTTATTGTAAATAATATAGGGCCAGATTATGGGGCCGATTTATGAAAGTGCGAGAGAACATGATACGATGTAGCGTATCATGTCCGCCGCAAATCGATAAATGCCGACAGCATACACTGTGAACTGCTTGTGCAATGCCGCCTCCTGCAGGGGTTGTCAATCAACCTGATCGTATGCGTTCGGGCGGATTGCTGTCCGCCGCCTCAGAGCAGGCGGACAAGTTATGGAGCAGCGGCCTTTAGACCGCTGCTTCATAACTGCTGTTTCCGGTGAGCCTGAAGGCTCGCGCAGAAACAGGGGCATGAAGCTCCATTCAGAGCTTGATAATTCGGCCCCTATGAGTGGAGTGCAAATTAGAGCTTACGCAAGCACAATATTTGCGCTCCATTCAGCAATTAAAAGTTGAGCGCAGGGAATCTTTGTGCTCACGAGAGCGCACTTCCATGGTCTCCAATGGAAGCCTCTGTCTCATGCCGTAAGACACAGCTGATAACCTCGCGCAGTGAAGGGGCAAGTTGTGCAGCAATGTGCAGTCAAATTTAAATATATTTGTATATGAATATATACATATATATTTATGTGTTTACATATATATTCATATAAGCATATAAATATATATTTATGTGTTTACATATATATTCATATAAGCATATACATATATATTTATGTGTTTACATATATATTCATATAAGCATATAAATATATATTTATGTGTTTACATATATATTCATATAAGCATATACATATATATTTATGTGTTTACATATATATTCATATAAGCATATACGTATATATTTATGTGTTTACATATATATTCATATAAGCATATACATATATATTTATGTGTTTACATATATATTAATATAAGCATATACATATATATTTATGTGTTTACATATATATTAATATAAGCATATACATATATATTTATGTGTTTACATATATATTAATATAAGCATATACATATATATTTACAGTGAACAGTAAAGTCCCCAAAAACCACAATGTAAAGGCACTTTTCAGTAACACCGTACACACGTTCACTTTAACACCTAAAAACTGCTTCATACAGTAAAAAAAATAATAATAAAAAAAAAAAAAATGCTACAATTTTATTTAAACAAAAGGGACCTCACACTTAACCAGAGGTCTTTCATTACTTTTTAATTCTTTGTAAAAAAAAAATTATTCCTTTTATTTTTCAATTTTAGTACAGGTAGAAATCCCCAAATCTGGAATTCCAAAATCCAAACTTATCCTGAAATCTATACTTTTTTAATTAAAGGGACAGTCAAGACCAGAATTTTTGTTGTTTAAAAAGAAAGATAATTCCTTTATTACCCATTCCCCAGTTTTGCATAACCAACACTGTTATAAAAATACACTTTTTACCTCTGTGAGTACCTAGGCCTCCATTACATATGCAGCATCGCCCGCAAAATCCTCCACCGCCAGAATTTACGCGATTTTGGTATTACATATACGGCGTAGCATACAAGTTACGTGTGTATATTTCACCCATCGCTCGCAATTATTACTCCCATAGGCTAACATAGAACCGCGTCGCAAATCGATATCCAATATCCAGCGCAAGGACTTAAGTGGCGAAAATGGAGAAATCTTACTCCATTTTTACCTTGCCATAAAAGGCAGCCGTAGCAGGCCTTGCGCTGAGTATGGGAGCACCATAACTCCCGAAAATGCCTGCAAAAATAAACTAACAATTAACGCATGCGCAATGTCTATCTACCTGTCAACCGCAATCCCCCACCGCAAAAACTAATAAAGTCTATTAACCCCTATATCCGCCATCAAACCCACACTGCAAGTAATAACTAAATTATTAACCCCTAAACTGCCATGGCCCACAATGCAATTAACCTATTCAAGTATTAACCCCTAAACCGCCATAGCCCACATAGCTTATTAAATGTATTAACCCCTAATCTGCCGCTGCCAACGTCACCGCCACTATAATAAAGTTATTAACCCCTAAACCTAAGTCTAACCCTAGCCCTAACACCCCCCTAACTTAAATATTATTTAAATAAATCTAAATAAATTTACTATTATTAACTAAATTATTCCAATTTAAAACTAAATACTTACCTATAAAATAAACCCTAAGATAGCTACAATATAATTAATAATTACATTGTAGCTATTTTAGGATTTATTTTTATTTTACAGGCAACTTTGTATTTATTTTAACTAGGTACAATAGTTATTAAATAGTTATTAACTATTTAATAGCTACCTAGTTAAAATAAATACAAATTTACCTGTAAAATAAATCCTAACCTAAGTTACAATTACACCTAACACTACGCTATCATTAAATAAATTAAATTAATTAACTACAATTACCTAAAATTAAATACAATTAAATAAAATAAACTAAAGTACAAAAAAAATAAACACTAAATTAAAGAAAATAATATTTTTTTTTTTACAAGAAGTTTAAACTAATTACACCTAATCTAAGCCTCCCTAATAAAATAAAAAAGCCCCCCAAAATAATAAAATTCCCTACCCTATACTAAATTACAAATAGCCCTTAAAGGAGCTTTTTGCGGGGCATTTCCCCAAAGTAATCAGCTCTTTTACCTGTAAAAAAAGAAATACAACCCCCCCAACATTAAAACCCACCACCCACACACCCAACCTTACTCCAAAACCCACCCAATCCCCCCTTAAAAAAACCTAACACTAACCCCTTGAAGATCACCCTACCTTGAGCCGTCTTCACCCAGCCGGGCAGAAGTCTTAATCCGTCATTGGCGGCGGCAGATTAGGGGTTAATACATTTAATAGGCTATGTGGGCTATGGCGGTTTAGGGGTTAATACTTGAATAGGTTAATTGCGTTGTGGGCTATGGCAGTGTAGGGGTTAATAATTTAGTTATTACTTGCGGTGTGGGTTTGATGGCGGATATAGGGGTTAATAGTTTAAATAGGCATATTGCCTTGTGGGGGGTTGTCGGTCTAGGGGTTAATACATTTAATATTAGTAATGAGAGTGGGGGATTGCGGATATAGGGGTTTTACGTGTCAGGCTTATTTTTGGGAGGCTTGTTAGACTTTTACAGGGATTTGTTATTTCTTTCATGTAATTAGCAAGAGTCCATGAGCTAGTGACGTATGGGATATACATTCCTACCAGGAGGGGCAAACTTTCCGAAACCTTAAAATGCCTATAAATACACCCCTCACCACACCCACAATTCAGTTTTTACAAACTTTGCCTCCCATGGAGGTGGTGAAGTAAGTTTGTGCTAGATTCTACGTTGATATGCGCTTCGCAGCAGGCTGAAGCCTGGTTTTCCTCTCAGAGTGCAGTGAATGTCAGAGGGATGTGAAGAGAGTATTGCCTATTTGAATACAATGGTCTTCCGCTAGGGGATCTATTTCATAGGTTCTCTGTTATCGGTCGTAGAGATTTCTTCTCCTACCTCCCTTTTCAGATCGACGATATACTCTTATATACCATTACCTCTACTGATTCTCGTTTCAGTACTGGTTTGGCTATCTACTATATGTAGATGAGTGTCTTAGGGTAAGTAAGTCTTATTTTATTTATGACACTCTAAGCTATGGTTGGGCACTTTATATGTAAAGTTCTAAATATATGTTTTAAACTTATATTTGCCATGATTCAGGATATTCAGTATTCCTTCTTTCAGACTGTCAGTTTCATTTTTTTGGGAAAATGCTTATGAATTAATATTTTTTTCTTACCTTAAAAAATATTCAAATTGACTTTTTTCCTTGCGGGCTGTTAGGCTCGCGAGGGAAGAAAATGCTTTAATTTATTGCGTCATTTTTGGCGCAAACTTTTTTGGTGCAAAATTTTTGTAATTTCCGGCGCCATAGATGACGCCGGAAGTTTGTTCATGGTTGCGTCATTTTTTGACGCATGTGTGTTACAGACTTTTTTTGCGCCAAAAAATGTGGGCGTCATTCTTGGCGCCAAAAAATGTGGGCATCATACTTGGCGCCAAAAAATGTGGGCGTTATACTTAGCGCCACTTTTTTTCACATTATTTAAGTCTCATTTTTTGTTGCTTCTGATTACTAGAGGCTTGTTTGTTTTGCATTTTTTTTCCATTCCTGAAACTGTCATTTAACCCCTTAATGACAACTGACGTACCAGGTACGTCAAGCAAAAACCAACTGTTAATGACAATAGACGTACCTGGTACGTCAGTTGTCTTACAGAGTGCTGGAAGCGATCACAATCGCTTCCAGCAGCTCTCAGGGTATTGCAGTGATGCCTCGATATGGAGGCATCCTGCAATACCTTTTAACAAGCCTCCGATGCAGAGAGAGCCACTCTGTGGCCCTCTCTGCACCGGTAACAATGGTGCTGTTTTCCGGGGGGAGTGTAGCAAGGAGGCGGCAGCGTGCACGAGGGGCGCGCGCGCACATTAGCCACTGACACCAATGGAAAAAAGTTAAAAAATAAAAAGTTCAAAATAAAAAGTTCAAAACATTAAAAAAAAAAAAAAAAATATATATATAAAAGGATCTGGGGGGGGGGGGTTGGGGGTATTGAGGGGGGGCTGCTACACTACAGAAAAGTTTGAAAATACTGTTTTTGGGGGCAAATTGGGTACTGGCAGACAGCTGCCAGTACCCAAGATGGCGGCAATTAAGTAGCAGGGAGGGTTATAGAGCTGTTTGGTGGGGGATCAGGGAGGTTGGGGGCTAAGGCAGGGCTCCATTACAGCTGAATACATTTTTTTTAAAACTAAAATAAAAAAAACTCCTTTTATTTAGTACTGGCAGACTTTCTGCCAGTACTTAAGATGGCGGGGACAATTGTGGGGTGGGGGAGGGAAGAGAGCTGTTTGGGAGGGATCAGGGGGTGGGATGTGTCAGGTGGGAGGCTGATCTCTACACTAATGCTAAAATTAACCCTGCCAGCGCCCTACAAGCTACCTAATTAACTCCTTCACTGCTGGGCATAATTCACGTGTTGTGCGCAGCAGCATTTAGCGGCCTTCTAATTAACAAAAAGCAACGCCAAAGCCATATATGTCTGCTATTTCTGAAGAAAGGGGATCCCAGAGAAGCTTTTACAACCATTTGTGCCATAATTGCACAAACTGTTTGTAAATAATTTCAGTGAGAAACCTAAAATTGTGAAAAATGTAAAGTTTTTTTTTATTTGCTCGCATTTGGCGGTGAAATGGTGGCATAAAATATACCAAAATTGGCCTAGATCAATACTTGGGGTTGTCTACTACACTAAACTAAAGCTAAAATTAACCCTACAAGCTCCCTACATGCTCCCTAATTAACCCCTTCACTGCTGGGCATTAAACACGTGTAATTGCCATAATTGCAGAAGCTGTTTGTAAATAATTTCAGTGGGAAACCTAAAGTTTGTGACAAATTGTGTGAAAAAGTAAAAAATTTTTTTAATTTGATCGCATTTGGCGGTGAAACGGTGGCATGAAATATACCAAAATGGGCCTAGATCAATACTTTGGAATGTCTTCTAAAAAAAATATATATACATGTCAATGGATATTTAGGTATTCCTGACAGATATCAGTGTTCCAATGTAACTAGCGCTAATTTTGAAAAAAAAGTGGTTTAGAAATAGCAAAGTGCTACTTGTATTTATTGCCCTATAACTTGCAAAAAAGCAAAAGAACATGTAAACATTGGGTATTTCTAAACTCAGGACAAAATTTAGAAACTATTTAGCATGGGTGTTTTTTGGTGGTTGTAGATGTGTAACAGATTTTGGGGGTCAAAGTTAGAAAAAGTGTGTTTTTTTCCATTTTTTCCTCATATTTTATAATTTTTTTTAGAGTAAATTATAAGATATAATGAAAATAATGGTATATTTAGAAAGTCCATTTAATGGCGAGAAAAACGGTATATAATATGTGTGGGTACAGTAAATGAGTAAGAGGAAAATTACAGCTGAACACAAACACCACAGAAATGTAAAAATAGCCATTGTCATTAAGGGTAAGAAAATTGAAAAATGTTCCGGTCATTAAGGGGTTAAGGAATTTGATAATTTTGCTTTATATGTTGTTTTTTTCTATTACATATTGCAAGATATTTCAAACACTGTTCCTGTATCAAGAAATGCTGAGGGATTCCTGTTGAGTGATATCAGTCCTACCAAAGCTAAGTTCATTTATTTTAATGTTATGAATGTTTATCTTTAGCTATGGTTTGTAATAAGTTATCATGATAAATTTTTACATGCAGAATCCATTAGTATTTATGCTTTATATATTGCTATTCTTTTTACATCTCATGTACAAGATATACTTAGAAATTTATAAGAATATTTTTCTGATTCTATTTTAAAGGCTTTGTCTGACATCCGGCCTTCTAATAAAATTTTTAGGTCTTTTTCAAACTTCTTTTTTAGTTGATGAAGTTTCAAATGACCAACAACATATTGAATTATCCTTCTCTGATGGTGTTTTTTCTCATTCAAAATTTTTCTTCATCAGATATTGACACTAACAAATCTACTTTTTTATTTTTTAATAGAGTACATTTGTTCTTTGTTCTAAAGGTGTTGATTATTTTGGATATTGAAGTAACTAGTTCTTTTGATTTTAAAGACTAAGCTAACATTTAAATTCTGCTTATTTATCTTCTGTGGTTTTTTCAGAGGTTTTTTTTCCAGTTCCTGATACTAGGGAATGGAATAGGCTGAGAATTTTCTTTTAGTCCTTCTTTAAGGTTTTTAAATTGTATTCTTTGCCGGCAGTTAGTTTTCAGTTTTGAGAAAAGATTCCCCAAGTTAATGGGGCTATCTCTACTCCTGCTAAATATACTATTATTCTTATAGCAAATAGTATTTATTTTTTTCCTTCAGATGGTTGTATCTTATTTAAGGAAAATTATTTTCAGGTACTTTTCTTAGACCTGTAATTTATTTGGCTGATGTTGCAATTGCTTCATCTTTCTGGTTGGATACTTTAAGATCAAGTATCGGATTATGATTTTTTTAGCATTGTTAAAAGGACAAAATCTACTACTCATTTGAGGTTCAGACTAAGTGCTATTGCATTGTCTTGTTATCTTGCATTTGTTGATTGTGCAAGTCCAGTGTGTTGACTGGTCCTTTAACTTGATTAACATGCTAATAATTTCATTTGTGTTGTCATTTTATTAAATATTTTCGCAAATGAGGTTTAATCTATGTCTTTAGCTATTTTAGCTAGAAGAACTTTGTGATTTCAATCTTGGAATGCTAATTTGATTTCTAAAAATCCATATTTCTTTTTTTCCAAGATAATCATTTATTTGGTTCATAATTGGATTAAATTCTTTAACTGTTACTCTTGGCTTCAAGATTGAGTTCTAAGACTAAAACTTTAAGCTTATATTAGTTTTCTTTTCTTACTAAGGAACGGAATCCTGAATTCTTCCCCAAGTAACATGTTTATAATTGGAAGTTTTTTCTTCATTCAATTAAGCCTTTTAAAAGTTCAAAGTCAGCTCGCCAAATTTGCTTGTAGGTGCAGTTCTTATTCCAGCTTGGCTGGTAAGGGGCAGGTTAAGACTTTTTTGAAATTTGTTTGGTTCTATTCGGTCCAAACTTCTTAGACTTTGGGTACAGAATAGGATTCAGAGTAAAACCGTCTGTGAGAAGTCTTTTTTTCTCTATCATATTCCAGCTATTCCAGTAAGACTAACACTTTCCTGAAGTGTGTTTCAGACCTATATGTTTTGGGTACTGGTGAAGTGCGGCTGGTCACCCGTTGGGGCTCAAGCGCTGTTCAGACCTGGAGTTTTCTGGGGTATTTATTCCAGTTTCATTTTAGGAACTGGGTTTTGGGGTTTTATTCAAGACTATTCATTGTTCCAAAGATAGAAAATCTTTTTGAATTGTCATATAAGTGTACCATCTTTTTAGAATGGTGTTTATATGGTCTATTCTGCCTTTTTGGTCAGTGATGGCATTATTTGTTTACAATAGATACAATAGATGCATATCTTCATTTTCTGTTTTCATTCAGATTATTTTTATTTTCTGAGATTCTCTTTTTTTGACAAGCATTACCAATTTGTTGCTTTTCCTTCTGGTCTAGCGACAGCTCTAAGAATCTTTTCAAGGTTCTCAGTGTTCCTTATTTGGACGGTATTGTGGTACTGGCTCAGTCTTTTCGTTCTGCGGAATCTCATACGATTCAACTTTGTTGTTTCTTCAAGACATGGTTAGAGGATCTTTTTATCAAAAGCTCCTTGATTCCTCACACAAGGGTCACCTTTTTTAGGTTTCCAGATAGATTGTGTCAATGTTTTTGTCTCTAACAGACAAGTGACAAGTTTATTGGGTTCCGTTTGTCGGAACCTTCAGTCTCTATTATTTCCTTCAAGTTGCTATATATGCATGGAAGTTTTAGGTTTCATGGCTGCAGCATAGGATTCGATTCCCTTTGCTCATTTCATAGGAAACCTTTCCAGTTTTTTATGCTGAATAATGGTGCAGGGATTATAGGATATCACTTTTTATATCTTTGAATCCTAATATTTAACTATCTTTGATTCGGTGGTTAAGATCACCATCATTTAGTTCTACAGGTCTCTTCGGTTCTTTCAACCTGGACCATGATCTCTACAGATGCGAGTCTTTTAGGTTGGGAGGCTGTCTGAGGATCTCTGTCAGCACAAGGGGTTTGGAAATCTCAGGAGGCGAGATTACCATTTGATATTTTGGAACTCCGTGCATTCTCAGAGTTCTTCAGTTGGTTTCTTATTGAAGAAGAGACGTTTATTGTTTTTTCAGACAGACAATGTCACAACTGTGGTATATGTCAATCATCAGGGTGGGACTATCAGTCCTTAGGCTGTGACAGAAGTATCTTGGATATTTGCTTGGGCTAAATCCAGCTCCTATCTAATTTCTGTGGTCTTTTTCCCAGGTATAGACAATTGGGAAGTGGATTATCTCTGTTAATCAAGCTTTACATCTGGGAGAATAGTCTCTTTACCCAGATATGTTTTTCAATTTTTCAGTGGTGAGGGCTTCCAGAAATAGATCTGATGGCATCTCATCTAAACAAGGAACTTCCCAGGGGCCTATTCAGGTCCGGGGATCCTCAGGCGGAAGTAGTGTATGCATTGACACTTCCTTGGAATTATCAATCTGCCTATATTTTTTCATCTCTGGTTCTTCTTTTAAGAGTGATTTTCAAAATCATCAGAGAGCAATCTTTGGTGTGGCTGGTGGCTCCAGCATGGCCACACATGTTTTGGTATATGGTTTTTGTTCGGATGTCCAGTTGCCGATCTTGGCTACTTCCATTAAGGCCAGACCTTATATCTTAACATTCATTTTTTTCATCAGGAATTCAAATTATTAATTTGATGGTATGAAAATTTAACGCTTAGTACTTAGTCATAGAAGTTTCTCTGACTCAGTGATTTATACTATGTTGCAGGCTCGTAAATCTGTGTCTAGTAGGATTTATTATCGAGTTTGGAAGATTTACATCTCATGATGCTCTTCTTATGAATTCTCTTGGCATTATTTTAGAATTCCTATGTTTTTATAGTTTCTTCATAAGGTTTTGTCTGCATGTTCCTTGAAAGGACAAATCTCTGCTTTTCCTGTGCTGTTTCACAGTAAGAATTGCTAAATCTTTCTGATATTCATTGTTTTGTTCAGGCTTTGGTTCGTATCAAGCCTGTCATTAAGCCAATTTCTCCTCCTTGGAGTCTTAATTTGGTTCTGAAGGCTTTACAGGCTCTTCTGTTTGAGCATATGCTTTCTTTGGACATTAATTACTTTCATGGAAAGTATTGTTCTTTTTAGACATCTCTTTAGCTAGAACAGTTTTTGAATTATCTGTTCTTTCTTGTGAATCTCCTTTTTCTGATTTTTCATCAGGATAAGGTGGTTTTTGCTGTCCTCATTTCAATTTTTACCTAAAGTTGTGAATTCTAACAACATTAGTAGAGGAATTATTGTCCCTTCCTTGTGTCCTAATCCTAAGAATTTTTTGGTAAGATTCTTACATTTTTTGGATGTGGTAAGAGTTTTGAAATATTATGTTGAAGCTACTCAGATTTCAGACACACTTCTAGTCTATTTGTTATCTTTTCTGGTTTTAGGAAAGGTCAGAAGGCTTCTGCCATTTCTTTGGCATCTTGGTTAAAGCTTTTGATTCATCATGCTTATTTGGAGTCGGGTTAATCCCCGCCTCAGAGGATTACGGCTCATTCTACTAGGTCAGTTTCTACTTCCTGGACTTTTAAGAATGAAGCTTCTGTTGATCACATTTGCAAAGCAATAACTTGGTCTTCTTTGCATACTTTTACTAAATTCTACCATTTTGATGTTTTCTCTTCTTCAGAAGCAGTTTTTGGTAGAATAGTACTTCGCGCAGCTGTTTCAGTTTGATTCTTCTGCTTATAATTTCAGTTTTTTTCATTATAAAAATTGAAACTTTTGATTTGGGTAGTGGATTAATTTTTCAGCAGAATTGGCTGTCTTTATTTTATCCCTCCCTTTCTAGTGACTCTTGCGTGGAAGTTCCACATCTTGGGTATCTGCTATCCCATATGTCACTAGCTCATGGACTCTTGCTAATTACATGAAAGAAAACATAATTTATGTAAGAACTTACCTGATAAATTCATTTCTTTCATATTATCAAGAGTCCATGAGGCCCACCCTTTTTGTGGTGGTTATGATTTTTTTGTATAAAGCACAATTATTCCAATTCCTTATTTTTGATGCTTTCGCTCCTTTCTTATCACCCCACTTCTTGGCTATTCGTTAAACTGAATTGTGGGTGTGGTGAGCGGTGTATTTATAGGCATTTTAAGGTTTGGGAAACTTTGCCCCTCCTGGTAGGAATGTATATCCCATACGTCACTAGCTCATGGACTCTTGCTAATATGAAAGAAATTAATTTATCAGGTAAGTTCTTACATAAATTATGTTTTTCTTTACTTTTCTTAGGCGCCGGCAGTTTCTAAAGTGCCGTAAGTCACTGGCGACTCCAGAACTTTGTATTTACGCTCATTATCCGACTTACGGCACTTTATGAACTGCCGGGGTTTATGTAATACCCCGATGTGTGAGGTGAAATTACGGGCGGCGCAGGTTCCCATGCTTGCGCTGAAACCTGCGCCGTATATTTAATTGCGCCCCTAGTATCTAAGCCTCTGCAAACTGCCCCCTTATTTCAGGTCTTTTGACAGACTTGCATTTTAGCCAATCAGTGCTGGCTCCAGGGTAACTTCACGTGCATGAGCTCAATGTTATCTATATGAAACACATGAACTAATGCCCTCTAGTAGTCAAAATGCATTCAGATTAGAGACAGTCTTTAATGTCTAAGAAATTAGCATATGAACCTCCTAGAATTAGCTTTCAACTAAAAATACGAAGAGAACAAAGCAAAATTGGTGATAAAAGTACATTGGAAAGCAGTTTAAAATGACATTCCCTATTTAAATCATGAAAGTTTTTTTTGGACTTGACTGTCCCTTTAATATTTAAAACATTTTTTTTTAACATAACTTGATATTTTTCACAGACTGTAATCACAATCTTCTCTGCCTGATCCTTTGTTTTTTTGTGTGTGTGTTTAAAGTGCAAATAACAGTCTATATTTATTTAAAACAACAAATATTATATATTTAAAGGGAAAAACAGTTCCCATAGACCGCAATGTAAAGCAATTTTCAGTGCCGTTTTTTTTCTAACACACTATAGCCGTCAACTTTAGACCCTAAAATACTGCCTAGTGCAGTTATTTCATTAAAAATAAAGATGTTACCATCTTTCACCTAGATTACTAGTTTTGAGTGCAATAGGGAAATTAACGAACGCAACAAAAGTGGCGTCATTTAATCTCCTATAGCGCTGCCATTACAAGTTTTAAAAAACCTGGCTTGTGTAGGCGATATGGGGTTTTTAAGCTCGATACCGCACCAAAAACCAGCGCTGTTCTGACGTGCTGGTGCACTCTTTCCCCATAGACATCAATGGGGAGAGCGGGTCAGAAAAAAGTCTAACACCTGCGATCGCGAAAGAAAAGCTCCGTAACGCAGCCCCATTGATGTCTATGGGGAAAAAGAAACTAACGTTTAAACCTAACACCCTAACATAAACCCCACATCTAAACACCCCTAATCTGCCACCCACCGACACCTACATAATGTTATTAACCCCTAATCTGCCGCTCCCGATATCGCCACCACCTAAATAAAGTTATTAACCCCTAATCTGCCGCTCCCGATATCGCTGCCACTATACTAAAGTTATTAACCCTATTCCGCCGCACACCAACATCGCCGCCACTATATTAAAGTTATTAACCCCTATTCCGCCGCAACTAAATAAAGTTATTAACCCCTAAACCTCTGGCCTCCCACATCACTACCACCAAATAAACCTATTAACCCCTAAACCGCCAGCCCCCACATCGCAACAACCTAAATTAAACTATTACCCATACACCTACCCCTAAACCTAACCCTAATGTAACTCTAACCCTAACACCCCCTAACTTTAACATAATTAAAATAGATCTAAATTAAATTTACAATTATTAACTAAATAATTCCTATTTAAAACTAAATACATTCTTTATTAGTTATTAGCACATTACACATAGCTGATATTCACATTCCCACAAGGCACATTATACTTATGCTTATAATTTATTCCCTTATCCTTGATCACATATATAGTCATATACACATCTAGCCATATCACTTTCACTCATCACACTCATAAAACACAATGTTACATTAGACATTAAGTGTTCATAATCATATCGGATAGTCTATTTATATTATTTATATTAGTATATATCCACATAGTTAGGCTTACCAGAAGTCCAAGTTTGACTGGGATTGTCCCTGTTTGGAGGTGCTGTCCCAGTGTCCCACCCGGTTGTTCATTTTGTCCCAGTAGGGTTGCCACCTCCGGGTTTTCGAATCATGTGTCCAGGTTTCAGACCACCTGATACCCGGACACATTATTCAAAATGAGTCTGTGGCTTTCCAGTATAGTTGGATGCTGATACTTTGTTACATACAGCCCTGCTTAGCTTAACATTGGTGTCCTTCAAAGTTCACATTTAGTAATACAGGCAGAGTGAGCAGCATAGGGTTTTTTTTAATTTTGTAATACTACTTTGTTTATTTTTCTTGTAATTTAACACCCCCGACCCCTGGTGACATCATCAGTAATACACGTTTAGGGGAATCATGTGGATATGACCAGGAAGTGCATACAGGCAGGATTGGCGTGGATCTTGCTTTCCTTAATGCAGGATAACATTTTGGCTGTAATCTTCCTGCATTATGGTATAACGTAGCCTCTTAAACAGCTTTAGCAGGTATGTGTTTCTTTTTGACTTATTTCATTTAATGTTGTATTTATGCCTTATCAGTATCCAGTTCTCTTCCTTAAAGGGACACTGAACCCAAATTTTTTCTTTCGTGATTCAGATTGAGCATGACATTTTTTCAAGCAACTTTCTAATTTACTCCTATTATCAATTTTTCTTTATTCTCTTGGTATCTTTATTTGAAATGCAAGAATGTAAGTTTATATGCCGGCCCATTTTTGGTGAACAACCTGGGTTGTTCTTGCTGATTGGTGGATACATTTATCCACCAATAAAAAAGTGCTGTCCAGAGGTCTGAACCGAAAAAAAAAGCTTAGATGCCTTCTTTTTCAAATAAACATAGCAAGTGAACGAAGAAAAATTGATAATAGGAGTAAATTAGAAAGTTGCTTAAAATTGCATGCTCTATCTGAATCACGAAAGAAAAAAATTTGGGTTCAGTGTCCCTTTAAATAGACACATAAAACACATATTACACTGCAGATATTAAATTGTGTGATTTATATGCTTTTTAAACTATTTTATACAATTGGTACTTATGCTTGATGTTTGCATTATTTAGAATCTGAGATTTAGATGAATGATTTATTTGCTCATGTTGTGTATGGGTTGCCATCACAACGTAATGGTGCCTTTTTCACTAGGGGTGGTGTTACGGTCTATTTAAACTGTGTGATTCACTTGTTGTTTGACTGAGGAAGGATAGAGTATCCACAAACATTACGCACATAAAAGCTACTACTTTAAAAGGACCGGTAATCACCACGCCCACTTGACCATGCCCCTGACCACACCCCCACTGGCACCGCGCCACGTGGTCCCAGTTTCACCTCTAAAAAATTATGGTAAGCCTACACATAGTTAACACTAATCTATGATTACAGATGTTCACTTTTATAAACAGTGGTATTACACATACATTATATCAATCATAATGAAGCATCTATTCAGATATATATATATATATATATATATATATATATATATATATTGAGGAAAATATTGTTGGTTGAAATATCAAGACACAAAACTATTCAATGTGATCAAAAAAGTAACTTATATGTAGTTAAGGAATCTATTTATACACCATTAGGACGTCATTGCCTAATTATGTACTTTGATAGGTAGGGTTGGGACACATATTTGGACCGGTTACACTAGGTCAGTGATCCACCTTTAATATATGAGCTGGAAAATGCTTTGGGACTACAAACTAATGTAAAATTTATTTGGCTTATCCTATGTATTATATGGGTAAGTTAGGAGTCGTACTTGGGCTCCCCAATGGTTTGGCGTATCTTTAGGAATCACCTAGTGGATTTAATTGGTTGAAGCGACCCATAGTGATTACGATCTGGGTCTCAATAGGACCAGGCGTGAGATGACGCCTCTTATGATTAACACGGAAGTAATCTCTGTGCTTTGAAGAAACAGACATCGGTCTAAATTCCATATCGAGTGTTTGATCACAAGTTGGTGGTATAAAACACAAGGTAATATATGCTTTGGGCCATTTCTTATAAGTGAATATACTCGATATAAGATTTAAAGATTCACTTGATTCACATGCTTCCTTACTCTGTGTATATAAGATACGGATCCTTTCACTTCTAAGAATATTCACTTGCAGATGGATCAATTAGTGTTACATAAAACTAATAGATAGATGGGCATTATATAAACAGGATGAACATTCAATCACCCTAGTATTCATCATGAAATTAAGATTTGGCCTGGAGTAATAATTCTTTGAAATCAGGGTGTTTTACAACATGATTATAAAAGAGAACAATACTGTGGCTACATGATATTTACATCAGGTTACTTGGAAGTGTTATTGTATATTATTATGACATGTATCTAACATGGATTTTGTTCCTTAGTATGAAATACATTTAGGCATATGTATGCTTGATGGTTGTAATGATATAATCACTAATTGGATTAATTATGTACACATACACCTGAGGAGATGTGTGTTTTTTTTAAAGGTCAGGGATTGGTTATTTGTTGTATTTAAGTCAGAACTCTTATTCAGTTAACAAAAGCCTGATCAAACAGACAGAGATCTGAGAAACGCTTTGCTTACTGTGTTTATAAATATCAGAGTCATACTGTATATTTGACATCTGTTTTTATGTTGTATATTAAATTGCGATAATACAATTTTTTTTGAGAGTCTGAGCTTTATTCACCCATTGAGGACACCTGGTGTACCGGTACTCACGCTGGGCCAGTGACCTGGGACACTTCACTTAGCACAATTGGGTGCTGCTCTATTTGTGAGTATTTATTTGTTTTTTCTTACACTATCTTGTCTCTACTATATCACACTAGGAGGTGCCCCTGTCTTGTGATTGTTTTTCACAGAAAGAATTTGTATCCAGATGAAATTTTCTGGCAAGGAGCTGACTCCCACTAGGTGTGAACCAAATCGTGATATTCCATCAGTTTGATTTTGAAACCAGGATCAACACCACTATAGGACTGAGTAACCTATGGATTCATCTAAGGACTGACATCCTGAACAGTTAAGATTGATCAGGACTATTGTCCATTGATCTTTTTTTGTGATTTGACACAATTTAAGCTCATCATATTGTCACATATATTATACATTTTTGTGTGTATTTAGATATGTTTTTTATATAGTTTTTTAAAATTGTACATTTATTTGTTACCCTATTGCGCCCCCTAGAGTTGACACATAGATTGTGTAGCAACTGATTAAGAGTATTAAATACAAACTTACCTGTGAAATAAAACCTAAGCTAGCTACAATATAACTAATAGTTATATTGTAGCTAGCTTAGGTTTTATTCTTATTTCACAGGTAAGTTTGTATTTATTTTAACTAAGTAGACTAGTTAGTAAATAGTTATTAACTATTTACTAACTACCTAGTTAAAATAAATATAAACTTACCTGTGAAATAAAACCTAAGCTCCCTTACACTAAAAACTAACATTACAAAAAATATAAAAACACTAAAATTACAAAAAATAAAAAACCTACCATTACAAAAAATAAAAAAACCTACCATTACAAAAAACAAAAACGAAATTATCCAAAAAATTAAAAATTATTCCTATTCTAATACCCTTTAAAAAAACAAAAACAAAATAAAAAGCCTAGAATAAACTACCAAGGGCCCTTAAAATGCCCTTTTGTAGGGCATTGCCCAAAATTAAACAGCTCTTTTGCTACAAAAAAAGCAAACACCCCCTAAAAAAATACATTGCACAAAATAACAAACAAAATTATCAAAAATAATAAAAATGATTCCTATTCTAATACCCATTAAAAAAAAACACCCCAAAAATAAAAAAAACTCATCTAGAATAAACTACCAATGGCCCTTAAAAGGGCCTTTTGTAGGGCATTGCCCTAAAGATATCAGCTCTTTTTGTGAAAAAACATACAAATACCCACTAACATTACAAACCCCCACCCCCCAAACCCACAAAATAATAAAAAAAAATATCTAAAAAACCAAAGCTACCCATTGCCCTGAAAAGGGCATTTGTATGGGCATTGACCTTAAAAGGGCATTTAGACCTTTCACATGCCCAAACCCTAATCTAAAAAAAAAAACACCCAAAAAAAACCATTAAAAAAAATCTAACACTAACCCCCGACGATCCACTTACAGTTTTTGAAGTCCTGCTTGAACGATCTTCATCCCGGCGAAGTCCTTATCCAGGCGGCAAGAAGTCTTCATCCAGGCAACCTCTTCAATCTTCATCCCGGCGGCTAAATCCTCATCCAAGTGGCGAGAAGTCTTCATCCAGGCGGCCTCTTCAATCTTCATCCAGGCGGCATCTTCTATCTTGATCCCGGCGGCGCGGAGCGGGTCCATCCTGAAGACATCCTGTGCAGAGCATCCTCTTCATACGGTCGCCGTCGTACACTGAATCTTTAATGCAAGGTACGTGATGTCCCTTGCATTCCGATTGGCTGAAAAATTTGAATCAGCCAATAGGAATTAAAGCTGCTAAAATCCTATTGTCTGTTAAAATCAGCCAATTGGATTTAAGCAGATCTAATTCTATTGGATAATGAATCAGCCAATAGAATGAGAGCTACTTAAATCCTATTGGCGGCGACCGTATGAAGAAGATGCTCCACGCCGGATGTCTTCAGGATGGACCTGCTCCGCGCCGCTGGGATCAAGATAGAAGATGCCATCTGGATGAAGATTGAAGAGGCCGTCTGGATGAAGACTTCTTGCCGCTTGGATGAGGACTTCACCGCTGGGATGAAGATTGAAGAGGCCGTCTGGATGAAGACTTCTCGCCGCCTGGATGAGAACTTCTCCGCTCGGTTGAAGATCGTTCAACCGGGACTTCAAAAAACGTAAGTGGATTGTCGGGGGTTAGTGTTAGTTTTTTTTACGTTTTTTTTTTAGATTAGGGTTTGGGCATGTAAAAGAGCTAAATGCCCATACAAATACCCTTTTCAGGGCAATGGGTAGCTTAGGTTATTTTAGATTTAGATTTTTTATTTTGGGGGGATTGGGTGGTGGCTTTACTGTTGGGGGGGTCTTTGTATTTCTTTTTAAAGAGCTGTTTAACTTAGGGCAATGCCCTACAAAAGCCCCTTTTAAGGGCCATTGGTAGTTCATGGTAGACTAGTGTTTTTTTTATTTTGGGTGGGCTTTTTTATTTTGATAGGGCTATTAGATTAGGTGTATTTTCTTTTTTTTTGATAATTTCATTTGTTATTTTCCGTAATTTAGTGTTTGTTATTTTTTGTAATTTATTCTTTTTTTTTGTAATTAGATAGTTTGTAATTTTTAGTAGTATTAGTATTTTTTTAATGTGTAGTTTAGTTTATTTAATTGGTAGTTAGTTTAATTTTAGTTTAATAATTACATTACTTTAATTGTTAGTTTTTTTAATTTGACAGGTAAGTTTTAATTTAATTTAAGGTAGGGAAATTGTAATTTTAATCTAAAGTTGGGGGGGTTACTAGTTTAAATTTGTTTATTGCGATGTGGGAGGCTTTCAGTTTAGGGGTTAATAGTTTAATGTATTATATTTCGTTGTGGGGGGCTTTCGGTTTAGGGGTTAATAAGTTTATTATAGTGGTGGCGGTGTAGGGCTTAATAATTTTAGTATAGTGGGGGCGATGTGGGCATACAGCAGATTAGGGGTTAATAATATTTAAATAGTGTTTGTCATGTGGGAGGGTGGCGGTTTAGGGGTTAATAACTTTAGTATAGTGGTGACGATGTCAGGGAGCGGCGGGATAGGGTTTAATAAATTGTATTAGTGGCGATGCAGAAGGGCCTCTACTGACGTTGATGGCGTTACGGATCTTGTCGTTTTAGAGTGTAATGCTCGCTTTTTAGCCTCACCGCAAAACTCGTAATACCAGCACTATGGAAATCCCATTAAAAAACGTAATTTTTACGAGTGCGGTACTGACGTTGCGTTACAAGCTAAAAGGCTTGCGGTACACCTGTATGGCTGCGGTACTGTTTTAACGCTGAAAATACCATATTTTCAGCATTAAAAGATGAACGCACAGACTTGTAATCTAGCTGTTAATTTTTTTAATAAAATACAATAGACAGTATTTTGGGGGGCATTTGGTTGACATTTATAAAAAATATCTCTGGTTTATTTTATAAGCACTAATTGCTACAGCGAGCTTGCGGTAGCAATAACCAATGGCTGCTTAATTTTGTGCACCTACAAACGGGCAAATTTGTACGTTTGCGGGCGCAATCATTTAGCGTAAATATGGTTCCACCTCCTCTCCACACTATTCTATTTTAAAGATACAAATATTCCAAAATCCAAACTATTCCAAAATCCAAACCTTTTCCGGTCCCAAGAAGTTTGGATAAAGGGTTTTCTACCTGTATATAGTTTATCTATATCTATCTATTTATATATATATATATATATATATATATATATATATATATATATATATATATATAATTTTAATTTATTTACCTTCTGTTGTTATATACGTATATTTTTTTTTCATTAATATTCTCAACTCTCATTCATTCTGTCTTTCCTCTATTTCCTATTTCTTAAGGTATTTTTTCACCCTGTCTCCTGCCTTCCTCCTCCTTCTGAAATATTCAATACACGGCTCTGTATTTCTCCCCCCTCATAACAGTTGTACAGGTATACCTCGCTTTACAGTGCTTCAATTTACAGCACTTCACTAATACAGCTGAAGTTCAACCTTCACAGATTTTGAAACAGTACTGTACTCATCGTGAGATTGCGAGAAAGGCGACTGGCACTATTTTGTTATGCTCAGTTCGGTCTATTTAAATAGAGAAGAAATGGTTTGAAAAAAACTAAATTTATGCTTACCTGATAAATTTCTTTCTTTCTGGACACGGTGAGTCCACGGAATCATAAATTACTGTTGGGAATATCACTCCTGGCCAGCAGGAGGAGGCAAAGAGCACCACAGCAAAGCTGTTAAGTATCACTTCCCTTCCCACAATCCCCAGTCATTCGACTGAAGGAAAATGGAGAAAGAGAAATAACACAAGGTGTAGAGGTGCCTGAGGTTAAAGTAAAAAAATAACTGTCTTAAAGTAAAGGGCGGGCTGTGGACTCACCTTGTCCAAAAACAAATAAGTTTTTCAGGTAAGCATACATTTTGTTTTCTTTCTTAAGACACGGTGAGTGCACAAAATCATCAATTACTGTTGGGAATCTATACCCAAGCTAGAAGACACAGATGATTAGGGAGGGACAAGACAGGTAACCTAAACAGAAAGCACCACGGCTTTAAGATCCTTCCTCCCAAAGGAAGCATCGGCCGAGGCAAAAGTATCAAATTTATAAAATTTTGAAAACATATGCAGAGAGAACCAAGTTGCAGCCTTGCAAATCTGTTCCACAGAAGCTTCATTTTTGAAAGCCCAAGAAGAAGATACAGCCAGAGTGGAGTGAGCTGTGATTCTCTCAGGAGGCTGCTGTCCAGCAATCTCATATGCTAAACTTACTATACTTCTCAACCAGAAAGAAACAGAAGTAGCAGTAGCTTGCTGACCTCTACGGGCCCCAGAGAAACAAACAAAAAATGCAGAAGACTGGCGAAAGTCCTTAGTCGCCTGCAAATAGAACTTAAGAGCATGCACAACATCTAAATTGTGTAACAATCATTCCTTATGAGAGGAAGAATTAGGATAGAGAGAAGGAACAACAATTTCCTGCTTAATATTTCTATACGAAACAACCTTAGGAAGAAAACCAAACTTGGTACGCAGAACCGCCTTATCTGCATGAAATATGAGATAAGGCTAATCGCACTGTAAAGCTGAGAGTTCTAAAACTCTCCGAGCAGAAGAGATAGCATTAATGAACAAAAACTTCCAAGATAACAACTTAATATCTATGGAATGCATTGGCTCAAACGGAGCCTGTTGCAAAACTTTAAGAACAAGGTAAAGACTCCAAGGTGGAGCAACAGATTTAAACACAGGCCTGATTCTGACCAAGGCCTGACAAAAGGATTGCACATCTGGCACGTCTACCAGACACTTGTGCAGCAAAATAGATAAAGCAGAAATCTGACCCTTCACAGTACTGACAGACAAACCTTTCTCCAGACCTTCCTGCAGGAAAGATAGAATTATAGGAATCCTGACCCTACTCCAAGAGAATCCTTTAGATTCACACCAATGAAGATATTTACGCCATATCTTAAAGTAAATCTTTCTAATAACAGGCTTTCGAGCCTGAATCATGGTCTCATTAATGACTCAAAAAATCCACGCTTAGAATTAATTGTTCAATCTCCAGTCAGTTTCAAAGAAACAAGATTTGGATAAATAAAAGGAACCTGAAGAAGGTCCTTCCTCAGTAGTAGTCTCCACGGTGGCAGAGACAACATTTCCACTAGGTCCGCATACCAGATCCTGCAAGGTCACGCAGGAGCTATTAGAATCACCAATGCTCTGTCTTGCTTGATCTGAGCAATGACTTGTGGCAGGAGAGCAAACTGAGGAAAAAGGTAAGCCAACCAGAAGTTTCAAGAGACTGCCAGAGCATCTACTAAGAAGGCCTGAGGATCCCTTGATCTTGAACAGTACTTTGGAAGCTTGGCATTCTGTCATGACGCCATCAGATCTAATTCTGGTACCCCCCATTTGATGGTTAACCTGGAAAACACCTCTGGATGGAGTATCCACTCCCTGGGATGAAAATTCTGTCTGCTCAGGAAAGCATTTCCCCTGAGACAGATGTTCCTGAGACAGCCACCACGGAAGAGAGTCTCTTGTCGCCTGATCTAGAACTATCTTCTGGGACAGATCTGCATAATCTCAGTTTCATTGGCTGAGTATGCATAACTGCAGAGCTCTCAAATGGAATTGGGCAAATGGAACTATGTCCATGGAAGCCAGCACCAGACCAATTACCTCCATGCATTGGGCCACTGATGACTGTACAGCAGACTGTAGAGCTAGGAAACAATCTTGGCTTTTCTGACTTCTGTCAGAAATATCTCCATAGATTGGGAATCTATAATTGTTTCTAGGAAGGCCACCTTTGTAGCCGGAACAAGGGAACTCTTTCCTAGATTCACCTTCCATCCATGAGCGTGAAGAAAAGACAACAAGATCTCTGTGTGAGATTTTGCAAGTTGAAAAGATGGCGCCTGAACCAGAATGTCATCCAGATAAGGTGCCACTGCAATTCCCCGAGACCGAATCACTGCCAAAAGAGCCCCCAGGACCTTTGAAAAAATTCTGGGAGCTGTGGCAAGGCCAAATGGAAAAGCCACAAACTGAAACTGTTTGTCCAGAAAGGCAAATCTCAGAAATTTGTGATGATCTCTGTGAATGGGAACATGGAGGTACACATCCTTCAGGTCTATTGTCGTCATGAACTGACCCTCTTTCACTAAAGGAAGGATGGAACGAATAGTCTCCATCTTGAAGGATGAAGGGGGAAGGAGAAAATGGAATCCCCGGCTTCTCCCATTCCCGAGTAATAATTTCCGTAGCACGGCCTGGCACAGGAAACACGTCCACAGAGGAGGGAACATCAAAGTATCTATTTAATTTACTAGATTTCTTGGGATTGACAATGACAGTCTTGGAGTAATCCAAAGTAGCCAAAACCTCCTTTAACAGTACACGGAGGTGTTCAAGCTTAAACCTGAAGGATACAACTTCAGTATCAGAAGAAGGCATTACACTTTCCGAATCTGAGATTTCACCCTCAGAAGCTACCAACATATCTTCCTCTTCAGATTTATGAGAAAGAACAACTTTGGTATCCAGATGTCACAATGCTCAGTCTTGTATCTAGAAAAATACAGACAATAGCGAATGAACTACTGAACCACAACTGCTGAGTCAAATAGATACTAATAATAATTTGTAGCAAAAAGATACAGGGAACCACACTTGTAAGTGTAGGAGCAATAGTGGTTACCTTGTATCACCAGGCTGTAATTGTTATAGGGATTTACAAGCACATTAACCCTATTGCTGCCACATGTGCTAATTAGCACTAACAATTGCAGCAAGGAGAAATGTACTTTAGTTTTCCCAAGAAATGCAAGATCATAAAAAAGAGAAAAAAGTATGTGCACAAACATGAAAAAAATAGCAGAGAATATGACCCCTTGAATTATAGGTAGAACCGGTTGAAAAACATAAAAATGGTATGAAAAAAAATAAGAGTCAATTCGGCAATAAGGTAAAGCCAGATAACATCATAAGAGGTTAAGCTGAGCGGTAGTTAATCAGAGTTATCCGGCAACAAAGTAACATTAAGGCAGGTGCGAGATATAGAAATAGATATGTGAATATAACTTAGAAGAATATGCACACTTACTAATTATGGAGTGGTAGAGTGTACACAGACTGAAAGCGGTTGATCCGGAGATAGTGAGCAGCAGGCGTGTGACGTCACCGCAAGGAGAGCCGTTAGCGTAGCACTTGGAAATAGAGCGGAGCTGTAAGTGAAACCGGAGATCCGAGTTGTAGGTAGGTGAAGGGTAATTCCGGAAAGACACTGACACAGAATGAGAGTTGAAGCTGGTTTGGGGTATGTTGCGAATTAAGTGTGAACAGCGTTCACAGTTAAGAGAGGAACAGCAAAGTAACTTCAGTGTGAACAGCGTTCACAGGTGAATCTGCAGCAGCAGGGAGACAGAGGTGTGAACAGCGTTCACAGGTGAATCTGCAGCAGCAGGGAGACAGAGGTGTGAACAGCGTTCACAGGATAGGCTCAGGATAAGAATGAGATATTCACTTCAATACTAAGCAATGAGGGAAGGGCCAATGTGGTGTTTATATAGGGTGGAGTGATTGATGTATTGGAATCCTTAAAGGGATGGTCTGATGATGGTATTAACCATTCTCTAAGAGGAAACCTGACAGGATCCCCCCTTCAAGGAGCGACACCGGAGCTCAAGGTGCTGGACGTTCAGGGTTCCTCTGATGGAAACGAGAGATCAACCTAGGAGCTGAAATGTTAGTCGCCGGTTCCCAAGAATCATCATCCTGAGGGTAGCCCTTCCAACTAACCAGGTACTGCAGAGTGCCATGACTGAGCCATGAATCCAGTATATCTCGAACTTCGTATTCTAGGTTCGGATCAATTTGAACAGGGGGAATGTAGGAAGGTTTGGAAGATCCCCTCAGAGCACGGTACGGCTTAAGCAGGGACACATGAAAGGTTGGGTGGATTTTCAAAGTATTAGGTAGAGTGAGACGAACTGCATTGACATTGATTATGTGTTCTATTGGATAAGGTCCAACATAGAGAGGTGACAGTTTTTTGGAGGGACAATTCATTCTGAGATTCTTGGTCGAGAGCCAGACCAAATCTCCAACCTTATATTGTGGTGGTGGTGTCCTATGTCTATCATAATATTTTTTGTACATAGTTTTAGCGTTCTGTATAGAGGTCTCAATACTCTTGAAGTTCGAAGAGATGATGTTTGAGATCTCAGAAATGGTGGGAGAGGTAGAATCTTGGGTTGGATGTAATTGAAATGTAGGATGGAAGCCATAGTTAGAGTAAAATGGTGTTTGATTAGTAGCTGAGTGTAATGTATTATTATAGCAGAACTCAGCATATGGAAGATATTCCGCCCAGAGATGTTGTTGTGTGGAGCAGTAGGACCTCAGGAATTGTTCTAGCCATTGGTTACAACGTTCCGTTTGTCCATTTGACTGTGGGTGGTATGCACTGGTCAGTCGTCTATCAATGTGGAATAATCTACAGAATTCCTTCCATAATTTGCTGGAGAATTGAGTTCCACGGTCGGATAGTATAGTTTGAGGTAAACCATGAAGTTTAATAACATGACTGATGAGGAGCTGAACAGTCTCGAGAGAAGTAGGTAACTTGCTGAATGGGATGAAATGGCACATCTTGGTGAATAGGTCTACGACAACAAGGATAGTATTGTTTCTTGCGGATAGTGGTAAATCGACTATGAAATCTAAGGCAATTTCAGTCCAGGGTCTTTTGGGAGTTGGTAGTGGGAGTAAAAGACCATAGGGAGGTTGTTTTTTCCTCTTAGAAGTGGTACAAGTAGGACATGTTAAGACATGTTGTGTAATATCACTACTCATCTTTGGCCACCAATAGTTCCTTTTGGCTAATTCTTGAGTTTTAGCAATTCCAGGGTGTCCAGCAAGAGGGGAGTCGTGTATTGCTTCGAGTAGGGATGTTCTAAGAGATGGTGGAATATAAAGGCGGTTGTGGAAACAGTAGCAACCCTCTGAATTACGTTGTAAGAGGGGAAGTGGTTTAGTCTGATCAGTTTGTTGTTCCTTCATGAGAAGAGGTAAACTGTCAAAAGTGAAACAAAGAAAGTTCTGAGAAGGAATCACAGTCTGTTGAGGATGAGAAGTATTCGGTTCTCCCGGCATTCGTGAGAGAGCATCTGCCTTCTGGTTTTTTGAGGATGGACGGTAGTTAATGAGGAAGTTAAACCGTGAGAAAAAGAGGTTCCACCTAACTTGTCTGGCGGATAAGGTTCTTGTAGTTTTCAGGTATTGGAGATTACGGTGGTCTGTATAGATCAGAGTTGGTAATTCAGTGCCTTCTAATAGGTGACGCCAATGTTCGAGAGAAAGTTTTATAGCGAGGAGTTCCTTCTCCCCTATGGGGTAGTTTTGTTCAGCGGTGCTTAGGGTTCGTGAGTAGAAGGCTACAGGGTGTAGAGGTTTCGTTATGGCGAGCCTTTGTGATAAAACTGCACCTATCGCATAATTGGAGGCGTCGACCTCTAAAATATACTGGAGTTTAGGGTCTGGAAAATGTAGAATAGGTGCACTAGTGAATTTCTGTTTGAAGAAATCAAAAGCTTCCTGTGACTCAACTGTCCATTTAAAAGGTATGTTGGCTTTAGTGAGTCTGGTTAGAGGTATTGCTAACTTAGAAAAATTTCTTATAAATTTACGATAAAAGTTAGCAAACCCCATGAAACACTGTACCTGACGTTTAGACTTTGGTGTAGGCCAATTTAATATTGCTGTTATTTTCTTATCCTCCATACGAATCCCAGAAGGGGAGATCTCATATCCAAGGAACGAAATAGTTTGTGAATTGAAAATGCATTTCTCAGCCTTGACATACAAGTAATTACTCCTTAGCCTAGATAAAACTTGTCTAACATGATGTACATGCTGTTCATAGGTCTTAGAATATATAAGGATATCATCCAAGTATATAACTATAAATACGTCTAGGACGTCTCTAAATAGGTCGTTTATCAGATGCTGGAAGGTAGCAGGGGCATTACACAACCCGAATGGCATGACGACGTATTCAAAGAGGCCGTACCGAGTACGAAACGCCGTCAGCCATTCATCGCCAGATCTTATACGGACCAGATTGTATGCTCCCCTTAGATCTAACTTCGTGAAGAATCTAGCCCCTTCGAGTCTCTCAATGAGCTCAGGGATAAGAGGTAGGGGGTAACGATTCTTCACTGTGATCTTGTTTAATTGACGATAGTCAACTATGGGTCTTAGAGTCCCATCTTTATTTTTAACAAAAAAAATACCTGCTCCAGCTGGAGAGGTGGAAGGTCGGATAAAGCCTATTTTTTAAGTTCTCTTCCAGATAAGTTTTGAGGTGTTATAATTCAGAATTTGATAGTGGAAATATGTGTCCAAAGGGAATCTCTGATCCTGGATAGATCTCTATGGGACAATCGTACTTCCTATGAGGAGGAAGACTTTCAGCCTCCTTTTTACTAAAGACATCTGTAAAATCTCTATAAACCTCAGGTATGTCACTATGAGTAGTCACTACAGAAGTTTGAAGAATGCTGTTTGGGAGACAAGTTTTTATACAATAAGGAGAATTAAATGTAAGTGTTGAAGTATTCCTTATGGTGATCAGAACATGTTACCAGTAGGGGGATAGTATGGTAATCTACAGGCCCAGTGGTTATGGGATTCCCATCTATACCTCTTAAAAAGACAGGAGAGTTTTTTTTCATTAGTGGTATTTTATTGGTAGTGCAGAAATCTTTATCAATGTAGGAAGCTGTGGCTCCAGAGTCAATTATCGCGGAGGCGGGTAGACGCAACTGATCCCACTGCAAAAGAAGGTGTAATCTTAGATAAGAGGATGAACTGTGCTGGGTGTTACAACAAAAGGATTGAGAAAGGTTCTTACCCTTATTTTGTCTCAAGAGGGAAGGACATTCCTTGACTGTATGGTCCTCAGATGCACAGTATAAACATAAGTTATTAGTACGTCTTCTAAGTTTTTCTTGGGGTGATAAAGGTCCTTTTACGAATCCAATCTCCATAGGTTCAGTAGAACTTTTGCTGGATGATTGAACATGTGTACTTGTACCAAGCTTTTTTGAGATAGGGTCATGACTGGACCTTTCCTGGTGTCTTTCCCTAAGACGCCTATCTATAGCTATGCTGAGTGTCACTAACTCTTCTAGAGTGTTAGGGAGCTCTGATCTTGATAGCTCATCCTTAATACCATCTGAGAGGCCTAATCTGAATTGATTTCTGAGGGAAAGGTTGTTCCACTGGGAATCCTTTGCCCATTTTTTGAATTCTGTGATATAGTCCTCTACCACTCTCTTTTTTTGTTTAAGAGCCCTCATAGCGTTTTCAGCGGTAAGCTGCTTGTAAGGATCTTCATAAAGTTGACCCATTGCTATGAAAAAATTCTCAAGAGAATTCAATATCTCTTCATTACTTTCAAAATAGGTATTAGCCCAGGTACGTGGCTCTCCTCTAAGATATGATATAGTAGTGAGTACTCTAACCCTGTCATTAGGGTAGGTTTGTGGCTTGAGCGCAAACATTAACAGACAGGCATTTTTAAACTCCCTATAGAGGGTCCTGTCACCATAGAACTTTTCTGGGGGGCTCACCTGCGGTTCTGTAAGAGGGATTCTTTTATCCACTACGTCCCTAATATAGGCTTTAAGTGAATCATTTTCTGCTTTAAGGGTATTTAACCCAGTAGTTAAAAGGTCAACCCTTTGAATTAATGCTTGCATCTGGACATTGATCTCAGCTGGGTCCATAATTGGGAAGGCTTAGTATTCTGTCACAATGCTCAGTCTTGTATCTAGAAAAATACAGACAATAGCGAATGAACTACTGAACCACAACTGCTGAGTCAAATAGATACTAATAATAATTTGTAGCAAAAAGATACAGGGAACCACACTTGTAAGTGTAGGAGCAATAGTGGTTACCTTGTATCACCAGGCTGTAATTGTTATAGGGATTTACAAGCACATTAACCCTATTGCTGCCACATGTGCTAATTAGCACTAACAATTGCAGCAAGGAGAAATGTACTTTAGTTTTCCCAAGAAATGCAAGATCATAAAAAAGAGAAAAAAGTATGTGCACAAACATGAAAAAAATAGCAGAGAATATTACCCCTTGAATTATAGGTAGAACCGGTTGAAAAACATAAAAATGGTATGAAAAAAAATAAGAGTCAATTCGGCAATAAGGTAAAGCCAGATAACATCATAAGAGGTTAAGCTGAGCGGTAGTTAATCAGAGTTATCCGGCAACAAAGTAACATTAAGGCAGGTGCGAGATATAGAAATAGATATGTGAATATAACTTAGAAGAATATGCACACTTACTAATTATGGAGTGGTAGAGTGTACACAGACTGAAAGCGGTTGATCCGGAGATAGTGAGCAGCAGGCGTGTGACGTCACCGCAAGGAGAGCCGTTAGCGTAGCACTTGGAAATAGAGCGGAGCTGTAAGTGAAACCGGAGATCCGAGTTGTAGGTAGGTGAAGGGTAATTCCGGAAAGACACTGACACAGAATGAGAGTTGAAGCTGGTTTGGGGTATGTTGCGAATTAAGTGTGAACAGCGTTCACAGTTAAGAGAGGAACAGCAAAGTAACTTCAGTGTGAACAGCGTTCACAGGTGAATCTGCAGCAGCAGGGAGACAGAGGTGTGAACAGCGTTCACAGGTGAATCTGCAGCAGCAGGGAGACAGAGGTGTGAACAGCGTTCACAGGATAGGCTCAGGATAAGAATGAGATATTCACTTCAATACTAAGCAATGAGGGAAGGGCCAATGTGGTGTTTATATAGGGTGGAGTGATTGATGTATTGGAATCCTTAAAGGGATGGTCTGATGATGGTATTAACCATTCTCTAAGAGGAAACCTGACACCAGAACTGGATCAGAAACCTTACCATCTACTTCTTTCATTTTCCTCTTGTGTCTTCTCTGAAGCATGGGAATAGCAGCCAACGCCTCAGATACCGCAGAGGATACATGGGCAAAAAACTCCTCTTAGAGATTGCAAGTAACCGCAGGGCACTGAATGTGAGGTTGTTAAAGCTTGGGACGTTTGAGGAGAAAGCTGCGGCATTGAATGAACAGCATCAACCTGAGAGAGTGGAGGCTCAGCAACAAAAAGTCTATCTTTATATATTAAAGTCCTCTCAATACAAGAAGAACAAAAAGGCAAATGAGGTTCAACTTGACTATCTAGGCAAAGCTTTCATGTAACAGAAGGCACACACTCTGAGTCCATACTGCAATTAAAAATTAAACACAATAATTTTTTTTAGTTTTTTATTTAAGTACTGTTCCTTTAAGAATCAATTCTCATGTAAATCGAAGACTGTAATACAGAATTTGAAGTTATAATCTTTAATTTCCCCCAATTATGTTAAATGGAATATTGGAAAAAAGAAATCAACCAGGAACCTCTACACCTCAGCGTTACTGCTGAGGTGCCTACCTGCCCCCTCTGAACTCCGGAGATAGTGATTGCGATTCTCTGATCTGTAATCTCTGTGGAGAAGCAACCCGATCTGCTCTAACTGCGCCACTCTTATTTCCTTTACAGCAAGAAATTACGTGCGCTTTAGAACGAAACTACCGCCTCAAGAAGGATCCGCCTCTCTTATTATGTCAGAGGTGGTCCCAGTGGCCATTAAAACACTAAGAATTGGAACTTCATTCCGCAATGAAGCAGGACCTTGCTCCTGAAAAAACATAACTGGCCCATCCGTTTAAAAAAAACGGATCCTTAGAAAAATAAAAAAAGAATAACTGAGCCCCCTGAGATACTTATTCGCTCTCAATTAAAACTCTCCCTGTCACAGCCTCACAGTGCCTGCTCCCTGCCTTATGAGTCCTGATCTAATTCAGGACATAAGTCCCATATAAATTTCAGTATAACTGTAGTGCCAATGTCTCTTCTATCTTGTTACCTAATGAAAATGGCACTTACCTGTACCCATGGCTGTCCGGCAGGAGGACAGATCACTCGGCGTGAGAGGAAGTCACTCCTCACAGAGACCTGTGAAAATAAGAAACAACAGAGTAAGCCTACTCTGGCTTTCTGTAACAAGGGCAGCAACTTGTTAGGAAAACACAGTGAGGCCCACCCCACAAGTTCCTAACTGCCTGAAAGCTACCACTGCCCTACTGAAGAGACTAACATGGAGTACAGCTAGATCCTTTCAAGCTAGGAAAGATCAGAGCAAGCCTGCCCTGGCTTTCAAAATAATAAAATCCTGATTGAAGAATTCAGACAACAAAACTTCACCTCCTCCTTGCACCGAAATCAAAGAGAATGACTGGGGATGGTGGGAAGGGAAGTGATGCTTAACAGCTTTGCTGTGGTGCTCTTTGCCTCCTCCCGCTGGCCAGGAGTGATATTCACAACAGATGATTCCGTGGCCTCACCGTGTCTTAAGAAAGAAATCAGCACCAAAGCACATTTATAAGCTCTCCTAGTATAATATATGTCCCCCACATATAAAAAAAGCAAATGAGAAGGAAAAAAGAAGAAACTCGGAAAGCACTGTAGAGTTAGACCCGTAGTGGGAAATGTATTAGTCGATATGTAATGGCTGGTTATTTATCACAAGTCCGTAAATGGGTGAATTTGTAAATCTGCGCTCCACTTTTAATCTAGCCCTTTATGTTTTATGGGAAATGCCAGCACAGCAACTTTAATTGAAAGGAGGAGAAATATTCTGAGAAGGATAGACCTGACGATAGATCCTAACGTTTTAGATTTTGCCACAAATGAATTAGGCTCATAAGATATTGGTAAAGCGAGGAAAAATAGAATGCTGAGTCCCATAGTTTATTGGATCTGTGCCATAGGGTACAAAAAGATGCTCCCTATTATCTGACGTGCTTCTCGCATGCGTACATGCACTTCATCAGAGATAATTCCCTCTCATACACAAGAGCCTTAAATCTAAGGAGCAAGCCAATAGATTCAGAGTATCACTAATTAGACAATTATTTGCATGTTTAATTTGTGTACACATTTACTCTCAAGGCTTTGGCATGTGGTATGTATACATGCTCTATGTTAACTGACATATGGGGCGCAATCCGATATAGATCGTAGTTTGCGGCGCAAGCGAGGGAACCCCCGCCGCCCGTAGTTTCAGCTCGCAACTCGAGCTATCCAATATACCCCGCCGGCAATTGCTAAAGTGCTGTAAGTCGGATAAACCAGCGATGTCCCGAAATCTGTGTAAGTACAAATTACCGCCGCAACCTATATTAAATTATTAACCCCTAATCTAATCCCCCTATACCGCCGCCACCTATATTAAATTAATTAACCCCTAAAATACTAAACTATCCCTACCACTAAACCTAAGTCTAACCCTACAAATAGCCCTGAAAAGGGCTTTTTGCGTGGCATTGCCCCAAAGTAAACAGCTCTATTGCCAGCCCTTAAAAGGGCTTTTTGCGGGCCATTGCCCTAAAGTAATCAGCTCTTTTACCAGCCCTTAAAAGGGCTTTTTGCAGGGCATTGTCACAAAGTAAACAGCTCTTTTGCCTCTAATCTAAATCCCCCTATACAGCCGCCATCTATAATAAATGTATTAACCCCTAATCTAATCCCCCTACACCGCCGCCGCCACCTATATTAAATATATTAACCCCTAATCTAATCCCCCTACACCGCCGCCACCTATATTAACTATATTAACCCTAATTATATTAGGGTTAATATAGTTAATATAGTTATTATATTGTATATATATATATATATATATATATATATATATATATATATATATATATATATATATATATATATATATATTAACTATATTAACCCTATCTAACTCTAACACCCCTAACTAAATTCTTATTAAAATAAATCTAATTAATATTAATATTATTAATTAAAATATTCCTATTTAAATCTCAATACTTACCTATAAAATAAACCCTAAGATAGCTACACTATAATTAATAATTACATTTTAGCTATTTTAGGGTTTATATTTATTTTACAGGTAACTTGGTATTTATTTTAACTAGGTACAATAGCTATTAAATAGTTAATAACTATTTAATAGCTACCTAGTTAAAATAATTACCAATTTACCTGTAAAATAAATCCTAACCTAAGTTACAAATACACCTACACTATGAATAAATTAAATAAACTACAAATATCTAAACTAAAATACAATTAAATACACTAAACTAAATTACAAAAAAAACAAACACTAAATTACAAAAAATAAAAAAAGATTACAAGAATTTTAAGCTAATTACACCTATTCTAAGCCCCCTAATAAAATAATAAAGCCCCCCCCAAAAAAAAAATGCCCTACCCTATTCTAAATTAAAAATTAACCAGCTCTTTTACCAGCACTTAAAAGGGCTTTTTGCGGGGCATGCCCCAAAGTAAACAGCTCTTTTGCCTGTAAAAAAAAATCACAATACCACCCCAACATTAAAACCCACCACCCACATACCCCTACTCTAAACCCACCCAAACCCCCCTTAAAAAAACCTAACACTAAGCCCCAGAAGATCTCCCTACCTTGAGTCGTCTTCACCCAGCCGGGCCGAACTCTTCATCCAATCCGGGCAATGTCTTCATCCAAGCGGCAAAGAAGAAGTCTTCCATCCGGCTATGTCTTCATCCAAGAGGCAAAGAAGAAGTCTTCCATCCGGCGATTTCTTCATCCAAGCGGCAAAGAAGAGGTCCTCCATCGGGGCGAAGTCTTCCTCCAAGCGGCATCTTCAATCTTCTTTCTTCCGACCTCCTACGCAGAACATCCAGCTGGCCCGACGACTGAACGACGAATGAAGTATCCTTTAAATGACGTCATCCAAGATGGCGTCCCTCGAATTCCGATTGGCTGATAGGATTCAGCCAATCGGAATTAAGGTAAGAAAATCTGATTGGCTGATTCAATCAGCCAATCAGATTGATCTTGCATTCTATTGGCTGTTCCGATCAGAATCCTATCAGCCAATTGGAATTCGAGGGACGCCATCTTGGATGACGTCATTTAAAGGATACTTCATTCGTCGTTCAGTCGTCGGGCCAGCTGGATGTTCCGCGTAGGAGGTCGGAAGAAAGAAGACTGAAGATGTCTGCTTGGAGGAAGACTTCGCCCCGATGGAGGACCTCTTCTTTGCCACTTGGATGAAGACATCGCCGGATGGAAGACTTCTTCTTTGCCGCTTGGATGAAGACATCGCCGGATGGAAGACTTCTTCTTTGCCGCTTGGATGAAGACATCGCCAGATGGAAGACTTCTTCTTTGCCGCTTGGATTAAGACATCGCCCGGATTTGATGAAGAGTTCGGCCTGGCTGGGTGAAGATGACTCAAGGTAGGGAGATCTTCTGGGGCTTAGTGTTAGGTTTTTTTTTAAGGGGGGTTTGGGTGGGTTTAGAGTAGGGGTATGTGGGTGGTGGGTTTTAATGTTGGGGGTTAGTATTGTGTTTTTTTTTTACAGGCAAAAGAGCTGTTTACTTTGGGGCATGCCCCGCAAAAAGCCCTTTTAAGGGCTGGTAAAAGAGCTGGTTAATTTTTAATTTAGAATAGGGTAGGGCATTTTTTTTATTTTCGGGGGCTTTATTATTTTATTAGGGGGCTTAGAATAGGTGTAATTAGCTTAAAATTCTTGTAATCTTTTTTTTTGTTTGTAATTTAGTGTTTTTTTTTGTAATTTAGTTTAGTGTATTTAATTGTATTTTAGTTTAGATATTTGTAGTTTATTTAATTTATTCATAGTGTAGGTGTATTTGTAACTTAGGTTAAGATTTATTTTACAGGTAAATTGGTAATTATTTTAACTAGGTAGCTATTAAATAGTTATTAACTATTTAATAGCTATTGTACCTAGTTAAAATAAATACCAAGTTACCTGTAAAATAAATATAAACCCTAAAATAGCTACAATGCAACAATTAATTATATTGTAGCTATCTTAGGGTTTATTTTATAGGTATTTAGATTTAAATAGGACTATTTTAATTAATAATATTAATATTAATTAGATTTATTTTAATAAGAATTTAGTTAGGGGTGTTAGAGTTAGATAGGGTTAATATAGTTAATATATACAGGGAGTGCAGAATTATTAGGCAAGTTGTATTTTTGAGGATTAATTTTATTATTGAACAACAACCATGTTCTCAATGAACCCAAAAAACTCATTAATATCAAAACTGAATAGTTTTGGAAGTAGTTTTTAGTTTGTTTTTAGTTATAGCTATTTTAGGGGGATATCTGTGTGTGCAGGTGACTATTACTGTGCATAATTATTAGGCAACTTAACAAAAAACAAATATATACCCATTTCAATTATTTTTTTTTACCAGTGAAACCAATATAACATCTCAACATTCACAAATATACATTTCTGACATTCAAAAACAAAACAAAAACAAATCAGTGACCAATATAGCCACCTTTCTTTGCAAGGACACTCAAAAGCCTGCCATCCATGGATTCTGTCAGTGTTTTGATCTGTTCACCATCAACATTGCGTGCAGCAGCAACCACAGCCTCCCAGACACTGTTCAGAGAGGTGTACTGTTTTCCCTCCTTGTAAATCTCACATTTGATGATGGACCACAGGTTCTCAATGGGGTTCAGATCAGGTGAACAAGGAGGCCATGTCATTAGATTTTCTTCTTTTATACCCTTTTTGCCAGCCATGCTGTGGAGTACTTGGACGCGTGTGATGGAGCATTGTCCTGCATGAAAATCATGTTTTTCTTGAAGGATGCAGACTTCTTCCTGTACCACTGCTTGAAGAATGGTGTCTTCCAGAAACTGGCAGTAGGACTGGGAGTTGAGCTTGACTCCATCCTCAACCCGAAAAGGCCCCACAAGCTCATCTTTGATGATACCAGCCCAAACCAGTACTCCACCTCCACCTTGCTGGCGTCTGAGTCGGACTGGAGTTCTCTGCCCTTTACCAATCCAGCCACAGGCCCATCCATCTGGCCCATCAAGACTCACTCTCATTTCATCAGTCCAGAAAAATTTAGAAAAATCAGTCTTGAGATATTTCTTGGCCCAGTCTTGACGTTTCAGCTTGTGTGTCTTGTTCAGTGGTGGTCGTCTTTCAGCCTTTCTTACCTTGGCCATGTCTCTGAGTATTGCTTTTGGGCACTCCAGTGATGTTGCAGCTCTGAAATATGGCCAAACTGGTGGCAAGTGGCATCTTGGCAGCTGCACGCTTGACTTTTCTCAGTTCATGGGCAGTTATTTTGCGCCTTGGTTTTTCCACACGCTTCTTGCGACCCTGTTGACTATTTTGAATGAAACGCTTGATTGTTCGATGATCACGCTTCAGAAGCTTTGCAATTTTAAGAGTGCTGCATCCCTCTGCAAGATATCTCACTATTTTTGACTTTTCTGAGCCTGTCAAGTCCTTCTTTTGACCCATTTTGCCAAAGGAAAGGAAGTTGCCTAATAATTATGCACACCTGATATAGGGTGTTGATGTCATTAGACCACACCCCTTCTCATTACAGAGATGCACATCACCTAATATGCTTAATTGGTAGTAGGCTTTCGAGCCTATACAGCTTGGAGTAAGACAACATGCATAAAGAGGATGATGTGGTCAAAATACTCATTTGCCTAATAATTCTGCACACAGTGTATATAATATAATAACTATATTAACTATATTAACCCTAATATAATTAGGGTTAATATAGTTAATATATATAATATAATAACTATATTAACTATATTAACCCTAATATAATTAGGGTTAATATAGTTAATATAGGTGGCGGCGGTGTAGGGGGTTTAGATTAGCGGTTAATGTATTTAATATAGGTGGCGGTGGTGTAGGGGGATTAGATTAGGGGTTAATACATTTATTATAGGTGGCGGCGGTGTAGGGGGATTTAGATTAGAGGCAAAAGAGCTGTTTACTTTGTGACAATGCCCCGCAAAAAGCCCTTTTAAGGGCTGGTAAAAGAGCTGGTTACTTTAGGGCAATGGCCCACAAAAAGCCCTTTTAAGGGCTGGCAATAGAGCTGTTTACTTTGGGGTAATGCCATGCAAAAAGCCCTTTTTTAGGGCTATTTGAGGGTTAGACTTAGGTTTAGTGGTAGGGATAGTTTAGTATTTTAGGGGTTAATTAATTTAATATAGCTGGCGGCGGTATAGGGGGATTAAATTAGGGGTTAATAATTTAATATAGCTGGTGGCGTTGTAGGGGGATTAAATTAGGGGTTAATAATTTAATATAGGTGGCGGCAGGGTAGGGGGATTAGATTAGGGGTTAATAATTTAATATAGGTGGCGGCGGGGTAGTGGGATTAGATTAGGGGTTAATAATTTTAATATAGCTGGCGGCGGGGTAGGAGCTCACATTAGGGGGTAGGTAATGTACATGGCGGCAGTGTAGGGGCTCACATTAGGGGGTAGGTAATGTACATGGCAACGGTGTAGGGGCTCACATTAGGGGGTAGGTAATGTAGATGGCGGCAGTGTAGGGGCTCACATTAGGGGGATATATATTTAATGTAGGTGGCGGCTGGGTCCGGGAGCGGCGGTTTAGGGGTTAAATACTTTATTAGGGATTGCGGCGGGGATCGCGGTTGACAGGTAGATAGACATTGCGCATGCGTTAGGTGTTAGATTTTATTTAGCAGTTCGCTGTTGACAGGTAGATAGACATTGTGCATGCGTTAGGTGTTAGGTTTTATTTAGCAGTTTTCGGTTGACAGGTAGATAGACATTGCGCATGCGTTAGGTGTTAGGTTTTATTTTGCAGGTAGTTTAGGGAGTTACGGGGCTCCAATAGACAGCATAAGGCTTACTATGCCTGCAATTTGTGGCGAGGTGAAAATGGAGTAAGATTTCTCCATTTTCGCCACGTAAGTCCTTACGCTGTATATTGGATACCAAACTGTGCTGGTTTGGTATACCTGTCTATGGGCCAAAAAACTACGGCCGAAGGCAGAAATATACGAGCGTAACTTCTATGTTACGCCGTATATGTGATACCAAACCAGCGCAAATTTTGGCGTCGCCGGCTTTTGCGGGCGACGATTTATATCGGATCGGGCCCCAGGTACCTATCTAAGGCATATGCAAGTGTGTACTTGTTGAAGCAATATTTGTAGTACATTGTTAGACTTGCACAAATTGGGGAGATGAACTACAGATACGTAAAAAAGAGAGAAATAATGAAATAAAATATAACTAAATAAATATTTGGGGAAACCACAAAGGTAAAATAAAAATCCAGACAAGGGGGATATCTTATGATAGAATACTTTTTTTTTGTTACAGGAACAAGATTAATTTCTTTACATTTTCATACACGTTAACTATAACAGGTTTTATTTTTGTTTGTTTTTTGTCTCTCTTTTGCAGAAGGGATTATGAATTCTTACTAAACCACTACTGTATTAACAATTTGTGTTGTCTCTGTGTGTACTATTCTTTTACATTTATCTTAAATTTTACCTTACTTATGCTCTTCTGGGATATACAGTTACAAAACAGTTCTAAAACAGAGGCAGAGAAGTCTAAGCTCCCTAATATTCATGTAATTTCTAATGAAAGTCTGAATTTACATAAGAGTATAATATATGTATCAGTACATGGCAATCACATTATGTTAGATTAGTTAAAGGGCCAGTAAACCCACAAAATAATGTTATATAATTCTGCATATAGTGCAGAATTATATAACATCAGCTTAGCGCCAGCTTTCTACCTGAAAGGATTTCAGAGAAAAATTCCTACGAAAATTACTTTTACAGTACGCCGCTCCTGGCTCTACTGAGCGGGTCTGTTTGTTTTCCCTAAGTGCATTGGACACGCTGTCTATTCACAGCCGTTCCGTTCGTGCTTTCAAACTCAATGTAGCTGATTCCCGCTCTGGTCTGGTAGCAGGAATGAGCTACATTAAGTTTAATGGCGTGATCGGGCCGGCTGTGAATAGACAGCGTGCCCAATGTGCTTATAGAAAACAAACAGACCCGCTCAGTAGAGCCAGGAGCGGCGTACTGTAAAAGTCATTTTCGTGGAATTTTTCTCTGAAATCCTTTCAGGTATAAAATTAGCGCTAAGCTGATGTTATATAATTCTGCTCTATGTGCAGAATTATATAACATTATTCTGTTGGTTTACTGGCCCTTTAAATTAAAATGTGCGTCTATGTCATGTAGCTCTCCAAAGTTAGTCTATAAATAGATTGACATCATATCTACGATTGATGCCTTTAGGGGCTCTGGTTTCTAATTTACATAAAGTGAGAACTTTTTTTAAAAAAAATGATCCTAATGCTTTCTCTTATAAGGCTGGGAAAGGTAGATGAAACTTTCCCGGCAGAGCCTCCAATAATTCAAGATCTTAATATAAGAGCCAAAATACTCAGCAAAATCCAGATCATGCTCTTCTGCCTACAGGTGAACTTTCCTTTTTCTCTCTATTTTTTCCTTAGACAAATTTTGTGTCAGACTCGTCCTTTTTGTTAAAAACATATAATTTACTTCTCTACCTTTGCAGTTTGTAAAACCAAATCCCATACATTTTTCAGAATCAAAAATTTTGTTTAGTTTTCTCAAAAGAAGCAATTCAATCATCTCTGATTTCCTAAGATACTTTTCAGAGAAACCTGTTTTTAATAAAAAAAGAAAAACATACAATTTTGTCCAAATATATATCTCAGATTCCTAAATACCTATGTTGTCACTAGAGATGTGCATTCAGACTTTGAAAAAATACATATTCGTCCGAATGTATGCTAATTCAGTGATTCTTCTGCTACACGGGTAGACAAATACATTAAAGGACAAAGAGTAAATGATTACTACCCCAAACTGATTTGTCTGTATGTTCATACCATTTGCCAACAAAAAGGTGCAGGTAGAGGCAGGGAAACAGGAATGGAGCTACATAAGTCTGGCTAATCAGCTCCTTAGTTTGTAATGATGCACAGGGGATCTGACCATTCATGTGTCCATGTCCCGCCATCCAATCCTGCCATAGTATTACTTATGATTTATGTTTAGGGACAGCCATTCAGGCAGTCAATGTTGTTTTTAGTCATGCGGGAAACATCATTAAGTTTGTAAAGTTTAAAAGGGAATCAGACTTCAACATAATCCTTTTTCTTAAACACACAGGTGCACTTGATAAAACTTTCGCTCATGGGCTTACTAAAAAATTATCTTTTGTTCTATTCCACATAACTAAAACTCTTTCTTCTTTAAAGGGACAGTCTACACCCATATTAAGCGTCGCTTATACTGTTTATTTATCGTTGATAGTGCTAACTCACCCGCTCTAATCTTTATCTCTTGATTGTACAACCGACATCTCTGAAACTAAAAGTTTATTTACAGCCGTCAAACTCCGCCCATCCACTTCTCCTTGTAAATTTTTGGGAGCTTCTCTATGTGATCCATGCTCGTGCACGGTCAGTCACATACATCAGATGCGTGTGAATACACATGCCCGAATATCCGGAAGTGACGTGAAAGCAAAAGTCCGTCTGCGCTTCACGTTTTCTATTCCCCTTATAGTTTTTTTGTTCCGACGCTAGACGCGTCCTTGTGATAGGTTCCATTTTTTTAGTTCCACAGCGTGTGCGCATGCGCTAAACGACGAAAGCGCGATCAAGTTTTTCCATCCGTGATCTATTTTTGATTGGATGTTTTCAATAGAGAGGATGGATGATCTAATATTTGGAGGGGCATGGCGGCCATTTACAAGTTAGAAACACTGAGTTTGGAATATGAATAAGTCCGGAGGTGGATCACTATGGTCACTGAAGTGTGGTGAGTTTGAACGATCTGCAGTAGATATAACATATAAGCGACGCTTAATAGGGGTGTAGACTGTCCCTTTAAATTTCTATCCTTACCTTCATGCTGAACCCTCCATATGTGTTGTTATATGTCTTAAATATGAACTGTTTCTTTTTTTAATAATTTTTATTAGTACTCCAAAATAAGCATGCTCATCAGACGTGAACTTAAGCCAAAACTCACATAGTGGAAGAGGTTAACTATTCATGCGATAGAGTATACATCAAATAGGAAAAATAGCAGGAAAAAAAAGGGAGTACAATTTTACCGAAAAACATTGGACTTTTATGGTAAACTCCTCCTGCAAATGATAAGCAGACACAAAAGAAAGAGAATGAAAGCTAAATGAGAAGGTCACCAATTAGTAGAGATGTGCAGGGAAGAAATCTTGTTTTCCCTGAATATTTGTTCCCTGCTCTATTCAGTTTTCATTTTGTTTAAAACTAAACGAAAATCTAATTTTCATTAAACATTTACATTAATTTTCATTAAAATTACTGTAAATGTTTGGGAGCTACAGGTGAAAAGTTCACCTGTAGCTACACACTTAAGGGCCGATCTATCACAGCATACGCTGTCGGCATTTATCATTTGCACAAGCAGTTCTGATGAACTGCTTGTCCAATGCCGCCCCCTGCAGCTTTGCGGCCACTCTGCTGCTAGCAGGGGGTGTCAATCAACCCGATCGTATGCAATCGAGCAGATTGCTGTCCGCCTCAGAGGCGGCCGACGAGTTAAGGAGCAGCGGTCTTAAGACCGCTGCTTTATAATTCCTGTTTAAAGGCTCGCGCGGAAGCAGCTGCATCAAGCTCTATTCGGAGCTTGATGAATCGGCCCCTTACTCTAACGTGCTCTGGAGAGAGCGCTAACCAGATCTTTTTGCCAGAGCCCTGGCTGTGCTAACAGGAGGCTTACTAGTTTGGCTCCCAGGACCTGCACCAAATGTTAGCGCAGCCAGGGACCTGGCCAGAAGAGCTTGCTAAGATAAGTATTACGCCTTAATAATGTTTTTAAAGGAAAATAATAATTACTGACATATTTTGACAGTATTATTTGTTTTCTTTAAATTTCGTTGGTGCATTCATTCAGATTTTTATTTTCATTTTTGTTTATGAAAATGAAAATCTGATTTTCAGTACGAATGTACATTCATTCAAAAACAAATGCACATCTCTACCAATTAGACCCTAGGGAAATACTTATATGTGTGTCAATTCTCACAAATATATAATTGTAGATAGTGAGTAAACACTGGAAATATTACTTTTCACTCATCCCACAAAGAACAGGTGTTACAGGAATATAACATTCAGTTACCAGATTATATTTGAGCAGAATACTTTTGGGCCTCTTTAAAAGTATGACAATACAAGGAGAAAACATTAAAAAATAAGCAAAGTATTTGTATATTAAGTCTGAATCTAACAACCATTTTGTTAAGGAGAGTGTAGAATCAAAATTGGAAACATTTTAGCATCTTGCATTTCAATAAAGGGTTTAGATTTGGCCTGAAATATACTTAAAGGAAAAATAAATAAATCAGCTTTTACTGATAACCCTGCAAACTCTTTAAAATAAGCCAAAGTAAAAGTTTGTACACATGAGTGACATAATATAAACAAAAAAAAGGCAGTAGCCACAATCTCATCTCCAAGATAAGGAGCTAAGTATTATAAGGGGACACTGCATATTACTCTAATTGAACATGACAAATACAGGCTATACAGGGAGTGCAGAATTATTAGGCAAATGAGTATTTTGACCACATCATCCTCTTTATGCATGTTGTCTTACTCCAAGCTGTATAGGCTCGAAAGCCTACTACCAATTAAGCATATTAGGTGATGTGCATCTCTGTAATGAGAAGGGGTGTGGTCTAATGACATCAACACCCTATATCAGGTGTGCATAATTATTAGGCAACTTCCTTTCCTTTGGCAAAATGGGTCAAAAGAAGGACTTGACAGGCTCAGAAAAGTCAAAAATAGTGAGATATCTTGCAGAGGGATGCAGCACTCTTAAAATTGCAAAGCTTCTGAAGCGTGATCATCGAACAATCAAGCGTTTCATTCAAAATAGTCAACAGGGTCGCAAGAAGCGTGTGGAAAAACCAAGGCGCAAAATAACTGCCCATGAACTGAGAAAAGTCAAGCGTGCAGCTGCCAAGATGCCACTTGCCACCAGTTTGGCCATATTTCAGAGCTGCAACATCACTGGAGTGCCCAAAAGCACAAGGTGTGCAATACTCAGAGACATGGCCAAGGTAAGAAAGGCTGAAAGACGACCACCACTGAACAAGACACACAAGCTGAAACGTCAAGACTGGGCCAAGAAATATCTCAAGACTGATTTTTCTAAGGTTTTATGGACTGATGAAATGAGAGTGAGTCTTGATGGGCCAGATGGATGGGCCCGTGGCTGGATTGGTAAAGGGCAGAGAGCTCCAGTCCGACTCAGACGCCAGCAAGGTGGAGGTGGAGTACTGGTTTGGGCTGGTATCATCAAAGATGAGCTTGTGGGGCCTTTTCGGGTTGAGGATGGAGTCAAGCTCAACTCCCAGTCCTACTGCCAGTTTCTGGAAGACACCTTCTTCAAGCAGTGGTACAGGAAGAAGTCTGCATCCTTCAAGAAAAACATGATTTTCATGCAGGACAATGCTCCATCACACGTGCCCAAGTACTCCACAGCGTGGCTGGCAAGAAAGGGTATAAAAGAAGAAAATCTAATGACATGCCCTCCTTGTTCACCTGATCTGAACCCCATTGAGAACCTGTGGTCTATCATCAAATGTGAGATTTACAAGGAGGGAAAACAGTACACCTCTCTGAACAGTGTCTGGGAGGCTGTGGTTGCTGCTGCACGCAATGTTGATGGTGAACAGATCAAAACACTGACAGAATCCATGGATGGCAGGCTTTTGAGTGTCCTTGCAAAGAAAGGTGGCTATATTGGTCACTGATTTGTTTTTGTTTTGTTTTTGAATGTCAGAAATGTATATTTGTGAATGTTGAGATGTTATATTGGTTTCACTGGTAAAAATAAATAATTGAAATGGGTATATATTTGTTTTTTGTTAAGTTGCCTAATAATTATGCACAGTAATAGTCACCTGCACACACAGATACCCCCCTAAAATAGCTATAACTAAAAACAAACTAAACTACTTCCAAAAATATTCAGCTTTGATATTAATGAGTTTTTTGGGTTCATTGAGAACATGGTTGTTGTTCAATAATAAAATGAATCCTCAAAAATACAACTTGCCTAATAATTCTGCACTCCCTGTATAAACAAAATCCATATTCAACTACATTAGTCTCTCTCTAAATTAAATTAGTGTCTCTAAATTAAATTAGTGTCTCTAAATTAAATTAGTGTCTCTAAAACGATCATCACTCTGGATCTGTCAGAGAATAGGTGCCTATAACAAATGTCTATTAATACTTAAGAGGGAGAGTGCCATATAATAGTGTAGTGCTAATAGTTGTCAAGCCGCGCTGCTCTAGTCATTGCTAGGGGCACGGCGTCTCCTTCCCTGCTCGTTGCCAGGGGCTGTGTCGGGTCCGGAGGCGTGCAGCGCTGACGTCATTGCCGCACGCTCCTCTCTCTCTCATTCGCCTGGGCGCAAATCCTGCACTTATTTAAATGCCGTCTTATCGATCTATCACTGCCCACGTATAGGTGTTACCTTGTGTGCTCCTGGGTGTGATAGATCATTTATTCTCTGATTGCCTTTTTGTTGCTGAACTCTGCTTACCTGACTACTCTGCCTGTTAACCCCTAAATTGCTGGATTAATTTACTGCTGCTGAACTCTGCCTGTTAACCCCTAAATTGTTGGACTGCTTTACTGTTGCCAAATCCTGCCTGCCTGACCATTCTAGTGGTGTGCCCTTGGACTGCTTTACTGTTGCCAAATCCTGCCTGCCTGACCATTCTAGTGATGTGCCCTTGGATTGCTTTGCTGTTGCCAAACCCTGCCTGCCTGACCATTCTAGTGGTTTGTCCTTGGACTGCTCTGCTGTTGCCGCTGTGGGCTGTCCTGCCTGTGGTGAGTGCCGCCTTCCTCATCTTACTAACTTTCACTGCTCTGGGATATTCCCTATCATTCCAGCTCGACACCGGTATAACAAGACTACTGGCTGAGTTTGGTCTGATAGAGTAGTATCCCACGAGCATTACATTATACTTTGGCCATGGAGCAAGAGGAGGTGGCACGAGCAGTGACGGCTGGTGACTTTTGAAGATGGGGGAGCACTAGCCCCGCCCCTCAGATGGCTCCGCCCATTTTAATGTGTGTGTATATATACATACATACACACACACACTAAATACATTAAACCCAAAAGTTTTCTTTCATAATTCAGAGAGATAATACAATTTTAAACAACATTCCAATTTACTTCTATTATCTAATTTGCTTCATTCTTTAGATATCCTTTGTTAAAGAAATAGCCATGCACATGGGCAAGCCAATCACAGGAGGCATCTATGTGCAGCCACCAATCAGAAGCTACTGAGCCTATCTAGATATGCTTTTCAGGAAAGAATATCAAGAGAATGAAGCAAATTAGATAATAGAAGTAAATTAGAAAGTTGTTTAAAATTGTATTCTCTATCTGAATCATGAAAGAGAAAAATTGGGTTTAATGTCCATTTAAAGGCAAATGCAAGCAAAAAAACAAACATTCCAATAAGAGGCTATATTCACTAAGAGAGATAGGTGGGGTGGCAGCAGTGTAAAGGGGCAGCTCAAAACTAGGCTATGGGGGTTGCTCAGAAAAAGGTAGAGTGGCTGGAAGTTCATAGGCTGTTTCTGTTTCAAAGTAATAAATTAATTTTCCCACAACAACATTTTTCTTGGATCTCTACTTTAATTAAAACATATGGGGGGAGGGGAAAAGCATACATATAATAAGCTACAAGAATAAACCTATACATGCATGACACTGCTTATTTAAACAATATGCACTTATTTACAAGTCCACTTATACACTTATTTGCTAGACCATTGTAAATAAAATTAATAAACATATATATTTAAAGGTAAAATTACATACATGTTAAAAAACTAGTTTACACTAGATCATAATAAAATAAAATACAAGTGAGGGCAGACACACACTATATATATATATATATATATATATATATATATATATATATATATATACATACACACACACATATACATATATATAAATATATATATATATATATATATACACATACATACATACACACACACACACACTATATATATATAAGATATATTGATTTTATCTGTCAATTGTTTTTAATATTTTGATTATAAAACAATCTTTTATACTGGAGTCTCCTTTCCATCATTTCATACCTAAAAGTCTTTGGCCTAGATTTGGAGTTTGGCGTTAGCCGTGAAAACCAGCGTTAGAGGCTCCTAACGCTGGTTTTAGGCTAACTCCGGTATTTGGAGTCACTCAAAAAAGGGTCTAACGCTCACTTTTCAACCGCGACTTTTCCATACCGCAGATCCCCTTACGTCAATTGCGTATCCTATCTTTTCAATGGGATCTTTCTAACTCCGGTATTTAGAGTCGTGTCTGAAGTGAGCGTTAGAAATCTAACGACAAAACTCCAGCCGCAGAAAAAAGTCAGTAGCTAAGAGCTTTTTGGGCTAACGCCGGTTTATAAAGCTCTTAACTACTGTGCTCTAAAGTACACTAACACCCATAAACTACCTATGTACCCCTAAACCGAGGTCCCCCCACATCGCCGCCACTCGATTACATTTTTTTAACCCCTAACCTGCCGACCGCCACCTACATTATACTTATGTACCCCTAATCTGCTGCCCCTAACACCGCCGACCCCTGTATTATATTTATTAACCCCTAATCTGCCCCCCACAACGTCGCCGCAAACTACTTACAATAATTAACCCCTAATCTGCCGACCGCAAAGCGCCGCTACTTAAGTTATCCTTATGTACCCCTAATCTGCTGCCCCTAACACCGCCGTCCCCTATATTATATTTATTAACCCCTAATCTGCCCCCCACAACGTCGCCGCTACCTACCTACACTTATTAACCCCTAATCTGCCGAGCGGACCGCACCGCTACTATAATAAAGTTATTAACCCCTAATCCGCCTCACTAACCCTATAATAAATAGTATTAACCCCTAATCTGCCCTCCCTAACATCGCCGACACCTAACTTCAATTATTAACCCCTAATCTGCCGAGCGGAGCTCACCGCTATTCTAATAAATGTATTAACCCCTAAAGCTAAGTCTAACCCTAACACTAACAACCCCCTAAATTAAATATAATTTTAATCTAACGAAATTAATTAACTCTTATTAAATAAATTATTCCTATTTAAAGCTAAATACTTACCTGTAAAATAAATCCTAATATAGCTACAATATAAATTATAATTACATTGTAGCTATTTTAGGATTAATATTTATTTTACAGGCAACTTTGTAATTATTTTAACCAGGTACAATAGCTATTAAATAGTTAAGAACTATTTAATAGTTACCTAGTTAAAATAATTACAAAATTACCTGTACAATAAATCCTAACCTAAGTTACAATTAAACCTAACACTAGACTATCATTAAATTAATTAAATAAAATATCTACAATTACCTACAATTAAACCTAACACTACACTATCAATACATTAATTAAATAAAATACAGGTGGCCCTCGTTTTACAACGGTTCAATTTACACCGTTTCAGAATAACAACCTTTTTTTCCAGTCATGTGACTGCTATTGAAAAGCATTGAGAAGCAGTGCATTTATTAAAATAGCCAGTAGGTGGAGCTGTCCGCTTGTGTTGCAGCAAAGCCAAGCAAGCTGAAATTAATCAGTTTAACCAGACCTGAGCTATCTTGCAGATTTCAAAGGAACAAGATCTTGCTGTCTATAAATCGGTCCAGATTGGAATGCATAGAAAGAACTGTTTGCAGAAAAATACAAGTGAAGTCTGTGTTGTGTGATTATTTTATTAGGTTTATAATGCTGTTTAGCAAATGTTTTTGTTCATTTAACTTAGTTTAATTATATATTCTGTGTTGTGTGATTATTTTATTAGGTTTATAATGCTGTTTAGCATTTAAAGTCTTCATTTCAAAGCTTTAAAAATAATGTATTAGGTGTTACTTATGACAATTTTGAGAGGGGCCTGGAACCTATCTCCCTCACTTCCCATTAACTTACATTATAAACTGGGTTTCAATTTACAACGGTTTCGATTTACAACCATTCCTTCTGGAACCTAACCCCGGCGTAAACTGAGGGCTACCTGTACCTACAAATAACTACAATGAAATAAACTAACTAAAGTACAAAAAATAAAAAAGAACTAAGTTACAAAAAATAAAAAAATATTTACAAACATAAGAAAAATCTTACAACAATTTTAAACTAATTACAACTACTCTAAGACCCCTAATAAAATAACAAAGCCCCCAAAATAAAAAAATGCCCTACCCTATTCTAAATTACTAAAGTTCAAAGCTCTTTTACCTTACCAGCCCTGAACAGGGCCCTTTGCGGGGCATGCCCCAAGAAGTTCAGCTCTTTTGCCTGTAAAAAAAACATACAATACCCCCCCCCCAACATTACAACCCACCACCCACATACCCCTAATCTAATCCAAACCCCCCTTAAATAAACCTAACACTAAGCCCCTGAAGATCTTCCTACCTTGTCTTCAACCTGCCAGGTTCACCGATCAGTCCAGAAGAGCTCCTCCGATGTCCTGATCCAAGCCCAAGTGGGGGGGCTGAAGATGTCCATGATCCGGTCGAAGTCTTCATCCAAGCGGGGCAGAAGAGGTCTTCCATCCGATTGAAGTCTTCATCCAGGCGGCATCTTCTATCGTCATCCATCCGGAGCGAAACGGCAGCATCCTGAAGACCTCCGACGCGGAACATCCATCCTGGCCGACGACTTAACGACGAATGACGGTTCCTTTAAATTACGTCATCCAAGATGGCGTCCCTCGAATTCCGATTGGCTGATAGGATTCTATCAGCCAATCGGAATTAAGGTAGGAATATTCTGATTGGCTGATGGAATCAGCCAATCAGAATCAAGTTCAATCCGATTGGCTGATCGAATCAGCCAATCAGATTGAGCTCGCATTCTATTGGCTGTTCCGATAGGGGGCTTAGAGTAGGTGTAATTAGTTTAAAATTGTTGTAAAATTTTTCTTATGTTTGTAAATATTTTTTTATTTTTTGTAACTTAGTTCTTTTTTTATTTTTTGTACTTTAGTTAGTTTATTTCATTGTAGTTATTTGTAGGGATTTTATTTAATTAATGTATTGATAGTGTAGTGTTAGGTTTAATTGTAGGTAATTGTAGATATTTTATTTAATTAATTTAATGATAGTCTAGTGTTAGGTTTAATTGTAACTTAGGTAAGGATTTATTTTACAGGTAACTTTGTAATTATTTTAACTAGGTAACTATTAAATAGTTCTTAACTATTTAATAGCTATTGTACCTGGTTAAAATAATTACAAAGTTGCCTGTAAAATAAATATTAATCCTAAAATAGCTACAATGTAATTATAATTTATATTGTAGCTATATTAGGATTTATTTTACAGGTAAGTATTTAGCTTTAAATAGGAATAATTTATTTAATAAGAGTTAATTAATTTCGTTAGATTAAAATTATATTTAATTTAGGGGGGTGTTAGTGTTAGGGTTAGACTTAGCTTTAGGGGTTAATACATTTATTAGAATAGCGGTGAGCTCCGGTCGGCAGATTAGGGGTTAATAATTGAAGTTAGGTGTCAGCGATGTTAGGAAGGGCAGATTAGGGGTTAATACTATTTATTATAGGGTTAGTGAGGCGGATTAGGGTTAATAACTTTTATTATAGTAGCGGTGCGGTCCGCTCGGCAGATTAGGGGTTAATAAGTGTAGGCAGGTGGAGGCGACGTTGTGGGGAGCAGATTAGGGGTTAATAAATATAATATAGGGGTCGGCTGTGTTAGGGGCAGCAGATTAGGGGTACATAGGGATAATGTAAGTAGCGGCGGTATACGGAGCGGCAGATTAGGGGTTAAAAATAATATGCAGGTGTCAGCGATAGCGGGGGCGGCATATTAGGGGTTAATAAGTGTAAGGTTAGGGGTGTTTAGACTCGGGGTACATGTTAGGGTGTTAGGTGCAGACGTAGGAAGTGTTTACGCATAGCAAACAATGGGGCTGCGTTAAGAGCTGAACGCGGCTTTTTTGCAGGTGTTAGGTTTTTTTTCAGCTCAAACAGCCCCATTGTTTCCTATGGGGGAATCGTGCACGAGCACGTTTTTGAGGCTGGCCGCGTCCGTAAGCAACTCTGGTATCGAGAGTTGAAGTTGCGTTAAAAATGCTCTACGCTCCTTTTTTGGAGCCTAACGCAGCCTTTATGTGGACTCTCAATACCAGAGTTATTTTATGGTGCGGCCAGAAAAAAGCCGGCTTTAGCTACGCGGGTCCTTACCGACAAAACTCTAAATCTAGCCGTTTATTTTTTACACTTTTGACAGACTTGCATTTTAGCCAATTAGTGCTCACTCCTCGGTAAATTCACGTGCATGAGCTCAATGTTATCTATATGAAACACATGAACTAACGCCCTCTAGTGGTGAAAAACTGTCAAAATGCATTTAGATTAGAAACGCCTTCAAGGTCTAAGAAATTAGCATATGAACCTCCTAGGTTTAGCTTTCAACTAAGAATACCAAGAGAACAAAGCAAAATTAGTGATAAAAATAAATTGTAAAGTTGTTTAAAATTGCATGCCCTATTTGAATCATGAAAGTTTTTTTGGACTTGACTGTCCCTTTAAATATCTCACATACCAATGATATTCACATAGCAGAATATGTTCTATGTATTTATAAATAGATATTCATATATATATATATATATATATATATATATATACCTATATATAATCATGAATACATATTATGAATAAATAGAACATATTCTTCTATGTGAAGAACATTGCAATGGGGAATATTCATATTTTCATATCATTTTAGCGTATTTAAGAATAAAAGCTTACTTCTAGCGCAGTTAATGCTCGAGCGGGAGCGTTAAATATCGCTCCATTCGTAATCTGGCCCTTTATGGGTGATTAAATGTTGATCTTAATGTCCCTTTGAATAATAAAACAGCCTAATGTATAATCGGTAACAATAAAAAATTGTATCTTTTTTGCAGCTACAGAACTGTGATGACCAAAAAGAGAGTATCATTATGTATAATCTTCTTCTGGAGTTTGTCTGGCCTGGGAGCAATGGTGCCAATGTTTGGTTGGAACAATAGGTCAAAATATAAGGAACCTACCATAAGGTGCAATTTCCCCAATGTCATCAGCTTGGACTATCTGGTTTACTTCTGCTTTTTTGGGTGGATTCTTATTCCTCTATTTTTCATGGTGGTCTTGTATGTGAAGATATTCTACCTTATGAGAAAACAGATAAGACAAAGCGCTAACAATTTTCAAAGCAGAGGGATCTACTACAGAAAGGAGTTCAAGACAGCCACATTATTAGTTCTGGTCTTGGTATTGTTCACTTTATGTTGGTTGCCCATATCCATTGTGAACTGTATGAACTATTTTTATCCGAGTGTTGAGCTATCTATCGCATTCCAACCAGTTATTTTTGTATCAATTTTATTGTCTCATCTCAATTCAGCTCTGAACCCAATTCTCTATGCATTCAAAATAAAGAAGTTTAAGTACACCTTTCTTAATATCATAAGAACTTGGATACTCTGCAAGGCTGAAGCATCTGAAAGTCCTATTACTGAAAACACCCTGGAAAAATATGAACCCTGATAAGGTTTTGCATCGCAATAAAGGACAAATGTGAGCCAAATGTAAAAGATTCTGTTACCGAGGCCTGCAATGTTTATGTCCCAGCATCTTCTCTAAACTTTGCAGGTTCATGTAGTTTTTCTTTTTTTTTTTTTTACTATAGAAAAATGAATACTGATGCCATAATAAGTAATTGATTGCTTGAAACTACAAATAAAACATTTAAGTAAATGTATCTTGTTGCTCAAAAACCATTAGGATAACGACAATTACTATCTAGTCTTGACTCATATGGTGGTGGGGGTTGGGGACATCCTAAAACATTTAGGGGCCGAATTATGATTGCGCAAATGGACATGATCCGATATTGCGGATCATGTCCGCTGCACATTGATAAATGCTGACAGCTTACGCTCTCGGCATTTCTCAATGCACCAGCAGTTCTTGTGAACTGCTGGTGCAATGCTACCCCCTGCAGATCTGTGGCCACTAACAGGGTGTGTCAATCAACCTGAACGTATTCGATCGGGTTGATTGTTGGCGATGTCTGTCTGCCGCCTCAGAGCAGGTGGACGGAGCTTGATAAATATGCCCCTTAATGTGAAAATGGCTTACTGTAGCTTAATGTGTGAAAAAGTGCCCAAATGTTAATCAATTGCTGCATAATTGTTCAAAACCCAAGATTTCCACTATCCAAGAACTATCCTAGAAGTTTCATGGATTTTGGTTTCCCACAAGGCAAATGAGTGTCATTAAGCTTGTTTTTTAGGGAGCTTAATGTGGCTTAACGTACTAAAAAGAACTTTGATGTTAACCAATTTCCCCCAAACTTCACACAATACAAAAATCTATCTGTTCAAACATATTCTTAAAATTTCAGGACATTTGGTAAAACATACCAAAATATATTCAGATTTAACTACTTTTTACAATCCTAAAACATTTAATGTGAGCTTAATGTAAAAAGAGCTTAATGTACCAAAATGTGCCTAAACATCAATTAATTGCCTTGAAACTTGGCTAAGCCTAAGTTTTTCACTATCCAAGCCTATCCAAGAAGTTTAACCCCTTAACAGGCAGCGTCATGCCCTGTACGACGCTGGTCGCTATGCCCTTAAAGACCAGCGACATACCCTGCAGTCCTGGGCTTCTCTCTGCCGCGATCTCGCTCAAAATAGCAAGATTGCACTATTTCTGCATGCCCCACGAGTGGGGCACTGCAGAAATACATTTGCAGAGTTACCGACTCTATGGCCCTCTCTGCATCGGACGGTGGTGGTGCAGATCGTTGGTGGGTGGGAGCGTAAGGAGGGAGGCGGGTGGGTGGGCCATTGCTGGAGGGGGCGGGAGGAAGCAGGAAGAGGCAGGAGGGGGCGGGACTGCGGTGGAAGAGCGGAAGTGAGGTGGAAGGAGGGAGGAAGGGCAATAAGGGGGATCCTATGTGGGATCCATTGAAGGAAAGGGATCTGGGAGGGGGTAGGTTAATGAGGGGGGGCAGCTACTATTTTTTATTTTTACAAAAATCTGCCTAATTTGCAGCAAACTGGGTACTGGCAGACAGCTGCCAGTACCTAAGATGGTGTCAAATAGGTAGAGGGGGAGTGTTAGAGAGCCGTTTGTGGGGGATCAGGGAGTTTGGGGGGTAAAAGGGGATCCTACACTGCAGAAAATATTTTAAAATGTTTTTATTTTAGTACTGGCAGACTTTCTGCCAGTACTTAAGATGGGGGTGACAATTGTGGGGTGGGGGAGGGAAGAGAGCTGTTTGAGAGGGGTCAGGGAGAGATCAGGGGGTGGGATGTGTCAGGTGAGAGGCTGATCTCTATACTAAAGCTAAAATTAACCCTACAAGCTTCCTAATTAACCCCTCCACTGCTGGGCATAATACAAGTGCGGTGCGCAGCGGCATTTAGCGGCCTTCTGATTGCCAGAAAGAAATACCAAAGCCATATATGTCTGCTATTTCTGAACCAAAAAAAAAAAGCTTAGATGCCTTCTTTTTCAAATAAAGATAGCAAGAGAACGAAGAAAAATTGATAATAGGAGTAAATTAAAAAGTTGCTTAAAACTGCATGCTCTATCTGAATCACAAAATAAAAAAATTGGGTTCAGTGTCCCTTTAAGCTTGTTTTTTGGGGAGCTTAATGTCGCTTAACGTACAAGAAAGAACATAACCAATTTTCCCCAAACTTCACACAATACAATAATCTATCTAATCCAACATATTCTGAAAATTTCAGGACATTTGGTAAAACATACCAAAAGATATTCACATTTAACTATTTTTTTACAATCCTAAAACCTTTAGGGCAAGATTAAGTCGCAAAGCAAATCAGTTGCGAAAACACAGCATTAAGCCTCTTAGTCCAAAGGCCAAATTGTGTGCATGTTCACGTATTCCCCATAGAAGTTAATGTAGAAGACAAATAGAAAAAAACAAAACACGAAAACCCTAATCTGTTGTGCAAAGACCATGACCTATTCTCCTCAAAAAGTGTACATGGATACGATCGGGTTGATTGACACCCCCTGCTGATTGGCCGCAAATCTGCAGGGGGCGGCGTTGCACCAGCAGTTCACAAGAGCTGCTGGTGCAATGCTGAATACAGAGAGCGTATTGCTCTCCGCATTCAGCGAGGTCTGTCAGACCTGATCCACACTACCGGATCATTTCCGACAGACCTTTGTTAAATAGGCCCCTATGGGCGAAATTACAAGCCGTGCAGAAAATCTGATTTTTTTGCAAGCGAAAACACTGCTAGCAAAATGGTTTTTCCACTTCTCTGGATCTGCTTGTATTACAAGTTGCAAATAAATATCGGCTAGATTTAGAGTTTTGTCGGTAAAGACCTGCGTAGCTAACGCTGCTTTTTTTCCCAACGCACCTTTCCATTTAGAGTTGTCTGAGGGGCTGCATTAGGCTCAAAAAAGGGTGCGTTGAGCCTAATGTAGCTCCACTTCAACCCTCAATACCAGCGTTGCTTACGGTAGCGGTAAGCTGGAAAAACAAGCTCGTGCACGATATCCCCATAGGAAACATGGAAACAAAATGTGGCATTTTGGGCTGAAAAAAAACCTAACACCTGCAAAAAAGCAGCGTTCAGCTCCTAACGCAGCCCCATTGTTTCCTATGGGGAAACACTTTCTAAGTCTGCACCTAACACCCTAACATGTACCCGAGTCTAAACACCCCTAAAATTACACTTATAAACCCCTAATCTGCCGCCCCCGCTATCGCTGACACCTGCATTATATTATTAACCCCTAATCTGCCGCTCCGGACACCGCCGCAACCTTCATTATCCCTATGAACCCCTAATCTGCTGTTTCTAACACCGCCAAACCCCTGACTATATTATTGCATCAGCCAATCAGATTTTTTCTACCTTAATTCCGATTGGCTGATAGAATTCTATCAGCCAATCGGAATTGAAGGGACCCCATCTTGGATGACGTCCCTTAAAGGAACCTTCATTCGTCGGGAAGTCGTCGGTTGAAGAGGATGGCTCCGCATCTGCTCCGCATCGGCTCCGTTGAAGATGGCTCCGCTCCGCTCCGGATGGATGAAGATTGAAGACGCCGCCTGGATGAACACTTCTACCGGATGGAGGACCTCTTCTTTGCCGCTTGGATGAAGACTTCTACCGGATCAAGGACCTCCTCTGCGCACCTTGGATGAAGAATTCGGCTCGGCTGGGTGAAGACGACTCAAGGTAGGGAGATCTTCAGGGGGTTAGCAATAGGTTTTTTTAAGGGGGGGTTTGGGTGGGTTAGAGTAGGGGTATGTGGGTGGTGGGTTGTAATGTTGGGGGGGTATTGTATTTTTATTTTCAGGTAAAAGAGCTGATTACTTTGGGGCAATGCCCCGCAAAAAGCCATTTTAAGGGCTGGTAAAAGAGCTGATTACTTTGGTAGTTTAGAATAGGGTAGGGAATTTTTTATTTTGGGGGCTTTTTTATTTTATTAGGGGGCTTAGATTAGGTGTAATTAGTTTAAACTTCTTGTAATTCTTGTTTATTTTTTGTAATTTAGTGTTTGTTTTTTCTTGTATTATAGAATAGTTTATTTTATTGTATTTTATTTTAGGTAATTGTAGGTAATTTATTTAATTAATTTATTGATAGTGTAGTGTTAGGTGTATTTGTAACTTAGGTTAGGATTTATTTTACAGGTAATTTTGTACTTATTTTAACTAGGTAGCTATTAAATAGTTATTAACTATTTAATAGCTATTGTACCTAGTTAAAATAAATACAAAGTTGCTTGTAAAATAAATATAAATCCTAAAATAGCTAGAATGTAATTATTAGTTATATTGTAGCTATATTAGGGTTTATTTTATAGGTAAGTATTTATTTTTAAATAGGAATAATTTAGTTATTTTTAGGAATATAATTTTTTTTCATTTAAATTATATTTATGTTAGGGGGTGTTAGGGTCAGGGTTAGACTTAGGTTTAGAGGTTAATAAATTTATTATAGTAGCGGCGACGTTGCGGGCGGGAGATTAGGGGTTAATAATTGTAGGTAGGTGGTGGCGATGTTAGGGAGGGCAGATTAGGGGTTAATACTATTTATTCTATTGTTTGCGAGGCGGGAGTGCGGTGGTTTAGGGGTTAATACATTTATTATAGTGGCAGCGAGGTACGGTCGGCAGATTAGGGGTTAATAATTGTAGTTAGGTATCGGCGACGTTGGGGGGGCAGATTAGGGGTTAATAAATATAATATAGGGGTCGGCGATGTTAGGGGCAGCAGATTAGGGATTTATAGGTATAATGTAGGTGGCGGCGGTGTCTGGTCGGCAGATTAGGGGTTACATTTTTTTATTATAGTGGCGGCAATGTGGGGGGGCCTCGGTTTAGGGGTACATAGGTAGTTTATGGGTTGTAGTGTACTTTGTAGCACAGTAGTTAAGAGCTTTATATTCACGCGTTAGCCCATAAAGCTCTTAACTACTGACTTTTTTGGCGGTAGGAGTCTTGTCGGTAGAGGCTCTACCGCTCACTTCTCCCAAGACTCCAAATACCAGCGTTAGGCAGATCCCATTGAAAAGATAGGATACGCAATTTGCGTAAGGGGATCTGCTGTAGCCTGGAATTGCAGTAGGAAAGTGAGCGTTAGACCCTTTCCTGCCTGACTCTAAATACCAGCGGGCGGCCCTTAACGCTGCTTTTGACGGCTAACGCCAAACTCTAAATCTAGGCGTATGTTTTTTTGCTAGCGGTAGCCCAAGAAGCGAAAACATGGCTAGCGGTGTTTTCACGTGTGCATGCATTTGTTCCTCTATAGAAATTAATTGAAACAATAGTGGAAAAAAAAAACCCTACTAATGACAACGATGTAAAAATTGTAAAACCTAACACTCTACCATAAGCACCTAGCCTAATAACCCCAATACGCCATCCCCCCACATTAAGCTGTTCACATTAAATGTTTTAGGATTGTAAAAAAATTGTTAAATGCAAATATCTTTTGGTATGTTTCCAGATATGTTTGAATAGATAACGTCTTGTATAGTGTAAAGTTTGAGGGAAATTGGTTAATATCTAAGTTCTTTTTTGCACGTTAAGCCACATTAAGCTCCCAAAAAACAAGCTTAATGTCACTCATTTGCCTTGTTGGTAACCAAAATCCATGAAACTTTTAGGATAGACTTGAATAGTGAAAAACTGATGTTGTGCTAAGTTTCAAGGCAATTAATTGATGTTTAGGCAAATGTTGGTACATTAAGCTCTTTTTACATTAAGCCATTAACATGAAATGCTTTAGGATTGTAAAAAAATAGTTAAATGTAAATATATTTTGGCATGTTTTACCAATTGTCTTGAAATTTTCAGAATATGTTTAAATAGATAGATTATTGTATAGTGTGAAATTGGGGGAAATTGGTTAACATCTAAGTTCATTTTTGTACGTTAAGCCACATTAAGCTCCCCAAAAAACAAGCTTAATGTCACTTATTTGAACTGTGGGAAACCACAATCCATGGAACTTCTAGGATAAGTTTGGGAATTGAAAGATGTAGGTAGTGCAAAGTTTCAAAGCAATTAATTGATGTTTAAGCACATTATGGTACATTAAGCTCTTTTTACATTAAGCTGTTCATATTAAGGGATAGATTTACCATGGGTCGAGTGGACACGATTAACTGTAGCGAATCATGTCTGCTCGACTTCGCTAAATGAATAGATACAATCCTAAAACATTTAAAGTGAGCAGCTTAATGTAAAAGAGCTTAATGTACCAAAATGTGCCTAAACTTCATTCAATTACCTTGAAACGTGGCACAAGCTCGGTTTTTCAATGTCCAAGCCTATCCTAGAAGTTTAATCTATTTTGGTTTCCCACAAGGCAAATGAGTGACATTAAGCTTGTTTTTTGGGGAGCTTAATGTGGCTTAACGAGCAAAAAAGAACTTGTGAAATGATTGTGAATTGTTGCCCCCTTACACATTCATGGTCTTACGACCAGGCCCGGAATGACCATAGGGCATACCCGGCATATGACCGGTGGGCTGCCGGTTACTTAGGTACGCCCACTATTAGCCCTTCAACATGCCTCTTAATTTGCTCCAATTTTTTATTTATTGGGACATGATCGCTGATCGGTGCGGCTGTTTCCCTTAGCCCCGCCCACACTGAAAAACTGTAGGCCAGCCAGTAGCTCTGTGCATCTTTGTCAAAGAAACATTTGACAGTCAGTAACAGTAATATTGTACATCCACACCGGCACTAAACCGCACTGTTGTGTACTTCAGCTTGACCCACACATCATGTGGGGTGTCATTGGGTCAAGCTGAAGCATACAGTGTGCGGTGCAGTGCCTGTACAATAATACTACACAGTACAAACATGTGACTCATGTGGGAGTGGGACTGCACCGGAGAGACACCTTTCAGTCCTGCATTGCCCCGGTCCCTGGGGCACTTGTCGCTGCACAAAACAAGTTACTTAGTAAGTGGTGATATAAACAAGACTTTCTATTGGGTCCTACATGTCACGTGACATATAGAAGTAGTCCAACAATGTTACCTGCTGCAGCATGTAGCTCAAGTTAGTGCTGTGTGCTGCTTAGCATAGACAGTAACCGTCTGTCTGCCGACTCCATGATGCTTCTTTATAAAGATCAGGAAGCCAGAGCTAAGAATTGTGTCGGGTGAGGGGACCGACCTCAGCTGACAGGCAAGAGTCACTTGCTCACTGGAAGCCGGTCACTGACATCTTACCGGCAAGCCTTAGCTGTTTTCCCCAGCACTAAAGTCTGGGCAGGGTTTAACTGAGGATTCACTTAGGATTTAATTGTATAATGAAGGTCTGGGTGATATATATTGTAAATGCAGTGGTGGCAGTAGGGGGTTAATTATAATATACCAACAAAAAAGTTTGTTTGGCCTTTAAGATTTTGAAGAGAGCCACTGGAGTGGTCAGGACACATTTCAGGAGGTTGGTCCTGTACACACGCTGTAGTCAAGAGCTCCCTAATCTAAATGAAAACAAGACATGTCCAGAGACAATGCACATAGTAAATTTAAAGCTGCTCTTAGTTGTTCAACTTTGTTTACTGAAGCAGGTCAGGCACAAATCTCCAGTCAACATCTGATACGGTTCAAATTATTTACACCGTACCCAGCTAACAGAAATAACTACTTCTTGAAAGTGAGTTGTGGCTTCTATAGTAAAATGGTCCTAGTGCCCTTTCCTGAATGTTTTTCTATAAATATGTGTGTGTGTAAATGTGTGTGTGTGTATGTGTGTGTATATGTAAATGTGTGTGTGTAAATTTGTTTGTGTATGTTTAAATGTGTGTATGTGTGTGTGTATGTAAATGTGTGTGTGTAGGTAAATATGTGTGTGTGTGTGTGTCTGTATGTAAATGTGTGTGTGTAAATGTGTGTTTGTGTATGTGTAAATGTGTGTATGTATGTAGATGTTTGTGTGTGTATGTAAATATGTGTATGTGTGTCTGTATGTAAATGTGTGTGTGTGTAAATGTGTGTTTGTGTATGTGTGTGTGTAAATGTGTGTATGTATGTTAATGTGTGTATATAAATATGTGTGTGTCTGTATGTAAATGTGTTTGTGTGTGTGTGCGTGTGTGTGCGTGTGTGTATGTAAATGTGTGCGTGCAAATGTGTGTTTGTGTAAATGTGTGTGTGTAAATGTATTTGTGTGTGGGTCCTCTAATAGGATATACAATAGAGAACCCATGGGAGGAAAAGATTGTCCCTCTTTGAACATTTTAAATGTTGGGAGGTATCAATGCCAATCTTTCCTTCAAGTAACAAAAATGTCCTTTGCGTGCTACAAACAAATCACGTGATCAAAGAAACCATCCTGTAGCTATAATAATTTTATAACTTTTAACACGTACTCTCATTGGTTGGAATTTCGACTCAGTGGGCGGAGACGTAGTGGCAGGAACTTTGGGTCAGGCGGGGGCAGTGGAAGGTGTGACAGCTGTCTGTAAGTTAGGGATCGTACAGTAGCGGAGTCAGGGGAGCTTATTGCTGTCTGCTTAGGGAGGGACCTAAGTGGATCACCAGCCCCTCCCCCACAAAATAATTGGATTTAGTTTAAACTTCTGGGGATGACAGCTTGTGGAAAAAGGTTCTGGGAGTGTGTTTGCTGTACTTTGTGATGGATCTTTCCTGGGCAAGTAGAATGAATCGCAAGATGCATAGAGGTGCCACTGGGGCAGCAGCAGGTCAGCTAGATTCCCCGGGACAGACGGGAGATGACGACAGAAAGATCTCCAAGTTTGTAAGTGTGAGGGTGGGTGGGTAACGATGTCTGTCATACTGTTTGCATTCTTGCAGGGAAACAGTTAACTGTATGTCATTTATATCTGTAGCTGTCAGTTATTGGTCATCACCCAGCAGATGAGGTCACATTTTGTTTAAAAATGTATTGCCTGAGCCAGTATTATTATTATTATCATTTATTTGTATAGCGCCGCCAAATTCCGTAGCGCTGGGTACAATGATAGGGGTGTACAATGACAAAGATTTTTGATAAAATACAAAACATAACAAAACTAAACAAATCTAGTACAGGAGGAAGAGGGCCCTGCTCCAGAGAGCTCACAGTCTACAGGTTTAGGGTGCAGAGACATAAGGTTGGTGTAGCTTGTTACATCAGTTGTAGTTGCAGCAGTGAGTCAGGCAGTTCATGTATTAGTTTGGTTCGGATGAGGGATGGAGGAGAGATGGTACGCCTCTCTGAATAGGTGGGTTTTCAAAGAGCGTCTGAAGCTATACAAGGTTGTAGACAGTCCTATGGAGCGGGGTAGAGAGCTCCAGAGGACAGGAGCAGCATGTGTGAAGTCTTGGAGGCAGGAGTGGAATGTAGAGATAACAGGAGTGGAGAGACGTAGGTCAGAGGTTGATCAAAGAGAATGGGATGGGGAATATTTCACGATAAGAGAGGAAATATAGTTGGGAGCTAGACTGTTTAGTGCTTTGTAAGTTAGGGTTATTACTTTAAATTGAATTCTGGAGTGTATGGGGAGTCAGTGTAGAGACTGGCAGAGCGGAGCAGCTGATGTAGATCGGCGACTTAGGTGGATGAGTCTAGCAGAAGCATTCATAATAGATTGGAGGGAGGAGAGGTGGTATTTTGGAAGGCCATTTAGGAGTAGATTGCAATAATTAATGCATGACAAAATGAGGGAATAAATAAGTATTTTTGTAGTTTTTTGAGAAAGGAGGGGACGAATTCTGGAAATGTTGCGTAGGTGTGAACGGCAGGATTTGGTAAATGCTTGTATGTGTGGGTTGAATGTGAGCTCTGAGTCTAGTGTGACCCCAAGACAGCGGACCTGGGGTGAAGTGTTGAGAATAGTGTTTCCAACAGATAAATGTCACGCGTTGGATGTCTCGAAGAGGGGGGAATAAGAAGCAGCTCAGTTTTGGACAGATTGAGTTGGAGGTAGTGTGAAGACATCCAAGAGTAAATTGCTGAGAGGCAGTTGGAAATCTGGTTGAGTAAAGAGGGAGAGATATCAGGAGAAGAAAGATAGATTTGGGTATCATCAGCATATAAGTGGTACTGGAATCCAAAGGAGACTATAAGTTTTCCAAGGGAGGATGTATAGAGAGAGAAAAGCAAGGGGCCCAAGACAGAGCCATGCGGTACGCCAACTGAGAGAGGCATAGGATTGCAAGATATGTTGTTGAGCAGTTTGAGAGATATGAGGCAAACCAAGAGAGGGCTGTGTCTCGGATGCCAAATGAATGTAGTATTTTTAGGAGGAGAGGATGGTCGACTGAGTCAAAAGCAGCGGATAGGTCAAAAAGAATTAGTAAGGAGTAGTGGTTGTTTTGCTTTAGCTGAAAACAGGTCATTTGTTACTTTAGCAAGTGCAGTTTCTGTTGAGTGTTTAGGGTGGAAACCAGATTGTAGTGGATCAAGTAAGGAGATAGTTGTGAGAAATTGAGTTAGCCAATTATAGACCAGTCATTCCAATAATTTTGAAGCAAAGGGAAGTAAGGAGACCGGTCGATAGTTAGAAGGCGTGGAGGGGTCAAGCGAGGGCTTTTTTAGGATTGGTATGATTGACACATGCTTGAATGTATCCAGAAATGTGCCAGCGGTGAGGGATTGGTTAAAGAGATGAGATAGGGTAGGGGTTAGTGAAGCAGAGAGAGAGGGAAGAAGTCGTGAAGGAATAGGGTCAAGTGGGCAGGTTGTAAGATGAGTCAAGGATAGGAGTACAGAGTGTAATGCTCTAACTTACTGCCCCTTTAAGTATGGCCCTCCTCCTTCAGCCTATTTAAGCCAGCACTTCCTCTAACACTCTGCTTAGGTATCTTCAATTGCAGAGAGTTCCCTTCCTGTGCAACTTACTGAAGCCAACCAACTACAGACTGCTGTTGCTTCTCAGTCTGTATCAGCTGCTAACCTACAGGAGCTGCAGCCTTTTTCACTGCTTCTGGATTCACTTTCAGTTTCTCTATAACAGCAGGACACTCCACACTGCATTGTTCCTCTCCTGCTGTCTGGAAAAGCCTTTAACCTTAACTACTGAATTACTGCTGGCAATCACTGCTCTAATGATCTCCTATACAGGACTGCATTCCTTCCATAAGATAAGTTGTTTCCCTTACAATCTATGCTTATGTGTGCTGCTTATTAACTCTCACAAAGTCTGTGCTTGCTATAATATGTAATACAACAAATCTTGCTAGTTCTTTTTGCTAACAGCACACACACTAATCATCAACTTGTTATAACCTGTTGCTTAAATGGACTGCAATTAACAAACTTTGTCTCTAACTGTTATTGATGAACTACTAATCTAAAACAGAGATTGTTTGTTTAATTCCATTAATCTCAAGGCAGCCCCTGTGTTCAGATAATATTTTCACATCTACCCACAACATTAGTATCAGCTGCTAGCCAGCTAACCTTAACTCTGATATGACAGAATACCTAAGCCCAAAATAAAAAAATATATATATATATATATATATATATATATATATATATATATATATATTTCTATATATATACATTGTGTAAAAAAAAAAAAAAAAAAACTTTTGAATTGTGTTTTCTTAATTTATATTTAAGCAACATGGAACCTGCTGAAATGAACACACACATTCTGAATTTGACTCACACAGTTGACATACTTACCCAGGGCCTGCAGGGCCTACAACGTGAGTTTCAACATTTAAAAGCAACTCTTACTACATTAACCTCTACTCACAACATCCCAGAGGCCCCTGAACCCTCAATTAGCCCCCCAGAAACATTCTCTGGGGACAGATCTCAATTTAAAGATTTTAAAATTGCATGTACTCTATTGTTTATGATGAAACCAAAAACTTACCATTCTGAGCACATTAAAGTTTGTACAGTCATATCATACCTACGTGGGGATGCCAGAACCTGGTCTAATGCCTTTATTGAAAACCAAGAGCCAATCCTAAATTCTTTGCAACAATTTTTCTCAGCAATGTCATCATTATACCAGGATATGGATAGTCAATTCACAGCAGAAACTGCTCTAAGGGCAGTCAAACAAGGGAAAAGACCTGTTGAAGATTATGTTATAGAATTTAAAAAATGGGCCCGTGACTCACAGTGGAATGACATTAGTCTGAGAAATCAGTTTAGACTTAACCTCTCTGAGAACCTCAAGGATGAACTCTCAAGGACAGAGCTACCCCCCACTCTTGAAGAACTTATTAAAACAGCTACCATCATCGATAGAAGACTCAGGGAAAGAAGAGCAGAACATTCCCATTTGGAACAGTCCTATAAGAGAAAGAGAAGACCACACTAGGATTCAACCCCTCAAGCCAATCCGCCTGTACCTATGGAAAAAAGTGTTATCCGTGGTCCTCTCACATCTGAAGAAAGACGTAGGAGAAGGCTCCAAAACCTATGCCTATACTGTGCTGCAAGTGACCATGAAGTCCGCTCATGCCCAGTCCTAAATAAAAAAACTATTGGTACCTGCCTCCATTCAGTATCTTGTTTCTCTACACACTCCCCACATTCTGCTTATTGTACACTTCCCGTGTCTGTACAGTGGGACAAAAAGCTGCTACATCTAGAAGCAATTATTGACTCTGGAGCCTCTGCTAACTTCATAGATTCATCTGTGTTACAAGTTAATGAAATTCCTTCTGTTAAGAAATCTACTCCTGTGTCTCTCAGAATCTTTGATGGCTCCCTTGTCCCTAATGGTCCTATTACACATAACACAATACCATTACAAATGTGCTCTACCTCTGGACATACGGAACATATAACTTTTGACGTTATCTCTTCGCCTTTTTACCCTTTAATTCTTGGTTTACCCTGGTTAAGACTACATTGCCCTTCCATATCTTGGGATAGCCTACATGTGAATTTTAACTCTGACTACTGCAGTAAAACCTGTCTACAGCACCACCTACTACTACAGCCTTCTACTAATGTATTACCTGAACAGTACCAAGATTTCCATGATGTGTTCAGTAAAAAGGAAGCTTAATGCCTGCCTCCCCATCGTCCTTATGATTGCCCTATCGACCTATTACCTGGCTCTAGTGTTCCTTACGGGCATGTCTACTCCTTGTCCGAACCAGAACTCGCTCAACTCAAGACCTACATAGATGATAATCTATGCAAGGGATTTATAAGACCGTCTACCTCTCCAGCTGGGGCTGGTATGTTTTTTGTGAGAAATAAAGATGCCACCATTCGCCCTATTATAGATTACAGGCTTCTGAATACAATAACTATAAAAAATAGGTACCCTCTTCCACTCATTCCTGACCTAGTGGAGAGGTTACAAATGGCCAGAATTTTCACAAAACTTGATCTACGGGGTGCCTACAACTTAGTGCGAATCAAGAGTGGTGATGAATGGAAAACAGCCTTCCGCACTAGATATGGCCTCTATGAGTACTTGGTGATGCCTTTTGGGCTTTGCAATGCCCCCGCCACTTTTCAGTTTTTTGTTAATGATATCTTTCGAGACCTATTGGATATTTGTGTCGTCATCTATTTAGATGATATCCTCATCTATTCATCTTCAGAAGAAGAACACATTAAACACGTCCGATGGGTCCTTGCCAGGCTTCAAACACACCGTCTGTATGCAAAGCTAGAGAAATGTACATTCCACTCTCAAAATATCAGTTTCCTAGGTTATAAGCTTACACCTAGTGAGATCCGAATGGAGGATGATAAGATTAAATCCATACTCAACTGGCCTACTCCTATCGATAAGAAATCACTACAACGTTTCCTCGGTTTCTCAAATTTCTATAGAAAATTCATAAGGAACTACTCGCACATTGTTAAACCTTTAACAAGACTCACTGGTACCACTACAGGATTCACATGGGACTCTGAAGCCCAACATGCCTTTGACAAACTTAAAAATGCCTTCACCTCTGAGCCTATACTTAAATTACCTGACCCTACTCTACAGTACATATTAGAGGTAGATGCCTCTGATTACGCAATTGGTGCTATACTTTCCCAAAGGACTTCCATCAGTACTCCAGTGCATCCCGTCGCCTATCACTCTAGAACTCTCACATCAGCCGAAATGAACTACCCTATCGCTGAAAAGGAGTTGCTGGCTATTAAGGTCGCCCTTGAGAACTGGAGACACCTATTGGAAGGCACTGACTTGCCCATTTTAATTTACACTGACCATCGTAACCTAGAATACCTCAAAACCACCAAGACTTTGTCATCTAGACAAGTTAGGTGGAGTCTTTTTTTTGATAGGTTTAACTATCTAATTACCTACCGTCCAGGTAGTGCCAATGGTAAGGCTGACTCGCTCTCCAGGATGTTTCCCAGGCCTCATTGTGCCACCACAACTACTATAATACCCACAGAACAGATTATAGCTCTCATAGCTGATTTTCCCTCAAGGATAAAACAAGCTTTGCTCAATGACCACTCCCTTCCGTCTTCACATACTCTTACAAAAGGATCTGATCAGTTACTCTATAAGGAAGATAAATTATATATCCCAACTGAGCTACGACTTGAAATTCTCCAAACAATACATGACAACCCATTGTCTGGACACCCTGGACATTACAAAACCCTAGAACTCCTAAAAAGGAACTTCTGGTGGCCAAATATGTACAAAACAGTTTATGACTATATCAATACATGTACAGTCTGTGCAACCTCTAAACGACAGAGAGTTCCTCCATATGGACTTCTTATGTCTTTACCTATTCCAGAGAAACCTTGGAGCTCCATTTCAATGGATTTTGTGGTTGACTTACCCCCTTCTGCAGATTACACCACCATCCTGGTGGTTATTGATCAATTCACTAAGATGGTACACTTTGTTCCTTTAACCGAACTTCCAACTGCTCTAAAAACTGCACACATTTTCATTGAAAACATTGTACGTCTGCACGGTTTACCTAGCACAATCACTTCTGACAGGGGCGTACAATTTACCTCCAAATTTTGGAGAGAGCTATGTAGACTCCTCTCCATCCAGAACAACTTCACTAGTGCTTACCATCCCCAATCAAATGGACTTTCAGAAAGGACTAATCAGTGGTTGGAGCAGTTCTTGCGTTGTTACTGTTCTCATTTACAAGATGACTGGTCTACATTCTTGCCTTTGGCGGAGTTCTCCTTCAATAACACTCTCAGTTCCACTACTAAACTTACGCCTTTCTATGCCAACTATGGCTATCATCCAACTTTTCATTTCTTAAAACCTGACTCCAGCTATAATCCGACTGTCACAGAAACCCTAAATACCATCAAATCCGGATTCGAAGTTATACGCTCCAATATTAAAATAGCACAGTTAAGACAAAAACGATACTTTGACCTACATCGACACCATCCGCCAACTTTTAAGGTTGGTGACAGGGTTTGGTTATCAACCAAGAACTTAAAACTTGGAACTCCTTCAAAAAAACTCAGCGCCTTATTCATTGGTCCTTACTCCATCGCTAAGGTGATAAACCAAAATGCTGTACGCTTGACACTCCCAGCACATCTCCATATTCATCCAACCTTCCACGTTTCTCTCCTTAAACCATACCTAGAGAACAAGTTTCCTGGGAGATCTCTTCCTCCTCCTGCTCCAGTTGTGATAGATGGCGATTTGGAATATGAGGTTGATCAAATATTGGACTCTAGATTGTGTAGAGGGAGACTCCAATACTTAGTCAGATGGAAGGGTTATGACTCGTCTGAAGATTTTTGGATTCCCGTCTCTGACCTGAGAGCCCCTCGTCTTCGTTCTGACTTCCACAAACGTTACCCTCTCAAGCCCTCGCAGCCCTGAGGTCTGCCTTACTCGGGGGGTCCTGTAATGCTCTAACTTACTGCCCCTTTAAGTATGGCCCTCCACCTTCAGCCTATTTAAGCCAGCACTTCCTCTAACACTCTGCTTAGGTATCTTCAATTGCAGAGAGTTCCCTTCCTGTGCAACTTACTGAAGCCAACCAACTACAGACTGCTGTTGCTTCTCAGTCTGTATCAGCTGCTAACCTACAGGAGCTGCAGCCTTTTTCACTGCTTCTGGATTCACTTTCAGTTTCTCTATAACAGCAGGACACTCCACACTGAAGCTGCATTGTTCCTCTCCTGCTGTCTGGAAAAGCCTTTAACCTTAACTACTGAATTACTGCTGGCAATCACTGCTCTAATGATCTCCTATACAGGACTGCATTCCTTCCATAAGATAAGTTGTTTCCCTTACAATCTATGCTTATGTGTGCTGCTTATTAACTCTCACAAAGTCTGTGCTTGCTATAATATGTAATACAACAAATTTTGCTAGTTCTTTTTGCTAACAGCACACACACTAATCATCAACTTGTTATAACCTGTTGCTTAAATGGACTGCAATTAACAAACTTTGTCTCTAACTGTTATTGATGAACTACTAATCTAAAACAGAGATTGTTTGTTTATTTTTCCATTAATCTCAAGGCAGCCCCTGTGTTCAGATAATATTTTCACATCTACCCACAACATTAGTATCAGCTGCTAGCCAGCTAACCTTAATTAACCAGCTATTGCTAGCAGTCTTGCCTGTTCTCTCAGACTCAGACTGCTACTGATAGTTAAATCAATTTGCAGTTTCCTATGGTGTGGTCTCTTGTCAATGATTCCACTCTAACAACAACTGCTAACAAACTCTGATATGACACAGAGACTTCTTCATCTGTTACAGGAGGGAAGTAGCATAGAGTTTTGTTAATAGAAGGGGTGGGTAGGATTGCTGGGTTTGAGGGGTGTGAGGTGCAGATGTCTTTTCTAATAGTGTCAATTTTATTTTTGAAGTGATCAGCAATAATCTGAGCAGTGAGGTTTGGTAGTGGGCGGGGGTGCAGGCGGATGTAGAAGGGAGTTAAAGGTTGAGAACAGCTTTCTGGGGTTGGATGCATGAGATGACACAAGGGAGAAAAAATAAACTTGTTTGGCCAGGCTGAGCGCAGAGTTGTAGGACTTAAGGATGAAGGATGGGCAGAGTAAGAGAGAAAGTTAGTAGATGGTGGTCAGAGAGAGGAAAGGGGAAGTTAAGGAAGTTGGAAACGGCACAGAGATTAGTGAAGACCAGGTCTATGGAGTTGCCTTTGTGGTGGGTTAGAGATGTTGTCCACTGGGACAGGCCAAAAGAGGTGGTAAGGGATAGAAGTTTAGCAGCAGCAGGCATGTTAGGATTATCAAGGGGTATGTTGAAGTCCCCTAAGATGAGAGAAGGGACATTACAAGAGAGAAAATGTGGAAGCCATGTTTCAAAGTGGTCCAGAAATTGTGATGTTGGACCAGGGGGCCAATAAATAACTGCAACACGAAGAGCTAGAGGGAAGAAGAGGCGGATAGCATGAACTTCAAAAGATGAAAAGGAAAGAGAGGGGGTGAAGGAATGCATTGAAAGGTACTATGTGGAGACAAGAGAATTCCTACTCCCCCTCCTTGTTTGTCTCCTGGCCTGGGAGTGTGGCTGAAGTGCAGGCTGCCATAGGACAGATAGGCTACAGCAGTTGTGTTAGAGGAGGAAAGCCAAGTTTCAGTGAGGGCTAACAGGCTAACCAATTAATGACATGCATACGCTCCCTTTAAATCACCTGCTCACAGAATAACCAACGCTTAGTATTTTGTTATTTCTGCAAACTGTAACAGTGCCTTCTCTAAGCTCCTACTTAAACCGTTTTCTAAACAAATATTGAACGTTTTCTCTAACTTCCAACAGATCTATTTCAGTGTGTGCTGAATCATAACTCCTGCCTGGGTCAACCTGACCGTCACCGGACTCCTACTACAACACTGACAATGCTTGGTCTTTCATCTAACACAACCCTAGGATCAGCGAACTAAGGTACAGCATTAAGAGACATTTACTCTGGAATTATTCTACCTTATTTGTTATTAATATCGTAGAGCTCCACCACAACTAACAACAGTGGGTAAGTGTCGTCACACGCCGCACTCAATCTCTGTAACGCTCCGCTAGAGGAAAACTCCGCCCACTTTCTCTGTTTGAACTGACGGAGCAGCTCAGTGCAGTTACCGGAACATCAGGCAACCTCTCTTGTAAGTAATGAGCCGTGCTTTCCTAATAACATTTCGTACATGGTTTTTACTTACCCTCTGCTAAAACTGTACTGCGTGAAGCTGAAATATAAAAGGGGTGTTTGCATATAACAGCTCATTTGAATCGTTCTTCTTTAGGCCTATGAACTACCACTGTGGTGCAACCCTCAGGCTAACAACTGCCTATACTGTGCTTAATTACAGATAAACACACTATATATATATATTGATGACACTTCTCCCTAGTGTTTATCAAAAGTATTAGTGTAACAAACCAACAATTTTACTGTCATATTACCTAAGTGGCAAATAACAGATCACAGAACCTTATTACAATCCTATTGGCTGATTGAATCAGCCAATAGGATGAAAGCTCAATCCTATTGGCTGATTGCAACAACCAATAGGATTTTTTCCCCTTAAATTCCTATTGGCTGATAGAATTCTATCAGCCAATTGGAATGTAAGGGACTCCATTTGGATGACGTACCTTAAAGGGAAACTTCATTCTGCAGCGACCATCGGAAGAAGAGGATGCTTCACGCCGGATGTCTTGAAGATGGATCTGCTCCACGCCGGATGGATGAAGATAGAAGATGCCGTCTGGATGAAGACTTCTGCCAGCTTCGATGAGGACTTTGGCCCACTTGGATGAAGACTTCTGCCTGCTTCGATGAGGACTTCTGCAGCTTAGATGAAGATGGATGTCCGGTCTTCGAAAACTGTAAGTGGATCGTCGGGGGTTAGTGTTAGGTTTTTTTTAAGGGTTTATTGGGTGGGTTTTATTTTTAGAGTAGGGTCTGGGCAGTAAAAGAGCTAAATGCCCTTTTAAGGGCAATGCCCATACAAATGCCCTTTTCAGGGCAATGGGGAGCTTAGGTTTTTTAGATAGGTTTTTATTTGAGGGTGTTGGTTGTGTGGGTGGTGGGTTTTACTGTTGGGGGGTGTTTGTATTTTTTTTTACAGGTAAAAGAGCTAATTTCTTTTGGGCAATGCCCTACAAAAGGCCCCTTTAAGGGCCATTGGTAGTTTATTGTAGGCTAGGGTTATTTATTTTGGGGTGGCTTTTTTCATTTTGATAAGGCTATTAGATTAGGTGTAATTGTTTTTTATTTTTGATACTGAGGTTTGTTTGTTTTTGTAACTTAGTGTTTTTTATTTTTTGTAACTTAGTGTTTTTTATTTTTTGTAATTTAGTAATTTTTAATTGTAGATTTAAATAATTTGAGTAGTGTTAGGTTTTTAAATATGTAATATAGTTAATTTAAATGGTAGTTTAATGTAATTTATTATAATAGTTAGGGTAGGTTAATTAATAGTTTAATATAGTTTAATGTAATTTTAGTATAATAGTTAGGGTAGGTTAATTAATAGTTTAATATAGTTTAATGTAATTTTAGTATAATAGTTAGGGTAGGTTAATTAATAGTTTAATATAGTTTATTTTAATTCTAAAGGTAAGTTTAAATTTATTATAAGATAGGGATAATGTAATTTTAATGTAAAGATAGCGGGTTGTTAGGTTTAGGGGTTAATGGCTTAATTTAGTTTATGGCGATGTGGGGGGCTGGCGGTTTAGGGGTTAATAGGTTTAGTAAGTGGTAGTGATGTGGGAGGCCAGGGGTTTAGGGGTTAATACATTTATTTAGCTGCGGTGGGGTCCAGGAGCGGTGGGATAGGGGTTAATACATTTATTTATTTGCGGCGGGGTTCGGGAGCGGCGGGATAGGGGTTAATATGTTTATTTTGTTACGGCGGGTCCGGGAGCAGCGGGATAGGGGTTAAACATTTTAGTATAGTGGCGGTGTTTAGTGACAGGATATACATAAAGTTGGGAAAAAGCCAAAAAAACAGCGAGATCGATGACTGCTAGTTAACATCAGTCCGCAGCTCATCGCCCAGTACTTGGTGCGCGGCTTTTTGACGGCTTTTTTGATAAATATGGAGATCGCATTCAGGTCCGTGGCCACAATGTTAGGCGATGTTAGGCGAGCGTATTGGTGCTGGCGAATGCAGCATAGTTGACGGCTTGATTAATAGGCCTCCAAGCCTCAAAGTTTTATGAGAATACCGTCAGATACCTACTCCAGCTTGCTTCTGTTTGTGTAAAGGGTCTTTTCACATGCAAAAGAAGGGGGAGTGTCTTATTTCCCACTTGCAGTGGGCTTTCCAGCTACCTTTTCAACAGATCTAAACTTAGAGCTTCTAAGTAAGTTTTTAAACAGTTTTATACTGGATTTTTATATCAGTATCTGTGCATCTTGATCTTTATAGTAGTGTCTATTACATGCAGTTATATGAAAATTAGTGTTTATTGTTACTTTAAGGTAATTCACGCATACCAAAGATTGAAGATTTGTAGGGGCAAAAGGCAGCTATATTGTATTATGCAGGGTTAAAATGGATTATGTCCTTTCACACATACCTGGGGAGAGAGGAGAGAGAGTGTTGTAAGCAGGGTTTTAAATATGTTCCAGATAGGTTCCAAATTATATTCCAGTCGCTGTTCTGTATATTTTGTTATCCATGTATAATAACTCCCTTGTTATAACTCCCTACACTTATGAACTAACACATGCTACACAGTATGTAATAATCTCTTATGGGCCTAATCTGATTATCACTAATTATAATAATGATACAAATTACCCTTCTATTTCTGAATTATTTATTATGAGTCACTGTCACATACTGATATTATGATAATTTATCAGAATATCAGTATGTGACAGTGACTCATAATAAATAATTCAGAAATAGATAGTTAATTGTTATCATTATTATCATTTTTTCTATAGATGAAAATACAAGGTACACTGTGTATGTGTGTGACTTTATACCTTTGATACATTGCTCAGTAAATTGGTAAAAAAGCTGATGCCTACTACTTTTACAATGGAAATTAGCTGGTTTGATAAATACCCCTCTTAAATATCACAGCAATTATGGAAAAGACAATGCTGCATAGAATCAATTAAATAATAACATGTATTGATTCCAAAATTTCAGGCAAATTACTATATCCTTTAATTGCTGCTTTTTTTATTCATATAAAGACCCATTACATATAATGATTGGAGTAATTGTACAGTGTGTGTGTTTATACATACAATGTCATATATATGTTTGGTATGTGGTTAAAGCTTTAGCGGAGGGGGGAGTGGGCCTCTTTGTCCTAAAATGCCCGGGCCTCTTTTTGGTCCCAGTCCGGCCCTGATACACGCACTGTACAAACATTATACAACATACATAAACTAAACAAATAGACACTATTAAAGTATATTTTGACATACTATACACAAACTAACACACACTACACACACAAACACTACACACATTATACAATATACACACACTACAGAAATAGACACTTCACAAGTGTACTATTACACTAAATACACATACATACACACTGTAAAAACACTATACACATTATACAACACACACACAGTACAGAAATAGACACTACACAAGTTTATTTATACACACTATACACATTCACACACACAATACAAACACTACACACATTATATGTCATGCACACACTACATAAATAGACACTACACAAGTGTATTTATACAAGATATTGGTACTGCAACTCACACATGGGCCTCTAGTTATGAAGCCGTCTACTTAGCTGCATTCGTCGGCCCAATACGCTAACCTAATCTCGCCTACCATCGCCGCCGCGGACCTGAATACGTTCGCCAAAGTTATCAAAAAATCTGTCAAGAAGCCGCGCACAGGGTACGGAGCGATGAGCAGCGGACTGTTGTTAACTGACAGTCATCGATCTCGCTGCTCATCAGCTTCTTCACAGCTTTTTTGATAGCCTGTCACTAAGCACCCACACTAAACTACACTGTTTTACCCCCTAAACCGCCGCTCCTGGACCCCGCCGCAACTATAATAAATGTATTAACCCCTAAACCGCCGCACCCGGAGCCTACCGCCACCTATATTAAAGTTATTAACCCCTATCCTGCCCCCCACTACACCGCCGCAACCTATATTCAAGTTATTAACCCCTATCCTGCGGATCCCGGACCCCGCCGCAACGAAATACATTTTTTAACCCCTAAACCGCCGCACCCGGAGCCCACTGCCACCTATATTAAACTCATTAACCCCTAAACCTAAGTCTAACACTAACACCCCCCTAACTTTAATATTATTTTAATAAATCTAAATAAAACTTACTATTATTAACTAAATTATTCCTATTTAAAACTAAATACTTACCTGTAAAATAAACCCTAATATAGCTACAATATAACTAATAATTATATTGTAGCTATTTTAGGATTTATATTTATTTTACAGGCAACTTTGTATTTATTTTAACTAGGTACAATAGCTATTAAATAGTTACTAACTATTTAATAGCTACCTAGCTAAAATACTTACAAAATTACCTGTAAAATAAATCCTAACCTAAGCTACAATTAAACCTAACACTACACTATCATTAAATAAATTAAATAAATTACCTACAATTACCTAACATTAAATTAAATAAACTAAACTATAGTACAAAACCCCCCACTAAATTACAGAAAAAAAAAGAATACAAGAAGTTTAAACTAATTACACCTAATCTAAGCCCCCTAATAAAATAATTAAGCCCCCTAATAAAATAATAAAGCCCCCCAAAATAAAAAAAATGCCCTACCCTATTCTAAATTACCAAGTAACCAGCTCGTTTACCTGCCCTTAAAAGGGCTTTTTGCGGGGCATTGCCCCAAATTAATCAGCTCTATTACCTGTAAAAAAAAATACAACCCCCCCAACATTAAAACCCACCACCCACATACCCCTACACTAACCCACCCAAACCCCCCTTAAAAAAACCTAACGCTAACCCCCTGAAGATCATCCTACCTTGAGTCGTCTTCACCCAACCGGGCCGAAATCTTCATCCAAGGTGCGCAGAGGAGATCCTCCATCCGATTGAAGTCTTCATCCAGGCGGCATCTTCAATCTTCATCCATCCGGAGCGGAGCGGAGCCATCTTCAAAGGAGCCGACGCGGAGCCATCCTCTTCAACCGACGACGGAACGACAAATGAAGGTTCCTTTAAGGGACGTCATCCAAGATGGCGTCCCTCGAATTCCGATTTGCTGATAGGATTCTATTAGCCAATCAGAATTAAAGTAGGAAAAATCTGATTGGCTGATTGATTCAGCCAATCAGATTGAAGTTCAATCCGATTGGCTGATCCAATCAGCCAATCGGATTGAGCTTGCATTCTCTTGGCTGATCTGAACAGCCAATAGAATGCGAGCTCAATCTGATTGGCTGATTGGATCAGCCAATCGGATTGAACTTCAATCTGATTGGCTGATTGAATCAGCCAATCAGATTTTTCCTACCTTAATTCCAATTGGCTGATAGAATCCTATCAGCCAATCGGAAATTCGAGGGACGCCATCTTGGATGACGTCCCTTAAAGGAACCTTCATTCGTCGTTCAGTCGTCGATTGAGGAGGATGGCTCCGTGTCGGCTCCTTTGATGATGGCTCCGCTCCGCTCCGGATGGATGAAGATTGAAGACGCCGTCTGGATGAAGACTTCTACCGGATGAAGGACCTCCTCTGCGCACCTTGGATGAAGATTTCAGCCTGGTTGGGTGAAGACGGCTCCAGGTAGGGTGATCTTCAGGGGGTTAGCGTTAGGTTTATTTAAGGGGGGTTTGGGTGGGTTAGAGTAGGGGTATGTGGATGATGGGTTTTAATGTTGGGGGGGTTGTATTTTTTTTTTACAGGTAAAAGAGCTGATTACTTTGGGGCAATGCCCGCAAAAAGCCTTTTTAAGGGCTGGTAAAAGAGCTGGTTACTTGGTAATTTAGAATAGGGTAGGGCATTTTTTTATTTTGGGGGGCTTTATTATTTTATTAGGGGGCTTAGATTAGGTGTAATTAGTTTAAACTTCTTCTTCTAAAAACAATTTTACTGTCATATTACCTAAGTGGCAAATAACAGATCACAGAACCTTATTACAATCCTATTGGCTGATTGAATCAGCCAATAGGATGAAAGCTCAATCCTATTGGCTGATTGCAACAACCAATAGGATTTTTTCCCCTTAAATTCCTATTGGCTGATAGAATTCCATCAGCCAATTGGAATGTAAGGGACTCCATTTGGATGACGTACCTTAAAGGGAAACTTCATTCTGCAGCGACCATCGGAAGAAGAGGATGCTTCACGCCGGATGTCTTGAAGATGGATCTGCTCCACGCCGGATGGATGAAGATAGAAGATGCCGTCTGGATGAAGACTTCTGCCAGCTTCGATGAGGACTTTGGCCCACTTGGATGAAGACTTCTGCCTGCTTCGATGAGGACTTCTGCAGCTTAGATGAAGATGGATGTCCGGTCTTCGAAAACTGTAAGTGGATCGTCGGGGGTTAGTGTTAGGTTTTTTTTAAGGGTTTATTGGGTGGGTTTTATTTTTAGAGTAGGGTCTGGGCAGTAAAAGAGCTAAATGCCCTTTTAAGGGCAATGCCCATACAAATGCCCTTTTCAGGGCAATGGGGAGCTTAGGTTTTTTAGATAGGTTTTTATTTGAGGGTGTTGGTTGTGTGGGTGGTGGGTTTTACTGTTGGGGGGTGTTTGTATTTTTTTTTACAGGTAAAAGAGCTAATTTCTTTGGGGCAATGCCCTACAAAAGGCCCCTTTAAGGGCCATTGGTAGTTTATTGTAGGCTAGGGTTATTTATTTTGGGGTGGCTTTTTTTATTTTGATAAGGCTATTAGATTAGGTGTAATTGTTTTTTATTTTTGATACTGAGGTTTGTTTGTTTTTGTAACTTAGTGTTTTTTATTTTTTGTAACTTAGTGTTTTTTATTTTTTGTAATTTAGTAATTTTTAGTTGTAGATTTAAATAATTTGAGTAGTGTTAGGTTTTTAAATATGTAATATAGTTAATTTAAATGGTAGTTTAATGTAATTTATTATAATAGTTAGGGTAGGTTAATTAATAGTTTAATATAGTTTAATGTAATTTTAGTATAATAGTTAGGGTAGGTTAATTAATAGTTTAATATAGTTTAATGTAATTTTAGTATAATAGTTAGGGTAGGTTAATTAATAGTTTAATATAGTTTATTTTAATTCTAAAGGTAAGTTTAAATTTATTATAAGATAGGGATAATGTAATTTTAATGTAAAGATAGCGGGTTGTTAGGTTTAGGGTTTAATGGCTTAATTTAGTTTATGGCGATGTGGGGGGCTGGCGGTTTAGGGGTTAATAGGTTTAGTAAGTGGTAGTGATGTGGGAGGCCAGGGGTTTAGGGGTTAATACATTTATTTAGCTGCGGTGGGGTCCAGGAGCGGTGGGATAGGGGTTAATACATTTATTTATTTGCGGCGGGGTTCGGGAGCGGCGGGATAGGGGTTAATATGTTTATTTTGTTACGGCGGGTCCGGGAGCAGCGGGATAGGGGTTAAACATTTTAGTATAGTGGTGGTGTTTAGTGACAGGATATACATAAAGTTGGGAAAAAGCCAAAAAAACAGCGAGATCGATGACTGCTAGTTAACATCAGTCCGCAGCTCATCGCCCAGTACTTGGTGCGCGGCTTTTTGACGGCTTTTTTGATAAATATGGAGATCGCATTCAGGTCCGTGGCCACAATGTTAGGCGATGTTAGGCGAGCGTATTGGTGCTGGCGAATGCAGCATAGTTGACGGCTTGATAAATAGGCCTCCAAGCCTCAAAGTTTTATGAGAATACCGTCAGATACCTACTCCAGCTTGCTTCTGTTTGTGTAAAGGGTCTTTTCACATGCAAAAGAAGGGGGAGTGTCTTATTTCCCACTTGCAGTGGGCTTTCCAGCTACCTTTTCAATAACTATTTAATAGCTACCTAGCTAAAATACTTACAAAATTACCTGTAAAATAAATCCTAACCTAAGCTACAATAAAACCTAACACTACACTATCATTAAATAAATTACCTACAATTACCTAACATTAAATTAAATAAACTAAACTATAGTACAAAAAACCCCACTAAATTACAGAAAAAAAAAAGAATTACAAGAAGTTTAAACTAATTACACCTAATCTAAGCCCCCTAATAAAATAATAAAGCCCCCCAAAATAAAAAAAATGCCCTACCCTATTCTAAATTACCAAGTAACCAGCTCGTTTACCTGCCCTTAAAAGGGCTTTTTGCGGGGCATTGCCCCAAATTAATCAGCTCTTTTACCTGTAAAAAAAAATACAACCCCCCCCAACATTAAAACCCACCACCCACATACCCCTACACTAACCCACCCAAACCCCCCCTTAAAAAAACCTAACGCTAACCCCCTGAAGATCATCCTACCTTGAGTCGTCTTCACCCAACCGGGCCGAAATCTTCATCCAAGGTGCGCAGAGGAGATCCTCCATCCGATTGAAGTCTTCATCCAGGCGGCATCTTCAATCTTCATCCATCCGGAGCGGAGCGGAGCCATCTTCAAAGGAGCCGACGCGGAGCCATCCTCTTCAACCGACGACTGAACGACGAATGAAGGTTCCTTTAAGGGACGTCATCCAAGATGGCGTCCCTCGAATTCCGATTTGCTGATAGGATTCTGTTAGCCAATCGGAATTAAAGTAGGAAAAATCTGATTGGCTGATTGATTCAGCCAATCAGATTGAAGTTCAATCCGATTGGCTGATCCAATCAGCCAATCGGATTGAGCTTGCATTCTATTGGCTGATCGGAACAGCCAATAGAATGCGAGCTCAATCTGATTGGCTGATTGGATCAGCCAATCGGATTGAACTTCAATCTGATTGGCTGATTGAATCAGCCAATCAGATTTTTCCTACCTTAATTCCAATTGGCTGATAGAATCCTATCAGCCAATCGGAATTCGAGGGACGCCATCTTGGATGACGTCCCTTAAAGGAACCTTCATACGTCGTTCAGTCGTCGATTGAGGAGGATGGCTCCGTGTTGGCTCCTTTGATGATGGCTCCGCTCCGCTCCGGATGGATGAAGATTGAAGACGCCGCCTGGATGAAGACTTCTACCGGATGAAGGACCTCCTCTGCGCACCTTGGATGAAGATTTCAGCCTGGTTGGGTGAAGACGGCTCCAGGTAGGGTGATCTTCAGGGGGTTAGCGTTAGGTTTATTTAAGGGGGGTTTGGGTGGGTTAGAGTAGGGGTATGTGGGTGATGGGTTTTAATGTTGGGGGGGGTTGTATTTTTTTTTTACAGGTAAAAGAGCTGATTACTTTGGGGCAATGCCCCGCAAAAAGCCTTTTTAAGGGCTGGTTAAAGAGCTGGTTACTTGGTAATTTAGAATAGGGTAGGGCATTTTTTTATTTTGGGGGGCTTTATTATTTTATTAGGGGGCTTAGATTAGGTGTAATTAGTTTAAACTTCTTGTAATTCTTTTTTATTTTCTGTAATTTAGTGTTTGTTTTTTTTTGTACTATAGTTTAGCTTATTTAATTTAATTTTAGGTAATTGTAGGTAATTTATTTAATGATAGTGTAGTGTTAGGTTTAATTGTAACTTAGGTTAGGATTTATTTTACAGGTAATTTTGTAAGTATTTTAGCTAGGTAGCTATTAAATAGTTATTAACTATTTAATAGCTATTCTACCTAGTTAAAATAAATACAAAGTTGCCTGTAAAATAAAAATAAATCCTAAAATAGCTACAATATAATTATTAGTTATATTGTAGCTATCTTACGCCTAGATTTGGAGTTTTGCGCTAGAAGGGGTGCGTTAGCTACGCGTGCTTTTTTTCCCCCCACACCTTTTAAATACCGCTGGTATTTAGAGTTCACAGAATGGCTGCGTTAGGCTCCAAAAAGGGAGCGTAGAGCATAATTTACCGACACTGCAACTCTAAATACCAGCGGTGTTTACGGACGCGGCCAGCTTCAAAAACGTGCTCGTGCATGATCCCCCCATAGGAAACAATGGGGCAGTTTGAGCTGAAAAAAACCTAACACCTGCAAAAAAGCAGCGTTCAGCTCCTAACGCGGCCCCATTGTTTCCTATGGGGAAACACTTCCTAAGTCTGCACCTAACACCCTAACATGTACCCCGAGTCTAAACACCCCTAACCTTACACTTATTAACCCCTAATCTGCCGCCCCCGCTATCGCTGACACCTGCATTACACTTTTAACCCCTAATCTGCCGCTCCGTACACCGCCGCAACCTACATTATACCTATGTACCCCTAATCTGCTGCCCCTAACACCGCCGACCCCTATATTATATTTATTAACCCCTAATTTGCCCCCCACAATGTCGCCGCCAGCTATCTACAATAATTAACCCCTAATCTGCCGACCGGACCTCACCGCTACTATAATAAAGTTATTAACCCCTAATCCGCCTCACTCCCGCCTCAATAACCCTATAATAAATAGTATTAACCCCTAATCTGCCCTCCCTAACATCGCCGAAACCTAACTTCAAGTATTAACCCCTAATCTGCCGACCGGACCTCACCGCTACTCTAATAAATGTATTAACCCCTAAAGCTAAGTCTAACCCTAACACTAACACCCCCCTAAATTAAATATAATTTAAATCTAAAGAAATAAATTAACTCTTATTAAATAAATTAATCCTATTTAAAGCTAAATACTTACCTGTAAAATAAACCCTAATATAGCTACAATATAAATAATAATTATATTGTAGCTATTTTAGGATTTATATTTATTTTACAGGCAACTTTGTAATTATTTTAACCAGGTAAAATAGCTATTAAATAGTTAATAACTATTTAATAATTACCTAGTTAAAATAATTACAAAATTACCTGTAAAATAAATCCTAACCTAAGTTACAATTAAACCTAACACTACACTATCAATAAATTAATTAAATAAAATACCTACAATTATCTACAATTAAACCTAACACTACACTATCAATAAATTAATTAAATACAATACCTACAAATAAATACAATTAAATAAACTAACTAAAGTACAAAAAATAAAAAAGAACTAAGTTACAAAAAATAAAAAAATATTTACAAACATATTAAAAATATTACAACAATTTTAAGCTAATTACACCTACTCTAAACCACCCACATACCCCTAATCTAACCCAAACCCCCCTTAAATAAACCTAACACTAAGCCCCTGAAGATCTTCCTACCTTATCTTCACCACGCCAGGTATTACCGATCCGTCCAGTCTCCGATGTCTTGATCCAAGCCCAAGCGGGGGCTGAAGACGTCCATCCTCCGGCTGAAGTCTTGATCCAAGCGGCAAATGAAGAAGTCCATCTCCGGCAGAAGTCTTCATCCTATCCGGGCAGAAGAGGAGATCCCGATCGGTAGACATCTTCATCCAAGCGGCTTCTTCTATCTTCTTCCATCCGATGACGAGCGGCTCCATCTTCAAGACCTCCGGCGCGGATCCATCCTCTTCTTCCGACGTCCTAAAACAGAATGAAGGTTCCTTTAAGGGACGTCATCCAAGATGGCGTCCCTCGAATTCCGATTGGCTGATAGGATTCTATCAGCCAATCGGAATTAAGGTAGGAAAATTCTGATTGGCTGATGGAATCTGGCTGATTCCATCAGCCAATCAGAATTTTCCTACCTTAATTCCGATTGGCTGATAGAATCCTATCAGCCAATCGGAATTCGAGGGATGCCATCTTGGATGACGTCCCTTAAAGGAACCTTCATTCTGTTTTAGGACGTCGGAAGAAGAGGATGGATCCGCGCCGGAGGTCTTGAAGATGGAGCCGCTCGTCATCGGATGGAAGAAGATAGAAGATGCCGCTTGGATGAAGATGTCTACCGGTCCGGATCTCCTCTTCTGCCCGGATAGGATGAAGACTTCTGCCGGAGATGGACTTCTTCATTCGCCCCTTGGATCAAGACTTCAGCCGGAGGATGGACGTCTTCAGCCCCCGCTTGGGCTTGGATCAAGACATCGGAGCCTGGACGGATCGGTGATACCCGGCGTGGTGAAGATAAGGTAGGAAGATCTTCAGGGGCTTAGTGTTAGGTTTATTTAAGGGGGGTTTGGGTTAGATTAGGGGTATGTGGGTGGTGGGTTGTAATGTTGGGGGGTGGTATTGTGTTTATTTTTACAGGCAAAAGAGCTGTTTTCTTTGGGGCATGCCCCGCAAAAGGCCCTTTTAAGGGCTGGTAAGGTAAAAGAGCTTTTCAATTTTAATTTTAAAATAGGGTAGGGCATTTTTTTATTTTGGGGGGCTTTGTTATTTTATTAGGGGGCTTAGAGTAGGTGTAATTATCTTAAAATTGTTGTAATATTTTTAATATGTTTGTAAATATTTTTTTATTTTTTGTAACTTAGTTGTTTTTTATTTTTTGTACTTTAGTTAGTTTATTTAATTGTATTTATTTGTAGGTATTGTATTTAATTAATTTATTGATAGTGTAGTGTTAGGTTTACTTGTAACTTAGGTTATGATTTATTTTACAGGTAATTTTTAATTATTTTAACTAGGTAACTATTAAATAGTTATTAACTATTTAATAGCTATTGTACCTGGTTAAAATAAATACAAAGTTGCCTGTAAAATAAATATTAATCCTAAAATAGCTACAATATAATTATTATTTATATTGTAGCTATATTAGGATTTATTTTACAGGTAAGTATTTAGCTTTAAATAGGAATAATGTATTTAATAAGAGTTAATTTATTTCGTTAGATTTAAATTATATTTAACTTAGGGGGGTGTTAGGGTTAGACTTAGCTTTAGGGGTTAATACATTTATTAGAGTAGCGGTGAGGTCAGGTCGGCAGATTAGGGGTTGATAATTGAAGTTAGGTGTCGGCGATGTTAGGGAGGACAGATTAGGGGTTAATACTATTTATGATAGGGTTATTGAGGCGGCAGTGAGGGGGATTAGAGGTTAGTAACTTTATTATAGTAGCGGTGAGGTCCAGTCGGCAGATTAGGGGTTAATAATTGTAGGTAAGGTAGCAGCGATGTTGGGGGGGGCAGATTAGGGGTTAATAAATATAATATAGGGGTCGGCGGTGTTAGGGGCAGCAGATTAGGGGTACATAAGTATAACGTAGGTGGCGGCGGTGTGCGGTCAGCAGATTAGGGGTTAAAAAAATTAATAGAGTGGCGGCGATGTGGGGGGACCTCTGTTTAGGGGTACATAGGTAGTTTATGGGTGTTAGTGTACTGTAGAGCACAGTAGTTAAGAGCTTTATGAACCGGCGTTAGCCCAGAAAGCTCTTAACTCCTGTTTTTTTTCTGCGGCTGGAGTTTTGTCGTTAGATTTCTAACGCTCACTTCAGCCAAGACTCTAAATACCGGCGTTAGAAAGATCCCATTGAAAAGATAGGATACGCAAATGGCGTAGGGGGATCTGCGGTATGGAAAAGTCGCGGCTGCAAAGTAAGCGTTAGACCCTTTAATGACTGACTCTAAATACCAGCGGGCGGTAAAAACCAGCGTTAGGACCCCCTAACGCTGGTTTTGACGGCTAACGCAGAACTCTAAATCTAGGCGTTAGTGTTTATTTTACAGGTAAGTACCGGTATTTAGTTTTAAATAGGAATAATTTAGTTAATACGAGTAATATTATTTAGATTTATTAAAATAATATTTAAGTTAGGGGGGGTTAGGGTTAGTGTTAGATTTAGGTTTATGGGTTAATAATTTTAATATAGGTGGCGGCAGTATAGGGGGGGGCAGGATAGGGGTTAATAACTTTAATATCGTGGTGGCGGGGTCCGGGAGCAGGGGTTTAGGGGTTAAGCAATTTATTTAGTTGCGGTGGGGTCCGGGATCCGCAGGATAGGGGTTAATAAGTTTATGTAGGTGGCGGCGGTATAGGGGGCGGCAGATTAGGGGTTAATATGTATAATGTAGGTGGCGGCGGGGTCAGGGAGTGGCGGTTTAGGGTTTAACATGTTTAATATAGTTGCGGTGGGGTCTGGGAGCGGCGGTTTAGGGGGTAATAAATTTATTTAGTTGCGGCGGTGTAGGGGGGGCAGATTAGGGGTGTTTAGACTTGGGGTACATGTTAGGGTGTTAGGTGCAGACATCTCCCATAGGAATCAATGGGATATCGGGCAGCAGCGAACATGAGCTTTCGCTATGGTCAGACTCCCATTGATTCCTATGGGATCCGACGCCGCCAGGGCGGCGGATTGAAATCCAGGTACGCTGGGCCGGAATAGTGCCGAGCGTACCTGGTAGTAGTTTGATAACTACCAAAAGTAGTCAGATTGTGCCGAACTTGCGTTCGGAACATCTGTAGTGACGTAACCATCGATCTGTGTCGGACTGAGTCCGGCGGATGGTATGTTACGTCACTATATTTTACTTTTGCCGGGCAGTAGGGGTTGATAACTATGGCAAATCAGCCTTGCCACAAATAGGCTGTGGAATTCCAGCGTATTTGCGTTTGACGGCTTGATAACTAGAGGCCATGATGTACACACACTATACAAACACTACACCCACAAATACTACACCCACTATACAAAATACACACACTACACAAATAAATATTACAAAAGTATATTTATAAACACTATACAAATACACACACACTACACAAATACTACAAACACATAGTGCACAAATAGACACTACCCAAGTATATTTTTACAGACTATACACACACTACACAGTGACAAACTCAACATATATATGCTACACAAAAGACACTACACACGTGTATTTCAGGGATGTGCACTCATAGGAGGCAGGGGAGGCAGTGCCTACCCTGCCATATGTGGCCAAAGCTTAATTAAATTTTAATTAAAACAAAAAAATATATATATATTTTCCCCCCATGTAATTCTATGGAGAGGCAGGTACAGGAACGCTTCTCTCCATTGCAGTACATGGGTCAAAGGAAAAGCTGTGCTGCAGCGCCACCTGTGTTCTGTCAATATATTAGCAGCAAAAATTGGGACCAATAGGAGGCACCCCTCTTGATGCCTCCTAGCAAGTGAAAGATATATAGATTAATCAGAAGGAGGATGCAGTGAGCAGGGTCATGTGACACAACTGGAAGCTGAGGTAACCTAAGAACAGATGACACCAAGCAGAAGAGTAAAGTAGTATTCTACATCTCTTGTGATTCACAATTTGTGTTCAGATACAGCTCATTAATAGGGGGGGGGGGGCAGTAAGTGAGCATAACCCAATACTGACAGGAAGTCAAAGGGTCAATTCAAATTTAAATCCATAATTTAAAACCCAGAGTTTGAAGTTAAGTGTGCAGTGTCCACATTATTTAAATTAAAGTTTTTGACATTGAATATTGCTAAGCCTCCCATTTTCATGGTTATTTGATTTAATTTGGTACTCCATATATGTTATGTCTGTTCAGTCAGAGGATGCAGTATCTATTTTTATTTTTCTCTGTGTCTCCATTTATTTAAAGACTGCTGTTAACTTGTAATTCACAAATCAATTGAAAGCTGTTGCATTGTGTTCTTAATATGTGCTTCTTTTATGCAAGTTTATATCAATAAAAAGGAGATAATGAGTCATTTAAAAAATATATCTAATTATTGCAGTTAAATGTTTTTAGAAATAATGCCACTGTAAAGTAACTGGTTAAACACATAGTCAAAGGGAGACATTTAAAATTAAACTTTCATGATTGAGGTAGAGCATGCTATTTTAATAGACTTTTCTAGTTATTTATATTTTGAGAATTAGCATCAACTGTTACTGGCCCCATGTCAGCAAATCAAATTAGTTTTTGAAAGGAACATGAAAGTCATAATTACATTTCCATCATTCAGATAGAAACTGCACAAAAAAAAAAAAAAAAAAACTTTCTATTTTACTTTTATTATTATGTACTTCATTCTTTTGGTGTCCTTTGTTGTCCTTTGTTGAAGAGCATACCTAAGTGGGATGTGCACGTGCGTTTCTTGAAAACCATATTGCAGCAGCTGTGTTGGCAGTATTGATAACTTGTCCTTTGTGTAAAACTTGTATGGTAAATTATTTCTATTTTTACAATACAGTAGTGAGTAGAGAAGAGATTGTGTATCATTCTAATTGCTTAGTAACTGGCACTGTGCCACAGAATTGTGTGAGTGTGTATGTGAGCAGAGTGTGTGTGGGAGTCAGTGAGCAGAGGATGTGTGCTTTATTCTCCAGGTAATCAATACATTTCTGATGAGCTGGTGCTTTAGTGCAGTGTTGGGGGTACTTGAGGACAATGGTCCTCAAGTACCCCCAACAGGCCAGGTTTTCATTATAGCTGAATCAGTGCACAGGTGAAGTAATCAGCTGATCAGTAACTCAGTGTTTACTAACTTGCTCTCACCCATCACCTGATTATGTCACCTGTGCACTGGTTCAGCTATCATTTAAACCTGCCCTGTTGGGGGTACTTGCGGCCCTCTGTACATGTGTTTCTCCGGCGTATCATATCTAGTGCCTCACCAGCCTCTGACCTCACTGCACATCACTGGTGTATTTATACACACTTTACACATGCATACACAGACTACACAAACACCAACAAATATACACTACACAACTAGACACTACACATGTATTTATACACACTATTCACACACACACTATACAAACACTACATACACAAACGCTACACACATTATATAACATACACACACTACACAAATATATTCACAAGTGTATTTATACCCACTATACACATACACACACTGGACAAACACTACACACAATATAAAACATACATACACTACACAAATAGACACTATGAAAGTGTTTTTATACATACTATACACAAACTAACACACACTATAAAAACACTAGACACACAAACACTGCACTCATTATACAACATTACACACACTACAAAAATAGACACTGCGCAAGTGTATTTATACATACTATGCACATACACACACTGTACAAACACTACACACATTATACAACATATACACACTATACACAAACACACACAAACTATACAAAAACTACACACATATTATACAACATGCACACACTACAAAGATAGACACTACAAATGTGTATTTATACATACTATACACATAAAAAAACTGTGCAAACAGTAACATTATACAACATACACATACTACACAAATAGACACTCCACAAGTGTACTCATACACATTATACACATACAAACACACTTTACAAACTCTACACACATTATACAACATACACACAACACAAAAAAAAACTAAACAAGTGTATTTATACATATTTTACACATACACACACTATACAAACACTACACAAACAAACACTACACAAATTATACAACATACACACAATAAACACTATAAAAGTGAATTTATACATACTATACACATACACACTAGGGATAGGCGAATTTGTTTTTATATTCGAATTCAAATGTTACAACAAATGTAATTGTAGAAATTTGATATACATAATCGAATGTTGATAAGAATAAATATTCTTAAAAATTCTATAATCAAATGCTATTTACAGTTTTCGAACGTCACTTTCGAATTTGAATGTTTATAATTAGATCGAATGTCCACATTCAAATTTTTAATGTAACGTTCAATTTAATAAATACTATTCAGAGGTTCAATAGTTTATGTGGTAGGGAATTTAGTAAATTGATAGTCCAATGTTTCTATTTTGAATATTGCATAATTCAAATATTACATTTAAAGAAAGCAATAGAAATACTATTACAAATATATAAATTTTAATTGGTCGCATTCGAATATTGCATAATTTGAATCTAAATAATCGAAAATTTTAACTGAATATTACATTTAAAGAAAACATTAGAAATACTATTACATTAAACAAATGTTAGAATGTTGTACAAACATTTGAAACAAATGAATGTGTTAAAATTTGTTTAATTTTTCGAATGTTGCAAAACATTCGGCCATCCTTAATACACACAATGTACAAACACTACACACATTATGAAACATACACACACTACAGAAATAGCCACTACTCAAGTGTATTTATATACACTAAACACATTTACCCACTGTACAAACACTACACACATTATACAACATAAACACACCATACACAAACACACACACATAATATAAAAACACTACACACATTAAGAAACATACACACACTACAGAAATATCCACTACACAAGTGTATTTATACATACTATAAACATACACGCACTGTACAAACACTACACACATTATGCAACATACACACACTACACAAGTAGACACTATGCAAGTGTATTTATACATACTATAAACATACACAGACTGTACAAACACTACATACATTACACAATATACACTCACTATACAAATAGACACTACACAAGTGTACTTATACACACTATACACATACACACACTGTACAAACACTACACACATTACACAACACACACATACTACACTAATAGATACTACACAAGTGTACTTATACACACTATACACACTGTACAATCACCAGAGGCGTAACTAGAAACCACAGGGCCCAGGTGCAAAAATCTAAGAAGGGTACCCCCCTACCCCTCCCCCCCCCAAAAAAAAAAGGTGAATTTGATATTATTATTTTTTTTTTTTTTACATTTATCACAGAAAAAAAAATGTGAATCAGATTACATGTCTGCAAAAGGAGGTACCCTGTGCCCACAGTCTGACTGTGAGATGGTCTGACACCCTATTACTGTATATAGGGACACTGTTTAACCCACCAGTACTGTATATAGTGAGTTAGGGACACAGTCTGTAATCTGCCGGTGAAATGGCTGGCCTGACCCTACCCATCACAGTACTTTATAAAGTGACCACAGTAGTCTGTGACATGGTCCAGCCCCCCCGTACTGTATAGTGGTACTGTTTAGTGACACTGTTTACTCCCTGCCCCCCCCCCCCCCATGCTGTAGTAACAAGGTCTGTAATTTGCTGGTTCCACAAACATACACCCACACACATACATGCATAAATACACACACAGTCATACATACATACACACACACACACATAAACACCAATGGGTAAAACAGAAACACTAACCCCTGTAGTCAGACACTAGTGAAGCATCATGTCACACTCACATGATATCAGTGCAGGCAGTGGCAGATAAACATTTTTTTATTAAAGCTTTTTTTTTTTTTTTAATCTGGTCCCCCACCCTCAGGGGCCCAGTCGCAGTTGCTGGCTCTGCACCCCCTGTAGTTTCACCCCTGACAATCACTACACACATTATACAACACGCACACATACTACACTAATAGATACTACACAAGTGTATTTATGCATACTATACACATACACACACTGTACAAACACTAAACACAATAAACAATATATACACACTATACACAAACACATACACACACATTATGCCACATACATATACTACAGAAATAGACAACTACACAAGTGTATTATACACACTATACACATACACACACTGTACTGTACAAACACTACACACACATTAAAACATACACACACTACACAAATAGACAATAAACAAGTGTATTTATACACACTATACACATACACACACTGTACAAACATTATACAGCATACACACACTACACAAATAGACACTACAAAAGTGTATTTATACATCATATATACATACATACACTCTACAAACACCATACACATTTTACAACATATACACACTATACACAAACACACAAACACTACACACACATTGTACAACATACACACACCACACAAATATACACTACACAAGTGTACTTATACACACTATATATACACACACACACTATACAAACACTACACACACATACACTACACACATTATACAACATGCACACGCTACACAAATAGAGACTACACAAGTGTACTTATACATACTATACACATACACACTGTACAAACACTACACACATTATACAACATACACACACTACAAAAATAGACACTACAAAAATGTATTTATACATAATATACACATACACACACTGTACAAACACTGCACACATTATACAACATACACACACTACACTAATAGACACTTCACAAGTGTACTTATACACACTATACACATACACACACTGTACAAACACAACATACATTATACAACACACACACACTACACTAATAGACACTTCAAGTGTATTTATACAAACTATACACATACACACACTATACAAACACTAGCATTATGCAACATACATATTCTACACAAATAGACACTATGCAAGTGTACTTGTACACACTATACACATACACGCACTGTACAAACACTACACACATTATACAACATATACACACTATATACAAACACACACACTATACAAACACCACTCACATATTATACAACGTACACATACTTCAAAAATAGACACTACAAAAGTGTATTTATATACTATACACACACTGTACAAACACTACACACATTATACAACATACACACTACAAAAGAAGACACTACAAAAATGTATTTATACATACAATACACATACTGTACAAACACTATACACATTATGCAACATACATATACTACACAAATATACACTACACAAGTGAAATTATTTATACATACTATACAGATACACACTAGGGATGGGCGAATGTGTTTATATTCAAATTCGATTGTTAGAACAAATGTTATTGTAGAAATTTGATTTACATAATTGAATGTTGATAAGAATGAATGTTCTTAAGAATTCTATAATCAAATGCTTTTTACAGTTTTCGAATGTCACTTTCAAATTCAAATGTTTACTATGAGATTGAATATCCACATTTGAAATTTCGATTCGATTTAATAAATACTATTTAGAAGCTCAATAGTTTATGTGGTAGGGGATTTAGTAAATTGATACATAATAGATACAAATATATTAATTCCAATGTTTCTATTTCGAATATTGCATAATTCGAATATTACATAAAAAGAAAGCAATAGAAATACTATTACAAATATATAAATTTGAATTGTTCGCATTTGAATATTGCATAATTCGAATCGAATTAATCGAAAATTAGAATTGAATATTACATTTAAAGAAAGCATTAGAAATACTATTACATTAAACGAATGTTAGAATGTTGTACAAACATTCGAAATTTGAAACAAACGAATGTTTTATAATTTGTTTAATTTTTTGAATGTTGCAAAACATTAGGCCATCCCTAATACACACAATGTACAAACACTACACACATTATGAAACATACACACACTACATAAATAGCCACTACACAAGTGTATTTATATACACTAAACACATTCATGCACTGTACAAACACTACACACATTATACAACATACGCACACTACACAAGTGTATTTATCCACAGTCACTATACACATCATGCATCATGCCACCCTCGCACAAACACTACACACATTATACAACATAAACACACCATACACAAACACACACACAATATAAAAACACTACACACATTAAGAAACATACGCACACTACAGAAATATCCACTACACAAGTTTATTTATACATACTATACACATACACGCACTGTACAAACACTACACACATTATACAACATACACACACTACAGAAGTAGACACTATGCAAGTGTATTTATACATACTATAAACATACACACACTGTACAAACACTACACACATTACACAACACACACATATTACACTAATAGATACTACACAAATGTATTTATGCATACTATACAAATACACACACTGTACAAACATTAACACATTAAACAATATATACACACTATACACACACACACACTATAAAAACACTACAGACACATTATACAACATGCACACACTACAAACATAGACACTACTAAAATGTTTTTATACATACTATACACATACACACACTGTACAAACACTACATAAATTATACAACATACACACAATACACAAATAGATACTACACAAGTGTACTTATACTCACTATACACATACATACACTGTACAAACACTACACACATTATACAACATACACATATTACTCTAATAGACACTACACAAGTGTATTTATACATACTATACACAAACACATACACACACATTATGCAACATACATATACTACACAAATAGACAACTACAAAAGTGTATTATACACACTATACACATACACACACTGTACAAGCACTACACACACATTAAAACATACACACACTACACAAATAGACAATAAACAAGTGTATTTATACACACTATACACATACACACACTGTACAAACATTATACAGCATACACACACTACACAAATAGACAATAAACAAGTGTATTTATACACATACACACTCTGTACAAGCATACAAACATTATACAATATACACACACTACACAAATAGACCCTACAAAAGTGTATTTGTATCTATAATGCCTTTATTGTTGGCGCTTTGATATTTGTGAACAGTTTAATATTTAAATTTTGACCACTAGGTCAATTTATCTTAGCTAAGGGTCATCAGCAACAGGCGCTAGGTGTTTTTTCTGTAAATTGTATTTGTACATTATATACACATACACACACTCTACAAACACCACACGCATTATTCAACATATACACACTATACACAAACACACACACTATAAAATGCTACACACGTTGTACAACATACACACAGCACACAAATATACACTACATAAGTGTACTTATACACACTATATATACACACACACACACACTATACAAACACTACACACATTATACAACATACACACGCTACACAAATAGACACTACACAAGTGTACTTATATATACTATACACATACATACACTACACACAAAATCACTACACACATTAAACATACACACACTACATGAATATACACTACACAAATGTATTTATACACACTATGCACAAACACAAACACTATACAAACACTACACACACACATACACTACACGCATTATACAACATACGCACGTTATACAAATAGACACTACATTAGTGTATTTATAATTATTATTCATACTCACACACTATATAAATATTAAACATAAGCACTAAAGTCACAAAATACACACAGGTTTTAGGAAATACTGTAACTCACACATGAAGTGATTTTAAGTAATGTATGTGTATATTTTCTAGACTAGGATGTCATGACAGACCTGACCATGGCAGCCATGTCAGAGGATTGTTCTGAGGCAGCCAGCTCCATGAAGGTAAGAAACCTAAGAAATTAAACATTTATAGCTAATGTTGAGTGCTTTCTAGCCTTCAAAAAATATTCAGTACCTTCCTCGTATGTTAGGGCAGCAAAACTTGTCCACCCAGTCATTAAATGAACAGTCTAGTCAAAATTAAACATTTATGATTCAAATAGAGCATGCAATTTTAAGCAACTCCCTAATTTACTCCTATTATTAATTTTTCTTTGTTCTCTTGGTATCTTTATTTGAAAAAGCAAGAATGTTAGCATAGGAGCCGGCCCATTTTTGGTTCAGTACCTGGGTAGCACTTTCTGATTGGTGTCTAAATTTAGCCACCAATCAGCAAGCACTACTTAGGTGCTGAACCAAAAATGGGCCAGCTCCTAATCTTCCATTCTAATAAAAATACAAAGAGAACAAAGAAAAAAATTGATAATAGGAGGCCTATTTATCAAGCCGTCAACCGCAAATACGCTGGAATTCCGCAGCGTAATTGTGGCGAGCCTGATTCGCCTCATTTATCAAAGCCTACAGACCGGCAAAAGTTGAAATTTGTGACATAACATACGATCCGCCGGTCTCAATCAGACACAGATCGATGTTTACGTCATTGCAGATGTTCGGAATACAAATTTGGCACTAACTGACAACTTTGCAAGTTATCAAACCTCTAACATGTACGTTTGCAGCTATTCTGGCCCAGCGTTCCTGGTTTTTAATCCGCCACCCTGGAGGCCGCGGATGCTATAGGAATCAATGGGAGTCTGAAAGCAGCGAAAGCTCATGTTCACTGCTGCCCGATACCCCATTGATTTCTATGGTAGAATAAAAGTAATGTTTACACCTAACACCCTAACATAAGCCCCGAGTCTAAACACCCCTAATCTGCCGCCCTGACATCACCGCCACCTACATAATGTTATTAACCCCTATCCCACCGCTCCCGGACCCCGCCGACACTAAATAAATATATTAACCCCTATCCCGCCGCTCCTGGACATCGCCACAACTAATTAAATGTATTAACCCCTATCCCGCTGCTCCCGAAGCCCACCGCAACTAAATAAAGTTATTAACCCCTATCCCACCGCTCCCGGAGCCCACCACAACTAAATAAAGTTATTAACCCCTATACCGCCGCTCCCGGAGCCCTCCGCAACTAAATAAATGTATTAACCCCTAAACCTCTGGCCTCCCACATCACTACCACTTACTAAACCTATAAACCCCTAAACCGCCAGCCCCCCCACATCGCCATAAACGAAATTAAGCTATTAACCTCTAAACCTAACAACCCGCTAACTTTATATTAAATATTAACTCATCCCTATCTTTTAATAAATTTAAACTTACCTGTAGAATTAAATTAAACTATATTAAACTATTAATTAACCTACCCTAACTATTATACTAAAATGACATTAAACTATATTACATATTTAAAAATCTAACCGTACTCAAATTATTTAAATCTACTATTAAATATTACTAAGGGGGGTAGTTATCAACGTGTCAACTTTCCTGCCTTCGCCGGTTCAATACGCCCGCCTAAGCTCGCCTACCTTCGCCGCCGTGGACCTGAAATCAATAAATCTGTCAAAAAGCCGCACACCAAGTACGGGGCGATGAGCAGCGGACTGTGAGAGTTATCACTCATCCGATCTCGCTGCTCTTCGGCTTTTTGACAGCTTTATTGCTAGCCTGTCACTAAGCACTCACAGTAAACTACACTGTTCTACCCCCTATACCGGCGCCCCCGGAGCCCCCCGCAACTCAATAAAGTTACTAACCCCTAAACCGCCGCTCCTAGACCCCGCTGCAACTCTTATAAATGTATTAACCCCTAAACCGCCGCTCCCGTACACCGCCGCAACCTACATTATACCTAGTAACCCCTATCCTGCCCCCCCTATACCGACGCCCTCTATAATAAAGTTATTAACCCCCATCCTGCTGATCCCGCACCTTGCCACAACTAAATAAATAGTTTAACCCCTAAACTGCCGCTCCCGGACCCCGCCGCAACCTATATTAAATTTATTAACCCCTAATCTGCCCCCCCTACATCGTCACCACCTATAATACATTTATTAACCCCTATCCTGCCCCCCACTACACCGCTGCCACTGTAATAAATTTATTAACCCCTAAACCTAAGTCTAACAATAACCCTAACACCCCCCCTAACTTAAATATTAATTAAATAAATCTAAATAATATTTCTATTATTAAATAAATTAATCCTATTTAAAACTAAATATTTACCTTTAAAATAAACCCTAATATAGCTACAATATAAATAATAATTATATTGTAGCTATCTTAGGATTTTTTTTTATTTTATAGGTAACATTCAATTTATTTTAACTAGGTACAATAGCTATTAAATAGTTAATAACTATTTAATAGCTACCTAGCTAAAATAATGAGAAATTTACCTGTAAAATAAAAACTAACCTAAGTTACAATTACACCTAACACTACACTATCATTAAATAAATTAATCCTATTTAAAACTAAATACTTACCTGTAAAATAAACCCTAAGATAGCTACAATGTAATTAATAATTACATTGTAGCTATTTTAGGATTTATATTTATTTTACAGGTAACTTTGTATTTATTTTAGCTAGTTAGAATAGTTATTAAATAGTTATTAACGTTTTAATAACTACCTAGCTAAAAGAAATACAAAATAACCTGTAAAATAAATCCTAACCTAAGTTACAATTAAACCTAACACTACACTATCATTAAATAAATTAATTAAATAAATTAACTACAAATAACTGCAATTAAATACAATTACATAAACTAACTACAGTACAAAAAATAAAAAAAGCTAAGTTACAAAAAATAAAAAAAATAAGTTACAAACATTTAAAAAATATTAAAACAATTTTAAGCTAATTACACCTAATCTAAGCCCCCTAATAATATAACAAAGCCCCCCAAAATAAAAAGATTCCCTACCCTATTCTACATTAAAAAAAGTTCAAAGCTCTTTTACCTTACCAGCCCTTAAAAGGGCCTTTTGTGGGGCATGCCCCAAAGAAAACTGCTCTTTTGCCTGTAAAAGAAAAATACAACCCCCACCCCAACATTAAAAACCCACCACCCACATACCCCTAATCTAACCCAAACCCCCCTTAAAATAACCTAACACTAATCCCCTGAAGATCATCCTACCTTGAGTCGTCTTCACTCAGCCGAGCCACCGATGGAACTGAAGAGGAGATCCGGAGCGGCAGAAGTGATCCTTCAAGGGGCGCTGAAGAAGTCTTCCATCCGATGAAGTGATCCTCCAGGCGGCGCTGAAGAAGTCTTCCATCCGGGCGATGTCATCTTCCAAGCGGGGTCTTCAATCTTCTTTCTTCAGGATCCATCTTCATCCTGCCGACGCGGAACATCCTTCTTCCCCGACGGACTACCGACGAATGAAGGCTCCTTTAAGGGACGTCATCCAAGATGGCGTCCCTTCAATTCCGATTGGCTGATAGGATTCTATCAGCCAATCGGAATTAAGGTAGGAAAAATCTGATTGGCTGATTGAATCAGCCAATCAGATTGAGATTGCATTTTATTGGCTGTTCCGATCGCCCGGATAGAAGACTTCTTCAGCGCCGCTTGGAAGATGACATCGCCCGGATGGAAGACTTCTTCAGCGCCGCCTGGAGGATCACTTCATCGGATGGAAGACTTCTTCAGCGCCCCTTGAAGGATCACTTCTGCCTCTCCGGATCTCCTCTTCAGTTCCATCGGTGGCTCGGCTGAGTGAAGACGACACAAGGTAGGATGATCTTTAGGGGATTAGTGTTAGGTTATTTTAAGGGGGGGTTGGGTTAGATTAGGGGTATGTGGGTGGTGGGTTTTAATGTTGGGGGGGTTGTATTTTTCTTTTACAGGCAAAAGAGCAGTTTTCTTTGGGGCATGCCCCACAAAAGGCCCTTTTAAGGGCTGGTAAGGTAAAAGAGCTTTGAACTTTTTTAATATAGAATAGGGTAGGGATTTTTTTTATTTTGGGGGCTTTGTTATTTTATTAGGGGGCTTAGATTAGGTGTAATTAGCTTAAAATTGTTGTAATATTTTTTAAATGTTTGTAACCTATTTTTTTATTTTTTGTAACTTAGCTTTTTTATTTTTTGTACTTTAGTTAGTTTATGTAATTGTATTTAATTGTAGTTATTTGTATTTAATTTATTTAATTTATTTAATGATAGTGTAGTGTTAGGTTTAATTGTAACTTAGGTTAGGATTTATTTTACAGGTAATTTTGTATTTCTTTTAGCTAGGTAGTTATTAAATAGTTAATAACTATTTAATATCTATTCTAACTAGCTAAAATAAATACAAAGTTACCTGTAAAATAAATATAAATCCTAAAATAGCTACAATGTAATTATTAATTACATTGTAGCTATATTAGGGTTTATTTTACAGGTACGTATTTAGTTTTAAATAGGAATAATTTATTAAAGTATAGTATAGTGTTAGGTGTAATTGTAACTTAGGTTAGTTTTTATTTTACAGGTAAGCTATTAAATAGTTAATAACTATTTAATAGCTATTGTACCTAGTTAAAATAAATTGAAATTTACCTGTAAAATAAAAATAAATCCTAAGATAGCTACAATGTAATTATTATTTATATTGTAGCTATATTAGGGTTTATTTTAAAGGTAAGTATTTAGTTTTAAATAGGATTCATTTAGTTAATAATAGAAATATTATTTAGATTTATTTAATTATTATTTAAGTTAGGGGGGTGTTAGGGTTAGTGTTAGACTTAGGTTTTAATAATTTTATTACAGTGGCGGCGGTGTAGGGGGGGCAGGATAGGGGTTAATAAATGTATTATAGGTGGCGACGGTGTAGGGGGGGCAGATTAGGGGTTAATAACTTTATTATAGAGGGCGGCGGTATAGGGGGGGCAGGATAGGGGTTACTAGGTATGATGTAGGTTGCGGCGGTGTCCGGGAGTGGCGGTTTAGGGGTTAATATGTATAGAGTAGCTTGCGGTGGGCTCCGGGAGCGGTGGTTTAGGGGTTAATATGTATAGAGTAGCTTGCGGTGGGCTCCGGGAGTGGCGGTTTAGGGGTTAATATGTATAGAGTAGCTTGCGGTGGGCTCCGGGAGCGGCGGTTTAGGGGGAAAACACTTTATTTAGTTGCGGCGGTGTAGGGGGGACAGATTAGGGGTGTTTAGACTCGGGGTACATGTTAGGGTGTTAGGTGTAGACGTTTCCCATAGAAATCAATGGGATGTCCGGCGGATCGAAGCTTACGTCACAAAATTCTACTTTTGCCAGTCTCTAGCCTTTGATAACTAAGGCGAATCAGCCTCGCCACAAATACGCTGCGGAATTCCAGCGTATTTGAGGTTGACGGCTTGATAACTACCCCCCTAAGTTACAAAAAACTTTTAAGGGCCATTGGTAGTTTATTGTAGGCTAGGTTTTTTTTTTTTTTTGAGGTAGGGGTATTTTCATAGGGCTCTTAGATTAGGTGTAATTAGTTTAAATATTTGATAGTTTATTTTTTATTTTGTGTAACTTAGGTTTTTTTTATTTTTTGTAACTTAGTTGTTAGTTTTTGTAACTTAGTAATATTTAATAGTAGATTTAAATAATTTGAGTAGGGTTAGGTGTTTAAATATGTAATATAGTTTAATGTAATTTTAGTATAATAGTTAGGGTAGGTTAATTAATAGTTTAATATAGTTTAATTTAATTCTACAGGTAAGTTTAAATATATTATAAGATAGGGATGAGTTAATATTTAATATAAAGTTAGAGGGTTGTTAGGTTTAGAGGTTAATAGCTTAATTTAGTTTACGGCGATGTGGGGGGCTGGCGGTTTAGAGGTTAATAGGTTTAGTAAGTGGTAGTGATGTGGGAGGCCAGAGGTTTAGGGGTTAATACATTTATTTAGTTGCGGAGGGCCCCGGGAGCGGTGGGATAGGCGTTAATAACTTTAGTTGTGGTGGGCTCCGGGAGCAGTGGGATAGGGATAATACATTTATGTAGTTGCGGAGGGCTCCAGGAGCGGCGGGATAGGGGTTAATAACTTTATTTAGTTGCGGTGGGCTCCGGGAGCAGTGGGACAGGGGTTAATAACTTTATTAGAGTTGCGGTGGGCTCCGGGAGCGGCGGGATAGGGGTTAATAACTTTATTTAGTTGCGGAGGGGTCCGGGAACGGCGGGATAGGGGTTAAATATTTTAGTATAGTGGCGGTTTTTAGTGACAGGGCATAAATAAAGTTGGGAAAAAGCTGAATAGCAGCGAGATCGATGACTGTTAGTTAACAATAGTCCGCTGCTCATCACCCTGTACTTGGTGCGCAGCTCTTTGACAGCTTTTTTGATAAGGAGAGCATATTCAGGTTCACGGCTGCAATGTTCAACGATGTTAGGCGAGCGTATTGGTGCCTTCGAATGCAGCATAGTTGACGGCTTGATAAGTAGGCCTCTAGCAGTAAATTAGGAAGTTGCTTAAAATTGCCTGCTCTGTCTGTATCATGAAAGTTTAATTTAGACAATCCTATTCCTTTAATAAATGGGGCCCTATGAGTTTGCATGTTATTTTGTGCTCGGAATTGTACAAACAATAACACACAATCATATATTAAAAGTTGTTAGTTAAAATGCATTTTAACCAAAGGGAAATGTTTATCCAGAGCATTTTTAATGCACCTGATACATAAATAAAGTACCCTTTGAATTTAATAGGAAGCGATTGAAGTATGCTCTCTGAACTTGTATTGTTGGCTAACTTTTGTACTGTCACACAATCTGAAATACAGCTTGATCCCACATTGTCCAGGGATTGAACAAACCCAAATCCCATAAATAAGACAATCAACCAGGCTTGGGATGAAAAGGCTGCACGCAGCTTGTTTTATTAAAAACTTTATAACATCAGAATATAAACATTTAAAACGTTTATATATATAAATAAAACCAATGTGATAGTGCACAAAAGGATATACTGTGAGAAATTAATAGTCCCAATATAATTGCTTGCAGATCCACATGGTACCTCCAAAAAAGAAAAAGTAGCAAATAGTGAAGTCCTGCAATCTGTTAATACTTATGTAATAAAGGGTTAATGTACTCACAGCTGATATGCTGGCTGAGCATTATGGGAAATGTAGTTCAAAAACCTCTGGAGGGCCAAGTTTGAGGATGTCTGCTCTAGAGCTTAAAATCAAGTTCTAGATATAAAGCTATTTGAGACTAAAAATGGAGACACAGAAGTGGCATTCACAACGGTTAGAGTAAAAATAATTATTAATAAAAAATTATATGGCCAGACTCATTTATAGAGAATACACTTTTGCAAGAACCTCCGCTATCACGGACTGTTAGAAAGAAACAATGTCTATGAGATGCGGCTGTTTGGTTCAGAAGGTTAAGTCTACACCTTTTTGGTGATGTCACTGCGTTCTCCGACGTACGTTTTACCAATCGCTGCTTGGCTTTGTCAAGAATCCTAAAAGCCGCATCTCATAGACATTGTTTCTTTGTAACGGTCCATGATAGCGGAGGTTCTTGCAATGATGTATTCTCTTTAATTGACCCATGCGATATCATTTTTTATTAATAAATATTTTTACGCTAACCGTTGTGAATGCCACTTCTGTGTCTCCATTTGGAGTCTCAAAGAGCCTTTATATCTAGAGCTTGATTTTAAACTCTAGAGTATGTGAGTACATTAACCCTTTATCATGTAAGCATTAACATAATGCAGGACTTCACTATTTGCTTATTTTTATTTTTGGAGGTAACATTTAGATCTGCAAGCAATTATATTGGGACTTTTATTTTCTCACAGTATATCCTTTTGTGCATTATCACATTGTTTTTGTTGTTTTTATTTTATGTTGGTTGTGATTCAGACAAGTTTATATATTGTTTTTTGAGATATATATATATACACACTGTATATAGCTGTGTGCTTGATAGAAAATGCAAGAATTTCTATCTGTTGTATTAATATTTGTATTTCTTATTTTTTCTATATGCGTTGCACCATGTATGTGTGAGTGTTATCGTTGTTACCTATAATTCATTCAATTTTTTATTTTTTTCCTACAGAATAATAATTTGCTACAACTTTCTGTTATGCAAAATTATGGAGAAATGGTTTCAAAAGTTTGCAATCCTGTAGCGCTGTCATCTTTTGTTGGAGTTACTGTGAAAAATATTTGTCATATTTATTTGGAAAGACCTTTGGTAAATATAAAAATAACATTTTTACTGTACATACATGGGGGCATATTTATCAAGGTCTGGCGGACCTGATCCGACACTGCGGATCAGGTCCGCCAGACCTCGCTGAATACGGTGAGCAATGCGCTCGCCGTATTCAGCATTGCACCAGCAGCTCACAAGAGCTGCTGGTGCAACGCCGCCCCCTGAAAACTCGCGGCGACCGCTGCTTCATAACTGCTGTTTCTGGCGAGTCTGAAGACTCGCCAGAAACAGGGGCCATCAAGCTCCATACGGAGCTTGTTAAATAGAGCCCATGGTCTCATTGACAAAGCATCCATTTTTAATAACAGTTGGACAATACATTTATTTATTTTGGGTATTAAGAGGATTAATTAACTCTTCTTAATGAATAGTGATTAAAATGACCATTAGATCATACACATGTACATTCATAGGAGCCAATTTATTTTATGGTGGGTGGACATGATTCGCTGTAGCGAATCATGTTTGCCCAACATCGATAAATTCCGACAGCATATGCGGCTTAGTTAATATGCGCAGAATGAGCAGCATACGCTGCTTAGTAAATCGGCCTCCATAGTCTTAAAGGGACACTGTATTGTAAAACTGCTTTCCCATTAATGTGTTTCCATTTATTTTTTATGCTATTGAAATCTATGGAAATGTAGGGAAATTGCTCCTTTATTTGTATTTTATATATGAAATAACTGGTTTTGCTCTTTGAAACCATAATCCATTTAAAGGGATACTAACCCCAAATTTTGTCTTTCATGATTCAGAGAGCATGCAATTTTAAGCAACTTTCTAATTTACTCCTATTATCAATTTTTCTTTGTTCTTTTGCTATCTTGATTTGAAAAAGCAGTAATGAAAGGTTAGGAGCCGGCCCATTTTTAGTTCAGCACCTTGGTAGCGCTTGCTGATTGGTTTGCTACATTTAGCCACAAATCAGCAAGTGCTACCCAGGTACTGAACAAAAAATGGTCCGGCTCAAAGCTTACAGCACTGCTTTTTCAAATCAAGATAACACGAGGACAAAGAAAAATTGATAATAGGAGTGAATTAGAAAGGTGTTTAAAATCTCATGCTCTATCTTAATCATGAAAGAAAAAAATTGGGTTTAGTGTCCCTTTAAGTGGTGCACTAACTGCTGCGTGCAAGTGATATCAGTTTTTTCTCATCTTTTTGCACTCAACGAAGTAGAGTTCATATTGCGAGTTGAAAGTAAACATGTTTCCTAGAGCGTAATTGTGATTTACACTTGTCGGGTTAGCACGACTTTAGAGCTCGCGTAAAGGCTAGGGGAAGAAAAAAAGTTGCTTTAAAAACAACATAAATACGCATAAAAGTACAATTACCCTCATATAAACACAGTGATAAAAATTATTTAAAAAAATATGTATATATATATATATATATATATATATACTGTATATCTGTCTATCTATCTACAGGGAGTGCAGAATTATTAGGCAAATGAGTATTTTGGCCACATCATCCTCTTTATGCATGTTGTCTTACTCCAAGCTGTATAGGCTCGAAAGCCTACTACCAATTAAGCATATTAGGTGATGTGCATCTCTGTAATGAGAAGGGGTGTGGTCTAATGACATCAACACCCTATATCAGGTGTGCATAATTATTAGGCAACTTCCTTTCCTTTGGCAAAATGGGTCAAAAGAAGGACTTGACAGGCTCAGAAAAGTCAAAAATAGTGAGATATCTTGCAGAGGGATGCAGCACTCTTAAAATTGCAAAGCTTCTGAAGCGTGATCATCGAACAATCAAGCGTTTCATTCAAAATAGTCAACAGGGTCGCAAGAAGCGTGTGGAAAAACCAAGGCGCAAAATAACTGCCCATGAACTGAGAAAAGTCAAGCGTGCAGCTGCCAAGATGCCACTTTCCACCAGTTTGGCCATATTTCAGAGCTGCAACATCACTGGAGTGCCCAAAAGCACAAGGTGTGCAATACTCAGAGACATGGCCAAGGTAAGAAAGGCTGAAAGACGACCACCACTGAACAAGACACACAAGCTGAAACGTCAAGACTGGGCCAAGAAATATCTCAAGACTGATTTTTCTAAGGTTTTATGGACTGATGAAATGAGAGTGAGTCTTGATGGGCCAGATGGATGGGCCCGTGGCTGGATTGGTAAATGGCAGAGAGCTCCAGTCCGACTCAGACGCCAGCAAGGTGGAGGTGGAGTACTGGTTTGGGCTGGTATCATCAAAGATGAGCTTGTGGGGCCTTTTCGGGTTGAGGATGGAGTCAAGCTCAACTCCCAGTCCTACTGCCAGTTTCTGGAAGACACCTTCTTCAAGCAGTGGTACAGGAAGAAGTCTGCATCCTTCAAGAAAAACATGATTTTCATGCAGGACAATGCTCCATCACACGCGTCCAAGTACTCCACAGCGTGGCTGGCAAGAAAGGGTATAAAAGAAGAAAATCTAATGACATGGCCTCCTTGTTCACCTGATCTGAACCCCATTGAGAACCTGTGGTCCATCATCAAATGTGAGATTTACAAGGAGGGAAAACAGTACACCTCTCTGAACAGTGTCTGGGAGGCTGTGGTTGCTGCTGCACGCAATGTTGATGGTGAACAGATCAAAACACTGACAGAATCCATGGATGGCAGGCTTTTGAGTGTCCTTGCAAAGAAAGGAGGCTATATTGGTCACTGATTTGTTTTTGTTTTGTTTTTGAATGTCAGAAATGTATATTTGTGAATGTTGAGATGTTATATTGGTTTCACTGGTAAAAATAAATAATTGAAATGGGTATATATTTGTTTTTTGTTAAGTTGCCTAATAATTATGCACAGTAATAGTCACCTGCACACACAGATATCCCCCTAAAATAGCTATAACTAAAAACAAACTAAAAACTACTTCCAAAACTATTCAGCTTTGATATTAATGAGTTTTTTGGGTTCATTGAGAACATGGTTGTTGTTCAATAATAAAATTAATCCTCAAAAATACAACTTGCCTAATAATTCTGCACTCCCTGTATATTACAGTATGTATAATAAAATTTTAAATAATGTTTCCATTACTATGTTCTTCTCATAGAGAATAATGTACTTTTTATTATTAAATATATATTTATATATATATATATATATATATATATATATGATACTGTTCATGTAAAAAAAGTACATTGTTCTCTATGTGAAGAACATAGGATGGTGAAATATTCATAATTCAAGTTGGGTTTAGCGCACTTGAAAACACACGATTGGGTAAGCACGTGAGTATGGGTTGGGTTTCAGTCCCACGCAAACTTTTAACTTTCAACTTGTAATACGAGCGAAACCCGACCTGTGCAAAATGACTCGGTCTAGCAAAGTTAAAACCTGAGCTGTAGTGCAAAATAGTGCTACGCTTGTAATCTAGCCCTAAATGGGCTGATCTTACACAAAGTCCTAATTATCTTATATATCTCTGTAAGCAACAAAGTCCTCATTATCTTATCTCTCTCTATACACAAGAAATACATTAAAGAATAAAAGGACACATTAAACCCTAGATTACAAGTGGCGCTAACCCAAAACTGAGGTAGACCAATTGCGCTTCACATTCTTATGTTCTTCACTTTGAAGAAACTTTTCTTTATCCTTTTAAATTTATATTTCTGCATATATAGCAGTATATATTTTTGTAATTTCTCTCTCTCTCTCTACATATATATATATATATATATATATATATATATATATACTGTATATATATATAAATATATACATACACACACAAATACAAAGTTTGGTTTAGCACATCTTAGAAAGCATTTAAATACATCATTGGGAGTGCAGCCAACAAGACCAAATAGTATTTAAAACAAAAGGTAGACTGACCATCTTCTATTGGTTAAAGCACCCCACACAAGTTCACGTGTACTCATAACAGTGTAATGGAGTTGTGTATATATAAAGCCAGGGAGTCTCATTTTATTAAAAAAAGAAAAAGCAGGAGTGATTCAGCCCATAAAAGCAAAGTACTGTAGTGTTAGGACCAATCAACATTGGGACACCTTGTAAGTTGGTAACAGGCTAAACAGAATATGGCCATATTTTGTAACTAAGATCCCAATTCTAATATAAAAGCATAGGTGTTTTTGGCAGTATTTAAAAATGTGTTGTTAATTTGCAAGTGGACGTGTGCTAATACCCTCTGTTTTTAGTGTATGTATATATATATATATATATATATATATATATATATATATATATATATATTGTATGTATACAGAAATATATATATATATATATATATATATAGTCAGGGCTTGAAAGTTTCAATAAGATCCAATTTTTAATATAAAAGCATAGGTGTTTTTGGCAGCATTTAAAATGTGTTGTTAATTTGCAAGTAGACGTGTGCTAATACCCTCTGTTTTGTGTGTGTGTGTATGTATATGTATATATATATATGTGTGTGTATGAACAACAAACGATAAATGCTTGAAAAGTTAAAATGTTTCTTTATTCAAAATTGAGTTTAAAATCCACGGCACACATGTTGATAGCATAAAATTACTGCAGGAAATCCATCAGTCTATGTGTGTGTATATATATGTATGTGTGTTTATATATATATATATATATATATATATATAATATATATAGTCAGGGCTTGAAATTTTGAATGGTCCATTGGTACCGACCAAATTAGGAATTACACTGGATGACTTGTTTAAAAATTATATTTCTTCTATAAGGTACGACGAGTCCACGGATTCATCCTTTACTTGTGGGGATATTATCCTCCTGCTAACAGGAAGTGGCAAAGAACACCACAGCAGAGCTGTCTATATAGCTCCTCCCTTAGCTCCACCCCCAGTCATTCTCTTTGCCTACTCTAAGTACTAGGAAGGGTAAAGTGAAAGAGGTGATAAAATATTAGTTTTTAATTTCTTCAAGCAAGAGTTTTTTGTTTTAAATGGTACCGGTGTGTACTATTTACTCTCAGGCAGCAGATGGATGAAGACTTCTGCCTGGAGGATGATGATCTTAGCATTTGTAACTAAGATCCAGTGCTGTTCCCACAGAGGCTGGGGGGTACGAGAAACTTCAGTGGGAGGAACGTTTTCATGCTATATAGCAGTGAGGTATGTTCAGTCATTTTTTCTGGAGAGACTGTGTATTTCAGAAAGGCTGACAGTATCCCCATGAGGGTAAGGGTAAGCAATAATCCTAAGAGCTATAGAAAGGCATTACTAAGCTTGCATAAGGGGCTAATTACAAAAATGGTTGACACTGAGTTTTGAATGTTTGTGGGCAAACGTTTTATGAACTGGGAGTGCTGTTAACGTTTTGTGGGCAATAACGTTTTTTGGGCAACTTTATTGAGGGTACACTTGGCTTATTTTTTGGGTCTCAGAACCCACATGGCTAGTTTAAAACCGCTCTGGTGTGGTTCTTTGAGGCTGTAGAGACATCGAGTGAGATGGGCGGGGCCTATTTTCACGCCTCAGATGCGCAGTTGTTTTCACTCAGCAAGCAGCAAGCTCCAACTCCTGAGGGCCCTTGTGGATGTTTTGGGCCAAATAGAAGCTTTAACCCCATATTTACTATCCCTGAGGGCAGGTAGGTGCCACAGCAGGGCTGTGGCAAGGTGCTGGGGGTGTTTTTTCCGGATTTAGGCCTAATTTCAATCCGGTTTGCACATTAAGGGGTTAAATGTTAAATTTCCTTGTGGGGCAAACTTAACTACACATATTGAGTCTTCTTGCAAACATTTGAAAAATTTGGTGCATTTTAAAGCAGTTTTGCAGAACATGTATGCTTTTTTCTCTTAAAGGCGCAGTACCGTTTTTTAAGATTGTTATTTTTTTCACTAAATAAAGTGTTTTCATGCTTGTTTGTAGTCATTACTAGCCTGTTCAACATGTCTGACATTGAAGAAAGTCATTGTTCAATATGTTTAGAAGCTATTGTGGAACCCCCACTTAGAATGTGTCCCTCATGCACTGAAAGGTCAATAAATTGCAAAGAACATATTTTAGCTACTAAAAGTATGCAGGATGATTCTCAGTCAGAAGGGAATCAGGTTATGCCATCTAATTCTCCCCAAGTGTCACAAACATTAACGCCTGCACAAGCGACGCCAAGTACTTCTAGTGCGTCTAATTCTTTCACCCTGCAAGATATGGCCGCAGTTATGAATACTACCCTCACAGAGGTTTTATCTAAGCTGCCTGGGTTGCAGGGGAAGCACAGTAGGTCTGGTGTGAGAACAAATTGTGAGCCCTCTGACGCTTTATTAGCCATATCCGATGTACCCTCACAATGTTCTGAGTTGGGGGTGAGGGATTTGCTGTCTGAGGGAGAGATTTCTGATTCAGGAAAGATGTTCCCTCAGACAGACTCAGATATGACGGCTAATAAATTTAAACTAGAACACCTCCGCTTATTGCTCAGGGAGGTTTTAGCGACTCTGAATGATTGTGACCCTATTGTAGTTCCAGAGAAATTGTGTAAAATGGACAGATTTCTAGAGGTTCCTGCCTACACTGATGTTTTTCCGGTCCCTAAGAGGATTTCGGACATTGTTACTAAGGAGTGGGATAGACCAGGTATTCCGTTTGCTCCCCCTCCTACTTTTAAGAAAATGTTTCCCATATCAGACACCATGCGGGACTCGTGGCAGATGGTCCCTAAGGTGGAGGGAGCTATTTCTACCCTGGCTAAGCGTAGAACTATACCTATTTAGGACAGTTGTGCTTTCAAAGATCCTATGGATAAAAAATTAGAGGGTCTCCTAAAGAAAATATTTGTTCATCAGGGTTTTCTTCTCCAACCTATAGCGTGCATTGTTCCTGTAACTACTGCAGCTGCTTTTTGGTTCGAGGCTCTAGAGGAGGCTCTTCAGGTTGAGACCCCATTAGATGATATTCTGGATAGAATTATGGCTCTCAAGCTAGCTAATTATTTCATTACAGATGCCGCTTTTCAACTGGCTAAATTAGCAGCAAAGAATTCAGGTTTTGCCATTTTAGCGCGTAGAGCATTATGGCTTAAGTCCTGGTCTGCTGATGGATCATCAAAATCTAAGCTTTTAGCCATCCCTTTCAAGGGTAAGACCCTATTCGGGCCTGAACTGAAAGAGATAATTTCAGACATCACTGGAGGGAAAGGCCATGCCCTTCCTCAGGATAAGACAAATAAGATGAGGACCAAACAAAATGATTTTCGTTCCTTTCGAAATTTCAAAGGTGGTGCCTCTACCTCTTCCCCTGCTGCAAAGCAAGAGTGGAATTTTGCTCAATCCAAGTCAGTCTGGATACCTAACCAGACTTGGAACAAGGGTAAACAGGCCAAGAAGCCTGCTGCTGCCACCAAGACAGCATGAAGGGGTAGCCCCCGATCCGGGACCGGATCTAGTAGGGGGCAGACTTTCTCTTTTTGCTCAGGCTTGGGCAAGAGACGTTCAGGACTCCTGGGCTTTAGAAATCGTAACCCAGGGGAATCTTCTAGATTTCAAAAATTCTCCTCCAAGGGGGAGATTCCATCTTTCTCAATTGTCTGTAAACCAGACAAAAAGAGAGGCGTTTTTAAGCTGTGTAGAAGATCTATATACCATGGGAGTGATCTGCCCAGTTCCAAAAACAGAACAGGGGCAGGGGTTCTACTCCAATCTGTTTGTGGTTCCCAAAAAAGAGGGAACCTTCAGACCAATTTTAGATCTCAAGATCCTAAACAAATTCCTCAGAGTCCCATCCTTCAAGATGGAGACCATTCGGACTATTTTACCAATGATCCAGGAGGGTCAATATATGACCACCGTGGACTTAAAGGATGCGTATCTACACATCCCTATCCACAAAGATCATCACCAGTTCCTCAGGTTCGCCTTTCTGGACAAGCATTACCAGTTTGTGGCTCTTCCCTTCGGGTTGGCCACAGCTCCCAGAATTTTCACAAGAGTTCCATTCCTGGGAACTCTGATAGATTAGGTGGACATGAAAATTTTTCTGACGGAGATCAGGAAATCAAAGATTTTAACCATCTGCCGAGCTCTTCATTCCATTTCTTGGCCGTCAGTGGCTCAGTGTATGGAGGTAATCGGACTAATGGTAGCGGTAATGGACATAGTTTGCTCGCTTGCATCTCAGACCACTGCAACTATGCATGCTCAAACAGTGTAATGGGGATTATGCAGATTTATCTCCTCAGATAAATCTGGATCAAGAGACCAGAGACTCTCTTCTTTGGTGGTTGTCACAGGATCATCTGTCCCAGGGAATGTGTTTCCACAGGCCAGCATGGGTCATAGTGACGACGGACGCCAGCCTATTGGGCTGGGGTGCAGTCTGGAATTCATTGAAAGCACAGAGTTTGTGGACTGAGGAGGAGGCTCTCCTCCCGATAAATATTCTAGAACTGAGAGCGATATTCAATGCGCTTCTGGCGTGGCCTCAGCTGGCATCGGCCAGATTCATAAGATTCCAGTCGGACAATATCACGACTGTAGCATATATCAATTATCAGGGGGGAACAAAGAGTTCTCTAGCGATGACAGAGGTTACCAAAATAATTCAATGGGCAGAGACTCACTCTTGCCATCTATCGGCAATCTATATCCCAGGAGTGGAGAACTGGGAAGCGGATTTTCTAAGTCGTCAGGCTTTTCATCCTGGGGAGTAGGAACGCCATCCGGAGGTGTTTGCACAATTGATTCAGCAATGGGGCACACCAGAATCAGATCTGATGGCGTCTCGTCAGAACGCCAAACTTCCTTGTTACGGGTCCAAGTCAAGGGATCCTCAGGCAGTACTGATAGATGCTCTAGCAGTACCCTGGTCGTTCAACCTGGCTTATGTGTTTCTACCATTTCTTCTCCTTCCTCGTTTGATTGCCAGAATCAAACAGGAGAGAGCTTTGGTGATTTTGATAGCACCTGCGTGGCCACGCAGAACTTGGTATGCAGACCTGGTGGACATGTCATCTCTTCCACCATGGACTCTGCCACTGAGACAGGACCTTCTGATTCAAGGTCCGTTCCAGCATCCAAATCTAGTTTCTCTGCGGCTGACTGCTTGGAGATTGAACGCTTGATTTTATTCAAGCGGGGTTTCTCTGAGTCGGTCATAGATACCTTGATTCAGGCTCGAAAGCCTGTCACTAGGAAAATTTATCATAAGATATGGCGTAAATATCTTTATTGGTGCGAATCCAAAGGCTACTCATGGAGTAAGATCAGGATTCCTAGGATTTTGTCCTGTCTCCAAGAAGGATTGGAGAAGGGGCTATCAGCTAGTTCCTTAAAGGGACAGATATCTGCCTTATCAATTCTACTGCACAAGCGTCTGGCAGATGTTCCAGATGTTCAGTCGTTCTGTCAGGCTTTAGTTAGAATCAAGCCTATGTTTAAACCTGTTGCTCCGCCATGGAGTTTGAATTTAGTTCTTAAAATTCTTCAAGGGGTTCCGTTTGAACCTATGCATTCCATAGATATTAGGCTTCTATCTTGGAAAGTTCTGTTTTTAGTTGCTATCTCTTTGGCTCGAAGAGTTTCTGAATTATCTGCATTGCAATGCGACTCGCCTTATCTTGTTTTCCATGCTGATAAGGTGGTTTTGCGTACCAAACCTGGATTCCTTCCTAAGGTTGTTACTAATAGGAATATCAATCAGGAAATTGTTGTTCCTTCTCTGTGTCCTAATCCTTCCTCTAAGAAGGAGCGTCTGTTGCACAACTTGGACGTGGTTCGTGCTTTGAAGTTTTACTTACAAACAACCAAAGATTTCCGTCAAACATCTTCTTTGTTTGTTGTCTATTCTGGAAAACGTAGAGGTCAAAAAGCTACGGCTACCTCTCTTTCTTTTTGGCTGAAAAGCATCATCCGTTTGGCATGCAAGACTGCTGGACAGCAGCCTCCTGAAAGGATTACAGCTCACTCTTTTAGAGCGGTGGCTTCCACATGGGCTTTTAAAAATGATACTTCTGTTGAACAGATTTGTAAGGCTGCGACTTGGTCTTCGCTTCATACCTTTTCCAAATTTTACAACTTTGATACTTTTGCTTCTTCGGAGGCTATTTTTAGGAGAAAAGTTCTTCAAGCAGTGGTGCCTTCTGTTTAACCATCTGTCTTGTCCCTCCTGTTCATCCGTGTCCTGTAGCTTTGGTATTGTATCCCACAAGTAAAGGCTGAATCCGTGGACTCGTCGTACCTTATAGAAGAAAAGTAAATTTATGCTTACCTGATAAATTAATTTCTTTTATGGTACGACGAGTCCACGGCCCGCCCTGTCATTTTAAGACAGATTATATTTTTTGATTTTAAACTTCAGTCACCTCTGCACCTTGTAGTTTCTCCTTTTTCTTCCTGTACCTTCGGTCAAATGACTGGGGGGTGGAGCTAAGGGAGGGGCTATATAGACAGCTCTGATGTGGTGCTCTTTGCCACTTCCTGTTAGCAGGAGGATAATATCCCCACAAGTAAAGGATGAATCCGTGGACTCGTCGTACCATAGAAGAAATTAATTTATCAGGTAAGCATAAATTTACTTTCTATATTTCAAGGTATTTGACTGGGAAGTGCTTAAATTAAAAGTATATACAGTATCTCACAAAAGTGAGTACACCCCTCAAATTTTTGTAAATATGTTATTATATCTTTTCATGTGACAACACTGAAGAAATGACACTTTGCTACAATGTAAAGTAGTGAGTGTACAGCCTGTATTACAGTGTAAATTTGCTGTCCCCTCAAAATAACTTAACACACAGCCATTAATGTCTAAACTGTTGGCAACAAAAGTGAGTACACCCCTAAGTGGAAATGTCCAAATTGGGCCCAATTAGTTATTTTCCCTCCCCGGTGTCATGTGACTCGTTAGTGTTACAAGGTCTCAGGTGTGAATGGGGAGCAGGTGTGTTAAATTTGGTGTTATCGCTCTCACACTCTCTCATACTGGTCACTGGAAGTTCATAATGGCACCTAATGGCAAAGAACTCTCTGAGGATCTGTAAAAAAGAATTGTTGCTCTACATAAAGATGGCCTAGGCTATAAGAAGATTGCCAAGACCTTGAAACTGAGCTGCAGCACGGTGGGCAAGACCATACAGCGGTTTCACAGGACAGGTTACACTCAGAACAGGCCTCGCCATGGTCGACCAAAGAAGTTGAGTGCACGTGATCAGCGTCATATCCAGAGGTTTTCTATGGTAAATAGATGTATGAGTGCTACCAGCATTGCTGCAGAGGTTGAAGGGGTGGGTGGTCAGCCTGTCAGTGATCAGACCATACGCCGCACACTGCATCAAATTGGTCTGCATGGCTGTCATCCCAAAAGGAAGCCTATTCTAAAGATGATGCAAAAGAAAGCCTGCAAACAGCTTGCTGAAGACAAGCAGACTAAGGACATGAATTACTGGAACATGCCCTGTCATCAAATGAGGCCAAGATAAACTTATTTGGTTCAGATGGTGTCAAGAGTGTGTTGCGGCCACCAGGTGAGGAGTGCAAAGACAAGTGTGTCTTTCCTACAGTCAAGCATGGTAGTGGGAGTGTCATGGTCTGGGCCTGCATGAGTGCTGTCGGCATTGGGGACCTACAGTTCATTGAGGGAATTATGAATGCCAACATGTACTGTGACATACTGAAGCAGTAAGAAGCGGAGACTGGGCCGCAGGGCAGTATTCCAACATGATAACGACACCAAACACACCTCCAAGATGACCACTGCCTTGCTAAAGAGGCTGAGGGTAAAGGTGATGGACTGGCCAAGCATGTCTCCAGACCTAAACCCTACTGAGCATCTGTGGGGCATCCTCAAACGGAAGGTGGGGGAGTGCAAGGTCTCTAACATCCACCAGCTTTGTGCTGTCGTCATGGAGGATAGGAAGAGGACTCCAGTGGCAACCTGTGAAGCTCTGGTGAACTCAATCCTCAAGAGGGTTAATGTAGTGCTGGAAAATAATGGTGGCCACACAAAATATTGACCCTTCGGGCCCAATTTGGACATTTCCACTTAGGGGTGTACTCACTTTTGTTGCCAACAGTTTAGACATTAATGGCTGTGTGTTGAGTTATTTTGAGGGGACAGCAAATTTACACTGTTATACAGGCTGTACACTCACTACTTTAAATTGTAGCAAAGTGTAATTTCTTCAGTGTTGTCACATGAGAAGATATAATAAAATATTTACAAAAATGTGATGGGTGTACTCACTTTTGTAAGAGGGAGTGGCAGGGCCTGTTGATACTCCATCAACAGGCCCTGCCACTCCCTCTGCCACCCTCTGCATCCTCCATCCAGCCACTGAGAATGAAGTTTCCTCCTTGCTATCTTCCTAACGCCTCACTACCTGCCCACTCGACCCTATACCTTCCCATCTAATACCCTCCCTATCTTCTACCCTCATTCCTGCTCTTACCCACATATTAAACCTATCTCTTTCTACCAGCTCATTCCCATCTTCTTTGAAACATGTAATAGTCACTCCCATATTTAAAAATCCCTCCCTTGACCCTAATTCTCCTGAAAGCTACCGCCCAATATCACTGCTCCTACTAACATCAAAACTCCTTGAAAAACTAGTTTATAATCTCCTAACCCACTTCCTGTCCACCAACTCTTTGCTTGACCCCCTGCAATCTGGATTCCGCCCCAAACACTCAACTGAGACTGCCCTTACCAAGGTTACGAATGATCTTCTCTCTGCTAAAAATATAGGCCACTACTCCATACTCATCCTACTTGACCTCTCAGCTGCCTTCGATATGATGAACACCCCCTCCTCCTATAGACCCTTAGCTCTTTTGACCTCTGTGGCACTGCTCTTTCCTGGTTTCACTCTTATCTTTCTCACAGGTCTTTTTCTGTGTCATTTGCCAATGACTCCTCCTCTCTAATGCCTCTGTCTGTTGGATTACCTCAAGGATCTGTTCTGGGTCCTCTACTCTTCTCCATTTATACTTCTTCACTGGGTAAACTTATCAACAGTTATGGCTTCAAATATCACCTCTATGCTGATGACACCCAGATCTACCTCTCCACCCCTGCTCTCTCTCCCTCTGTCCTTTCTCATGTCAGCAACTGCTTATCTGGTATTTCTTCCTGGATGGCCTCTCACCACCTAAAGATTAACATGTCCAAGACTGAGCTCCTTCTTATCCCCCCCTCAAGCTCTACACCGACCTGTGACTTCTCTATCCCTGTTGACGGCATCACCATTTCCCCATCGCCCCAAGTCCGCTGCCTCTGAGTTACACTTGACTCAAATCTATCCTTCACCCCCCATATCCAATCGCTTTCTACATCCTGCCGCAACCATCTATGTAACATTTCCAAGATTCGACCTTTTCTGTGCGCTAACACCACAAAGCAAATAATCCACTCCCTTGTTATTTCCTGACTTGACTACTGCAATAACCTACTTACTGGCCTTCCTCTTTCCCGCCTCTCCCCTCTTCAATCCATCCTAAATGCCTCTGTCAGACTGATACACCTTTCCCGCCGCTGTGTATCTGCTGCATCTCTCTGTGAGTCCCTTCATTGGCTCCCCATACACAGCAGAATTAAATTCAAAATTCTCACCCTTGCATACAAAGCACTCACCAACTCTGCTCCCCTCTACCTATCCTCTCTAATCAACAAGTATACTCCAGCCCGCCCACTAAGATCCAACAATTACCTGCTCCTTGCTTCTGCGACTATCACCTCCTCTCATGCTAGACTGCAGGACTTCTGTTGTACAGCACCTACCCTCTGGAACACTCTCCCTCTTGCTGTCAGGCTTTGCCCTAATCGTTCTTCCTTTAAATGCTCTCTGAAGACTTTTCTGTTCAGAGAAGCCTACCACCCAACTCAATAATATTTCTCTTACCTAACAACATTTCCCTCCTCTAATGCTGCATTAACATCTTTCTCACTCTTGCAGTCCTCACCTCATGTTTCCCAACCTCCTACCCTTCTAGATTGTAAGTTCCCACGGGAATAGGGCCCCCGATTCCTCCTGTATGTGTTTGTAAATTCTGTCCTGTCTCTTAGTCTTAGAAGTTTTATACTATTGTTTTTTTTAAATGATCTGTATCCATGGACAGCGCTGCGGAATATGATGGCGCTTCATAAATAAAGTATAATAATAATAATATATATATATATATATACTGTATGTCTATATGTGTATATGTGTTTATATGTAGTATGCATGTGTGCACATACAATACATATTTACACACATAAATATACATATATAGGCACACATACCTATATATATATATATATATATATATATATATATATATATATATATATATATATATACACATATATATGCATATATATATATATATATATATATATATATAAAAAAATATATATATACACACACACATAGAAGCACTTACCAGTCAAACACCTTGACATATACTATATCCCTTTTAAACCCTTTTAAAAAAATAATTCCAATATAAAAGTCATATTTTTTTATTATAGAGTGCATATGTGAGTGTAATACTTTATTTTAATATGTTTTATATGTGTTTTGTGAAACTGTTTTTTAACCCTTACAGTTTACTTTAGGTCTCAGGTTGCAGTAATTCCTCTAGCACTATTTGGGCTTTAGCGTGGTATCCATTGAAAGTAAAGGGTATGCTAGAGTGGTTGGTTGTGCTAAACCTTCTCTGGTAAATCTGTTTTACCATGAACTTCTAATAGTAATTTGCATGCTAATATAAGCGTGGTCCAGCGGCACTGTTATTGTGTCCCGCACTAACATTAGCGTGACACTTCTGGACCTAAATGGAGAAAAAACATTACAGAACAATGTCCCTTTAACTTTTCTTTAGTTTTCATATTGATATATAAACAACAGCCCTTATACCCTGGTTGCTGATAGGTTGAGACAATACAGTGTCAAAGACATTGATATAACAATGATTAATATTTAACATAGAGAATGCTCATCTCTTACAGCATGTTCCAAATGTATTATTGCTGAAGGAGGCTCTACTGTTGGTCTGTTTGTGAGATAAGTAGCCACAGTCACTTATGTACACATTAACACAGGATATAGGAAACTTTTTTATTATTTTTTCAGCTATTTATGATTTATAACCACATTTGATCAAGTACAAATTTTTATATGTTATTGGCTTGCACCAGTTAGAAACTTTTTATTATAATACAGACCTTGAAAATAGTATTGTATATTTTATGATGGATCATCACACCAATTTTCAGAGGCACATTGTTCTATCCTGTCTCCACCAAAGCCATAATGACTTATGGTCATAAGTCATTCGTTACAGATGCCAAGGAATGTATTATTTATATTGTGTTTTTTTATTTGTTTTAGGAACCCAGAAATATTACTGCAGGACCGGTAAGTAGATCCAAATTAACAAACAGAAATATTTATTCTAAAAGCAAGGTAGATGCAAAGTAAACTACAATAGATACATTATACAACAGGAATTAGTACACCCCTGTTCAATATCACTTTAATATCAAACTATTCAAAATGGTATCACCTCTCAATAATTGTATCAAAAACAAATATGTTAGAAAGATTATATTGAAAATACAGGCCCCAAAGTAGAAACTTAATGCAACAAAAGTGAATACACCCATGGTTTGTTTGATCACTGAAACAAAATTGAGTACACCTGCAATTTCCAATTAGCCTAATTGCATGAGCATAGTTACCAGAAAATTCAAATTTTTGGACCAATGGGCTGTGTCTATCTGCAAGTCTGCATCATGGCTCAACATGGAAAAGAATTGCCAGATGAATTGAAAATCTGATTGTGAGACTTCACAAAGATGGAAAATAATACAGGAAGATCAGTGATCAACTAAAAATCAGTCAAAATGCAGTTGCAGCAGTAATTAGGAGATATAGAACGATACACAGTGCCAAATATCAGGGCCGCAGTGGCTGTCCTCCTAAAATGGCGCTACATTCAGTGCGCTTCTTGCACAATTTAGCTCTGAAAAACAGGCAAGTGCTTCAGATTTGGATCAAGGCAAGCGCTTCAGATTTGGCTCAGGGATTATCTATAGAATTTGGAGTTTCTGTGACAGCTCAGACAGTGCTAAGGACATTGCATAATGTCAACTTCTATTGAAAGCATCCAAGGAAAAAACCCTTGCTTGCTCTTCAGCACAAAACTGCAAGATTAAACTTTTCTAAACAATATGAAAAGCCTGATGAATACTGGGAGCACATTATTTGGTAAGATGACCAAGATCAAGATAACATTTTTACAAAATAGAACACCTTTAGGGTATTTTAAAGAGAAAGGTAAAGGAACACAACTCTCCAGAAATTTGTGCGACATTGGTTTCCTCCATGCGAGGAGGATTGAATCAGTCATCAAAAATAAAGGTGGCTGTACAAAGTATTGAAAACATTTGAATCTCAGTAATGAAAGGTGCATTGACTGTTGTTGCATTGATTTCCTGCTTTGGGGTCAGTATTTTTAATATAGTAAATCTAAACTGTTAGTTTTTAATTTTACATAAGAGCAAATACTCTACTGTAAAACTTAGAAGTAAAGCAGTTACTGTTAGGCTATACAATTTTGAATCATTTGACAGTTAAATGATATTACACTGGGGTCTAATCACTTCTGTTGTATACTGTATATATATATATATATATATATATATATATATATATATATATATATATATATACATATATACAGTATATATGTGTGTGTGTTTTATGTTTTGCATATATAATTAGATTAAAAATTATATTTTAGAACAAGTTAAATTAAAACATTTAGGGCCACATTAAGAGTGAAGCGCAAAATATCACTTACGCAAGCGCGATATTTGCACTCCACTCAGTAATACCAGTGCACTCAAATGTTAGGTGCAATGCGAACGCAACCTTTGCAGTGAAGCTTTGCCCTTACGAGAACGCACTTCCATAGGCTCCAATGGGAGCGATGGGCAGCAAAATGTAAATATATATATATATATATATATATATATATATATATATATATATATATATATATATATACAGTATATATATATATATTTCTCTTGTTAAGTGTATCCAGTCCACGGATCATCCATTACTTATGGAATATATTCTCCTTCCCAACAGGAAGCTGCAAGAGTCCACCCACAGCAAAGCTGCTATATAGCTCCTCCCCTAACTGCCATATTCAGTCATTCTCTTGCAAGCCTCAACATAGATAGGAGGTTGTGAGAGTCTGTGGTGCTTTCTACTTAGTTTATTCTTCAATCAAAAGTTTGTTATTTTTAAATGGCACCGGAGTGTGCTGTTTATCTCAGGCAGTATTTGGAAGAAGAATCTGCCTGCGTTTTTCTATGATCTTAGCAGACGTAACTAAGATCCATTTGCTGTTCTCACACATTCTGAGGAGTGAGGTACTTCAGAGGGGGAATGGCGTGCAGGTTTTCCTGCAGATAAGGTATGTGCAGTAAAATATTTTTCTAGGAATGGAATTGACTAAGAAAATACTGCTGATACCGAAGTAATGTAAGTAAAGCCTTAAATGCAGCGATAGCGACTGGTATCAGGCTTATTAATAGAGATACATACTCTTGTAAAAATGTGTTTTAAAACGTTTGCTGGCATGTTTAATCGTTTTTTAACATATGTTTGGTGATAAAACTTATTGGGGCCTAAGTTTTTTCCACATGGCTGGCTTAAATTTTGCATAGAAACAGTTAACTGAAGCTTCCCACTGTTGGCTGTGGCAGTTTGTTGTGTCTGTTTTTAAAAACGTCTATGTCGTTTTTTTGATCTGTTTTTTGCATTAAGGGGTTAATCATCCATTTGCAAGTGGGTGCAATGCTCTGTTACCTTATTACATGTACTGTAAAAATTTCGTTTGTTTTACTGCCTTTTTTTCACTGTTTTTTCAAATTTTGACAAAATTTGTTTCTCTTAAAGGCACAGTAACGTTTTATATATTTGCTTGTTAACTTGATTTAAAGTGTTTTCCAAGCTTACTAGTCTCATTATTAGTCTGTTCTAACATGTCTAACATAGAGGAAGCTCTGTGTTCATTATGTTTTAACCCCTTAATGACAACTGACGTACCAGGTACGTCATGCATTAACTTACAGTTAATGACAATAGACGTACCTGGTACGTCAGTTGTCTAAGAGAGTGCTGGAAGCGATCGCAATCGCTTCCAGCAGCTCTCAGGGTATTGCAGTGATGCCTCCATATGGAGGCATCCTGCAATACCCTTTCAGAAGACTCCGATGCAGAGAGAGCCACTCTGTGGCCCTCTCTGCACCGGTAGCGATGGTGCCGGTTCGTTGGTGGGTGGGAGCGCAACAGGGAGGCGGGTGGGCGGCCCATCGCTACCCGGCATCCGGCTCCTGTAAGTGCAATGTGCACGCCGGGTGCCGGGAGCGTGCAGGGGCGCGCATGCGCGCGGGTGCGCGTGCGCGCGCGCGATTAGCTACCCACACTGACACCAATGAGGAGGGAAGAGGGGGGAAAAAATAAATATATAAGGATCTGGGAGGGGGAGGGGGTTGGGGTATTGTGGGGGGCTGCTACACTACAGAAAACATTTAAAATGGCAAAAAAAGATCAAAAAAACACTTTTTTTTGGGGCAAATTGGGTACTGGCAGACAGCTGCCAGTACCCAAGATGGCGGCAATTAGGTAGGGGAGAGGGTTAGAGAGCTGGGGGGGGGGGGTCATGGAGGTTGGGGCTAAGGCAGGAGTCCATCACAGCTAAAACATTTTATTTTTTTTTATTAAAAAAAAGAAAAACTCCTTTTATTTAGTACTGGCAGACTTTCTGCCAGTACTTAAGATGGCGGGGACAATTGTGGGGTGGGGGAGGGAAGAGAACTGTTTGGGAGGGATCAGGGGGTGGGATGTGTCAGGTGGGAGGCTGATCTCTACCCTAAAGCTAAAATTAACCCTGCAAGCTCCCTACAACCTACCTAATTAACCCCTTAACTGCTGGGCATAATTTACGTGTGGTGCGCAGCAGCATTTAGCGGCCTTCTACTTACCAAAAAGCAACCCCAAAGCCATATAAGTCTGCTATTTCTGAACAAAGGGGATCCCAAAGAAGCATTTACAACCATTTGTGCCTTAATTGCAGAAGCTGTTTGTAAATAATTTCAGTGGGAAACCTAAAGTTTGTGACAAAATTTGTGAAAAAGTGAACTTTTTTTTTTATTTGATGACATTTGGCGGTGAAATGGTGGCATGAAATATACCAAAATGGGCCTAGATCAATACTTTGGGTTGTCTTCTAAAAAAAAATATATACATGTCAAGGGATATTCAGGTATTCCTGACAGATATCAGAGTTCCAATGTAACTAGCGCTAATTTTGAAAAAAAGTTGTTTGGAAATAGCAAAGTGCTACTTGTATTTATGGCCCTATAACTTGCAAAAAAAGTAAAGAACATGTAAACATTGGGTATTTCTAAACTCAGGACAAAATTTAGAAACTATTTAGCATAGGTGTTTTTTGGTGATTGTAGATGTGTAACAGATTTTGGGGGTCAAAGTTAGAAAAAGTGTGTTTTTTTCAATTTTTTCCTCATATTTTATATTTTTTTTATAGGAAATTATAAGATATGATGAAAATAATGGTATCCTTAGAAAGTCCATTTAATGGCGAGAAAAACGGTATATAATATGTGTGGGTACAGTAAATGAGTAAAAAAGTGTACTGAAAGTGTTAGCCTGCCTGTCAGCACCGGTTATCATACGGTGCCATTACCTCTGGTAAGCCTTTACATTATTCACCTATTTTGGCTTTGAATCTACAATATCACGCTATGTGGCGCCCTCTTTGTTATTTCTAATTTACAGTAAATGAGTAAGAGGGAAATTACAGCTAAACACAAACACTGCAGAAATGTAAAAATAGCCATTGTCATTAAGGGTAAGAAAATTGAAAAATGGTCCGGTCATTAAGGGGTTAAAGCCATGGTGGAACCCCAACTTAGAATGTGTACCAGATGTACTGATTTCATGTTAAACAATAAAGATCATTTTTTGTCTTTAAAAACATTATCACCAGAGGATTCTGTCGTGGGGGTAGTTATGCCGACTAACTCTCCCCATGTGTCAGACCTTTTGACTCCCGCTTTAGGGACTCACGCTCAAATGGCGCCAAGTACATCAAGGGCACCCATAGCGTTTCTTTTACCAGGGGATTCTGTCGAGGGGAAAGTTATGCCGACTAACTCTCCCCACGTGTCAGACCCTTCGACTCCCGCTTCAGGGACTCACGCTCAAATGGCGCCATGTACATCAAGGGCGCCCATAGCGTTTATTTTACAAGACATGGCAAAGGTGGTGAATAATATTCTGGCAGCAGTATTAGTCAGACTACCTGAAATTAAAGGAAAGCAGTTAGCTCTGGGGGTAGATACAGAGCATACAGACGCTTTAAGAACCATGTATGATACTACCTCACAATATGCTTAGTCTGTGGGTGATTTTTTTTGACTCAGGGAAGATGATTTAACCTGATTCTGATATTTCTACATTTAAAATTTATGCTTGAGAACCTCCACTTGTTGCTCAGGGAGGCTTTGGCTGCTCTGAATGAATGTGTACAATCGCAGGGCCAGAGAAATTGTGTAGACTGGATAAATAATATGCAGTGCCGGTGTGTACTGATGTTTTTCCAATACCTAAAGAGGTTTACTAAAATTTTTTTAATAAGGAATGGGATAGACCAGGTGTGCCGTTCTCTTCCCCTCCTATTTTTTAGAAGAATGTTTTCTAATAGTTACCACCACACGGGACTTCTGGCAGACAGTTCCTAAGGTGGAGAGAAGAGTTTCTACTCTAGCTAAGCGTACCACTACCTCTGATGAGGACAGTTGTGCTTTTTAGATCCAATGGATAAAAAATGTTTATTCAACAGGGTTTTATCCTGCAGCCCCTTGCATACATTGCTTCTGTCACTGCTGCTGCGGCGTTCTGGGTTGAGTCTCTTGATGAGGCTTTACAGTTAAGCGACTCCATTGGATCAATATATTTGACAAGCTTATGCTAGCCAATTCCTTTGTTTTCTGATGCCTTGTTCATTTGACTAGACTAACGGCTAAGAATTCTGTTTTTTACTATACTGGCGCGCAGAGCGCTATGGCTTATATCATGGTCAGCTGTCGTGACTTTAATAAATAAGCTACTTAACTTCCCTTCAAGGGGCAGACCCTATTCGGGCCTGGTTTGAAGGAGATTATTGCTTATATCACTGGAGGAAAAGGTCATGCCCTTCCTCAGGATAGGTCCAAATCAAGGGCCAAAATAAAAAAAATAAATAAATAAAAAAGTCTAATTTTCGTGCCTTTTAAAAACTTCAGGGCAGGTGTGGCATCCTCTTCCTCTAAGGCCAAACAAGAGGGAATTTTTGCTCAGTCCAAGGCGGTCTGGAGACAATCGGACCTGGAACAAAGATAAGCAGGCCAAGGAGCCTGCTGCTGCCTCTAAGGCAGCATGAAGGAACGGACCCCTATCCGGTAACGGGTCCTATAGGGGGCAGACTTTCATTCTTCGCCCAGGCGTGGGCAAGAGATGCCCAGGATCCCTAGGCATTGGAATTTATATCCCAGAGATATCTTCTGGATTTCAAAGATTCCCCCCCAAAAAAAGGGGAGATTTCGCCTTTCACAATTATCTGCAAACCAGATAAAGAAGGAGGCATTCTTACATTGTGTACGAGATCCATCCAGTTCCAAGAGAGGAACAGGGACAGAGTTTTTACTCAAATCTGTTTGTGGTTCCCAAGGAGAGGGAACCTTCAGACCTATTTTGGATCTAAAGATCTTAAACAAATTCCTCAGAATTCGTCATTTAAGATGGAAACTATTCGTACCATCTTAACTATGATCCAGGAGAGTCAATAGAGGACTACAATGGATTTGAAGGATGCTTATCCTCACATTGTGATGCATAAAGATCACCATCGTTTTTCAGGTTTGCCTTTCTAGACAGGCATTACCAGTTTGTAGCTCTTTCCTTTGGGATATCTACAGCCCCAAGAATCTTTATGGAGGTTCTGGGGTCGCTTTGGCGGTCCTTAGACCGCGGGGCATAGAAGTGGCCCCTTATTTAGACGACATCCTGATACAGGCGTCAAACATCCAAATTGCCCAGTCTCATACGGACGTAGTACTGGCATTTCTGAGATCACATGGGTGGAAAGTGAACAAGGAAAGAGTTCTCTATCCCCAATCTCAAGGGTTTCCCTCCTAGGGACTCTGATAGATTCTGTAGAAATGAAAATTTACCTGACGGAGTCCAGGTTGTCAAAGTTTCTAAATTTCTGCCGTGTTTTTTCATCCCATCCGCGCCCTTCGGTGGCTCAGTACATGAATGAAATCGGCTTAATGGTAGCGGCAAGGGACATAGTACCGTTTGCACGTCTACATTTCAGACCGCTGCAACTATGCATGCTCAGTCAGAGGAACGGGGATTACACAGATTTGTCCCCCTGTTAAACCTGGACCAAGAGACCAGAGATTCTCTTCTCTGGTGACTATGTCGGGTCCATCTGTCCAAGGGTATGACCTTCCACAGGTCAGATGGGACAATTGTTACAATAGATGCCAGCCTTTTAGGTTGGGATGCAGTCTGGAACTCCCTGAAGGCTCAGGGATAGTGGACTTAGGAGGAGACCCTCCTTCTAATAAATATTCTGGAACTGGGAGTGATATTCCATGCTCTTCAGACTTGGCCTCAGTTAGCAACTCTGAGGTTCATCATACTCAGTCGGACAATATACACGACTGTGGCTTACATCAGCCATCAAGGGGGAACAGAAGTTCCCTAGCGATGTTAGAAGTCTTACAATAATTCACTGGACAGAGACTCACTCTTGTCTATCAGCTATCCATATCCCAGGTGTTGAGAACTGGGAGGTGGATTTTCTAAGTCGTCAGACTTTTCTTCCGGGGGAGTGGGATTTCCTCCGGAGGTCAAGACCAAGCAGGAGAGGGCTTTGGTGTTTTTGACAGCGCCTGCGTAGCCACGCAGGACCTGGTATGCAGATCTGGTAGACATGTCATCCTTTCCATCACGGTCTCTGCTTCTGAGACAGGTCCCTCTACCTCAGGGTCCTTTCAACCATCTAAATAGAATCAATCTGAGATGGACTGCCTGGAGACTGAACGCTTGATGTTATCAAAGCATGGCTTCTCCGAGTCAGTCATTGATACCTTAATACAGACATGAAAGCCTGTCTCTAGGAAAATTGAACATAGATATGGTGTAAATATCTGATTGTTATGAATCCAAGGGTTACTCATGGAGTAAAGTCTGGATTCCCAGGATATTATCTTTTCTCCAAGATGTTTTTGAGAAAAGGGTTGTCAGCTAATTCCTTAAAAGGGGACAGATTTTTACTCTGTCTATTTTTTTGCACAAGCGTCTGGCAGGTATTCTAGACGTTCAGGCATTTGGTCAGGCTTTGGTTAGATCCAAGCCTGTGTTTAAAACTGTTGCTCCGCCATGGAGCTTAAACCTGATTCTTAAGGTTCTTCAAGAAGTTCCGTTTGAACCTTTTTTGTTACATAGATATCAATCTTTATCTTGGAAAGTTCCTTTTGGGTAGCTAATTCCTCGACTCGTAGAGTCTCCAAGTTATCTGTGTTACAATGTGATTCTCCTTATCTGGTCCTTCGTACGGATAAGGTAGTCCTGCGTACCAACCTGGGTTTTTTCCTAAGGTGGTATCTAACAAGTACATCACTCAAGAGATAGTTGTTCCATGCTTGTATCCTAATCCTTCCTCAAAGAAGGAACGTCTATTACACAATATTGGACGTGGTTTGTGCTTTAAAGTTTTACTTACAAGCTACTACAGTTTTCATCAAACGTTCACCTTGTTTGTTGTCTATTCTGGACAGAGGAGAGGTCAAAGACTTCAGCAGCCTCTCTGTATTTTTGGTTAAAAAGCATAATTCATTTAGCTTATGAGACTGCTGGACAGCAGCCTCCTGAAGGGATTACAGCTCATTCTACTAGAGCTGTGGTTTTCACTTGGGCCTTTTTTAAATGTGGCTTCTGTTGAACAGATTTACAAGACGGAGTCTTGGTCTGCGCTTCATACTTTTCAAATTTAACAAATTTGATACCTTGCTTCTTCGGAGGCTATTTTTGGGAGAAAGGGTTTTTTACAGGCAGTGGTAACTTCCGTTTAAGTACCTGCCTTGTCCCTCCCATCATCCGTGTACTTTAGCTTTGGTATTGGTATTCCATAAGTAATGGATGATCCGTGGACTGGATACACTTAACAAGAGAAAACATAATTTATGCTTACCTGATAAATTTATTTCTCTTGTAGTGTATCCAGTCCACGGCCCGCCCTGTCACTTTAAGGCAGGTAATTTTTTCATTTGAACTACAGTCACCACTGCACCCTATGGTTTTTCCTTTCTCTGCATGTTTTCGGTCGAATGACTGAATATGGCAGTTAGGGGAGGAGCTATATAGCAGCTTTGCTGTGGGTGGACTCTTGCAGCTTCCTGTTGGGAAGGAGAATATATTCCATAAGTAATGGATGATCCGTGGACTGGATACACTACAAGAGAAATAAATTTATCAGGTAAGCATAAATTATGTTATATATATACTGTATATATATACTGTATATATATATATATATATATATATATATATATATATATATATATATATATGAATATATACATATATGTTTATGTGTTAATATGTGTATATACATATATTAACACATAAATATATATGTATATAAGCATATACATATATATTTACAGGGAACACACAATCCCCATAGACCGCAATGTAAAGGCACTTTTCAGTGCTGTTTTTTTCTACCACCCCCTAACTTAAATCCCTAACAACTGCTTTATGCAGTTATTCTTTATTTTAAAAAAAAATGCTACTTTTTGTGCTAATAAAAAACAACCTTACACTTAAATTTGGGGGCAATTGGGGCACATTTAGAAAATTTATTAATTTTTGGAGTGCTAATTGCTACAGCGAGCTTGCAATGGCTGGTTATTTATCTCTTTTTTTATTTATATATATATATATATATATATATATATATATATATATATATATATATATATATATATAACAATGTTTGTTATGCAAAGTTGGGAGGTAGTAAATGTGTTATCTATCTTTTTAAACAATAAAAAAATCAAGTAGTCTGCCTCTTTAATATTCTGTTGCTGCAGGCTATGAGGAACTACGTAAATATAGATATTTTGTTTGTATCATATCAATAATGTCACAGTCTAATGATTATGTTATCTTTTATAATCAACATTGAAAAATAGGTACATTTATAATGATACATTCTCTTTCAGAACATTGACTACAAAATGTGCTTCATTGATGTCATCAAAGCCATAGTAAAGTCAATCAAGGATTCCGATAGTGTGGACACATTTTATTTCTGCGAAAAACGCATTCTGATGCGCATGATGGTGGTAAGCGAAATAAATATCTTGTAATTTAAATAATGAAATATTGATATTAGTACATATTCTGATGATATTATTTTATTTAAAATACGAGTTTCTACGAGTGTAGCTAGTATTATTAAAGAAGAAAGAAGTATCTCTTTAACAAATAGTTCAGTACTATTACAATGAAATGTTCCCTTAGTAGATACCTAGAAATAATTATCATGGTCAAGTATTTTATTGCAATGTTTCAGGAATCTTGGTTATCTTGTGGGAAAATGCATACATATATTTATTTATTCCTATAAGAATAACTGGCTACATTTTCTTCAGATTCTGTCCCCTTAAGTACTATATTATCAACAGTAATGATTGTTTAGTTCCACTATAACCCAGACTTTAGGTTTTTAGGTTAAAGCTTGATAATATCATTAAATCTGTGTGTTAGGGGTTAAAATGTATTTCTTTCCTAAGATATGGAGAGTCTTCAGCGTCATTCAATTACTAGTGGGGATATCATTCCTGGCCAGCAGGAGGAGGCAAAGAGCACCACAGCAAAGCTGTTAAGTGTCACTCCCCTACCCATAATCCCCATTCATTCTCTTTGCCTCTATCAATGGAGGAGGTGAAGTTTGGTGTCTGAAGAAATGAATTCCTTTTTCAGTACTTTTCCCTGAAAGCAAGGATTTGGGTTTAGCTGAGTCCACGTCAAACTCTTCAGTAGAGTAGTGGTGGCTTTTAAGCAGTTAGGAAGTTTTAAGTTAGTCCTTGCTTTGTTTCCTAACACATTGCTGCCCATGGTACAGAAAGCCAGATTTGGTTACTCTGTTCTTTCTTTTTATACAGGTCTCTGTAAGGAGTATGTGTCCTTTTACACTTTGTGAGCTGTCTTCCTGCCGGACAGCTAGATTGCAGGTAAGTGCTTTTGTCTTCTAGGTCTTGGAGACTTGCACTTCAGAAGAATATGTCATATGCAGTAGATAGGGACATTTTTAAAATCCTTTATACAGGATTTTCTTTGGCAGTGGGTAGGCACATTATGTATGTTGAGACTAGGGGTTAATCTTCCCTTTATTGGGATGTTTTTCCTCTTTGGGCTAATTTTGTTGAAATATACAGTGGGGCAAAAAAGTATTTAGTCAGCCACCAATTGTGCAAGTTCTCCCACTTAAGAAGATGAGAGAGGCCTGTAATTTTCATCATAGGTATACCTCAACTATGAGAGACAAAATGTGGAAACAAATCCAGACAATCACATTGTCTGATTTGGAAAGAATTTATTTGCAAATTATGGTGGAAAATAAGTATTTGGTCATATTTTTGGTTACTCTGTTCATATTCTTTGTTGGCAATGACAGAGGTCAAACATTTTCTGTAAGTCTTCACAAGGTTGTCACACACTGTTGCTGGTATGTTGGCCCATTCCTGCATGCAGATCTCCTCTAGAGCAGTGATGTTTTGGGGCTGTCGCTGGGCAACACGGATTTTCAACTCCCTTCAAAGGTTTTCTATGGGGTTGAGATCTGGAGACTGGCTAGGCCACTCCGGGACCTTGAAATGCTTCTTACGAAGCCACTCCTTCGTTGCCCGGGCGGTGTGTTTGGGATCATTGTCATGCTGAAAGACCCAGCCATGTTTCATCTTCAATGCCATTGCTGATGGAAGGAAGTTTGCACTCAAAATCTCACGATACATGGCCCCATTAATTCTTGCACAATTGGTGGCTGACTAAATACTTTTTTGCCCCACTGTATATGAAATATATTAGTATGTGTTGCTTATATTTTATGTAGGGATTTATGTATAAACTTAAAATTTGGCAGTTGGTTTTCTTTGCTTGCTTAGCTAGAACAGGCTAACTGACAGACTGCTTGAGCGTTTGTGTAAATTAAGCTTCGGTGTTGTAGGCAGAGGGAAACGTGCGCCTTTTACTTGCTGTGTAGTTTCCTCTCTCTGCCGGTCATGTGACTTCTCTCTGCTGTCGGATATTCACGGAGCAGAGCGGCGTTATTGAATTTCAGTCTCTTCAGTGTCAATCTACTATATGATCGTTTTAGAGACTTCTGGCAGCCAAATTGTGTATACGTTTTACGGTAAGTCACCTTAGCCTGTCCGATGTGTAGGGGGCCTGATTGGTTTATTATTTTTTTTAAAAATTGCATAATGTTAAGCGGCTGTGGTATTACATTTTTTTAAAGTGACAGTGTTTTTAAAAAAAATCTACAATTTGGGGAATTTTTATTTAGTATTATGGACATGGACCAAGACTCTGTGTCTTTTGACAAATGCTTGTTATGCCTTGAGGCACAAATTGTTTTGCCAATGCAATTCTGTGCTGCATGCTTAGCTAGAACACTTCAATTTAAAGATAAATTGTAGCCCTCTGAGCCCAATGTCTCTCAGGTTGATGCTGTTCAGGCAATGCCACAGCTTTCTCCTCAAATGTCCCAAGCCTCTATGGCATCACATACCATGCCCTGCAGTTCCTCTCAGCCTCCTGGAGGAGTTTATTTGCCTGCAGATTTTGCTGCACAGTTATCTTTTGCGGTATCTGCGGCATTATTTGCTTTTCCTTTGCTGGTTTCTGTTTCACCTACTCCTACGCAGATTGCCCTCCTTCATAAGTCTGATGAGGAGAATACGTTGGTGGCCTCTGAGGGTGAAATCTCAGATTCGGACAGTATTATTCCTTCATCTGATACTGAAGAAGTAAACTTCAGATTTAAGCTTGAACACCTTCGTGAACTGTTAAAGAAGGTATTGGCTACTTTGAACGACTCTGATACTTCTGTCGTTGTCAACCCTAAAAAGTCTAGTAAACTTAATAAATACTATGATGTTCCTTCCTCTGTGGAAGTTTGTCCTGTCCCAGACCATATGACAGAGATTATTTCACAGGAATGGGAGAAGCCAGGGATTCCTTTCTCCCCGTCTCCTGTATTTAAAAAGATGTTTCCTGTTGCTGACTCCATTAAAGATTCTTGGCACATGGTGCCTAAAGTAGAAGGGTCTATTTCTAATCTGGCTAAGAGAACTACGATCCCTATAGAATATAACTGCTCCTTTAAGGATCCCATGGACAAAACGCTGGAAGCTTATTTGAAGAAAATGTATGTTCATCAAGGTCTTCAATGGCTACCTGCAGTTTGTATTGCCACAGTAGCAAGTGCAGCATCTTATTGGTGTGACGCCTTATCTGAATCAATTTTAGTAGAGACTCTGTTGGAGGAAATACAAGATAGGATTAAGGCTCTCAAACTAGCCAATTTCTTTATTTCTGATGCTAACATGCAAGTTATTAGACTGGGAGCCAAGATGTCTGGCTTCACTGTCCTAGCCCGCAGGGCATTGTAGCTAAAATCTTGGTCAGCTGATGTTACCTCTAAGTCCAACCTTCTGGCGCTTCCTTACAAGGGTAAGACCTTGCTTGGACCTGGTCTGGCAGAAATAATTTCTGATATTACGGGTGAAAAAGGGTCTTTTCTACCGCAAGACAAGAAGAACAGAGTCCAAGGAAGTCAAAGTAATTTTCATTCCTTTCGTAACTTCAAAGGTTAAAAGTCTTCCTCTCCCTCTTCCCAGCAGGAGCAGTCCAAGTCTTCTTGGAAGCCCAATTAGTCTTGGAATAAGGGGAAGCAATCAAAGAAACCCTCAGCTGAGTCTAAGTCAGCATGAAGGTTCGGCTCCCGGGCTGGGATAGGATCAAGTGGGGGGCAGACTTTCCCTGTTTTTTCAAGCGTGGAGATGAGATGTCCCAGATCCTTGGGCTGTGGACATAGTATCTCAGGGTTACAAAATAGAATTAAAATCTTTCCCTCTCATGGGCAGATTCCACCTCTCAATATTATCTACAGACTTGGTAAAAACAGAGGCATTCTTGAACTGCGTTCAGGACCTTTCCTCCCTGGGAGTGATTGTTTCAGTTCCAGTAAGAGAACAGGGTCTAGGATTCTATTGAAATCTGTTCATGGTTCCCAAAAAAAGGGAATTTTTCAACCCACTTTAGACCTAAAGTGCCTCAACAAGTTTCTCAGGGTACTGTCCTTCAAAATGGAAACCATTCGTTCCATTCTTCCTTTGGTCCAAGAGGGTAAGTTCGTGATGACCATAGACCTGAAGGACAGATATCTTTATGTTCCCATCCACAGGGATCATCACAAATTCTTGAGATTCACCTTTCTAGACAAACACTTTCAGTTTATGACTCTTCCTTTTGGCCTTGCTACAGCTCCTAGAATTTTCTCAAAGGTTCTGGGGGCTCTCTTGGCAGTGATTAGGTCTAGAGGAATTGCAGTGGTGCCATTTTCTACGTTCCCACGCTTGTAAAGTGAATCTGGAAAAGAGTTCCCTTGTTCCAGCTACAAGGATGGTTTTCTTAGGGATCATAATAGATTCCCTATCTATGAAAATGTTTCTGACGGAGGTCAGAAAATCCAAAATTCTCTCCTCTTGCCTCTCTCTTCAGTCTACTGTTTGGCCATCTCTCTTCAGTCTACTGTTTGGCCATCAGTGGCTCAATCTATGGAGGTAATTGGTCTGATGGTCGCTTCCATGGACATCATTCCCTTTGCTTGATTCCATTTGAGAGCTCTGCAATTATGCATGCTCAGACAATGTAATGGAGACCATTTGGATCAGTCTCAGAGGATAGATCTAGACCAGTTGACAAGAGATTCTCTCCAGTGGCGGCTTTCTCAGGACCACCTGTCTCAGGACACATGCTTCCAGAGACCTTCCTGGGTGACTGTGACCATGGACGCCAGCCTGATAGGCTGGGGAGCAATCTGGGACTCGTTAAAGGCACAGGGACTATGCTCTCCCCATAAACATGTTGGAGTTGAGAGCGATTTACAATGCTCTGATGGTTTGACTCAATTGTCTTTAGCCCAGTTTATAAGGTTCAGTAGGACAACATCACCTCAGTGGCTTACATCACCCACCAGGGAGGAACTCGGAGTTCCTTAGCCATGAAGGAGGTGACACAGATTATTCAGTGGGTGGAAGCTCACAATTGTTCTCTATCTGCCATCCACATTCCTGGAGTGGACAACTGGGAAGTGGATTTCCTGACCAGACAGACATTTCATCCCAGGAAGTGGGCTCTCCATCCGGAGGTGTTCTCCAGGTTAACCCTCAAATGGGGGGTGCCGGAGTTGGATCTGATGGCATCTCGGCAGAACGCCAAGCTTCCAAGGTACGGTTCAAGGTCTAGAGATCCTCAGGCCACTCTGATAGATGCTCTGGCGATTCCTTTGGATTTCAGTCTAGCATACCTGTTTCCTCTGTTTGCGCTCCTTCCACAAGTTTTTGCTTGTATCAAACAAGAGAGAGAATTGGTAATTCTAATAGCTCCTGCATGGCCTTGCAGGATCTGGTATTCAGACCTAGTGAAGATGTCATCTTGGCCGCCTTGGAGGTTGCCTCTGAGGAAGGACCTTCTAACTCAGGATCCATTCCTCCATCCAAATCTCGTTTCTCTGAAGCTGACTGCTTGGAAATTGAACACTTAGTTACTCGAAAAATCTACCATAAGGTATGGCGTAAATACCTTTATTGGTGTAGGCTACTCTAGGAGTAGGGTAAGGATTTCTAGAATTTTGTCTTTTCTCCAGGAAGGTCTGGAGAAAGGGTTGTCAGTCAGTTCTCTGAAAGGTCAGATTTCTGCATTTTCTATTTTGTTACACTAGCGTCTGGCAGATGTGCCAGAGGTTCAATCTTTTTTTCAGGCCCTGGTCAGAATCAGGCCTGTGTTTAAACCTGTTGCTCCTCCTTGGAGCCTTAATCTGGTTCTTAAAGTTTTGCCGCAGGCTCCGTTTGAGCCAATGCATTCCATAGATATAAAGTTGCTATCTTGGAAGGTTTTGTTTCTTATTGCTATCTCTTCTGCTCTGAGAGTTTCGGAACTCTCGGCTTTGCAGTGTGATTTAACTTACCTTATCGGATAAGGCGGTTCTTCGTTCTAAATTGGGGTTTCTTCCTAAAGTGGTTTCGGATAGAAATATTAATCATGAAATTGTTTGTTGTTCCTTCACTCTGTCCCAATCCTTTTTCTCATAAAGAACGTCTGTTGCACACCTTGGATGTTGTGCATGCTCTAAAATTCTACCTACAGACGATTAAGGATTTTCGCCAGTCTTCTGCCCTGTTTGTTTGTTTCTCAGGAAAGCGTAAGAGTCAGAAGGCTGCTTCTATTTCTCTTTCCCTCTGGTTGAGAAGTATGATTCGTTTTGCTTAGGAGACTGCTGGACAGCAGCCTCCCGAGAGAATTACAGCTCATTCCACTAGGGCTGTCTCCTCTTCTTGGGCTTTTAAATATTATGCTTCTGTGGAACATATTTACAAGGCTGCAACTTGGTCCTCTCTGCATACTTTTTCCAAATTTTTCAAATTTGATACTTTTGCCTCAGCTGAGGCCTCTTTTGGGAGAAAATTTCTTCAAGCGGTGGTGCCTTCTGTTTAGGTCTACCTGTCTTATTCTCCCCCCGTTCATCCTTTGTCCTCTAGCTTGGGTATTGGTTTCCACTAGTAATTGAATGACATCGTGGACTCTCCATATCTTAGGAAATAAAACAAAATTTATGCTTAACTGATAAATTTCTTTCTTTCCAGATATGGAGAGTCCATGACCCCACCATTTTTTAAGACAGTTATTTTTTACTAAACCTCAGGCACCTCTACATCTTTGTGTTATTCCTTTTCAATTTCCCTTTGGTCGAATGACTGGGGATTATGGGTAGGGGAGTGAGACTTAACAGCTTTGCTGTGGTGCTCTTTGCCTCCTTCCCACTAGTAATTGAATGACGTTGTGGACTCTCCATATCCGGAATGAAAGAAATTTATCAGGTAAGCATACATTTTGTTATTTGGATTTTATAACAAAGTTATATTAATATTAAATATCTGTGTGTTCTCAGGATTTCCTTAGGGAAGAGCCCAAAGATGCGTTGGCTAGTGATATCCGCTGGAGGGCACTGAGTACAATAACATCACTCAGGTATTTTGTGATGGCCAACATCCTAGCACCTGAGGGCCATAGATCAATATTCTATAAGCTTTAATGGCCTTATATGAATTTAGGGCTTTGAAAAACACATTTCCTAACAATGTCCACAGTTTTAGCTCTGCTTTTTTCTGAGGCCACAAAAACTAGGGCAGAAAGGTTCCAACTGGCCATCCCTGATGTATAATATGGAATAAACAAAACTACAACTATAAACAAGAGATTTATTGGTAATAAGTGGCTGGATTACGAGTTTTTGTCGGTAATGGTGAGCGGTGCTAACGCTCCTTTTTTTCTCACCGCTCACTTAAGACAACGCTGGTATTACGAGCTTTCTGCAAGCCGGCGTTAGCCTCAGAAAAGTGAGCGTTGAGCAAAATTTAGCTCCACATCTCACCTCAATACCAGCGTTGCTTAAGTCAGTGGTAAGCTGATGTAACGTGCTCGTGTACGATTTCCCCATAGGATACAACGGGGCAGAGCTGGCTGAAAAAAAACCTAACACCTGCAAAAAAGCAGTGTTCAGCTCCAAACGCAGCCCCATTGATTCCTATGGGGAAATACTTTTTACGTCTGCACCTAACACCCAAACATGAACCCCGAGTCTAAACACCCCTAATCTTACACTTATTAACTCCTAATCTGCCGTCCCCGACATCGTTGCCACCTGCATTATATTATTAACCCCTAATCTGCCGCTCCGGACACCGCCGCCACCTACATTATACCTATGAACCCCTAATCTACTGCCCCCAACATCGCTGAACCCTATATTAAATTTATTAATCCCTAATCTGCCACTGCCAACGTCGCCGCCACTATAATACATTTATTAACCCCTAAACCTAAGTCTAAAACCCTAAACCTAACACCCCCCTAACTTAAATATAATTTAAATACATCTAAATAAATAATTCCTATTTAAAACTAAATACTTACCTGTAAAATAAACCCTAAGATAGCTACAATATAACTAATAGATATATTGTAGCTATCTCAGGATTTATTTTTTCTTTACGGGCAACTTTGTATTTATTTTAACTAGGTACAATAGTTATTAAATAGTTATTAACTATTTAATAACTACCTATCTAAAATAAAAACAAATTTACCTGTAAAATAAACCCTAACCTAAGTTACAATTACACCTAACACTACACTATCATTAAATTAATTACATAAAATACCTACAATTAATTACAATTAAATTAAATAAACTTAATTACGAAAAACAACAAACACTAAATTACAGAAAATAAAAAAGAAATTACAAATTTTTAAACTAATTACACCTAATCTAATCCCCCTAATAAAATAAAAAGCCCCCCCCCCCCAATAAAAAAATTCCCTACCCTGTACTAAATTACAAATAGACCTTAAAAGGGCCTTTTGTGGGGCATTGCCCCAAAGTAATCAGCTCTTTTACTTGTAAAAAAAATACAATACCCCCCAACATTAAAACCCACCACTCACACACCCAACCCTACTCTAAAACCCACCCAATCCCCCCTTAATAAAACCTAACACTAACCCCTTGAAGATCACCCTACCTTGAGACATCTTCCCCCAGCCGGGCCGAAGTCCTCCAAGAAGCCGGGCAGAAGTGGTCCTCCAGACGGCAGAAGTCTTCATCCGATCGGGGCAGAAGAGGTCCTCCAGACAGCAGAAGTCTTCATCCAGGTGGCATCTTCTATCTTCTTCCATCCGGAGCGAGCGGGTCCATCTTGAAGACATCTCATGCGGAGCATCCTCTTCCATCCGACGGCGACAGAAGAATGAAGGTTCCTTTAAGTGACGTCAAGATGGCGTCCCTTCAATTCCGATTGGCTGATAGAATCCTATCAGCCAATCAGAATTAAGGTAGGAAAAATCCTATTGGCTGATGCAATCAGCCAATAGAATTGAGCTTGCATTCTATTGGCTGATTGGAACATCCAATAGAATGCGAGCGCACTTCAATTCTATTGGCTGATTGCATCATCCAATAGGATTTTTCCTACTTTAAAGGGACAGTTTACTCAAAAATGTTCTCCCCTTTAATTTGTTCCCAATGATCCACTTTAGCTGCTGGAGTGTATTAAATTGTTTACAAGTAGCTCCTTTACCCTTATATTGGCATTTGAAATTGTTAATTTAGCATGTGGTATCCCCACCTATTCTGAAAGTTTGTGGCCGCGCGTACCAGCTATAGATAAGCTTTGTAAACACAGCCAACAGTAGAAATTACACTCCCAGTGCAATATAGCAGAGATAAGGTAATAAAATGTTGATTTTCCATTGTTCTCTCAAAGTATTGGTGATTGTTTTAAGGACAGATATAAGATAAAGAAGCAGGTATATGTGCACAATGTGATACAGTAATGCGATCTGATTATACCTACAAGCTCAACCTATTTTATTAGGCTGTGGCTTCAAAACACAAAATCAGAGCTTTAATATACAGAAATAAACCTTAAAAAGCTAATTTTCATACATTTTTTACTCTGCAGTTGGTAAAAAAAGCAATTGTAAACACATTAAGGGAAAAACTATTTTACAGTATACTGTCCCTTTAATTCCGATAGGATTCTATCAGCCAATCGGAATTGAAGGGACGCCATTTTGGATGATGTCACTTAAAGGAACCTTCATTCTTCAGTTGCCGTCGGATGGAAGCGGATGCTCCGCGTCGGATGTCTTCAAGATGGACCTGCTCCGCTCCGGATGGAAGAAGATAGAAGATGCCGTCTGGATGAAGACTTTTGCTGGTCTGGATGTCCTCTTCTGGCGGGATCAGATGAAGACTTCTGCCCCTCTAGAGGTCCACTTGTGCCAGGCTGGGTGAAGACGTCTCAAGGTAGGGTGATCTTCAGGGGGTTAGTGTTAGGTTTTATTAAGGGGGGATTGGGTGGTTTTTAGAGTAGGGTTGGGTGTGTGGGTGGTGGGTTTTAATGTTGGGGGGTATTATTATTTTTTTTTACAGGTAAAAGAGCTGATTACTTTGGGGCAATGCCCTGCAAAAGGCCCTTTTAAGGGCTATTTGTAATTTAGTATAGGGTAGGGATTTTTATTATTTTGGGTGGCTTTTTTATTTTATTAGGGGGATTAGGTTAGGTGTAATTAGTTTAAAAATTTGTAATTTCTTTTTTATTTTCTGTAATTTAGTGTTTGCTGTTTTTCGTAATTTAGTTTATTTTATTTAATTGTAATTAATTGTAGGTATTTTATGTAATTAATTTAATGATAGTGTAGTGTTAGGTGTAATTGTAACTTAGGTTAGGGTTTATTTTACAGGTAAACTTAGGTTAGGGTTTATTTTACAGGTAAACTTATTTTAGCTAGGTAGTTATTAAATAGTTAATAACTATTTAATAACTATTGTACCTAGTTAAAATAAATACAAAGTTGCCTGTAAAATAAAAATAAATCCTGAGATAGCTACAATGTAACAATTAGTTATATTGTAGCTATCTTAGGGTTTATTTTACAGGTAAGTATTTAGTTTTAAATAGGAATAATTTATTTAGATGTATTTAAATTATATTTAAGTTAGGGGGGGTTAGGGTTGGGGTTAGACTTAGGTTTAGGGGTTAATACATTTAATATAGTAGCGGTGACGTTGGGGACGGCAGATTAGGGGTTAATAAATGTAGGTAGGTGTCGGCGATGTTAGGGATGGCAGATTAGGGGTTAATAAAATTTAACTAGTGTTTGCGAGGCGGGAGTGCGGCGGTTTAGGGGTTAATATATTTATTACAGTGGCGGCGATGTCCGGTCGGCAGATTAGGTTTAGGGGTTAATAGGTAGTTTATGGGTGTTAGTGTACTTTATAGCACTTTAGTTAAGAGTTTTATGCTACGGCATTAGCCCATAAAACTCTTAACTACTGACTTTAAAATGCGGTAGGAGTCTTGGAGGTAGAGGGTTTACCGTTCACTTTTTCCAGCGATCATAATACCGGCGTTAGGAAAATCCCAGTAAAAAGATAGGATACGCAATTGACGTAAGGGGATTTGCGGTATGCTAAAATCGCAGAAAAAAAGTGAGCGGTACACCTGTACCTGCCTGACTCGTAATACCAGCGGGCGTTAAAAAGCAGCGTTGGGACCCCTCAACGCTGCTTTTTAAGGCTAACGCAAGACTCGTAATCTAGGCGAAGGTTAATATTTTTTTTTTCATTTTCAGCAAACTGCAGCCACCTTTGCAGAACGCTGACGTAGACTTTTTGATCCACGTTACGCTTGAGACCTTCTTCCAACTGCTTTCTCTTGAGGAACTCATGAGTAAAGGAGAGCCAGAGATTATAAAGGTAAGGATAGCAAAGCAGGTAAAAAACAAGTAGTAGCTACAGAGTGGGTGACAGGGACAATATTGTGTTGCAACTTTATATTTGTGTAAGATTTAACTTTAACGGACAAATATCTTTCCCCATATTTTAGAGGATACAGGTAGAGAAAGGTTTATTGCACATAATTAAAAATAAATTAATCAGGCTTTTTTAATAATATAAAAATATACATCATTTTGGGCACATTACAGAACTATCTGTAAACATATTGTTGTATATTACCCAATGCAGTATTCCTGCTCACTGATTGGGGTAAATGCTAGACAGGAAAAAGCTTCCATAAGCCCAGAAAATTTAGATCTATTCAGCACAGTAACATTACTTTCTGAGGGGAAAAGTCTGAATAATTCCTTAAAAGACATATTTAGAATTGTATCTGTCCCTCTGGTACAACAATGTTTCTCATATTAGTCATAGATGTAATAATTGTGAGTAAAATGGGTATTTGTGTTTTTACTACCAGTTGTTAATTTTACAAGTAAAATGGCCAAACTGTCTATATAATTAAAGTCACTCTCTGGATCATTCATTTAGTGCTTACAATGTGATTCAGAGTAAATGATTTGATCACTGGACAAACTCAAAATATGATAGTTTTCTTAAAATTAGTTGTTTTAAACTCCCTTTAGTTTTAGCACCTCCCAAATCAAAATAGTCTTGTGCAGGATATTGTGGGGAATTAATAAATGTGCAAATACTATTGCAATTCAGCAAAGAGACTTCAAGGATACAAATAATGAAAATGGAATAATAGTGTTTAGTATGTTACAGACTTGGCTTTAGCTCTTCCTGTTAAAGTGATAATATATTTATTTTTTCACATTATCCTGCTAGATCTGGATGTATATACATTTAGTCCTCAACTTTAAAGGGACATGAAACCCAAAGTTTTTCTTTCATGATAGAAAAAAGAGCAAGCAGTTTCTCTTGTTAAGTGTATCCAGTCCACGGATCATCCATTACTTATGGAATATATTCTCCTTCCCAACAGGAAGCTGCAAGAGTCCACCCACAGCAAAGCTGCTATATAGCTCCTCCCCTAACTGCCATATTCAGTCATTCTCTTGCAAGCCTCAACATAGATAGGAGGTTGTGAGAGTCTGTGGTGCTTTCTACTTAGTTTATTCTTCAATCAAAAGTTTGTTATTTTTAAATGGCACCGGAGTGTGCTGTTTATCTCAGGCAGTATTTGGAAGAAGAATCTGCCTGCGTTTTTCTATGATCTTAGCAGACGTAACTAAGATCCATTTGCTGTTCTCACACATTCTGAGGAGTGAGGTACTTCAGAGGGGGAATGGCGTGCAGGTTTTCCTGCAGATAAGGTATGTGCAGTAAAATATTTTTCTAGGAATGGAATTGACTAAGAAAATACTGCTGATACCGAAGTAATGTAAGTAAAGCCTTAAATGCAGCGATAGCGACTGGTATCAGGCTTATTAATAGAGATACATACTCTTGTAAAAATGTGTTTTAAAACGTTTGCTGGCATGTTTAATCGTTTTTTAACATATGTTTGGTGATAAAACTTATTGGGGCCTAAGTTTTTTCCACATGGCTGGCTTAAATTTTGCATAGAAACAGTTTCCTGAGGCTTTCCACTGTTATAGTATAAAAGTTACAGTTGGTGCAGTTAAAATTACAAACAGTGACATTCAGCTTCCCTCAGCAGTCCCCTGCATGCTATAGGACAACTCTGAAGGGCTCAAAAGGGCTTCAAAAGTAGGAGCTGTTATGACTGTTTAAAACATATTTTTCGTTTTGTTAATCTGTTTTTTGTATTAAGGGGTTAATCATCCATTTGCAAGTGGGTGCAATGCTCTGCTAACTTGTTACATACACTGTAAAAATTTTGTTAGTTTAACTGCCTTTTTTCACTGTTATTTCAAATTTTGGCAAAATTTGTTTCTCTTAAAGGCACAGTAACGTTTTATATATTTGCTTGTTAACTTGATTTAAAGTGTTTTCCAAGCTTACTAGTCTCATTATTAGTCTGTTCTAACATGTCTGACATAGAGGAAGCTCTGTGTTCATTATGTTTTAAAGCCATGGTGGAACCCCATCTTAGAATGTGTACCAGATGTACTGATTTCATGTTAAACAATAAAGATCATTTTTTGTCTTTAAAAACATTATCACCAGAGGATTCTGTCGTGGGGGTAGTTATGCCGACTAACTCTCCCCACGTGTCAGACCTTTTGACTCCCGCTTTAGGGACTCACGCTCAAATGGCGCCAAGTACATCAAGGGCACCCATAGCGTTTCTTTACCAGGGGATTCTGTTGAGGGGAAAGTTATGCCGACTAACTCTCCCCACGTGTCAGACCCTTCGACTCCCGCTTCAGGGACTCACGCTCAAATGGCGCCAAGTACATCAAGGGCGCCCATAGCGTTTATTTTACAAGACATGGCAAAGGTGGTGAATAATATTCTGGCAGCAGTATTAGTCAGACTACCTGAAATTAAAGGAAAGCAGTTAGCTCTGGGGGTAGATACAGAGCATACAGACGCTTTAAGAACCATGTATGATACTACCTCACAATATGCTTAGTCTGTGGGTGATTTTTTTTTTTGACTCAGGGAAGATGATTTAACCTGATTCTGATATTTCTACATTTAAAATTTATGCTTGAGAACCTCCACTTGTTGCTCAGGGAGGCTTTGGCTGCTCTGAATGAATGTGTACAATTGCAGGGCCAGAGAAATTGTGTAGACTGGATAAATAATATGCAGTGCCGGTGTGTACTGATGTTTTTCCAATACCTAAAGAGGTTTACTAAAAATTTTTTTAATAAGGAATGGGATAGACCAGGTGTGCCGTTCTCTTCCCCTCCTATTTTTTAGAAGAATGTTTTCTAATAGTTACCACCACACGGGACTTCTGGCAGACAGTTCCTAAGGTGGAGAGAAGAGTTTCTACTCTAGCTAAGCGTACCACTACCTCTGACGAGGACAGTTGTGCTTTTTAGATCCAATGGATAAAAAATGTTTATTCAACAGGGTTTTATCCTGCAGCCCCTTGCATACATTGCTTCTGTCACTGCTGCTGCGGCGTTCTGGGTTGAGTCTCTTGATGAGGCTTTACAGTTAAGCGACTCCATTGGATGAATATATTTGACAAGCTTATGCTAGCCAATTCCTTTGTTTTCTGATGCCTTGTTCATTTGACTAGACTAACGGCTAAGAATTCTGTTTTTTACTATACTGGCACGCAGAGCGCTATGGCTTATATCATGGTCAGCTGTCGTGACTTTAATAAATAAGCTACTTAACTTCCCTTCAAGGGGCAGACCCTATTCGGGCCTGGTTTGAAGGAGATTATTGCTTATATCACTGGAGGAAAAGGTCATGCCCTTCCTCAGGATAGGTCTAAATCAAGGGCAAAAAAAAAAAGTCTAATTTTCGTACCTTTTAAAAACTTCAGGGCAGGTGTGGCATCCTCTTCCTCTAAGGCAAAACAAGAGGGAATTTTTGCTCAGTCCAAGGCGGTCTGGAGACAATCGGACCTGGAACAAAGATAAGCAGGCCAAGGAGCCTGCTGCTGCCTCTAAGGCAGCATGAAGGAACGGACCCCTATCCGGTAACGGATCCTATAGGGGGCAGACTTTCATTCTTTGCCCAGGTGTGGGCAAGAGATGCCCAGGATCCCTAGGCATTGGAATTTATATCCCAGAGATATCTTCTGGATTACAAAGATTCCCCCCCAAAAAAAGGGGAGATTTCGCCTTTCACAATTATCTGCAAACCAGATAAAGAAGAAGGCATTCTTACATTGTGTACGAGATCCATCCAGTTCCAAGAGAGGAACAGGGACAGAGTTTTTACTCAAATCTGTTTGTGGTTCCCAAGGAGAGGGAACCTTCAGACCTATTTTGGATCTAAAGATCTTAAACAAATTCCTCAGAATTCCGTCATTTAAGATGGAAACTATTCGTACCATCTTAACTATGATCCAGGAGAGTCAATAGAGGACTACAATGGATTTGAAGGATGCTTATCCTCACATTGTGATGCATAAAGATCACCATCGTTTTTCAGGTTTGCCTTTCTAGTCAGGCATTACCAGTTTGTAGCTCTTTCCTTTGGGATATCTACAGCCCCAAGAATCTTTATGGAGGTTCTGGGGTCGCTTTGGCGGTCCTTAGACCGCGGGGCATAGAAGTGGCCCCTTATTTAGACGACATCCTGATACAGGCGTCAAACATCCAAATTGCCCAGTCTCATATGGACGTAGTACTGGCATTTCTGAGATCACATGGGTGGAAAGTGAACAAGGAAAGAGTTCTCTATCCCCAATCTCAAGGGTTTCCCTCCTAGGGACTCTGATAGATTCTGTAGAAATGAAAATTTACCTGACGGAGTCCAGGTTGTCAAAGTTTCTAAATTTCTGCCGTGTTTTTTTCATCCCATCCGCGCCCTTCGGTGGCTCAGTACATGAATGAAATCGGCTTAATGGTAGCAGCAAGGGACATAGTACCGTTTGCACGTCTACATTTCAGACTGCTGCAACTATGCATGCTCAGTCAGAGGAACGGGGATTACACAGATTTGTCCCCTGTTAAACCTGGACCAAGAGACCAGAGATTCTCTTCTCTGGTGACTATGTCGGGTCCATCTGTCCAAGGGTATGACCTTCCGCAGGTCAGATGGGACAATTGTTACAATAGATGCCAGCCTTTTAGGTTGGGATGCAGTCTGGAACTCCCTGAAGGCTCAGGGATAGTGGACTTAGGAGGAGACCCTCCTTCTAATAAATATTCTGGAACTGGGAGTGATATTCCATGCTCTTCAGACTTGGCCTCAGTTAGCAACTCTGAGGTACATCATACTCAGTCGGACAATATACACGACTGTGGCTTACATCAGCCATCAAGGGGGAACAGAAGTTCCCTAGCGATGTTAGAAGTCTTACAATAATTCACTGGACAGAGACTCACTCTTGTCTATCAGCTATCCATATCCCAGGTGTTGAGAACTGGGAGGTGGATTTTCTAAGTCGTCAGACTTTTCTTCCGGGGGAGTGGGATTTCCTCCGGAGGTCAAGACCAAGCAGGAGAGGACTTTGGTGTTTTTGACAGCGCCTGCGTAGCCACGCAGGACCTGGTATGCAGATCTGGTGGACATGTCATCCTTTCCATCACGGTCTCTGCTTCAGAGACAGGTCCCTCTACCTCAGGGTCCTTTCAACCATCTAAATAGAATCAATCTGAGATGGACTGCCTGGAGACTGAACGCTTGATGTTATCAAAGCATGGCTTCTCCGAGTCAGTCATTGATACCTTAATACAGACATGAAAGCCTGTCTCTAGGAAAATTGAACATAGATATGGTGTAAATATCTGATTGTTATGAATCCAAGGGTTTCTCATGGAGTAAAGTCTGGATTCCCAGGATATTATCTTTTCTCCAAGATGTTTTTGAGAAAAGGGTTGTCAGCTAATTCCTTAAAAGGGGACAGATTTTTACTCTGTCTATTTTTTTGCACAAGCGTCTGGCAGGTATTCTAGACGTTCAGGCATTTGGTCAGGCTTTGGTTAGATCCAAGCCTGTGTTTAAAACTGTTGCTCCGCCATGGAGCTTAAACCTGATTCTTAAGGTTCTTCAAGAAGTTCCGTTTGAACCTTTTTTGTTCCATAGATATCAATCTTTATCTTGGAAAGTTCCTTTTGGGTAGCTAATTCCTCGACTCGTAGAGTCTCCAAGTTATCTGTGTTACAATGTGATTCTCCTTATCTGGTCCTTCGTACGGATAAGGTAGTCCTGCGTACCAACCTGGGTTTTTTCCTAAGGTGGTATCTAACAAGTACATCACTCAAGAGATAGTTGTTCCATGCTTGTATCCTAATCCTTCCTCAAAGAAGGAACGTCTATTACACAATATTGGACGTGGTTTGTGCTTTAAAGTTTTACTTACAAGCTACTACAGTTTTCATCAAACGTTCACCTTGTTTGTTGTCTATTCTGGACAGAGGAGAGGTCAAAAGACTTCAGCAGCCTCTCTGTCTTTTTGGTTAAAAAGCATAATTCATTTAGCTTATGAGACTGCTGGACAGCAGCCTCCTGAAGTGATTACAGCTCATTCTACTAGAGCTGTGGTTTTCACTTGGGCCTTTTTTAAATGTGGCTTCTGTTGAACAGATTTACAAGACGGAGTCTTGGTCTGCGCTTCATACTTTTCAAATTTAACAAATTTGATACCTTGCTTCTTCGGAGGCTATTTTTGGGAGAAAGGGTTTTTTACAGGCAGTGGTAACTTCCGTTTAAGTACCTGCCTTGTCCCTCCCATCATCCGTGTACTTTAGCTTTGGTATTGGTATTCCATAAGTAATGGATGATCCGTGGACTGGATACACTTAACAAGAGAAAACATAATTTATGCTTACCTGATAAATTTATTTCTCTTGTAGTGTATCCAGTCCACGGCCCGCCCTGTCACTTTAAGGCAGGTAATTTTTTCATTTGAACTACAGTCACCACTGCACCCTATGGTTTTTCCTTTCTCTGCATGTTTTCGGTCGAATGACTGAATATGGCAGTTAGGGGAGGAGCTATATAGCAGCTTTGCTGTCTGTGGGTGGACTCTTGCAGCTTCCTGTTGGGAAGGAGAATATATTCCATAAGTAATGGATGATCCGTGGACTGGATACACTACAAGAGAAATAAATTTATCAGGTAAGCATAAATTATGTTTTTAACCCCTTCGTGACCAGACCACATTTCCATTTGTTGACCGTTTGGGATCAGGGCTATTTTTCCATTTCTGCAGTGTTTGTGATTAGCTGTAATTATCCTCTTACTCATTTACTGTACCCATACATATTATATACCTTTTTTCTCGCCATTTAATTGAACTTTCTAAAGATACCATTATTTTCATCATATCTTATAATGTACTATAAAAAAATTAATAAAATATTTTTTTTTTTTTTTTTTAAATTGAAAAAAACACACTTTTTCTAACTTTGACCCCCAAAATCTGTTACACATCTACAATCACCAAGAAACACCCATGCCTAATAGTTTCTAAATGTTGTCCTGAGTTTAGAAATACCCAATGTTTACATGTTCTTTGCTTTTTTTGCAAGTTATAGGGCAATAAATACAAGTAGCACTTTGCAATTTCCAAAACATTTTTCTTTGAAAATTAGCAATAGTTATATTGGAACACTGATATCTGTCAGGAATCCCTGAATAACCCTTTACATGTATATATATTTTTTTAGTAGACAACCCAAAGTATTGATCTAGGCCCATTTTGGTATATTTCATGCCACCATTTCACTGCCAAATGCGATCAAATGAACACATTTGTGCAATTATGGCACAAATGGTTGTAAATGCTTTTCTGGGATCCCCTTTTTTCAGAAATAGCAGACATTTATGGCTTTGGCATTACTTTTTAGTAATTAGAAGGCCGCTAAATGCTGCTGCGCACCACACTTGTATTATGCCCAGCAGTGGAGGGGTTAATTAGGTAGATTGTAGGGAGCTAAGTTGTAGGGTTAATTTTAGCTTTAGTGTAGTGTAGCAGACAACACACAGGGGCATATGTATCAAGCTCCATATGAAGGCTCGCCAGAAACAGCAGTTATGAAGCAGCGGTCACAAAGACCGCTGCTCCATAACCTGTCCGCCTGCTCTGAGCAGGCGGACACACATCGCTACAATACAACCCGATCGAGTACGATCGGGTTGATTGACACCCCCCCCTGCTGGTGGCCTATTGGCTGCGAGTTTGCAGGGGGCGGGGCGTGGCACCAGCAGTTCTTGTGAGCTGCTGGTGCAATGATGAATATGGCGAGCGTATTGCTCGCCGTATTCAGCGAGGTCTGTCGGCCCTAATCCGCACTGTCGGATCAGGTCCGCTAGACTTTCATAACTAGAGGCCAAAGTATTGATCTAGGCCCATTTCTCTTGTAAGGTGTATCCAGTCCACGGATTCATCCATTACTTGTGGGATATTCTCCTTCCCAACAGGAAGCTTCAAGAGGATCACCCACAGCAGAGCTGTCTATATAGCTCCTCCCCTAACTGCCACCTCCCAGTCATTCTCTTGCAGCTCTCGACAAGGGAAGTAGCTAGAGAGATGTGGTGAATTAATGTAGTTTATCTTCAATCAAAAGTTTATTATTTTCAAATGGTACCGGAGTTGTACTATTTTGGCTTCAGGCAGAAAGGTGAAGAAGAGTCTGCCTGAAGTTTTTTGATGATCTTAGCAGTTTGTAACTAAGGTCCACTGCTGTTCTCACACATAACTGAAGAGATGAGTAACTTCAGCTGGGGGAGTAGCGTGCAGGGTTTCCTGCTCTGAGGTATGTGCAGTTTTAAATTTTTCTAGAGAGATGATAAGCTAGAAAATGCTGACAGTACCTGATTTATTTAAGGTAAGCCTGATTACAGTGATTTAATAACGACTGGTATCATGCTTGCTGTAAAGGGTAATATTTTTGTTATTTACTCTCATTACTTAATAGATATAACATTTGCTTGATGTATATAAACGTTTACTACAAATGGTGATAAAACTTTATTCTGGGGCCCAGTTTTTCCACATGGCTGACTAGATTTTGCCTAGTGATAGTTTTTTAAGGCCCTCTCACTGTGAGTACATGTTGGGAGGGGCCTATTTTCGTGCCTTAATTGCGCAGTAGTTTTTGCAGCTTGAGACATCCAGCTTCCCTGAAGGAGTCCCCTGACATATAGGACCCCTCTACAGGGTTTTTGTGCCTTCCAAAGTCGTTGTATGGGCAGGTAGGAGCCACAGTAGAGCTGTGGCAGTTGTTTGTGACTGTTTAAAAACGGCTATATCGTTTTTTTTATCCGGTTTTGAAACTAAGGGGTTAATCATCCATTTGCAAGTGGGTGCAATGCTATTTCAGTCTATTATACACACTGTAAAATTTTCATAGAATTTACTGCTTTTTTCACTGTTTTGCAGTTTATGTGATTGTTTTTTTCTCTTAAAGGCACAGTACCGTTTTTATTTTTTGCTTGTTCACAGTTATTAAAGTGTTTTCCAAGCTTGCTGGTCTCATTACTAGTCTGTTTAAACATGTCTGACATAGAGGAAACTCATTGTTCATTATGTTTAGAAGCCATTGTGGAACCCCCTCTTAGAATGTGTACCAAATGCACTGATTTTACTATAGATTACAAAGACCATATTCTGGCTTTAAAAAATTTATCACCAGAAGAAATTGACAAGGAGGAAGTTATGCCGTCTAACTCTCCCCACGTGTCAGAACCTATAACTCCCGCTCAGGGGACGCCAAGTACATCTAGCGCGCCCATTGCATATACCTTACAAGATATGGCGGCAGTTATGAATCATACCCTTACAGAGGTATTATCTAAACTGCCAGGATTGCAAGGAAAGAGAGACAGCTCTGGGACTAGAATAAATACAGAGCTCTCTGACGCTTTAGTGGCTATGTCTGATACACCCTCACAATGTACAGAAGCTGAAGCAGGGGAGCTTCAATCTGTAGGTGATTTTTCTGATTCAGGGAAGATACTTCAACCTGATTCTGATATGTCTACATTTAAATTTAAGCTTGAACACCTCCGCATATTGCTCAGGGAGGTCTTAGCAACTCTGGACGACTGTGATGCTATTGTTGTCCCAGAGAAATTATGTAGATTGGCTAAATACTATGCAGTACTTACACTTATGTTTTTCCAATCCCTAAGAGGTTTTCTGAAATTATTACTAAGGAATGGGATAGACCAGGTGTACCGTTATCTCTCCACCTCCTGTTTTTAAAAAGATGTTTCCTATAGACGCCGCTACACAGGACTTGTGGCAGACGGTCCCTAAGGTGGGAGGGAGCAGTTTCTACTCTAGCTAAGCGTACCACTATCCCTGTCGAGGACAGTTGTGCTTTTCTAAATCCAATGGATAAAAAATTAGGGGGCTACCTTAAGAAAATGTTTATTCAACAAGGTTTTATTCTCCAGCCTCTTGCATGCATTGCCCCAGTCACTGCTGCTGCAGCTTTCTGGTTTGAGTCTCTAGAGGAGGCTCTACAGGTTGAAACCCTGTTGGAAGATATTATTGACAAGCTTAGGGCCCTTAAGCTAGCCAATTCATTTGTTTCTGACGCCGTTGTTCATTTAACCAAGCTAACGGCTAAAAATTCAGGCTTTGCTATTCGGGCGCGTAGGGCGCTATGGCTTAAATCCTGGTCAGCTGACATGACTTCAAAGTCTAAACTTCTCAACATTCCCTTCAAAGGACAGACCCTATTCGGGCCTGGACTGAAGGAGATCATTTCTGACATCACTGGAGGAAAAGGTCACGCCCTTCCGCAAGACAGGTCCAACAAATTAAGGACCAAACAGTCTAGTTTTTGGCCCTTTCTAAACTTCAAGAGTGGCGCAGCTTCAACTTCCTCTAACACAAAACAAGAGGGAACTTTTGCCCAGTCTAAGCAGGTCTGGAGACCTAACCAGGCTTGGAAAAAGGGGAAACAGGCCAAAAAGCCTGCTGCTGCCTCTAAGACAACATGAAGGAGCAGCCCCTGATCCGGAAACAGATCTAGTAGGGGGCAGACTCTCTCTCTTCGCCCAGGCTTGGGCAAGAGATGTCCAGGATCCCTGGGCATTGGAAATTGTGTCCAAGGGTTATCTTCTGGAATTCAAAACCTCTCCCCCAAAAGGGAGATTTCATCTCTCACATTTATCTGCAAACCAGATAAAGAGAGAGACATTCTTACATTGTGTTCAAGACCTCCTAGTTATCGGAGTGATCCACCCAGTTCCGTAGGAGGAACAGGGGCAGGGCTTCTATTCAAATCTGTTTGTAGTTCCCAAGAAAGAGGGAACATTCAGACCAATCTTAGATCTCAAGATCTTAAACAAATTTCTCAGAGTCCCATCCTTCAAGATGGAGACTATTCGAACCATCCTTCCTATGATCCAGGAGGGTCAATATATGACTACCGTAGACTTAAAGGATGCTTATCTTCACATCCCGATACACAAAGATCATCATCGTTTTCTCAGTTTTGCCTTTCTAGACAGGCACTACCAGTTTGTGGCTCTTCCCTTCAGGTTGGCCACGGCACCAAGAATCTTTACAAAGGTTCTAGGGTCCCTCCTAGTGGTCCTAAGGCCGCAGGGTATAGCAGTAGCCCCTTACTTAGACGACATTCTGATACAGGCGTCGACTTTTCAAATCGCCAGGTCCCATACGGACATTGTTCTGCCATTTCTGAGGTCCCATGGGTGGAAGGTGAATGAAGAAAAGAGTTCTCTATCACCTCTAACAAAAGTTTCATTCCTAGGGACTCTGATAGATTCGGTAGAAATGAAGATTTACCTAATGAAGGCCAGATTGTCAAAGCTTCTAGACTCTTGCCGTGTTCTTTATTCCACTTCTCGTCCTTCAGTGGCTCAGTGTATGGAAGTAATCGGTTTAATGGTAGCGGCAATGGACATAGTACCGTTTGCCCGCCTACATCTCAGACTGCTGCAACTTTGCATGCTCAGTCAGTGGAATGGGGATTACACAGATTTGTCCCCTCTACTAAATCCTGGATCAAGAAACCAGGGATTCTCTTCTCTGGTGGCTATGTCAGGTCCATCTGTCCAAGGGGATGAACTTCTGCAGGCCAGATTGGACTATAGTAACGACAGATGCCAGCCTTCTGGGCTGGGGTGCAGTCTGGAACTCCCTGAAGGCTCAGGGCTCGTGGACTCAGGAGGAGGCACTGCTTCCGATAAACATTCTGGAACTAAGAGCGATATTCAATGCTCTTCAGGCTTGGCCTCAGCTAGCTGCGGTCAGGTTCATCAGATTTCAGTCGGACAACATCACGACTGTAGCCTATATCAACCATCAGGGGGGAACAAGGAGCCCCCTGGCAATGTTGGAGGTTTCAAAGATAATTCTATGGGCAGAGGTTCACTCTTGCCATCTCTCAGCTATCCATATCCCAGGAGTAGAGAACTGGGAGGCGGATTTTCTAAGTCGACAGACTTTTCATCCGGGGGAGTGGGAGCTCCATCCGGAGGTATTTGCCCAGCTGATTCATCTATGAGGCAAACCAGAACTGGATCTCATGGCGTCTCGTCAGAACGCCAAACTTCCTTGTTAAGAGTCCAGGTCAAGGGATCCCCAGGCAGCGCTGATAGATGCTCTAGCAGCGCCCTGGTCCTTCAGCCTGGCTTATGTGTTTCCACCATTTCCTCTGCTCCCTCGCCTGATTGCCAAGATCAAGCAGGAGAGAGCTTCAGTGATTTTGATAGCTCCTGCGTGGCCACGCAGGACTTGGTATGCAGATCTGGTGGTCATGTCATCCTTTCCACCATGGACTCCGCCGCTGAGGCAGGACCTTCTACTTCAAGGTCCCTTCAAACATCCAAATCTAATTTCTCTGCGGCTGACTGCTTGGAGATTGAACGCTTGATTTTATCAAAGCGTGGTTTTTCCGAGTCGGTCATTGATACCTTAATTCAGGCTCGAAAGCCTGTCACCAGGAAAATCTATCATAAGATATAGTGTAAATATCTTCATTGGTGTGAATCCAAGGGTTACTCATGGAGTAAAGTCAGGATTTCCAGGATATTATATTTTCTCCAAGAAGGATTGGAGAAGGGATTGTCAGCTAGTTCCTTAAAGGGACAGATTTCTGCTCTGTCTATTCTTTTGCACAAACATCTGGCGGATGTTCCAGACGTTCAGGCATTTTGTCAGGCTTTAGTTAGAATCAAGCCTGTGTTTAAACCTGTTGCTCCGCCATGGAGTTTAAATTTAGTTCTTAAAGTTCTTCAAGGGGTTCCGTTTGAACCTCTGCATTCCTTAGATATCAAGCTTTTATCTTGGAAAGTTCTGTTTTTGGTAGCTATCTCTTCGGCTCGAAGAGTTTCAGAGTTATCTGCCTTGCAGTGTGATTCCCCTTATCTGATCTTCCATGCAGATAAGGTAGTTTTGCGTACCAAACCTGGGTTTCTTCCTAAGGTGGTATCTAATAAGAATATCAATCAGGAGATTGTTGTTCCGTCACTGTGTCCTAAACCTTCTTCAAAGAAGGAACGTCTATTACACAATCTTGACGTGGTTCATGCTTTAAAGTTTTATTTACAAGCTACTAAAGATTTTCGTCAAACATCTGCATTGTTTGTTGTCTACTCTGGACAGAGGAAAGGCCAAAAAGCTTCAGCAACTTCTCTTTCTTTTTGGTTAAGAAGTATAATCCGCTTAGCTTATGAGACTGCTTGCCAGCAGACTCCTGAAAGAATTACAGCTCATTCCACTAGAGCGGTGGCTTCCACATGGGCTTTTAAAAATGAGGCTTCTGTTGAACAGATTTGTAAGGCGGCGACATGGTCTTCGCTTCATACTTTTTCTAAATTCTACAAATTTGATACTTTTGCTTCTTCGGAGGCTATTTTTGGGAGAAAGGTCTTACAGGCAGTGGTGCCTTCCATTTAAGCGCCTGCCTTGTCCCTCCCTTCATCCCTGTCCTATAGCTTTGGTAATTGGCAAGTAATGGATGAATCCGTGGACTGGATACACCTTACAAGAGAAAATAAAATTTATGCTTACCTGATAAATCTATTTCTCTTGTGGTGTATCCAGTCCACAGCCCGCCCTGTCATTTTAAGGCAGGTGTTTTTTATTTTTAAACTACAGTCACCCCTGCACCCTATAGTTTCTCCTTTCTCTTGCTTGTCTTCGGTCGAATGACTGGGAGGTGGCAGTTAGGGGAGGAGCTATATAGACAGCTCTGCTGTGGGTGATCCTCTTGCAGCTTCCTGTTGGGAAGGAGAATATCCCACAAGTAATGGATCAATCCGTGGACTGGATACACCACAAGAGAAATAAATTTATCAGGTAAGCATAAATTTTGTTTTTGATATATTTCATGCCACCATTTCACTGCCAAATGCAATCAAATAAAAAAATTGTTAACTTTTTCACTAACTTTAGGTTTCTCACTGAAATTATTTACAAACAGCTTGTGCAATTATGGCACAAATGGTTGTAAATGCTTCTCTGGGATCCCCTTTGTTCAGAAATAGCAAACATATATGGCATTGGCATTGCTTTTTGGTAATTAGAAGGCCGCAAAATGCTGCTGCGCACCACACTTGTATTATGCCCAGAAGTGAAGGGGTTAATTAGGTAGCTTGTAGGGAGCTTGAAGGGTTAATTTTAGCTTTAGTGTAGAGATCAGCCTCCCACCAGACACATCCCATTCCTTGATCCCTCCCTGACCCCCCTCAAATACCTCTCTTCCCTCCCCCACCTCACTATTGTCACCGCCATCTTTAGTACTGGAATAAAGTCTGCTAGTATAAAAATAAATAGGTTTTGTTTTTTGTTTTTTTAACCTTTTTTTTTTAAATTATATATTTTCTGCAGTGTAGGATCCCCCCTTACCACCCAACCTCCCTGAGCCCCCAAACAGCTCTCTAACCCTCCCCTCTCTCACTATTTGCTGCCATTTTGGATACTAGCAGCTGTCTGCCAGTACCCACTTTTCAATAAAATATGCCTATTTTTTATATATACTGTATTTATATATTTCTGTACTGTAGCTGCCCCCCTCAATACACTACCCCCCTCCCATATCCCTTTCCTAACATTATTTCCCACCAACCTATCCCAACACCCTCTCCCTTCACTTCCTATGTACACATATGTGCAGATTGAGGGCGCGCGCTCACACACATGCGTGCATACGGCCCCCGAGCGTGCTCCTGCACGCACCGGGGAGTGATTTCACACTGCTGCCCGGACATTCGCCAGTGATGGGCAGCCCACCCGCCTCCCTCCAATGGCTCCCACCCACCAACGATCGGCACCATTGCTGGCCGATGCAAAGAGAGTCACAGAGTGACTCTCTCTGCATCGGTGTGCAAAAAAAGGTATTGCAGTGGTGCCTCAATATCGAGGCATCACAGCAATACCTTGAAAGCGACTGGAAGTGATCAGGATTGCTTCCACCGCTTGAAACCCCAGAGGACATGTTAGGCACGTCCTTGGTCCTTAAGGGTATTTTTTGTAGGACGTGCCTTACATGTCCTTAGCCGTTAAGGGGTTAAACAACTTTCCAATTTACTTCTATTATCTAAATTGCTTCATTCTCTTGATATCCTTTGTTGAAAATAATATCTAAATAGGCTAAGTAGCTGCTGAATGGTGCCTGCACATAGATGCCTCTTGTGATTGGCTCACCCACGTGATTGGCTATTTCTTCAAAAAAAGGATAGCTGAAGAATGAAGCATATTAAATAATAGAAGTTAATTAGAATGTTTTTAAAAATTGTATTCTCTATCTGAATCATAAAAGAAACATTTTGGGTGTCATGTCCCTTTAAGGACTAGGGCTGCAACTAACAATTATTTTCATAATCGATTAATCGGCCGATTATTTTTTTCGATTAATCGACTAATCCGATAAGAAAAGAATCAATAATTGTTTCCTAAATTTTAAATAAAATCCACATACTGAGTGTTACAAATATAAACTGCAGACTAAAACTTTGCATTAACACAACTCTTTGTCCAATTTTTAAGCAGCAGAACCCATTTTTATAGTTAAGCAAAACAAAATCACAAACTTTGAAGAGAGGTAGAACTAGAAAGAGGTAGCACTAGAAAGGGGTAGCACTAGATAGAGGAAGAATATAACTGTTTATAACATTCTTTTATTCACTCTTTCAGAAACTTTACATTGAAATGCAAAGATGTCAACATGTCCACAGGCTACTGGCTGAGGCTGGCTCTCTATTGGCAGCTATTTTGCCTGCAGCAGAGAAGAGGCGCTCATATAGTGTTGAGGTGTCTGAGATGCATAATTAGGGTTTTGCCAATTTTGCCAAAGTGAGATATTTATCTTTGTTAGCTCTTCGCCAATGCTAAGTGTTTTCAACCTGGGCAAGGGGCCTCTCTACAAACTAAGGCTGGACTTCATTCTAACATAAAAATATCTTGAATATCTATATGCAATGGTAAATAACCAGCTATAAGGTTAGGGAAAAATCTCTAGTCCGCTCTAAAAATAACAGATATATACTTATAGAGGTTGAATCTGGTACCTACTATCACAATTTATTCAAAATATAAAAAAAAACAATTAAAAAAAAAGTCAAAAGCGCTAAGGACTATGGGATCTATTTATGTAGGTCCGGACAGACAGGACCGCTGCTTCTTAACTTCCGCGTCAGTCGGAACTGAAGCATAGAGGGTCGGAAGCAGCATCCGCTGTTTCATAAATAGACCCCTGTATATCAGTAACAGGATAAAGCCTTGTATATTTATCTATACAGTGCATATAATCAGCAATAGCAAGCGATCCGCTAATTGTGCAAACAGATAATAGTGCACATCAATTCAAATGACAACTCCCATCAATCTATGGCTAGGTGTAAATAACAAGCTGGGCACTATATCATGCCACGCATAGTCCCAAATCACCTGATTTAAAGGGACATCAAACCCAAAAGTTTTCTTTCATGATTCAGGTAGAGAATACAATTTTTAACAACATTCCAATTTAATTCTATTATCTAATTTGCTTAATTCTTTAGATATTCTTTGTTGAAGAAATAGCAATACACATAGGTGAGCCAATCACACGCAGCACCTATGTGCAGCAACCAATCAGGAGCTACTGAGCCTATTTAGATATGCTTTATTTATGATATATCGAGAGAATGAACCAAATTAGATAATGGAAGTAAATTGGAAAGTTGTTTAAAATCGCATGCTCTTTCTAAATCCTGAAAATTTGGGTTTAATGTCCCTTTAATATAAACAATCCAAATAATGGCTCCTATTATTTCTGGGTGTCACATTAGCCAGGAGTAGTTGTAAACTTATACTGTCCTGAAAAAATGAAAAGTAAATATCTGTAGACGTCCTTTAGGCTAAGGGCATAACCATAAAACACAATACCATGTGCAGGAGCTCATTGGAGTGAAACAGCTGGTGCTGTGCACAGACCAACCAATTGCAAACCAACTAATCGATTATGAGATTTTTTGACAACTATTTTCATAATCGATTATTATTGATTATATTGATTATTTGTTGCAGCTCTAGACCTGTGCTGTTTCATACAAATATCTGGTGTATCTGTAATACAATTCGATTGAAATCATATAATGAATAATCCCTTACCAGATCTTGGTGCTTTCATTGTTCAAGTTTCCACACATCTTAAAATTCTCCCTTATAGGAGTTATACAAGGGTACATCAGAAGAGCTGACAGAGTTGCTTATGACAATCCAACTGCAACAGAAACAGCAAGGGTTTAAAATAATCTTCAATGTAAGTAATGATAAGAGCCCTTTATAATATACCATATATTTGTTGTCCTTATTTCATATATTATTTCAGTTTTTTATATGCTTAATTCATACATAATTATCAGAGCTTTTACCACAAACAAATCAGATTATCCGTAGTAAGAAAAAGGGATAAGAATATTTAAATGCTTGTGTTTTTATTATTGAGCATAACAGATTAATGATGTCATATTTTATTTATATTTAATATGTATTCTGCTCTGGATACTCAAACACCAGTATAGGTGAACCTGAGATTTTGTTTTTTATTACTCTAAGTTATAATTTTTCATGTAATTGCTTCCCATACAGCATTTAAACAAGTGGTTATGTCCATCCAATAACCGCAGTCACTGGGGAGCGGCAATGAAGATTTCTTCTAAGCTTCTTAATAACTACCTGGTGACCATGAAGGTAACAAAACCAACTAACTAACTGTGATACTTGCTTACTTTGAAATAGATTATGAATACTTATCTCATTCTGATATGTATAACAAAAAACATATATAGACTATCAAATAAGATGATGACAGGAAATACCTTTTATAGCATGCATGTTTTACTATATATTAATTCCAGAATTACTCCTTTTCAGACAAATGTAAAACATAATAGATTTTTTTTTACTTTGTCAATGTATGTAAACATTTACTTTCCTATGACATGGACGGCTAGATTTAGAGTTCTGTGGCCAAAGGGGTGAGTTAGCTACGCGTGCTTTTTTTCTCCCGCACCTTTTAAATACTGCTGGTATTTAGAGTTCACAGAATGGCTGGGTTTTCAGTGCGTTAGGCTCCAAAAAGGGAGCGTAGAGCATAATTTAATGCCACTGCAACTCTAGATACCAGCGGTGCTTACGGACGCGGCCAGCTTCAAAAACGTGCTCATGCACGATTCCCCCATGGAAAACAATGGGGCCATTTGAGCTGCAAAAAAGCAGCATTCAGCTCCTAACGCAGCCCCATTGTTTTCTATGGGGAAACACTTCCTATGTCTGCACCTAACACCCTAACATGAACCCCGAGTCTAAACACCCCTAACCTTATACTTATTAACCCCTAATCTGCCGCCCCCGCTATCGCTGACACCTGCATAGTTTTTAAACCCTAATCTGCTGCTCTGTAAACCGCCGCTACCTACATTATCCCTATGTACCCCTAATCTGCTGCCCCTAACACCGCCGACCCCTATATTATATTTATTAACCCCTAATCTACCCCCCTCAATGTCGCCTCCACCTGCCTACACTTATTAACCCCTAATCTGCCGAGCAGACCGCACCGCTACTATAATAAAGTTATTAACCCCTAATCCGCCTCACTCCCGCCTCAATAACCCTATAATAAATAATATTAACCCCTAATCTGCCCTCCCTAACATCGCCGACACCTAACTTCAATTATTAACCCCTAATCTGCCGACCGAATCTCGCCGCTACTGTAATAAATGGATTAACTCCTAAAGCTAAGTCTAACCCTAACACCCCCCTAAATTAAATATAATTTAAATCTAACGAAATGAATTAACTCTTATTAAATAAATTATTCCTATTTAAAGCTAAATACTTACCTGTAAAATAAACCCTAATATAGCTACAATATAAATTATAATTATATTATAGCTATTTTAGGATTTATATTTATTTTACAGGTAACTTTGTATTTATTTTAACCAGGTACAATAGCTATTAAATAGTTAAGAACTATTTAATAGCTAAAATAGTTAAAATAATTACAAAATTACCTGTAAAATAAATCCTAACCTAAGTTACAATTAAACCTAACACTACACTATCAATAAATTACTTAAATAAAATACCTACAATTATCTACAATTAAACCTAACACTACACTATCAATAAATTTAATTAAATACAATATCTACAAATAAATACAATTAAATAAACTAACTAAAGTACAAAAAATAAAAAAGAACTAAGTTACAAAAAATAAAAAAATATTTACAAACATTAGAAAAATATTACAACAATTTTAAACTAATTACACCTACTCTAAGCCCCCTAATAAAATAACAAAGCTCTTTTACCTTACCAGCCCTTAAAAGGGCCCTTTGCGGGGCATGCCCCAAATAATTCAGCTCTTTTGCCTGTAAAAAAAAACATACAATACCCCCCCCAACATTACAACCCACCACCCACATACCCCTAATCTAACCCAAACCCCCCTTAAATAAACCTAACACTAAGCCCCTGAAGATCTTCCTACCTTGTCTTCACCAGGCCAGGTATCACCGATCGTTCCAGGCTCCGAAATCTTCATCCAAGCCCAAGCGGGGGCTAGACATCCATCATCCGACGGCTGAAGAAGTCCAGAAGAGGGTCCAAAGTCTTCATCCTATCCGGGAAGAAGAGTAGATCCGGACCGGCAACCATCTTCTTCCAAGCGGCATCTTCTATCTTCATCCGATGAGGACCGGCTCCATCTTGAAGACCTCCACCGCGGACCCATCTTCTTCTTCCGACGACTTCCCGATGAATGACGGTTCCTTTAAGGGACGTCATCCAAGATGGCGTCCCTCGAATTCTGATTGGCTGATAGGATTCTATCAGCCAATCGGAATTAAGGTAGGAAAATTCTGATTGGCTGATGGAATCAGCCAATCAGAATCAAGTTCAATCCGATTGGCTGATTCAATCAGCCAATCAGATTGAGCTCGCATTCTATTGGCTGTTCCGATCAGCCAATAGAATGCGAGCTCAATCTGATTGGCTGATCGGATCAGCCAATCGGATTGAACTTGATTCTGATTGGCTGATTCCATCAGCCAATCAGAATTTTCCTACCTTAATTCCGATTGGCTGATAGAATCCTATCAGCCAATCGGAATTCGAGGGACGCCATCTTGGATGACGTCCCTTAAAGGAACCATCATTCGTCAGGAAGTCGTCGGAAGAAGAAGATGGGTCCGTGGTGGAGGTCTTCAAGATGGAGCCGGTCCTCATCGGATGAAGATAGAAGATGCCGCTTGGAAGAAGATGGTTGCCGGTCCGGATCTACTCTTCTTCCCGGATAGGATGAAGACTTTGGACCCTCTTTTGGACTTCTTCAGCCGTCGGATGATGGATGTCTAGCCCCTGCTTGGGCTTGGATGAAGATTTCGGAGCCTGGAACGATCGTTGATACCTGGCATGGTGAAGACAAGGTAGGAAGATCTTCAGGGGCTTAGTGTTAGGTTTATTTAAGGGGGGTTTGGGTTAGATTAGGGGTATGTGGGTGGTGGGTTGTAATGTTGGGGGGGTATTGTATGTTTTTTTTACAGGCAAAAGAGCTGAATTCTTTGGGGCATGCCCCACAAATGGCCCTTTTCAGGGCTGGTAAGGTAAAAGAGCTTTGAACTTTTGTAATTTAGAATAGGGTAGGGCATTTTTTTATTTTGGGGGTCTTTGTTATTTTATTAGGGGGCTTAGAGTAGGTGTAATTAGTTTAAAATTGTTGAAATATTTTTCTAATGTTTGTAAATATTTTTTTATTTTTTGTAACTTAGTTCTTTTTTATTTTTTGTACTTTAGTTAGTTTATTTAATTGTATTTATTTGTAGATATTGTATTTAATTAATTTATTGATAGTGTAGTGTTAGGTTTAATTGTAGATAATTGTAGGTATTTTATTTAATTAATTTATTGCTAGTGTAGTGTTAGGTTTAATTGTAACTTAGGTTAGGATTTATTTTACAGGTAATTTTGTAATTATTTTAACTAGGTAGCTATTAAATAGTTATTAACTATTTAATAGCTATTGTACCTGGTTAAAATAATTACAAAGTTGCCTGTAAAATAAATATTAATCCTAAAATAGCTAAGCTATAATTATAATTTATATTGTAGCTATATTAGGATTTATTTTACAGGTAAGTATTTATATTTAAATAGGAATAATTTATTTAATAAGACTTAATTTATTTCGTTAGATAAAAATTATATTTAACTTAGGGGGGTGTTAGTGTTAGGATTAGAATTAGCTTAAGGGGTTAAACAATTTATTAGAGTAGCGGTGAGCTCCGATCGGCAGATTAGGGGTTAATACTTGAAGTTAGCTGTCGGCGATGTTAGGGAGGGCAGATTAGGGGTTAATACTATTTATTATAGGGTTATTGAGGCGGGAGTGAGGCGGATTAGGGGTTAATACATTTATTATACTAGCGGTGAGCTCCCGTCGGCAGATTAGGGGTTAATAATTGTAGGTAGCTGGCGGCGACGTTGTGGGGGGCAGATTAGGGGTTAATAAATATAATATAGGGTCGGCGGTGTTAGGGGCAGTAGATTAGGGGTACATAGGGATAACGTAGTTGGCGGCGGTATACTGTACGGAGCGGCAGATTAGGGGTTAAAAAATGTAAATATAGTGGCAGCGATGTGGGGGGACCTCGGTTTAGGGGTACATAGGTAGTTTATGGGTGTTAGTGTACTTTAGAGCACAGTAGTTAAGAGCTTTATGAACCGGCGTTAGCCCAGAAAGCTCTTAACTACTGACTTTTTTCTGCAGCTGGAGTTTTGTCGTTAGAGTTCTAACGCTCACTTCAGACACGACTCTAAATACCAGCGTTAGAAAGATCCCATTGAAAAGATAGGATACGCAATTGACGTAAGGGGATCTGCGGTATGGAAAAGTCGCGGCTGAAAAGGGAGCGTTAGACCCTTTAATGACTGGTTCCAAATACCAGAGGGCGGTAAAAACCAGCGTTAGGAGCCTCTAACGCTGGTTTTGACGGCTACCGCCCAACTCTAAATCTAGGCCGGAGAGTCCACAACGTCATTCCAATTACTGTTTAAAAGTGCATATACAGCGCCAACATCCAAACAGATACAAGCTCCCAAAGTGAGACCCCTAAAAACTAAAAAAATGATTATAAATACAGAAAGAGGGAGCGCCAGCTATAGGCTAAAGTATCAGAATAACAGAGTACCCTATGTACATATAACAATTCGACTGAAAACAATAAAAAAATAGTTAAAAACAATAGAGTAAGTACCCCTCAGGAGAGAGGGGAATACCAAAACATTTAAACACAACAAAATGTGTATTAAAAGTCCCAAATGAGATAAAAAGTCTTAATAAGTGATGATATTGTCGTGAGTGAGCTCATCTCAGGTGCAGTAATAAAGAGGTCCAGACCAGATATTTATCAAACAAGGGCTCACCTCAGGAGAGGTAATCTTTATTACACTGTTGCAACAGTGTCCCAGAACAAAAAAACAGCAACGCAAGACTAACACATTTTCATATACATGCATTTTTATACTATTACAGTAACTTACAAAGCAGAGAGCTAATTGGCTGATAATGATTGGCCAATAAATCTCACATGATTAGTGGTTACTAGGAAAGGAAGAAAAAAAACAGGTCCTCTATGTTAAAATTTGGGAGATATGTTTTCTTGGAATGTGACCAGAGGCTAGCTGGCTAATTGGATTGAGAAGTTGATACTGTACAGAGAAGCCTTGGATTTTACCTTGAGTTTCAGATGTTTAAAAAAACAATGTATGGGAGAAGCCATAACTTTAAGATGTACTGATATATACTTTTTAGGCTAAAAGTAAGTTGTTAAAGATACATCACTTATTAGGTCAGGAGTGAATTGCTGGAAAATACAGAAGTAATATATCTGCAGTTTCATAGAAGAGTTCAGTAAAAGAAAAGGAAAAGTTTGGTTAAACATATAAAATAATGAAAATAGAATAAGCAGCTCATAACATTCCCCCCTTTGATCGCAAACGTCAAAGTGCCGCGATCACAAAAAGTAAATGTGACTCATGGCGGTTTGACAATCACAATGCTATTAGTACATGGGTGCTCGCATCCAAGATGGTTCACAGGACTACAAGAGGGTAAGCAAAAACAAGGTAGGAGTGAAGTTATTAGGTAGTAGGCAATTCCGCTATTACCGGACGCTAGTCGCCATCGGGTGGAGTAGACAACTACCTAAACATTCCTATGCTGTAAATGTGTGTGTGGCATGACATATGTGTGTGGCATGACATAGTGCAGAAACATCCCCTCCCAGATTTATTAACAACAATTAACAATCCCCATCATTCTTGCAGAGTTGATGGCGAATAGTGGGTTGTCAGGCAGTATCATGGCATGTTTGGGAGGTGAAGGAATTCTGCACCTGTGAAGGAAATATAGAGAGTGTAAGTATAAGGTAATGCAATATGAAATCAAAATAAAACAATACAGAAAGACAATGAAGAAATAGAAACCACCAGGGTGGGAAAAAGGAGTGGGTTATGGGTATACAGGCTACGACTGGGGTGGCCATCAAGGTAGATGATGGTCCATGGTCTCTCCGTGGCCAGTTTCCCAATGTAGGAAAGTTCTAGACGATCCTAGGGACGTAGTTCATCCTGCATAGGGATAAGACAGGGAATTTTAGGGCACAGCTGGTGGGTAGACAATAACATTGTAAGATCAAGAGGTCAAAAGAGACATAGAGTAGGAGAGAAGTAGGTGAACTCAGAAGAAATCAGGGTCAAGAGAGATCTCAACATGGTGGGGAGATTCAAAACAGATAGAGGGAAACAAGTATTTGGGTGAAGAATGAGACACAGTGAAAACATTCTTGCATGTAGAGATTAGACCAGGTACACATTGTATACAGCAACACATAAGGATAAGGCATACTATAATAACAATGCCATACAGAAAAAGGGAGTGTAACCATCCCAAATTAGGTAGCCAATCAAAGAGATGGTTAAAAATACCTCCAAGGCCAAATTTGTCATCAATCACATCTTGGACATCCTGGGATAGGGACCTAATAACTGTGAGATGGTGACTCAAATTAAGTGATTGATCAGTAACATAGGTACAATATTCTTTGCTCACAAGACTACACCCCCCTCCCCTCCTTGGGAAGCGAGGAAGTAATGAAGGACCATCCTATTCTGCAATGCTAGTTGTCTAAGCTGCTTCAACTCTTGGGCCACACTGTGAACAACTCCTGCACTCTCATTCATGAAGGTCTGTAGTGTCACAGATAACATGATGATGTCCTGATGATTCAGGTAGACACCAACGGCTGGGAGGATAGCTCGACCAGTTGAATCTCCAGCATACTGTTAGACAAGGGGGGCAGCAAGCTTTCAGATTCACGTTTATTGCGAATTGGGCCCAAGGGCAGTGTGGGGACAACACGGATGGCTGGGGTTACCACCACCAGGAAGCAGATGGCTGTAGAGTTACCAGGGAGGACTGACACCGCTGTCTGTCCACATATCAATACAACCCAGGGGGTGGTCTGCTGAGGAAAGATTGTACAAGGGATGGGGAAACAAAAGTACAATTGGGGCCCTGGAGGAATAAAAGTAGACAAATCAAAGGTAAACAAATCAACATTAATACCCATAAGAGGAATACCCCTCTTATGATGAGTGGGAATGCGAACACAAATATAACAATTGCCCTCTGTGTGATTGGCTATAGTTTGGAGTAGGACAACGTGTGAGTTTAGTCCCCATTCACCTAAAGAATAGTTCTCTGTGGACAATTGGGCATTAGGTAAATTATCATTATGGGGGAAAGAATCGTGGGGGTAAATAGGGGTTGTGGCAATTGTAGTTACAGGGGAACGTCAAGCAAGAAGGGGTAACTTTCATTTCTCAGCTACCCACTTCATAATTTTCAAACCACATTCACTAGTGGGGCTATGCAAATAGACTGGATAACAAACCCCTTAGGACCTTTAAATTCGAACTTTGAGTATAATTACTTGTTGAGTGCAGCTAGTAGTAGGAGGAAAAACTGCCACAGATACAAGGTTACCAGAACAAGAGTATTTAGTAAAGGGGTTAGGACAAACACACTGACCAGAAGACACATATTGGGAAATAGAGTAAGAGAGCATGGTCAAAAGTGTGACACAAAACAAAGGAGACATATTGAGGGATGTTACTCAAGATATCAACAGAGGAGTGAGACAATGAAAATAAGAGAAAGACAGATCTTTCAGTTTCACTCATTCAGCTAGTGAGATTTCACTATTTCTGGTTAGTCTGAGTTTCAAACCCAGAAGGGTCTGAATTAACCAATCGTCATCAGGGGTCTTGGTTACCCCTTCTTCAGAGGCCTTGGTTGCCCCAGCTTCTTCTTTCTTTGGCTTGTTGCAGGCTGCTTCTTTGTCTGGGCTGTATCTTTTACACCTGGAGTAGTGGATCCAAGAGTCAACCTCAGCAACTTTAATAGCTGTTGGAGTAGTCAGCAAAACCAGGAAGGGACCTTTCCAGAGAGGCTGCAGTGGCTTTTTTTGATAGGTCTGGACTAAAATGAAGTCACCTGACTGGAAGGGATGTGCAGTCATGTCCAATGGCAAAGGCTGAGAGAGAGAGACATGTCTGTGGAGAGAATGTCTGCAGTTGCAAAAGATAAGCAGTTAGTTATACATCACCTACTGCAAGGTCAGGCAGGTGTAAGGTGTTGGCACTATACAAAGGAGGTGGCCTACCAAACAATAGTTCATATGGTGAGAGCTTGAGGGTCCCCCTATGGTTTGTGTGAGTCCCAAACAGTGCTAGGGGCAAAGCATCTACCCATTTAAGGCTTACTTGAGAACAAATTTTTGCAATAGTCTGTTTTAGGGTCTGGTTCTTTCTTTCCACTTGGCCTGAGCTTTTCTGGATGCCAAGGGGTATGGAGATGCCAAGGAAAGCCTAAGGCTAATGTCAGTTGCTGAATAATATTACTTGTGAAATGTGTTCCTCTGTTAGATTCAATTACTCTGGGAGGCCAAACCTGGGTATGAGTTCTTTTAGCATTCACTTGGCAACTTCTTGGACTTTCACAGTTCTTGTAGGAAAGGCCTCGACCCATCCAGTAAGTTGGTCCACTATCACAAGTAAATGTTTGAAACCCCTACAGGGAGGTATGTCAGAAAAGTCAATTTGTAAACATTCAAAAGTTTCAAATGCCCATGGGCATCCGCCTGGTGGGCCTTTAGGTTCCCCCCTTGGATTGAATTGAGCACGTCTCACAATTCAATACAACCGATTTTGCAGCTTGATGCGGGGGGGGGGCAAAGTTGTGTGGTACCTCAGTGTGTTTTGTTATGCAGAAAGGATAGCATAAGAGAGAGGTGTGGTTGAGGTAGAGCAGGGCATCCATCTGGAGTGGACCAGATACCAAAAGTCACAGGTAACACCAAGAATAGTCCAGAGGTGAACAGTTTGTTCAGGAAGAGAAGTGTAAAGAGAGACAATGTAGTGTAAATGGCAGAGAAGCTGCATGCTAAGCAATTTGATCAGCATAACTATTACAAAGTGAAATGGGTTCCTGTGAGTAAGTGTGTGCTTTGCAATGCATGACAGAGATGGAAGTGGGTAAATGGATTGAGTCAAGGAATGCAGAAGCTTGTGGTGCATTGGTAATTTGGGTACCAGCAGAAGTTAGAAAACCCCTTAATTTCAATAATTGACCAGTGGCATATACAATCCCTAAAGCATATTTACTATCAGTGTAAATGTTTACTGACCTGTCCTTTGAGAGCTGACAAGCAAGTGTGAGTGCATGTAGCTCAGCCGCTTGGGCACTGTAGTGAGATGGGAGGGGCTCGGCCTCTATAACAGAATCTGTCATGACTACAGCAGAAACATTCACCATCCTCAAACTTCCATCACAGAACAGTGTCCAATCCAGGCTAGGTAGAGGCACATCAGAGAGGTCATCCCTTAGTTTGGAGGAAAAGAGAGATACAGATAAACAGTCATAGTGGGGGGTACCATCATCAGGTAGAGGTAACAAAGTTGCTGGGTTGAGAGAGGTACAGTAGAGGATAGTGATATTAGAAGGTACAAGAAGCAATGTCTCATACCTAGTGAGACGTTGGTTTAAAAAAAAATGTTGTGTATTTGTCTGACTGAGTAAGAGGTGTACTGCGTGTGGCACATAAATGTGTAAAGAATGTCCCTGTACAAGCTTCTTTCCTCTATTTTGGCATTTGAAATAGCTGATTTAGTCTGTGGTATACCCACCTATAGTAAAAGTTTTATACTGGAGTCTCATCTATCAATCAGCCTAAGTAAACAAGCCAGTAATAAGAAACCACACTCACAGGGGTGCAGGATAGTTAAAGGGACAGTTTACCCAAATTAAGAATAATTTTTAATTGAAACTGCTTGACATAGTTAAATATACTAGTGCTGAGCATACAATAAACTTCATTTTCTTTCTCTGTAAATATTTTTTGAAATCTCAGATTTTATATCAGTTTGCCTATACCCCTTTAAATATTTTTTTTTCTTTCCCTGACTTCTGTGCATAGCACTTGCTCCACCCCCTGACTCTGTGTTGAGCAGTGAGCAGTTTTTTTTTAGAGCTTGAATACATTCAGGTCAGTGATATCTCTCAGTTTGCAACTTATTTGAAGAGAAAAAGAAAACGTTTGCAACATGCAATTCCACTCCTATATTAGAACAGACTTTTACACAGACCTGTATGTATTCAACTCAGAAGTCAAATCCACATCGGCATGAAGCCTCAATCAGCTGGAAAGCAAATGTAACTCTTTTTTTTTTTCCCACTGCTAGTCTCACGGATTTTATATTATACTGAATATATATACAAGGAAAGGTCTGCACAAGGTGATTATGTAAGCAAACTATTGTAAAACAAACTAAAGTAAAAATATAGAAAATCATCCAGGTCTTATGCAATTATTATGCTCCCAGAGACAGGACCAGTAAACACAGCAGATTTGCATAATCAACAAATGCAAGATAACAAGACAATACAATAGCATTTAGTCTGAATTTCAAATGGGTAGTAGATTCTTTTCTAACACATTTCTAAGTTATGTATATTTCCACTCCCCCTGTACTATGTGATAGCAATCAGCCAATCACAAATGCATATACGTATAGTCTGAGTTCTTGCACATGCTCAGTAGGAGCTGGTGACTAAAAAAAAAAAAAAAAGTGTAAATATAAAAGACTGTGCACATTATTTTTAATGGAAGTAAATTGGAAAGTTGTTTAAAATTGCATGCTGTATCTGAATCATGAAAATTTTTATAAAACCTGAGTGTCCCTTTAAATGTAAAGTGTGGGGAGTGATATTTAAATTTATAGTGTTAGCTGCGGATTATTTTTTATACTATGCAGCTTGTATAACAAGTCATTGAAAATACATTAATATAAAAACAATTTTACAGTGTACTGTCCCCATAAGGGCTGACCATTTATCATGTATATTACATATTCAACCTTATTGTCTTATTTACCATCAAAACTCCACCTCCCCACTGCATCACAACCTGCATATACTTAAATATTTATTGCAAAAGAAACAGACCCAAATACATACATCTAATGACACACAGTCCATAATACAGCAAAGAAGCAGAACTCCAATGGCAAACAAGACAAGTTTTTTTACCTTATCTTTTCCACAAACATACTTAACCCATTAATCATATACAAGAAAAACTCTCATATTTACTAGAGCGTGACAAAAATGACACACACCATCGCACTTTCAAAGTCCTTAGCTACTTCACTTGCAGATATATTTTATATGCCTCAAACAGATGGAAACACATTAAATCTCTTATCAGCCCATACATAAAACAAATATCACTTAAAACTAAAAAAAATTCTATTATTGGCGCACAAAATTAAGAACATACATATGACTTTAAAACCAAGTTACAGCAATTATAAGCAAATCATTACGTCATCAAATTTCTTAGCTAAGAATCCCTGATACACACACACAGCTCCAGCCTGCATCAAACATCAAGGCCAGCTTTCTTTTGCAGCGATTGTACACAAAAATTCTTATCAACTCGCATACCTCAAATATTTCACTCCCAGCATTTATTCTAAAGCAATGTTAACATACATGAAACTTTTAGTAATACAGAAAACACATTTTCATTTGGGTTTTGACGTCCGCAACCCTACTATTCTCAAACAGATAATAGTAGTCCATCTGGTCAGGGCATATATCAACCAGAAGATTGCGGAGGGCAATTAATTTAGGGAGCTCAAAGGACCCAAATCTCGGCCACCTTAATTCAGGATCAAGGCTGAGAATATAGGAAACTCAGAGCTCTGTGCACAAAGTATAAATTCTATTTTTTTTATAACCCAGCAGTACTGAGTTTTCCCTAATTTGCATATACTTTAACAAGGGGAGAGTCTTTGTCTACTTTAGACAACCGGGATCCCATTATTATATCCCTGTTCCTTAAAGTGAATGTAAATTTTGATGACAAAGTGCCCAGTCTACAAAAATTAGACCAAAAACAGGGGCACTTTAACTCCTCAAAATCCACACCTTACCTTAATCCCTAATCAAGTCCCTGCAGTTACCGGACGGACACTTCCTCAACGTCCCTGCCTAGCGGGAGAGATTAGCACTATAGTCAATCAAGTCCCTGCAGTTACCGGACGGACACTACCTCAACGTCCCTGCTTAGCGGGAGAGATTAGCACTATAGTCTCAAGTCACAATATGTCTTGGATCACTATTTCTGCCTCTGTAAAATCCCTACCACCTGAAACTTTATTTTATAGTGGGCTGGCACCCTAATGGTGTTTAACTGCCAGACAGATGTCCCACTGAATTTAATAGTGATCCAGTATATAAAACAAAAACAGGGTAAAAGACACACAACATATATTACACGTACATGAACACAAAAGACAAAAAGACACTCACAGACTGGTCCAAGGGGTAGATTGTATCCGTTGTTTGTGGTCTGTTCCTCAGGACGTACTCCCTTATCGCCCCCCGGGACTCCCTGGCCAACAAGACAAAACCTCCCACAGGTAAGCTATAGACCTGAATCAGATGGGTGCGCGCAGATGTTGGTTCCCAGCCAGGGAGGCACGGAAAGGTCGACCTGAAGTATGTCCCACCAGAGTCGCCAAGTTACTGTCGTGAGTGAGCTCATCTCAGGTGCAGTAATAAAGAGGTCCAGACCAGATATTTATCAAACAAGGGCTCACCTCAGGAGAGGTAATCTTTATTACACTGTTGCAACAGTGTCCCAGAACAAAAAAACAGCAACGCAAGACTAACACATTTTCATATACATGCATTTTTATACT